>NC_082725.1:55660491-56289658 GCF_030144855.1 Hypanus sabinus | reverse complement strand
ATCAGTGTCCTGTGTCCACCCACTACACCCATTCATCAGTGTGCTTTGTCCCCCCATTCATCAGTGAGCTGTATCCCCCATTCATCAGTGTGCTGTCCCCCCATTCATCAGTGTGTTGTATCCCCCCATTCATCAGTATGCTGTGTCGCCCCATTCATCAGTATGCTGTCCCCCCATTCATCACTGTGATGTGTCCCCCGCACTACCCCCATTCATCAGGGTGCTGTATCCCCCCATTCATCAGTGTGTTGGATCCCCCCATTCATCAGTGTGTTGTATCCCCCCCATTCATCAGTGTCCTGTGTCCACCCACTACACCCATTCATCAGTATCCTGTGTCCACCCACTACACCCATTCATCAGTGTGCTTTGTCCCCCCATTCATCAGTGAGCTGTATCCCCCATTCATCAGTGTGCTGTATCCCCCCAATCATCAGTTTGATGTATTCCCCATTCATCAGTGTGCTGTCCCCCCATTCATCAGTGTGTTGTATCCCCCCATTCATCAGTATGCTGTGTCGCCCCATTCATCAGTGTGCTGTATTCCTCCATTCATCAGTATGCTGTCCCCCCATTCATCACTGTGATGTGTCCCCCGCACTACCCCCATTCATCAGGGTGCTGTATCCCCCCATTCATCAGTGTGCTGTGTACCGCCATTCATCAGTGAGCTGTATCACCCCCCATTCATCAGTGTGCTGTGTCCCCCCCACTACCCTCATTCATCAGCGTGCTGTGTCCCCCCATTCATCAGTGTGCTGAATCCCCCATTCATCAGTGTGCTGTTTCCCCACATTCATCAGTGTGTTGTATCCCCCCATTCATTAGCGTGCTGTATCCCCCCATTCATCAGTGTGTTGTGTCCCGCCATTCATCAGTGTGCTGTATCCCCCTATTCATCAGTGTGCTGTATTCCTCCATTCATCAGTATGCTGTCCCCCCATTCATCACTGTGATGTGTCCCCCGCACTACCCCCATTCATCAGGGTGCTGTATCCCCCCATTCATCAGTGTGCTGTGTACCGCCATTCATCAGTGAGCTGTATCACCCCCATTCATCAGTGTGCTGTGTCCCCCCCACTACCCCCATTCATCAGCGTGCTGTATCCCCCCATTCATCAGTGTGCTGTATCCCCCATTCATCAGTGTGCTGTTTCCCCACATTCATCAGTGTGTTGTATCCCCCCATTCATTAGCGTGCTGTATCCCCGTATTCATCAGTGTGCTGTATCCCCGTATTCATCAGTGTGCTGTATCCCCGTATTCATCAGTGTGATGTATGCCCCAATCATCAGTGTGTTGTATCCCCCCCAATCATCAGTGTGCTGTCCCCCCCATTCATCAGTATGCTGTATCCTCCAATTCATCAGTGTGCTGTTTCCCCACATTCATCAGTGTGTTGTATCCCCCCATTCATTAGCGTGCTGTATCCCCACATTCATCAAAGTGCTGTATCCCCGTATTCATCAGTGTGCTGTATCCCCGTATTCATCAGTGTGATGTATGCCCCCAATCATCAGTGTGTTCTATCCCCCCCAATCATCAGTGTGCTGTCCCCCCCATTCATCAGTATGCTGTATCCTCCAATTCATCAGTGTGCTGTGTCCCATCACTACCGCATTCATCAGTGAGCTGTGTCCCCCCATTCATCAGTGTGCTGTGACCCCCCACTACGCCCATTCATCAGTGTGTTGGATCCCCCCATTCATCAGTGTGTTGTATCCCCCCCATTCATCAGTGTCCTGTGTCCACCCACTACACCCATTCATCAGTGTGCTTTGTCCCCCCAATCATCAGTTTGATGTATTCCCCATTCATCAGTGTGCTGTCCCCCCATTCATCAGTGTGTTGTATCCCCCCATTCATCAGTATGCTGTGTCGCCCCATTCATCAGTGTGCTGTATTCCTCCATTCATCAGTATGCTGTCCCCCCATTCATCACTGTGATGTGTCCCCCGCACTACCCCCATTCATCAGGGTGCTGTATCCCCCCATTCATCAGTGTGCTGTGTACCGCCATTCATCAGTGAGCTGTATCACCTCCCATTCATCAGTGTGCTGTGTCCCCCCCACTACCCCCATTCATCAGTGTGCTGTAAGCCCCCCACTACCCACATTCATCAGTGTGCTGTATTCCCCCATTCAGCAGTGTGCTGTATCCCCCCCATTTATCAGTGTGCTGTATTCCCCTATTCATCAGTGTGATGTATCCACCATTCATCAGAGCGCTATATCCCCCCATTCATCAGTGTGCTGTATCCCCCCATTCATCAGTGTGCTGTATCCCCCCATTCATCAGTGTGCTGTATCCCCCCAATCATCAGTTTGATGTATTCCCCATTCATCAGTGTGCTGTCCCCCCATTCATCAGTGTGTTGTATCCCCCCATTCATCAGTATGCTGTGATGCCCCATTCATCAGTGAGCTGTATCCCCCATTCATCAGTGTGCTGTATCCCCCCAATCATCAGTTTGATGTATTCCCCATTCATCAGTGTGCTGTCCCCCCATTCATCAGTGTGTTGTATCCCCCCATTCATCAGTATGCTGTGTCGCCCCATTCATCAGTGTGCTGTATTCCTCCATTCATCAGTATGCTGTCCCCCCATTCATCACTGTGATGTGTCCCCCGCACTACCCCCATTCATCAGGGTGCTGTATCCCCCCATTCATCAGTGTGCTGTGTACCGCCATTCATCAGTGAGCTGTATCACCCCCCATTCATCAGTGTGCTGTGTCCCCCCCACTACCCACATTCATCAGCGTGCTGTGTCCCCCCATTCATCAGTGTGCTGAATCCCCCATTCATCAGTGTGCTGTTTCCCCACATTCATCAGTGTGTTGTATCCCCCCATTCATTAGCGTGCTGTATCCCCCCATTCATCAGCGTGTTGTGTCCCGCCATTCATCAGTGTGCTGTATTCCTCCATTCATCAGTATGCTGTCCCCCCATTCATCACTGTGATGTGTCCCCCGCACTACCCCCATTCATCAGGGTGCTGTATCCCCCCATTCATCAGTGTGCTGTGACCCCCCACTACCCCCATTCATCAGTGTGTTGGATCCCCCCATTCATCAGTGTGTTGTATCCCCCCCATTCATCAGTGTCCTGTGTCCACCCACTACACCCATTCATCAGTGTGCTTTGTCCCCCCATTCATCAGTGAGCTGTATCCCCCATTCATCAGTGTGCTGTATCCCCCCAATCATCAGTTTGATGTATTCCCCATTCATCAGTGTGCTGTCCCCCCATTCATCAGTGTGTTGTATCCCCCCATTCATCAGTATGCTGTGTCGCCCCATTCATCAGTGTGCTGTATTCCTCCATTCATCAGTATGCTGTCCCCCCATTCATCACTGTGATGTGTCCCCCGCACTACCCCCATTCATCAGGGTGCTGTATCCCCCCATTCATCAGTGTGCTGTGTACCGCCATTCATCAGTGAGCTGTATCACCCCCCATTCATCAGTGTGCTGTGTCCCCCCCACTACCCCCATTCATCAGCGTGCTGTGTCCCCCCATTCATCAGTGTGCTGAATCCCCCATTCATCAGTGTGCTGTTTCCCCACATTCATCAGTGTGTTGTATCCCCCCATTCATTAGCGTGCTGTATCCCCCCATTCATCAGCGTGTTGTGTCCCGCCATTCATCAGTGTGCTGTATTCCTCCATTCATCAGTATGCTGTCCCCCCATTCATCACTGTGATGTGTCCCCCGCACTACCCCCATTCATCAGGGTGCTGTATCCCCCCATTCATCAGTGTGCTGTGACCCCCCACTACCCCCATTCATCAGTGTGTTGGATCCCCCCATTCATCAGTGTGTTGTATCCCCCCCATTCATCAGTGTCCTGTGTCCACCCACTACACCCATTCATCAGTGTGCTTTGTCCCCCCATTCATCAGTGAGCTGTATCCCCCATTCATCAGTGTGCTGTCCCCCCATTCATCAGTGTGTTGTATCCCCCCATTCATCAGTATGCTGTGTCGCCCCATTCATCAGTATGCTGTCCCCCCATTCATCACTGTGATGTGTCCCCCGCACTACCCCCATTCATCAGGGTGCTGTATCCCCCCATTCATCAGTGTGTTGGATCCCCCCATTCATCAGTGTGTTGTATCCCCCCCATTCATCAGTGTCCTGTGTCCACCCACTACACCCATTCATCAGTGTCCTGTGTCCACCCACTACACCCATTCATCAATGTGCTTTGTCCCCCCATTCATCAGTGAGCTGTATCCCCCATTCATCAGTGTGCTGTATCCCCCCAATCATCAGTTTGATGTATTCCCCATTCATCAGTGTGCTGTCCCCCCATTCATCAGTGTGTTGTATCCCCCCATTCATCAGTATGCTGTGTCGCCCCATTCATCAGTGTGCTGTATTCCTCCATTCATCAGTATGCTGTCCCCCCATTCATCACTGTGATGTGTCCCCCGCACTACCCCCATTCATCAGGGTGCTGTATCCCCCCATTCATCAGTGTGCTGTGTACCGCCATTCATCAGTGAGCTGTATCACCCCCCATTCATCAGTGTGCTGTGTCCCCCCCACTACCCCCATTCATCAGCGTGCTGTGTCCCCCCATTCATCAGTGTGCTGTTTCCCCACATTCATCAGTGTGTTGTATCCCCCCATTCATTAGCGTGCTGTATCCCCCCATTCATCAGCGTGTTGTGTCCCGCCATTCATCAGTGTGCTGTATCCCCCTATTCATCAGTGTGCTGTATTCCTCCATTCATCAGTATGCTGTCCCCCCATTCATCACTGTGATGTGTCCCCCGCACTACCCCCATTCATCAGGGTGCTGTATCCCCCCATTCATCAGTGTGCTGTGTACCGCCATTCATCAGTGAGCTGTATCACCCCCATTCATCAGTGTGCTGTGTCCCCCCCACTACCCCCATTCATCAGCGTGCTGTATCCCCCCATTCATCAGTGTGCTGTATCCCCCATTCATCAGTGTGCTGTTTCCCCACATTCATCAGTGTGTTGTATCCCCCCATTCATTAGCGTGCTGTATCCCCGTATTCATCAGTGTGCTGTATCCCCGTATTCATCAGTGTGCTGTATCCCCGTATTCATCAGTGTGATGTATGCCCCCAATCATCAGTGTGTTGTATCCCCCCCAATCATCAGTGTGCTGTCCCCCCCATTCATCAGTATGCTGTATCCTCCAATTCATCAGTGTGCTGTTTCCCCACATTCATCAGTGTGTTGTATCCCCCCATTCATTAGCGTGCTGTATCCCCACATTCATCAAAGTGCTGTATCCCCGTATTCATCAGTGTGCTGTATCCCCGTATTCATCAGTGTGATGTATGCCCCCAATCATCAGTGTGTTCTATCCCCCCCAATCATCAGTGTGCTGTCCCCCCCATTCATCAGTATGCTGTATCCTCCAATTCATCAGTGTGCTGTGTCCCATCACTACCGCATTCATCAGTGAGCTGTGTCCCCCCATTCATCAGTGTGCTGTGACCCCCCACTACCCCCATTCATCAGTGTGTTGGATCCCCCCATTCATCAGTGTGTTGTATCCCCCCCATTCATCAGTGTCCTGTGTCCACCCACTACACCCATTCATCAGTGTGCTTTGTCCCCCCATTCATCAGTGAGCTGTATCCCCCATTCATCAGTGTGCTGTGTCCCCCCCACTACCCTCATTCATCAGCGTGCTGTGTCCCCCCATTCATCAGTGTGCTGAATCCCCCATTCATCAGTGTGCTGTTTCCCCACATTCATCAGTGTGTTGTATCCCCCCATTCATTAGCGTGCTGTATCCCCGTATTCATCAGTGTGCTGTATCCCCGTATTCATCAGTGTGCTGTATCCCCGTATTCATCAGTGTGATGTATGCCCCAATCATCAGTGTGTTGTATCCCCCCCAATCATCAGTGTGCTGTCCCCCCCATTCATCAGTATGCTGTATCCTCCAATTCATCAGTGTGCTGTTTCCCCACATTCATCAGTGTGTTGTATCCCCCCATTCATTAGCGTGCTGTATCCCCACATTCATCAAAGTGCTGTATCCCCGTATTCATCAGTGTGCTGTATCCCCGTATTCATCAGTGTGATGTATGCCCCCAATCATCAGTGTGTTCTATCCCCCCCAATCATCAGTGTGCTGTCCCCCCCATTCATCAGTATGCTGTATCCTCCAATTCATCAGTGTGCTGTGTCCCATCACTACCGCATTCATCAGTGAGCTGTGTCCCCCCATTCATCAGTGTGCTGTGACCCCCCACTACGCCCATTCATCAGTGTGTTGGATCCCCCCATTCATCAGTGTGTTGTATCCCCCCCATTCATCAGTGTCCTGTGTCCACCCACTACACCCATTCATCAGTGTGCTTTGTCCCCCCAATCATCAGTTTGATGTATTCCCCATTCATCAGTGTGCTGTCCCCCCATTCATCAGTGTGTTGTATCCCCCCATTCATCAGTATGCTGTGTCGCCCCATTCATCAGTGTGCTGTATTCCTCCATTCATCAGTATGCTGTCCCCCCATTCATCACTGTGATGTGTCCCCCGCACTACCCCCATTCATCAGGGTGCTGTATCCCCCCATTCATCAGTGTGCTGTGTACCGCCATTCATCAGTGAGCTGTATCACCTCCCATTCATCAGTGTGCTGTGTCCCCCCCACTACCCCCATTCATCAGTGTGCTGTAAGCCCCCCACTACCCACATTCATCAGTGTGCTGTATTCCCCCATTCAGCAGTGTGCTGTATCCCCCCCATTTATCAGTGTGCTGTATTCCCCTATTCATCAGTGTGATGTATCCACCATTCATCAGAGCGCTATATCCCCCCATTCATCAGTGTGCTGTATCCCCCCATTCATCAGTGTGCTGTATCCCCCCATTCATCAGTGTGCTGTATCCCCCCAATCATCAGTTTGATGTATTCCCCATTCATCAGTGTGCTGTCCCCCCATTCATCAGTGTGTTGTATCCCCCCATTCATCAGTATGCTGTGATGCCCCATTCATCAGTGAGCTGTATCCCCCATTCATCAGTGTGCTGTATCCCCCCAATCATCAGTTTGATGTATTCCCCATTCATCAGTGTGCTGTCCCCCCATTCATCAGTGTGTTGTATCCCCCCATTCATCAGTATGCTGTGTCGCCCCATTCATCAGTGTGCTGTATTCCTCCATTCATCAGTATGCTGTCCCCCCATTCATCACTGTGATGTGTCCCCCGCACTACCCCCATTCATCAGGGTGCTGTATCCCCCCATTCATCAGTGTGCTGTGTACCGCCATTCATCAGTGAGCTGTATCACCCCCCATTCATCAGTGTGCTGTGTCCCCCCCACTACCCACATTCATCAGCGTGCTGTGTCCCCCCATTCATCAGTGTGCTGAATCCCCCATTCATCAGTGTGCTGTTTCCCCACATTCATCAGTGTGTTGTATCCCCCCATTCATTAGCGTGCTGTATCCCCCCATTCATCAGCGTGTTGTGTCCCGCCATTCATCAGTGTGCTGTATTCCTCCATTCATCAGTATGCTGTCCCCCCATTCATCACTGTGATGTGTCCCCCGCACTACCCCCATTCATCAGGGTGCTGTATCCCCCCATTCATCAGTGTGCTGTGACCCCCCACTACCCCCATTCATCAGTGTGTTGGATCCCCCCATTCATCAGTGTGTTGTATCCCCCCCATTCATCAGTGTCCTGTGTCCACCCACTACACCCATTCATCAGTGTGCTTTGTCCCCCCATTCATCAGTGAGCTGTATCTCCCATTCATCAGTGTGCTGTATCCCCCCAATCATCAGTTTGATGTATTCCCCATTCATCAGTGTGCTGTCCCCCCATTCATCAGTGTGTTGTATCCCCCCATTCATCAGTATGCTGTGTCGCCCCATTCATCAGTGTGCTGTATTCCTCCATTCATCAGTATGCTGTCCCCCCATTCATCACTGTGATGTGTCCCCCGCACTACCCCCATTCATCAGGGTGCTGTATCCCCCCATTCATCAGTGTGCTGTGTACCGCCATTCATCAGTGAGCTGTATCACCCCCCATTCATCAGTGTGCTGTGTCCCCCCCACTACCCCCATTCATCAGCGTGCTGTGTCCCCCCATTCATCAGTGTGCTGAATCCCCCATTCATCAGTGTGCTGTTTCCCCACATTCATCAGTGTGTTGTATCCCCCCATTCATTAGCGTGCTGTATCCCCCCATTCATCAGCGTGTTGTGTCCCGCCATTCATCAGTGTGCTGTATTCCTCCATTCATCAGTATGCTGTCCCCCCATTCATCACTGTGATGTGTCCCCCGCACTACCCCCATTCATCAGGGTGCTGTATCCCACCATTCATCAGTGTGCTGTGACCCCCCACTACTCCCATTCATCAGTGTGTTGGATCCCCCCATTCATCAGTGTGTTGTATCCCCCCCATTCATCAGTGTCCTGTGTCCACCCACTACACCCATTCATCAGTGTGCTTTGTCCCCCCATTCATCAGTGAGCTGTATCCCCCATTCATCAGTGTGCTGTCCCCCCATTCATCAGTGTGTTGTATCCCCCCATTCATCAGTATGCTGTGTCGCCCCATTCATCAGTATGCTGTCCCCCCATTCATCACTGTGATGTGTCCCCCGCACTACCCCCATTCATCAGGGTGCTGTATCCCCCCATTCATCAGTGTGTTGGATCCCCCCATTCATCAGTGTGTTGTATCCCCCCCATTCATCAGTGTCCTGTGTCCACCCACTACACCCATTCATCAGTGTCCTGTGTCCACCCACTACACCCATTCATCAATGTGCTTTGTCCCCCCATTCATCAGTGAGCTGTATCCCCCATTCATCAGTGTGCTGTATCCCCCCAATCATCAGTTTGATGTATTCCCCATTCATCAGTGTGCTGTCCCCCCATTCATCAGTGTGTTGTATCCCCCCATTCATCAGTATGCTGTGTCGCCCCATTCATCAGTGTGCTGTATTCCTCCATTCATCAGTATGCTGTCCCCCCATTCATCACTGTGATGTGTCCCCCGCACTACCCCCATTCATCAGGGTGCTGTATCCCCCCATTCATCAGTGTGCTGTGTACCGCCATTCATCAGTGAGCTGTATCACCCCCCATTCATCAGTGTGCTGTGTCCCCCCCACTACCCCCATTCATCAGCGTGCTGTGTCCCCCCATTCATCAGTGTGCTGTTTCCCCACATTCATCAGTGTGTTGTATCCCCCCATTCATTAGCGTGCTGTATCCCCCCATTCATCAGCGTGTTGTGTCCCGCCATTCATCAGTGTGCTGTATCCCCCTATTCATCAGTGTGCTGTATTCCTCCATTCATCAGTATGCTGTCCCCCCATTCATCACTGTGATGTGTCCCCCGCACTACCCCCATTCATCAGGGTGCTGTATCCCCCCATTCATCAGTGTGCTGTGTACCGCCATTCATCAGTGAGCTGTATCACCCCCATTCATCAGTGTGCTGTGTCCCCCCCACTACCCCCATTCATCAGCGTGCTGTATCCCCCCATTCATCAGTGTGCTGTATCCCCCATTCATCAGTGTGCTGTTTCCCCACATTCATCAGTGTGTTGTATCCCCCCATTCATTAGCGTGCTGTATCCCCGTATTCATCAGTGTGCTGTATCCCCGTATTCATCAGTGTGCTGTATCCCCGTATTCATCAGTGTGATGTATGCCCCCAATCATCAGTGTGTTGTATCCCCCCCAATCATCAGTGTGCTGTCCCCCCCATTCATCAGTATGCTGTATCCTCCAATTCATCAGTGTGCTGTTTCCCCACATTCATCAGTGTGTTGTATCCCCCCATTCATTAGCGTGCTGTATCCCCACATTCATCAAAGTGCTGTATCCCCGTATTCATCAGTGTGCTGTATCCCCGTATTCATCAGTGTGATGTATGCCCCCAATCATCAGTGTGTTCTATCCCCCCCAATCATCAGTGTGCTGTCCCCCCCATTCATCAGTATGCTGTATCCTCCAATTCATCAGTGTGCTGTGTCCCATCACTACCGCATTCATCAGTGAGCTGTGTCCCCCCATTCATCAGTGTGCTGTGACCCCCCACTACCCCCATTCATCAGTGTGTTGGATCCCCCCATTCATCAGTGTGTTGTATCCCCCCCATTCATCAGTGTCCTGTGTCCACCCACTACACCCATTCATCAGTGTGCTTTGTCCCCCCAATCATCAGTTTGATGTATTCCCCATTCATCAGTGTGCTGTCCCCCCCATTCATCAGTGTGTTGTATCCCCCCATTCATCAGTATGCTGTGTCGCCCCATTCATCAGTGTGCTGTATTCCTCCATTCATCAGTATGCTGTCCCCCCATTCATCATTGTGATGTGTCCCCCGCACTACCCCCATTCATCAGGGTGCTGTATCCCCCCATTCATCAGTGTGCTGTGTACCGCCATTCATCAGTGAGCTGTATCACCTCCCATTCATCAGTGTGCTGTGTCCCCCCCACTACCCCCATTCATCAGTGTGCTGTAAGCCCCCCACTACCCACATTCATCAGTGTGCTGTATTCCCCCATTCAGCAGTGTGCTGTATCCCCCCCATTTATCAGTGTGCTGTATTCCCCTATTCATCAGTGTGATGTATCCACCATTCATCAGAGCGCTATATCCCCCCATTCATCAGTGTGCTGTATCCCCCCATTCATCAGTGTGCTGTATCCCCCCATTCATCAGTGTGCTGTATCCCCCCAATCATCAGTTTGATGTATTCCCCATTCATCAGTGTGCTGTCCCCCCATTCATCAGTGTGTTGTATCCCCCCATTCATCAGTATGCTGTGATGCCCCATTCATCAGTGAGCTGTATCCCCCATTCATCAGTGTGCTGTATCCCCCCAATCATCAGTTTGATGTATTCCCCATTCATCAGTGTGCTGTCCCCCCATTCATCAGTGTGTTGTATCCCCCCATTCATCAGTATGCTGTGTCGCCCCATTCATCAGTGTGCTGTATTCCTCCATTCATCAGTATGCTGTCCCCCCATTCATCACTGTGATGTGTCCCCCGCACTACCCCCATTCAACAGGGTGCTGTATCCCCCCATTCATCAGTGTGTTGGATCCCCCCATTCATCAGTGTGTTGTATCCCCCCCATTCATCAGTGTCCTGTGTCCACCCACTACACCCATTCATCAGTGTCCTGTGTCCACCCACTACACCCATTCATCAGTGTGCTTTGTCCCCCCATTCATCAGTGAGCTGTATCCCCCATTCATCAGTGTGCTGTATCCCCCCAATCATCAGTTTGATGTATTCCCCATTCATCAGTGTGCTGTCCCCCCATTCATCAGTGTGTTGTATCCCCCCATTCATCAGTATGCTGTGTTGCCCCATTCATCAGTGTGCTGTATTTCTCCATTCATCAGTATGCTGTCCCCCCATTCATCACTGTGATGTGTCCCCCGCACTACCCCCATTCATCAGGGTGCTGTATCCCCCCATTCATCAGTGTGCTGTGTACCGCCATTCATCAGTGAGCTGTATCACCCCCATTCATCAGTGTGCTGTGTCCCCCCCACTACCCCCATTCATCAGCGTGCTGTGTGCCCCCATTCATCAGTGTGCTGTATCCCCCATTCATCAGTGTGCTGTTTCCCCACATTCATCAGTGTGTTGTATCCCCCCATTCATTAGCGTGCTGTATCCCCGTATTCATCAGTGTGCTGTATCCCCGTATTCATCAGTGTGCTGTATCCCCGTATTCATCAGTGTGATGTATGCCCCCAATCATCAGTGTGTTGTATCCCCCCCAATCATCAGTGTGCTGTCCCCCCCATTCATCAGTATGCTGTATCCTCCAATTCATCAGTGTGCTGTTTCCCCACATTCATCAGTGTGTTGTATCCCCCCATTCATTAGCGTGCTGTATCCCCACATTCATCAAAGTGCTGTATCCCCGTATTCATCAGTGTGCTGTATCCCCGTATTCATCAGTGTGATGTATGCCCCCAATCATCAGTGTGTTCTATCCCCCCCAATCATCAGTGTGCTGTCCCCCCCATTCATCAGTATGCTGTATCCTCCAATTCATCAGTGTGCTGTGTCCCATCACTACCGCATTCATCAGTGAGCTGTGTCCCCCCATTCATCAGTGTGCTGTGACCCCCCACTACCCCCATTCATCAGTGTGTTGGATCCCCCCATTCATCAGTGTGTTGTATCCCCCCCATTCATCAGTCCTGTGTCCACCCACTACACCCATTCATCAGTGTGCTTTGTCCCCCCATTCATCAGTGAGCTGTATCCCCCATTCATCAGTGTGCTGTATCCCCCCAATCATCAGTTTGATGTATTCCCCATTCATCAGTGTGCTGTCCCCCCATTCATCAGTGTGTTGTATCCCCCCATTCATCAGTATGCTGTGATGCCCCATTCATCAGTGAGCTGTATCCCCCATTCATCAGTGTGCTGTATCCCCCCAATCATCAGTTTGATGTATTCCCCATTCATCAGTGTGCTGTCCCCCCATTCATCAGTGTGTTGTATCCCCCCATTCATCAGTATGCTGTGTCGCCCCATTCATCAGTGTGCTGTATTCCTCCATTCATCAGTATGCTGTCCCCCCATTCATCACTGTGATGTGTCCCCCGCACTACCCCCATTCAACAGGGTGCTGTATCCCCCCATTCATCAGTGTGTTGGATCCCCCCATTCATCAGTGTGTTGTATCCCCCCCATTCATCAGTGTCCTGTGTCCACCCACTACACCCATTCATCAGTGTCCTGTGTCCACCCACTACACCCATTCATCAGTGTGCTTTGTCCCCCCATTCATCAGTGAGCTGTATCCCCCATTCATCAGTGTGCTGTATCCCCCCAATCATCAGTTTGATGTATTCCCCATTCATCAGTGTGCTGTCCCCCCATTCATCAGTGTGTTGTATCCCCCCATTCATCAGTATGCTGTGTCGCCCCATTCATCAGTGTGCTGTATTTCTCCATTCATCAGTATGCTGTCCCCCCATTCATCACTGTGATGTGTCCCCCGCACTACCCCCATTCATCAGGGTGCTGTATCCCCCCATTCATCAGTGTGCTGTGTACCGCCATTCATCAGTGAGCTGTATCACCCCCCATTCATCAGTGTGCTGTGTCCCCCCCACTACCCCCATTCATCAGCGTGCTGTGTCCCCCCATTCATCAGTGTGCTGAATCCCCCATTCATCAGTGTGCTGTTTCCCCATATTCATCAGTGTGTTGTATCCCCCCATTCATTAGCGTGCTGTATCCCCCCATTCATCAGCGTGTTGTGTCCCGCCATTCATCAGTGTGCTGTATCCCCCTATTCATCAGTGTGCTGTATTCCTCCATTCATCAGTATGCTGTCCCCCCATTCATCACTGTGATGTGTCCCCCGCACTACCCCCATTCATCAGGGTGCTGTATCCCCCCATTCATCAGTGTGCTGTGTACCGCCATTCATCAGTGAGATGTATCACCCCCATTCATCAGTGTGCTGTGTCCCCCCCACTACCCCCATTCATCAGCGTGCTGTGTCCCCCCATTCATCAGTGTGCTGTATCCCCCATTCATCAGTGTGCTGTTTCCCCACATTCATCAGTGTGTTGTATCCCCCCATTCATTAGCGTGCTGTATCCCCGTATTCATCAGTGTGCTGTATCCCCGTATTCATCAGTGTGCTGTATCCCCGTATTCATCAGTGTGATGTATGCCCCCAATCATCAGTGTGTTGTATCCCCCCCAATCATCAGTGTGCTGTCCCCCCCATTCATCAGTATGCTGTATCCTCCAATTCATCAGTGTGCTGTTTCCCCACATTCATCAGTGTGTTGTATCCCCCCATTCATTAGCGTGCTGTATCCCCACATTCATCAAAGTGCTGTATCCCCGTATTCATCAGTGTGCTGTATCCCCGTATTCATCAGTGTGATGTATGCCCCCAATCATCAGTGTGTTCTATCCCCCCCAATCATCAGTGTGCTGTCCCCCCCATTCATCAGTATGCTGTATCCTCCAATTCATCAGTGTGCTGTGTCCCATCACTACCGCATTCATCAGTGAGCTGTGTCCCCCCATTCATCAGTGTGCTGTGACCCCCCACTACCCCCATTCATCAGTGTGTTGGATCCCCCCATTCATCAGTGTGTTGTATCCCCCCCATTCATCAGTGTCCTGTGTCCACCCACTACACCCATTCATCAGTGTGCTTTGTCCCCCCATTCATCAGTGAGCTGTATCCCCCATTCATCAGTGTGCTGTATCCCCCCAATCATCAGTTTGATGTATTCCCCATTCATCAGTGTGCTGTCCCCCCATTCATCAGTGTGTTGTATCCCCCCATTCATCAGTATGCTGTGTCGCCCCATTCATCAGTGTGCTGTATTCCTCCATTCATCAGTATGCTGTCCCCCCATTCATCACTGTGATGTGTCCCCCGCACTACCCCCATTCATCAGGGTGCTGTATCCCCCCATTCATCAGTGTGCTGTGTACCGCCATTCATCAGTGAGCTGTATCACCCCCCATTCATCAGTGTGCTGTGTCCCCCCCACTACCCCCATTCATCTGTGTGCTGTAAGCCCCCCACTACCCACATTCATCAGTGTGCTGTGTCCCCTCATTCATCAGTGTGCTGTATCCCCCCATTCATCAGTGTGCTGTATTCCCCCATTCAGCAGTGTGCTGTATCCCCCCCATTTATGAGTGTGCTGTATTCCCCTATTCATCAGTGTGATGTATCCACCATTCATCAGAGCGCTATATCCCCCCATTCATCAGTGTGCTGTATCCCCCCATTCATCAGTGTGCTGTATCCCCCCATTCATCAGTGTGCTGTATCCCCCCATTCATCAGTGTGCTGTATCCCCCCCATTCATCAGTGTGCTGTATCCCCCATTCATCAGTGTGCTGTATCCCCCCACCAGCCCCATTCATCAGTGTGCTGTATTCCCCCACCACCCCCATTCATCAGTGTGTTGTATCCCCAATTCATCTGTGTACTGTATCCCCCAATCATCAGTGTGCTGTATCCCCCCATTCATCAGTGTGCTGTATCCCTCCAATCATCAGTGTGCTGTATCCCCCTATTCATCAGTGAGTTGTGTCCCCCCATTCATCAGTGTGCTATCCCCCCATTCATCAGTGTGCTGTATCCCCTAATTCATCAGTGTGCTGTGTCCCCCCCCACTTCCCTCTTTCATCAGTGTACTGCCCCCCATTCATCAGTGTGTTGTATCCACCCCATTCATCAGTGTGTTGTACCCCCCATTCATCAGTGTGCTGTATTCCCCCACCACCCCCATTCATCAGTGTGCTGTATCCATCCCCATTCATCAGTGTGCTGTATCCCCCTATTCATCAGTGTGCTGTATCCCCCTTTCATCTGTGTGCTGTATCCCCGTATTCATCAGTGTAATGTGTCCCACATTCATCAGTGTGCTGTATCCCCCAATCATCAGTGTGTTGTATCCCCCCATTCATCAGTGTGTTGTATCCCCCATTCATCAGCATGCTGTATCCCCCCATTCATCTGTGTGTTGTATCCCCATATTCATCAGTATGCTGTCCCCCCATTCATCACTGTGATGTGTCCCCCGCACTACCCCCATTCATCAGGGTGCTGTATCCCCCCATTCATCAGTGTGCTGTGTACCGCCATTCATCAGTGAGCTGTATCACCCCCATTCATCAGCGTGCTGTGTCACCCCATTCATCAGTGTGCTGTATCCCCCATTCATCAGTGTGCTGTTTCCCCACATTCATCAGTGTGTTGTATCCCCCCATTCATTAGCGTGCTGTATCCCCGTATTCATCAGTGTGCTGTATCCCCGTATTCATCAGTGTGCTGTATCCCCGTATTCATCAGTGTGATGTATGCCCCCAATCATCAGTGTGTTGTATCCCCCCAATCATCAGTGTGCTGTCCCCCCCATTCATCAGTATGCTGTATCCTCCAATTCATCAGTGTGCTGTTTCCCCACATTCATCAGTGTGTTGTATCCCCCCATTCATTAGTGTGCTGTATCCCCACATTCATCAAAGTGCTGTATCCCCCCATTCATTAGCGTGCTGTATCCCCCCATTCATCAGCGTGTTGTGTCCCGCCATTCATCAGTGTGCTGTATCCCCCTATTCATCAGTGTGCTGTATTCCTCCATTCATCAGTATGCTGTCCCCCCATTCATCACTGTGATGTGTCCCCCGCACTACCCCCATTCATCAGGTTGCTGTATCCCCCCATTCATCAGTGAGCTGTGACCCCCCACTACCCCCATTCATCAGTGTGTTGGATCCCCCCATTCATCAGTGTGTTGTATCCCCCCCATTCATCAGTGTCCTGTGTCCACCCACTACACCCATTCATCAGTGTGCTTTGTCCCCCCATTCATCAGTGAGCTGTATCCCCCATTCATCAGTGTGCTGTATCCCCCCAATCATCAGTTTTAATGTATTCCCCATTCATCAGTGTGTTTTCCCCCCATTCATCAGTGTGTTGTATCCCCCCATTCATCAGTATGCTGTGTCGCCCCATTCATCAGTATGCTGCATTCCTCCATTCATCAGTATGCTGTCCCCCCATTCATCACTGTGATGTGTCCCCCGCACTACCCCCATTCATCAGGGTGCTGTATCCCCCCATTCATCAGTGTGTTGGATCCCCCCATTCATCAGTGTGTTGTATCCCCCCCATTCATCAGTGTCCTGTGTCCACCCACTACACCCATTCATCAGTGTGCTTTGTCCCACCATTCATCAGTGAGCTGTATCCCCCATTCATCAGTGTGCTGTATCCCCCCAATCATCAGTTTGATGTATTCCCCATTCATCAGTGTGCTGTCCCCCCATTCATCAGTGTGTTGTATCCCCCCATTCATCAGTATGCTGTGTCGCCCCATTCATCAGTGTGCTGTATTCCTCCATTCATCAGTATGCTGTCCCCCAATTCATCACTGTGATGTGTCCCCCGCACTACCCCCATTCATCAGGGTGCTGTATCCCCCCATTCATCAGTGTGCTGTGTACCGCCATTCATCAGTGAGCTGTATCACCCCCCATTCATCAGTGTGCTGTGTCCCCCCCACTACCCCCATTCATCAGCGTGCTGTGTCCCCCCATTCATCAGTGTGCTGAATCCCCCATTCATCAGTGTGCTGTTTCCCCACATTCATCAGTGTGTTGTATCCCCCCATTCATTAGCGTGCTGTATCCCCCCATTCATCAGCGTGTTGTGTCCCGCCATTCATCAGTGTGCTGTATCCCCCTATTCATCAGTGTGCTGTATTCCTCCATTCATCAGTATGCTGTCCCCCCATTCATCACTGTGATGTGTCCCCCGCACTACCCCCATTCATCAGGGTGCTGTGTACCGCCATTCATCAGTGAGCTGTATCACCCCCATTCATCAGTGTGCTGTGTCCCCCCCACTACCCCCATTCATCAGCGTGCTGTGTCCCCCCATTTATCAGTGTGCTGTATCCCCCATTCATCAGTGTGCTGTTTCCCCACATTCATCAGTGTGTTGTATCCCCCCATTCATTAGCGTGCTGTATCCCCGTATTCATCAGTGTGCTGTATCCCCGTATTCATCAGTGTGCTGTATCCCCGTATTCATCAGTGTGATGTATGCCCCCAATCATCAGTGTGTTGTATCCCCCCCAATCATCAGTGTGCTGTCCCCCCCATTCATCAGTATGCTGTATCCTCCAATTCATCAGTGTGCTGTTTCCCCACATTCATCAGTGTGTTGTATCCCCCCATTCATTAGCGTGCTGTATCCCCACATTCATCAAAGTGCTGTATCCCCGTATTCATCAGTGTGCTGTATCCCCGTATTCATCAGTGTGATGTATGCCCCCAATCATCAGTGTGTTCTATCCCCCCCAATCATCAGTGTGCTGTCCCCCCCATTCATCAGTATGCTGTATCCTCCAATTCATCAGTGTGCTGTGTCCCATCACTACCGCATTCATCAGTGAGCTGTGTCCCCCCATTCATCAGTGTGCTGTGACCCCCCACTACCCCCATTCATCAGTGTGTTGGATCCCCCCATTCATCAGTGTGTTGTATCCCCCCCATTCATCAGTGTCCTGTGTCCACCCACTACACCCATTCATCAGTGTGCTTTGTCCCCCCATTCATCAGTGAGCTGTATCCCCCATTCATCAGTGTGCTGTATCCCCCCAATCATCAGTTTGATGTATTCCCCATTCATCAGTGTGCTGTCCCCCCATTCATCAGTGTGTTGTATCCCCCCATTCATCAGTATGCTGTGTCGCCCCATTCATCAGTGTGCTGTATTCCTCCATTCATCAGTATGCTGTCCCCCCATTCATCACTGTGATGTGTCCCCCGCACTACCCCCATTCATCAGGGTGCTGTATCCCCCCATTCATCAGTGTGCTGTGTACCGCCATTCATCAGTGAGCTGTATCACCCCCCATTCATCAGTGTGCTGTGTCCACCCCACTACCCCCATTCATCAGCGTGCTGTGTCCCCCCATTCATCAGTGTGCTGAATCCCCCATTCATCAGTGTGCTGTTTCCCCACATTCATCAGTGTGTTGTATCCCCCCATTCATTAGCGTGCTGTATCCCCCCATTCATCAGCCTGTTGTGTCCCGCCATTCATCAGTGTGCTGTATGCCCCTATTCATCAGTGTGCTGTATCCCCCCAATCATCAGTGTGCTGTATCCCCCCATTCATCCGCATGCTGTATCCCCCCATTCATCTGTGTGTTGTATCCCCCCAATCATCAGTGTGATGTATTCCCCATTCATCAGTGTGTTGTATCCCCCCATTCATCAGTGTGCTGTATTCCCCATTCATCAGTGTGTTGTATCCCCCCATTCATCAGTGTGTTGTATCCCGCCATTCATCAGTGTGCTGTATTCCCCATTCATCAGTGTATTGTATCCCCCATTCATCAGCATGCTGTATCCCCCCAATCATCAGTGTGATGTATCCCTCCCATTCATCAGCATGCTGTATCCCCACATTCATCAATGTGCTGTATCCCCGTATTCATCAGTGTGCTGTATCCCCGTATTCATCAGTGTGATGTATGCCCCCAATCATCAGTGTGTTGTATCCCCCCCAATCATCAGTGTGCTGTCCCCCCCATTCATCAGTATGCTGTATCCTCCAATTCATCAGTGTGCTGTGTCCCATCACTACCGCATTCATCAGTGAGCTGTCCCCCCCCATTCATCAGTGTGCTGTGTCCCCCCACTACCCCCATTCATCAGTGTGTTGGATCCCCCCATTCATCAGTGTGTTGTATCCCCCCCATTCATCAGTGTCCTGTGTCCACCCACTACACCCATTCATCAGTGTGCTTTGTACCCCCATTCATCAGTGAGCTGTATCCCCCATTCATCAGTGTGCTGTATCCCCCCAATCATCAGTTTGATGTATTCCCCATTCATCAGTGTGCTGTCCCCCCATTCATCAGTGAGTTGTATCCCCCCATTCATCAGTATGCTGTGATGCCCCATTCATCAGTGAGCTGTATCCCCCATTCATCAGTGTGCTGTATCCCCCCAATCATCAGTTTGATGTATTCCCCATTCATCAGTGTGCTGTCCCCCCATTCATCAGTGTGTTGTATCCCCCCATTCATCAGTATGCTGTGTCGCCCCATTCATCAGTGTGCTGTATTCCTCCATTCATCAGTATGCTGTCCCCCCATTCATCACTGTGTTGTGTCCCCCGCACTACCCCCATTCATCAGGGTGCTGTATCCCCCCATTCATCAGTGTGTTGGATCCCCCCATTCATCAGTGTGTTGTATCCCCCCCATTCATCAGTGTCCTGTGTCCACCCACTACACCCATTCATCAGTGTGCTTTGTCCCCCCATTCATCAGTGAGCTGTATCCCCCATTCATCAGTGTGCTGTATCCCCCCAATCATCAGTTTGATGTATTCCCCATTCATCAGTGTGTTTTCCCCCCATACATCAGTGTGTTGTATCCCCCCATTCATCAGTATGCTGTGTCGCCCCATTCATCAGTGTGCTGTATTCCTCCATTCATCAGTATGCTGTCCCCCCATTCATCACTGTGATGTGTCCCCCGCACTACCCCCATTCATCAGGGTGCTGTATCCCCCCATTCATCAGTGTGTTGTATCCCCCCATTCATCAGTGTGTTGTATCCCCCCCATTCATCAGTGTCCTGTGTCCACCCACTACACCCATTCATCAGTGTGCTTTGTCCCACCATTCATCAGTGAGCTGTATCCCCCATTCATCAGTGTGCTGTATCCCCCCAATCATCAGTTTGATGTATTCCCCATTCATCAGTGTGCTGTCCCCCCATTCATCAGTGTGTTGTATCCCCCCATTCATCAGTATGCTGTGTCGCCCCATTCATCAGTGTGCTGTATTCCTCCATTCATCAGTATGCTGTCCCCCCATTCATCACTGTGATGTGTCCCCCGCACTACCCCCATTCATCAGGGTGCTGTATCCCCCCATTCATCAGTGTGCTGTGTACCGCCATTCATCAGTGAGCTGTATCACCCCCCATTCATCAGTGTGCTGTGTCCCCCCCACTACCCCCATTCATCAGCGTGCTGTGTCCCCCCATTCATCAGTGTGCTGAATCCCCCATTCATCAGTGTGCTGTTTCCCCACATTCATCAGTGTGTTGTATCCCCCCATTCATTAGCGTGCTGTATCCCCCCATTCTTCAGCGTGTTGTGTCCCGCCATTCATCAGTGTGCTGTATCCCCCTATTCATCAGTGTGCTGTATTCCTCCATTCATCAGTATGCTGTCCCCCCATTCATCACTGTGATGTGTCCCCCGCACTACCCCCATTCATCAGGGTGCTTTATCCCCCCATTCATCAGTGTGCTGTGTACCGCCATTCATCAGTGAGCTGTATCACCCCCATTCATCAGTGTGCTGTGTCCCCCCCACTACCCCCATTCATCAGCGTGCTGTGTGCCCCCATTCATCAGTGTGCTGTATCCCCCATTCATCAGTGTGCTGTTTCCCCACATTCATCAGTGTGTTGTATCCCCCCATTCATTAGCGTGCTGTATCCCCGTATTCATCAGTGTGCTGTATCCCCGTATTCATCAGTGTGCTGTATCCCCGTATTCATCAGTGTGATGTATGCCCCCAATCATCAGTGTGTTGTATCCCCCCCAATCATCAGTGTGCTGTCCCCCCCATTCATCAGTATGCTGTATCCTCCAATTCATCAGTGTGCTGTTTCCCCACATTCATCAGTGTGTTGTATCCCCCCATTCATTAGCGTGCTGTATCCCCACATTCATCAAAGTGCTGTATCCCCGTATTCATCAGTGTGCTGTATCCCCGTATTCAACAGTGTGATGTATGCCCCCAATCATCAGTATGTTCTATCCCCCCCAATCATCAGTGTGCTGTCCCCCCCATTCATCAGTATGCTGTATCCTCCAATTCATCAGTCTGCTGTGTCCCATCACTACCGCATTCATTAGTGAGCTGTCCCCCCCATTCATCAGTGTGCTGTGTCCCCCCACTACCCCCATTCATCAGTGTGTTGGATCCCCCCATTCATCAGTGTGTTGTATCCCCCCCATTCATCAGTGTCCTGTGTCCACCCACTACACCCATTCATCAGTGTGCTTTGTCCCCCCATTCATCAGTGAGCTGTATCCCCCATTCATCAGTGTGCTGTATCCCCCCAATCATCAGTTTGATGTATTCCCCATTCATCAGTGTGCTGTCCCCCCATTCATCAGTGTGTTGTATCCCCCCATTCATCAGTATGCTGTGATGCCCCATTCATCAGTGTGCTGTGTCGCCCCATTCATCAGTGTGCTGTATTCCTCCATTCATCAGTATGCTGTCCCCCCATTCATCACTGTCATGTGTCCCCCGCACTACCCCCATTCATCAGGGTGCTGTATCCCAGAATTCATCAGTGTGCTGTGTACCGCCATTCATCAGTGAGCTGTATCACCCCCCATTCATCAGTGTGCTGTGTACCGCCATTCATCAGTGAGCTGTATCACCTCCATTCATCAGTGTGCTGTGTCCCCCCCACTACCCCCATTCATCAGCGTGCTGTGTCCCCCCATTCATCAGTGTGCTGTATCCCCCATTCATCAGTGTGCTGTTTCCCCCCATTCATCAGTGTGCTGTATCCCCGTATTCATCAGTGTGCTGTATCCCCGTATTCATCAGTGTGATGTATGCCCCCAATCATCAGTGTGTTGTATCCCCCCAATCATCAGTGTCCTGTGTCCACCCACTACACCCATTCATCAGTGTGCTTTGTCCCCCCATTCATCAGTGAGCTGTATCCCCCATTCATCAGTGTGCTGTATCCCCCCAATCATCAGTTTGATGTATTCCCCATTCATCAGTGTGCTGTCCCCCCATTCATCAGTGTGTTGTATCCCCCCATTCATCAGTATGCTGTGATGCCCCATTCATCAGTGTGCTGTGTCGCCCCATTCATCAGTGTGCTGTATTCCTCCATTCATCAGTATGATGTCCCCCCATTCATCACTGTGATGTGTCCCCCGCACTACCCCCATTCATCAGGGTGCTGTATCCCCCCATTCATCAGTGTGTTGTATCCCCCCATTCATCAGTGTGTTGTATCCCCCCCATTCATCAGTGTCCTGTGTCCACCCACTACACCCATTCATCAATGTGCTTTGTCCCACCATTCATCAGTGAGCTGTATCCCCCATTCATCAGTGTGCTGTATCCCCCCAATCATCAGTTTGATGTATTCCCCATTCATCAGTGTGCTGTCCCCCCATTCATCAGTGTGTTGTATCCCCCCATTCATCAGTATGCTGTGTCGCCCCATTCATCAGTGTGCTGTATTCCTCCATTCATCAGTATGCTGTCCCCCCATTCAACACTGTGATGTGTCCCCCGCACTACCCCCATTCATCAGTGTGCTGTATCCCCCATTCATCAGTGTGCTGTTTCCCCACATTCATCAGTGTGTTGTATCCCCCCATTCATTAGCGTGCTGTATCCCCGTATTCATCAGTGTGCTGTATCCCCGTATTCATCAGTGTGCTGTATCCCCGTATTCATCAGTGTGATGTATGCCCCCAATCATCAGTGTGTTGTATCCCCCCCAATCATCAGTGTGCTGTCCCCCCCATTCATCAGTATGCTGTATCCTCCAATTCATCAGTGTGCTGTTTCCCCACATTCATCAGTGTGTTGTATCCCCCCATTCATTAGCGTGCTGTATCCCCACATTCATCAAAGTGCTGTATCCCCGTATTCATCAGTGTGCTGTATCCCCGTATTCAACAGTGTGATGTATGCCCCCAATCATCAGTGTGTTCTATCCCCCCCAATCATCAGTGTGCTGTCCCCCCATTCATCAGTATGCTGTATCCTCCAATTCATCAGTGTGCTGTGTCCCATCACTACCGCTTTCATCAGTGAGCTGTGTCCCCCCATTCATCAGTGTGCTGTGACCCCCCACTACCCCCATTCATCAGTGTGTTGGATCCCCCCATTCATCAGTGTGTTGTATCCCCCCCATTCATCAGTGTCCTGTGTCCACCCACTACACCCATTCATCAGTGTGCTTTGTCCCCCCATTCATCAGTGAGCTGTATCCCCCATTCATCAGTGTGCTGTATCCCCCCAATCATCAGTTTGATGTATTCCCCATTCATCAGTGTGCTGTCCCCCCATTCATCAGTGTGTTGTATCCCCCCATTCATCAGTGTGCTGTGTCGCCCCATTCATCAGTGTGCTGTATTCCTCCATTCATCAGTATGCTGTCCCCCCATTCATCACTGTGATGTGTCCCCCGCACTACCCCCATTCATCAGGGTGCTGTATCCCCCCATTCATCAGTGTGCTGTGTACCGCCATTCATCAGTGAGCTGTATCACCCCCCATTCATCAGTGTGCTGTGTCCCTCCCACTACCCCCATTCATCAGCGTGCTGTGTCCCCCCATTCATCAGTGTGCTGAATCCCCCATTCATCAGTGTGCTGTTTCCCCACATTCATCAGTGTGTTGTATCCCCCCATTCATTAGCGTGCTGTATCCCCCCATTCATCAGCGTGTTGTGTCCCGCCATTCATCAGTGTGCTGTATGCCCCTATTCATCGGTGTGCTGTATCCCCCCAATCATCAGTGTGCTGTATCCCCCCATTCATCCGCATGCTGTATCCCCCCATTCAACTGTGTGTTGTATCCCCCCAATCATCAGTGTGATGTATTCCCCATTCATCAGTGTGTTGTATCCCCCCATTCATCAGTGTGCTGTATTCCCCATTCATCAGTGTGTTGTATCCCCCCATTCATCAGCATGCTGTATCCCCCCAATCATCAGTGTGATGTATCCCTCCCATTCATCAGCATGCTGTATCCCCACATTCATCAATGTGCTGTATCCCCGTATTCATCAGTGTGCTGTATCCCCGTATTCATCAGTGTGATGTATGCCCCCAATCATCAGTGTGTTGTATCCCCCCCAATCATCAGTGTGCTGTTCCCCCCATTCATCAGTATGCTGTATCCTCCAATTCATCAGTGTGCTGTGTCCCATCACTACCGCATTCATCAGTGAGCTGTCCCCCCCATTCATCAGTGTGCTGTGTCCCCCCACTACCCCCATTCATCAGTGTGTTGGATCCCCCCATTCATCAGTGTGTTGTATCCCCCCCATTCATCAGTGTCCTGTGTCCACCCACTACACCCATTCATCAGTGTGCTGTGTACCGCCATTCATCAGTGAGCTGTATCACCTCCATTCATCAGTGTGCTGTGTCCCCCCCACTACCCCCATTCATCAGCGTGCTGTGTCCCCCCATTCATCAGTGTGCTGTATCCCCCATTCATCAGTGTGCTGTTTCCCCCCATTCATCAGTGTGCTGTATCCCCGTATTCATCAGTGTGCTGTATCCTCGTATTCATCAGTGTGATGTATGCCCCCAATCATCAGTGTGTTGTATCCCCCCCAATCATCAGTGTCCTGTGTCCACCCACTACACCCATTCATCAGTGTGCTTTGTCCCCCCATTCATCAGTGAGCTGTATCCCCCATTCATCAGTGTACTGTATCCCCCCAATCATCAGTTTGATGTATTCCCCATTCATCAGTGTGCTGTCCCCCCATTCATCAGTGTGTTGTATCCCCCCATTCATCAGTATGCTGTGATGCCCCATTCATCAGTGTGCTGTGTCGCCCCATTCATCAGTGTGCTGTATTCCTCCATTCATCAGTATGATGTCCCCCCATTCATCACTGTGATGTGTCCCCCGCACTACCCCCATTCATCAGGGTGCTGTATCCCCCCATTCATCAGTGTGTTGTATCCCCCCATTCATCAGTGTGTTGTATCCCCCCCATTCATCAGTGTCCTGTGTCCACCCACTACACCCATTCATCAATGTGCTTTGTCCCACCATTCATCAGTGAGCTGTATCCCCCATTCATCAGTGTGCTGTATCCCCCCAATCATCAGTTTGATGTATTCCCCATTCATCAGTGTGCTGTCCCCCCATTCATCAGTGTGTTGTATCCCCCCATTCATCAGTATGCTGTGTCGCCCCATTCATCAGTGTGCTGTATTCCTCCATTCATCAGTATGCTGTCCCCCCATTCATCACTGTGATGTGTCCCCCGCACTACCCCCATTCATCAGTGTGCTGTATCCCCCATTCATCAGTGTGCTGTTTCCCCACATTCATCAGTGTGTTGTATCCCCCCATTCATTAGCGTGCTGTATCCCCGTATTCATCAGTGTGCTGTATCCCCGTATTCATCAGTGTGCTGTATCCCCGTATTCATCAGTGTGATGTATGCCCCCAATCATCAGTGTGTTGTATCCCCCCCAATCATCAGTGTGCTGTCCCCCCCATTCATCAGTATGCTGTATCCTCCAATTCATCAGTGTGCTGTTTCCCCACATTCATCAGTGTGTTGTATCCCCCCATTCATTAGCGTGCTGTATCCCCACATTCATCAAAGTGCTGTATCCCCGTATTCATCAGTGTGCTGTATCCCCGTATTCAACAGTGTGATGTATGCCCCCAATCATCAGTGTGTTCTATCCCCCCCAATCATCAGTGTGCTGTCCCCCCATTCATCAGTATGCTGTATCCTCCAATTCATCAGTGTGCTGTGTCCCATCACTACCGCATTCATCAGTGAGCTGTGTCCCCCCATTCATCAGTGTGCTGTGACCCCCCACTACCCCCATTCATCAGTGTGTTGGATCCCCCCATTCATCAGTGTGTTGTATCCCCCCATTCATCAGTGTCCTGTGTCCACCCACTACACCCATTCATCAGTGTGCTTTGTCCCCCCATTCATCAGTGAGCTGTATCCCCCATTCATCAGTGTGCTGTATCCCCCCAATCATCAGTTTGATGTATTCCCCATTCATCAGTGTGCTGTCCCCCCATTCATCAGTGTGTTGTATCCCCCCATTCATCAGTATGCTGTGTCGCCCCATTCATCAGTGTGCTGTATTCCTCCATTCATCAGTATGCTGTCCCCCCATTCATCACTGTGATGTGTCCCCCGCACTACCCCCATTCATCAGGGTGCTGTATCCCCCCATTCATCAGTGTGCTGTGTACCGCCATTCATCAGTGAGCTGTATCACCCCCCATTCATCAGTGTGCTGTGTCCCTCCCACTACCCCCATTCATCAGCGTGCTGTGTCCCCCCATTCATCAGTGTGCTGAATCCCCCATTCATCAGTGTGCTGTTTCCCCACATTCATCAGTGTGTTGTATCCCCCCATTCATTAGCGTGCTGTATCCCCCCATTCATCAGCGTGTTGTGTCCCGCCATTCATCAGTGTGCTGTATGCCCCTATTCATCGGTGTGCTGTATCCCCCCAATCATCAGTGTGCTGTATCCCCCCATTCATCCGCATGCTGTATCCCCCCATTCAACTGTGTGTTGTATCCCCCCAATCATCAGTGTGATGTATTCCCCATTCATCAGTGTGTTGTATCCCCCCATTCATCAGTGTGCTGTATTCCCCATTCATCAGTGTGTTGTATCCCCCCATTCATCAGTGTGTTGTATCCCGCCATTCATCAGTGTGCTGTATTCCCCATTCATCAGTGTATTGTATCCCCCATTCATCAGCATGCTGTATCCCCCCAATCATCAGTGTGATGTATCCCTCCCATTCATCAGCATGCTGTATCCCCACATTCATCAATGTGCTGTATCCCCGTATTCATCAGTGTGCTGTATCCCCGTATTCATCAGTGTGATGTATGCCCCCAATCATCAGTGTGTTGTATCCCCCCCAATCATCAGTGTGCTGTTCCCCCCTTTCATCAGTATGCTGTATCCTCCAATTCATCAGTGTGCTGTGTCCCATCACTACCGCATTCATCAGTGAGCTGTCCCCCCCATTCATCAGTGTGCTGTGTCCCCCCACTACCCCCATTCATCAGTGTGTTGGATCCCCCCATTCATCAGTGTGTTGTATCCCCCCCATTCATCAGTGTCCTGTGTCCACCCACTACACCCATTCATCAGTGTGCTTTGTCCCCCCATTCATCAGTGAGCTGTATCCCCCATTCATCAGTGTGCTGTATCCCCCCAATCATCAGTTTGATGTATTCCCCATTCATCAGTGTGCTGTCCCCCCATTCATCAGTGTGTTGTATCCCCCCATTCATCAGTATGCTGTGATGCCCCATTCATCAGTGTGCTGTGTCGCCCCATTCATCAGTGTGCTGTATTCCTCCATTCATCAGTATGCTGTCCCCCCATTCATCACTGTCATGTGTCCCCCGCACTACCACCATTCATCAGGGTGCTGTATCCCCCCATTCATCAGTGTGCTGTGTACCGCCATTCATCAGTGAGCTGTATCACCCCCCATTCATCAGTGTGCTGTGTACCGCCATTCATCAGTGAGCTGTATCACCTCCATTCATCAGTGTGCTGTGTCCCCCCCACTACCCCCATTCATCAGCGTGCTGTGTCCCCCCATTCATCAGTGTGCTGTATCCCCCCATTCATTAGCGTGCTGTATCCCCCCATTCATCAGCGTGTTGTGTCCCGCTATTCAACAGTGTGCTGTATCCCCCTGTTCATCAGTGTGCTGTATCCTCCAATTCATCAGTGTGTTGTGTCCCCCCATTCATCAGTGTGCTGTCCCATCACTACACCATTCATCAGTGAACAGTGTCCCCTCATTCATCAGTATGCTGTATCCTCCTATTCATCAGTGTGCAGTGTCCCCCCACTACCCCCATTCATCAGAGTACTGTCCCCCCATTCATCAGTGTTTTGTATCCACCCCATTCATCAGTGTGTTGGATCCCCCCATTCATCAGTGTGTTGTATTCCCCCATTCATCAGTGTGCTGTATCACACCATTCATCAGTGTGTTGTGTCCCCCCATTCATCAGTGTGCTGTATTCCCCATTCATCAGTGTGTTGTATCCCCCCATTCATCAGTGTGCTGTATTCCCCATTCATCAGTGTGTTGTATCCCCCCATTCATCAGTGTGTTGTATCCCACCATTCATCAGTGTGCTGTATTCCCCATTCATCACTGTGTTGTATCCCCCCATTCATCATTGTGCTGTATTCCCCATTCATCAGTGTTTTGTATCCACCCCATTCATCAGTGTGTTGTATCCCCCCATTCATCAGTGTGTTGTATTCCCCATTCATCAGTGTGTTGTATCCCCCCATTCATCAGTATGCTGTATCCTCCTATTCATCAGTGTGCAGTGTCCCCCCACTACCCCCATTCATCAGAGTACTGTCCCCCCATTCATCAGTGTTTTGTATCCACCCCATTCATCAGCGTGTTGGATCACCCCATTCAAAAGTGTGTTGTATTCCCCATTCATCAGTGTGTTGTATCCCCCCATTCATCAGTGTGCTGTATTCCCCATTCATCAGCGTGCTGTATCCCCCTATTCATCAGTGTGCTGTATCCCCGTATTCATCCGTGTGCTGTATCCCCCTATTAATCAGTGTGCTGTATCCCCCCCATTCATCAGCATGCTGTATCCCCCCATTCATCAGCGTGTTGTGTCCCCCCATTCATCAGTGTGCTGTCCCCCCATTCACCAGTGTGCTGTATCCCCCTATTAATCAGTGTGCTGTGTCCCCCCCACTACCCTCTTTAGTCAGTGTACTGACCCCCATTCATCAGTGTTTTGTATCCACCCCATTCATCAGCGTGCTGTATCCCCCTATTCATCAGTGTGTTGTATACCCCATTCATCAGTGTGCTGTATTCCTCCATTCATCAGTATGCTGTGTACCCCCATTCATCAGTATGCTGTATCCCCCCAATCATCAGTGAGCTGTATCCCCTATTCATCAATGTGTTGTATACCCCATTCATCAGTGTGCTGTATCCCCGTATTCATCAGTGTGCTATATCCCCGTATTCATCAGTGTGCTGTATCCCCGTATTCATCAGTGTGATGTATCCCCCCAATCATCAGTGTACTGTATCCCACCATGCATCAGTATGCTATATCCCCCCCATTCATCAGTGTGCTGTGTCGCCCCATTCATCAGTGTGCTGTATTCCTCCATTCATCAGTATGCTGTGTACCCCCATTCATCAGTGTGCTGTATCCCCCCAATCATCAGTGAGCTGTATCCCCTATTCATCAGTGTGTTGTATACCCCATTCATCAGTGTGTTGTATTCCCCCATTCAACAGTTTGCTGTATCCCCCATTCATCAGCGTGTTGTGTCCTCCCATTCATCAGTGTGCTGTCCCCCCATTCACCAGTGTGCTGTATCCCCCTATTAATCAGTGTGCTGTGTCCCCCTATTCATCAGTGTGCTGTGTCCCCCCACTACCCTGTTTAATCAGTGTACTGCCCCTCATTCATCAGTGTGTTGTATCTACCCCATTCATCAGCGTGCTGTATCCCCCTATTCATCAGTGTGTTGTATTCCCCCATTCATCAGCTTGCTGTATCCCCCATTCATCAGCGTGCTGTATCCCCCAATTCATCAGTGCTGTCCCCCCATTCATCAGTGCTGTATCCCCCCATTCATCAGCGTGCTGTATCCCCCCATTCATCAGCGTGTTGTGTCCCCCCATTCATCAGTGTGCTGTCCCCCCATTCACCAGTGTGCTGTATCCCCCTATTAATCAGTGTGCTGTATCCCCCTATTCATCAGTGTGTTGTATTCCCCCATTCATCAGCTTGCTGTATCCCCCATTCATCAGCGTGCTGTATCCCCCAATTCATCAGTGTGCTGTCCCCCATTCATCAGTGCTGTATCCCCCCATTCATCAGCGTGCTGTATCCCCCCATTCATCAGCGTGTTGTGTCCCCCCATTCATCAGTGTGCTGTCCCCCCATTCACCAGTGTGCTGTATCCCCCTATTAATCAGTGTGCTGTATCCCCCCCATTCATCAGCGTGCTGTATCCCCCCACTCATCAGCGTGTTGTGTCCCCCCATTCATCAGTGTGCTGTCCCCCCATTCACCAGTGTGCTGTATCCCCCTATTAATCAGTGTGCTGTGTCCCCCCCACTACCCTCTTTAGTCAGTGTACTGACCCCCATTCATCAGTGTTTTGTATCCACCCCATTCATCAGCGTGCTGTATCCCCCAATTCATCAGTGTGCTGTCCCCCCATTCATCAGTGTTGTATCCCCCCATTCATCAGCGTGCTGTATCCACCCATTCATCAGCGTGTTGTGTCCCCCCATTCATCAGTGTGCTGTCCCCCCATTCACCAGTGTGCTGTATCCCCCTATTAATCAGTGTGCTGTGTCCCCCTATTCATCAGAGTGCTGTGTCCCCCCACTACCCTGTTTAATCAGTGTACTGCCCCTCATTCATCAGTGTGTTGTATCTACCCCATTCATCAGCGTGCTGTATCCCCCTATTCATCAGTGTGTTGTATTCCCCCATTCATCAGCTTGCTGTATCCCCCATTCATCAGCGTGCTGTATCCCCCAATTCATCAGTGTGCTGTCCCCCCATTCATCAGTGCTGTATCCCCCCATTCATCAGCGTGCTGTATCCCCCCATTCATCAGCGTGTTGTGTCCCCCCATTCATCAGTGTGCTGTCCCCCCATTCACCAGTGTGCTGTATCCCCCTATTAATCAGTGTGCTGTATCCCCCTATTCATCAGTGTGTTGTATTCCCCCATTCATCAGCTTGCTGTATCCCCCATTCATCAGCGTGCTGTATCCCCCAATTCATCAGTGTGCTGTCCCCCATTCATCAGTGCTGTATCCCCCCATTCATCAGCGTGCTGTATCCCCCCATTCATCAGCGTGTTGTGTCCCCCCATTCATCAGTGTGCTGTCCCCCCATTCACCAGTGTGCTGTATCCCCCTATTAATCAGTGTGCTGTATCCCCCCCATTCATCAGCGTGCTGTATCCCCCCACTCATCAGCGTGTTGTGTCCCCCCATTCATCAGTGTGCTGTCCCCCCATTCACCAGTGTGCTGTATCCCCCTATTAATCAGTGTGCTGTGTCCCCCCCACTACCCTCTTTAGTCAGTGTACTGACCCCCATTCATCAGTGTTTTGTATCCACCCCATTCATCAGCGTGCTGTATCCCCCTATTCATCAGTGTGTTGTATATCCCATTCATCAGTGTGCTGTATTCCTCCATTCATCAGTATGCTGTGTACCCCCATTCATCAGTGTGCTGTATCCCCCCAATCATCAGTGAGCTGTATCCCCTATTCATCAGTGTGTTGTATACCCCATTCATCAGTGTGCTGTATCCCCCATTCATCAGTGTGCTGTATCTCTGTATTCATCAGTGTGATGTATCCCCCCAATCATCAGTGTGTTGTATCCCCCCCAATCATCAGTGTGCTGTCCCCCCCATTCATCAGTATGCTGTATCCTCCAATTCATCAGTGTGCTGTGTCCAATCACTACCGCATTCATCAGTGTGCTTTGTCCCCCATTCATCAGTGAGCTGTAACCCCATTCATCAGTGTGCTGTATCCCCCCAATCATCAGTGTGCTGTATCCCCCTATTCATCAGTGTGCTGTATCGCCCCATTCATCAGTGTGTTGTATCCCCCATTCATCAGCATGCTGTATCCCCACATTCATCAATGTGCTGTATCCCCGTATTCATCAGTGTGCTGTATCCCCGTGTTCATCAGTGTGATGTATGCCCAATCATCAGTGTGTTGTATCCCCCCCAATCATCAGTGTGCTGTCCCCCCCATTCATCAGTATGCTGTATCCTCCAATTCATCAGTGTGCTGTGTCCCATCACTACCACATTCATCAGTGAGCTGTGTCCCCCCATTCATCAGTGTGCTGTGTCCCCCCACTACCCCCATTCATCAGTGTGTTGGATCCCCCCATTCATCAGTGTGTTGTATCCCCCCCATTCATCAGTGTCCTGTGTCCACCCACTACACCCATTCATCAGTGTGCTTTGTCCCCCCATTCATCAGTGAGCTGTATCCCCCATTCATCAGTGTGCTGTATCCCCCCAATCATCAGTGTGCTGTATCCCCCTATTCATCAGTGTGCTGTATCGCCCCATTCATCAGTGTGTTGTATCCCCCATTCATCAGCATGCTGTATCCCCACATTCATCAATGTGCTGTATCCCCGTATTCATCAGTGTGCTGTATCCCCGTGTTCATCAGTGTGATGTATGCCCCCAATCATCAGTGTGTTGTATCCCCCCCAATCATCAGTGTGCTGTCCCCCCCATTCATCAGTATGCTGTATCCTCCAATTCATCAGTGTGCTGTGTCCCATCACTACCGCATTCATCAGTGAGCTGTGTCCCCCCATTCATCAGTGTGCTGTGTCCCCCCACTACCCCCATTCATCAGTGTGTTGAATCCCCCAATTCATCAGTGTGTTGTATCCCCCCCATTCATCAGTGTCCTGTGTCCACCCACTACACCCATTCATCAGTGTGCTTTGTCCCCCCATTCATCAGTGAGCTGTATCCCCCATTCATCAGTGTGCTGTATCCCCCAAATCATCAGTTTGATGTATTCCCCATTCATCAGTGTGCTGTCCCCCCATTCATCAGTGTGTTGTATCCCCCCATTCATCAGTATGCTGTGATGCCCCATTCATCAGTGTGCGTTGTCGCCCCATTCATCCGTGTGCCGTATTCCTCCATTCATCAGTATGCTGTCCCCCCATTCATCACTGTGATGTGTCCCCCGCACTACCCCCATTCATCAGCGTGCTGTGTCCCCCCATTCATCAGTGTGCTGTATCCCCCATTCATCAGTGTGCTGTTTCCCCACATTCATCAGTGTGTTGTATCCCCCCATTCATTAGCGTGCTGTATTCCCCCATTCATCAGCGTGTTGTGTCCCGCCATTCATCAGTGTGCTGTCCCCCCGTTCACCAGTGTGCTTTATCCCCCTATTCATCAGTGTGCTGTATCCCCCCCACTACCCACATTCATCAGTGTGCTGTATCCTCCAATTCATCAGTGTGTTGTGTCCCCCCATTCATCAGTGTGCTGTCCCATCACTACACCATTCATCAGTGTGCTGTCCCATCACTACACCATTCATCAGTGATCTGTGTCCCCTCATTCATCAGTATGCTGTATCCTCCTATTCATCAGTGTGCAGTGTCCCCCCACTACCCCCATTCATCAGAGTACTGTCCCCCCATTCATCAGTGTTTTGTATCCACCCCATTCATAAGTGTGTTGGATCCCCCCATTCATCAGTGTGTTGTATTCCCCCATTCATCAGTGTGCTGTATCACACCATTCATCACTGTGTTGTATCCCCCCATTCATCAGTGTGCTGTATTCCCCATTCATCAGTGTGTTGTATCCCCCCATTCATCAGTGTGCTGTAGTCCCCATTCATCAGTGTTTTGTATCCACCCCATGCATCAGTGTGTTGTATCCCCCCATTCATCAGTGTGTTGTATTCCCCATTCATCAGTATGCTGTTTCCTCCTATTCATCAGTGTGCAGTGTCCCCCCACTACCCCCATTCATCAGAGTACTGTCCCCCATTCATCAGTGTGTTGTATCCCCCCCATTCATCAGTATGCTGTATCCTCCTATTCATCAGTGTGCAGTGTCCCCCCACTACCCCCATTCATCAGAGTACTGTCCCCCCATTCATCAGTGTTTTGTATCCACCCCATTCATCAGCGTGTTGGATCACCCCATTCAAAAGTGTGTTGTATTCCCCATTCATCAGTGTGTTGTATCCCCCCATTCATCAGTGTGCTGTATTCCCCATTCATTAGCGTGCTGTATCCCCCTATTCATCAGTGTGCTGTATCCCCGTATTCATCCGTGTGCTGTATTCCCCTATTAATCAGTGTGCTGTATCCCCCCCATTCATCAGCATGCTGTATCCCACCATTCATCAGTGTTTTGTATCCACCCCATTCATCAGCGTGCTGTATTCCCCTATTCATCAGTGTGTTGTATACCCCATTCATCAGTGTGCTGTATTCCTCCATTCATCAGTATGCTGTGTACCCCCATTCATCAGTGTGCTGTATCCCCCCAATCATCAGTGAGCTGTATCCCCTATTCATCAGTGTGTTGTATACCCCATTCATCAGTGTGCTGTATCCCCCCATTCATCAGTGTGCTGTATCCCCGTATTCATCAGTGTGCTGTATCCCCGTATTCATCAGTGTGCTGTATCCCCGTATTCATCAGTGTGATGTATCCCCCCAATCATCAGTGTACTGTATCCCACCATTCATCAGTATGCTATATCCCCCCCATTCATCAGTGTGCTGTGTCGCCCCATTCATCAGTGTGCTGTATTCCTCCATTCATCAGTATGCTGTGTACCCCCATTCATCAGTGTGCTGTATCCCCCCAATCATCAGTGAGCTGTATCCCCTATTCATCAGTGTGTTGTATACCCCATTCATCAGTGTGCTGTATCCCCCATTCATCAGTGTGCTGTATCCCCCATTCATCAGTGTGCTGTATCCCCGTATTCATCAGTGTGATGTATCCACCATTCATCAGTGTGCTGTATCCCGTCATTCATCAGTGAGTTTTATCCCCCATTCATCAGCGTGCTGTATCCCCCCATTCATCTGTGTTCTGTATCCCTCCATACATCAATGCGTTGTATCCCCCAATTCACCAGAGTGTTGTATCCCCCCATTCATCAGTGTGTTGTATCCCTCCATTCATTAGTGTGTTGTATCCCCCCATTCATCAGTGTGCTGTATCCCCAATTCATCAGTGTGTTGTATCCCCCCATTCATCAGTGTGTTGTATCCTCCATTCATCAGTGTGTTGTATCCCACCATTCATCAGTGTGTTGTATCCCCCCATTCATCAGTGTGCTGTATCCCCCATTCATCAATCTGGTGTATCCACCCATTCATCAGTGTATTTTATCCCCCATTCATCAGTGTGTTGTATCCCCCCATTCATCAGTGTGTTGTATCCCCCATTCATCAGGCATGCTGTATCCCCCCATTCATCAGCGTGCTGTATCCCCCAATTCATCAGTGTGCTGTCCCCCCATTCATCAGTGTTGTATCCCCACATTCATCAGCGTGCTGTATCCCCCCATTCATCAGCGTGTTGTGTCCCACCATTCATCAGTGTGCTGTCTCCCCATTCACCAGTGTGCTGTATCCCCCTATTAATCAGTGTGCTGTGTCCCCCTATTCATCAGTGTGCTGTGTCCCCCTATTCATCAGTGTGTTGTATTCCCCCATTCATCAGCTTGCTGTATCCCCCATTCATCAGCGTGCTGTATCCCCCAATTCATCAGTGTGCTGTCCCCCCATTCATCAGTGCTGTATCCCCCCATTCATCAGCGTGCTGTATCCCCCCATTCATCAGCGTGTTGTGTCCCCCCATTCATCAGTGTGCTGTCCCCCCATTCACCAGTGTGCTGTATCCCCCTATTAATCAGTGTGCTGTATCCCCCCCATTCATCAGCGTGCTGTATCCCCCCAATCATCAGCGTGTTGTGTCCCCCCATTCATCAGTGTGCTGGCTCCCCATTGACCAGTGTGCTGTATCCCCCTATTAATCAGTGTGCTGTGTCCCCCCCACTACCCTCTTTAGTCAGTGTACTGACCCCCATTCATCAGTGTTTTGTATCCACCCCATTCATCAGCGTGCTGTATCCCCCTATTCATCAGTGTGTTGTATACCCCATTCATCAGTGTGCTGTATTCCTCCATTCATCAGTATGCTGTGTACCCCCATTCATCAGTGTGCTGTATCCCCCCAATCATCAGTGAGCTGTATCCCCTATTCATCAGTGTGTTGTATACCCCATTCATCAGTGTGCTGTATCCCCCATTCATCAGTGTGCTGTATCCCCGTATTCATCAGTGTGCTGTATCCCCGTATTCATCAGTGTGATGTATCCCCCAATCATCAGTGTGTTGTATCCCCCCCAATCATCAGTGTGCTGTCCCCCCCATTCATCAGTATGCTGTATCCTCCAATTCATCAGTGTGCTGTGTCCAATCACTACCGCATTCATCAGTGTGCTTTGTCCCCCATTCATCAGTGAGCTGTAACCCCATTCATCAGTGTGCTGTATCCCCCCAATCATCAGTGTGCTGTATCCCCCTATTCATCAGTGTGCTGTATCGCCCCATTCATCAGTGTGTTGTATCCCCCATTTATCAGCATGCTGTATCCCCACATTCATCAATGTGCTGTATCCCCGTATTCATCAGTGTGCTGTATCCCCGTATTCATCAGTGTGATGTATGCCCCCAATCATCAGTGTGTTGTATCCACCCCAATCATCAGTGTGCTGTCCCCCCCATTCATCAGTATGCTGTATCCTCCAATTCATCAGTGTGCTGTGTCCCATCACTACCGCATTCATCAGTGAGCTGTGTCCCCCCATTCATCAGTGTGCTGTGTCCCCCCACTACCCCCATTCATCAGTGTGTTGGATCCCCCCATTCATCAGTGTGTTGTATCCCCCCCATTCATCAGTGTCCTGTGTCCACCCACTACACCCATTCATCAGTGTGCTTTGTCCCCCCATTCATCAGTGAGCTGTATCCCCCATTCATCAGTGTGCTGTATCCCCCAAATCATCAGTTTGATGTATTCCCCATTCATCAGTGTGCTGTCCCCCCATTCATCAGTGTGTTGTATCCCCCCATTCATCAGTATGCTGTGATGCCCCATTCATCAGTGTGCTGTATTCCTCCATTCATCAGTATGCTGTCCCCCCATTCATCACTGTGATGTGTCCCCCGCACTACCCCCATTCATCAGCGTGCTGTGTCCCCCCATTCATCAGTGTGCTGTATCACCCATTCATCAGTGTGCTGTTTCCCCACATTCATCAGTGTGTTGTATCCCCCCATTCATTAGCGTGCTGTATTCCCCCATTCATCAGCGTGTTGTGTCCCGCCATTCATCAGTGTGCTGTCCCCCCGTTCACCAGTGTGCTGTATCCCCCTATTCATCAGTGTGCTGTGTCCCCCCCACTACCCACATTCATCAGTGTGCTGTATCCTCCAATTCATCAGTGTGTTGTGTCCCCCCATTCATCAGTGTGCTGTCCCATCACTACACCATTCATCAGTGTGCTGTCCCATCACTACACCATTCATCAGTGATCTGTGTCCCCTCATTCATCAGTATGCTGTATCCTCCTATTCATCAGTGTGCAGTGTCCCCCCATTACCCCCATTCATCAGAGTACTGTCCCCCCATTCATCAGTGTTTTGTATCCACCCCATTCATCAGTGTGTTGTATTCCCCCATTCATCAGTGTGTTGTATTCCCCCATTCATCAGTGTGCTGTATCACACCATTCATCAGTGTGTTGTATCCCCCCATTCATCAGTGTGCTGCATTCCCCATTCATCAGTGTTTTGTACCCACCCCATTCATCAGTGTGTTGGATCACCCCATTCAAAAGTGTGTTGTATTCCCCATTCATCATTGTGCTGTATTCCCCATTCATCAGCGTGCTGTCCCCCCCATTCATCAGTGTGCTGTATCCCCGTATTCATCAGTGCTGTGTCCCCCCACTACCCTGTTTAATCAGTGTACTGCCCCTCATTCATCAGTGTGTTGTATCCACCCCATTCATCAGCGTGCTGTATCCCCCTATTCATCAGTGTGTTGTATTCCCCCATTCATCAGTTTGCTGTATCCCCCATTCATCAGCGTGCTGTATCCCCCAATTCATCAGTGTGCTGTATCCTCCTATTCATCAGTGTGCAGTGTCCCCCCACTACCCCCATTCATCAGAGTACTGTCCCCCCATTCATCAGTGTTTTGTATCCACCCCATTCATCAGTGTGTTGGATCCCCCCATTCATCAGTGTGTTGTATCCCCCCATTCGTCAGTGTGCTGTATCGCCCATTCATCAATCTGGTGTATCCACCCATTCATCAGTGTATTTTATCCCCCATTCATCAGTGTGTTGTATCCCCCCATTCATCAGTGTGTTGTACCCCCATTCATCAGGCATGCTGTATGCCCACATTCATCAATCTGGTGTATCCACCCATTCATCAGTGTATTTTATCCCCCATTCATCAGTGTGTTGTATCCCCCCAATCATCAGTGTGATGTATCCCTCCCATTCATCAGCATGCTGTATCCCCACATTCATCAATGTGCTGTATCCCCGTATTCATCAGTGTGCTGTAACCCCGTATTCATCAGTGCGATGTATGCCCCCAATCATCAGTGTGTTGTATCCCCCACAATCATCAGTGTGCTGTCCCCCCCATTCATCAGTATGCTGTATCCTCCAATTCATCAGTGTGCTGTGTCCCATCACTACTGCATTCATCAGTGAGCTGTGTCCCCCCATTCATCAGTGTGCTGTGTCCCCCCACTACCCCCATTCATCAGTGTATTGGATCCCCCCATTCATCAGTGTGTTGTATCCCCCCCATTCATCAGTGTCCTGTGTCCACCCACTACACCCATTCATCAGTGTGCTTTGTCCCCCCATTCATCAGTGAGCTGTATCCCCCATTCATCAGTGTGCTGTATCCCCCAAATCATCAGTTTGATGTATTCCCCATTCATCAGTGTGCTGTCCCCCCATTCATCAGTGTGTTGTATCCCCCCATTCATCAGTATGCTGTGATGCCCCATTCATCAGTGTGCTGTATTCCTCCATTCATCAGTATGCTGTCCCCCCATTCATCACTGTGATGTGTTCCCCGCACTACCCCCATTCATCAGCGTGCTGTGTCCCCCCATTCATCAGTGTGCTGTATCACCCATTCATCAGTGTGCTGTTTCCCCACATTCATCAGTGTGTTGTATCCCCCCATTCATTAGCGTGCTGTATTCCCCCATTCATCAGCGTGTTGTGTCCCGCCATTCATCAGTGTGCTGTCCCCCCATTCATCAGTGTGCTGTATCACCCATTCATCAGTGTGCTGTTTCCCCACATTCATCAGTGTGTTGTATCCCCCCATTCATTAGCGTGCTGTATTCCCCCATTCATCAGCGTGTTGTGTCCCGCCATTCATCAGTGTGCTGTCCCCCCGTTCACCAGTGTGCTGTATCCCCCTATTCATCAGTGTGCTGTGTCCCCCCCACTACCCACATTCATCAGTGTGCTGTATCCTCCAATTCATCAGTGTGTTGTGTCCCCCCATTCATCAGTGTGCTGTCCCATCACTACACCATTCATCAGTGTGCTGTCCCATCACTACACCATTCATCAGTGAGCTGTGTCCCCTCATTCATCAGTATGCTGTATCCTCCTATTCATCAGTGTGCAGTGTCCCCCCACTACCCCCATTCATCAGAGTACTGTCCCCCCATTCATCAGTGTTTTGTATCCACCCCATTCATTAGTGTGTTGGATCCCCCCATTCATCAGTGTGTTGTATTCCCCCATTCATCAGTGTGCTGTATCACACCATTCATCAGTGTGCTGCATTCCCCATTCATCAGTGTTTTGTATCCATCAGTGTGTTGGATCACCCCATTCAAAAGTTTGTTGTATTCCCCATTCATCAGTGTGCTGTATTCCCCATTCATCAGCGTGCTGTCCCCCCCATTCATCAGTGTGCTGTATCCCCCTATTCATCAGTGCTGTGTCCCCCCACTACCCTGTTTAATCAGTGTACTGCCCCTCATTCATCAGTGTGTTGTATCCACCCCATTCATCAGCGTGCTGTATCCCCCTATTCATCAGTGTGTTGTATTCCCCCATTCATCAGTTTGCTGTATCCCCCATTCATCAGCGTGCTGTATCTCCCAATTCATCAGTGTGCTGTATCCTCCTATTCATCAGTGTGCAGTGTCCCCCCACTACCCCCATTCATCAGAGTACTGTCCCCCCATTCATCAGTGTTTTGTATCCACCCCATTCATCAGTGTGTTGGATCCCCCCATTCATCAGTGTGTTGTATTCCCCCATTCATCAGTGTGCTGTATCACACCATTCATCAGTGTGTTGTATCCCCCCATTCATCAGTGTGCTGCATTCCCCATTCATCAGTGTTTTGTATCCACCCCATTCATCAGTGTGTTGGATCACCCCATTCAAAAGTGTGTTGTATTCCCCATTCATCAGTGTGCTGTATTCCCCATTCATCAGCGTGCTGTCCCCCCATTCATCAGTGTGCTGTATCCCCCTATTCATCAGTGCTGTATCCCCCCACTACCCTGTTTAATCAGTGTACTGCCCCTCATTCATCAGTGTGTTGTATCCACCCCATTCATCAGCGTGCTGTATCCCCCTATTCATCAGTGTGTTGTATTCCCCCATTCATCAGTTTGCTGTATCCCCCATTCATCAGCATGCTGTATCCCCCAATTCATCAGTGTGCTGTCCCCCCATTCATCAGTGTTGTATCCCCCCATTCATCAGCGTGCTGTATCCCCCCATTCATCAGCGTGTTGTGTCCCCCCATTCATCAGTGTGCTGTCCCCCCATTCACCAGTGTGCTGTATCCCCCTATTAATCAGTGTGCTGTGTCCCCCCCACTACCCTCTTTAGTCAGTGTACTGCCCCCCATTCATCAGTGTTTTGTATCCACCCCATTCATCAGTGTGCTGTTTCCACCTATTCATCAGTGTGTTGTATACCCCATTCATCAGTGTGCTGTATCCCTCCACCACCCCCATTCATTAGTGTGCCTAATCCCCCCGTTCATCAGTGTGCTGTATCGCCCCATTCATCGGTGTGCTGTGTCGCCCCATTCATCAGTGTGCTGTATCGCCCCATTCATCGGTGTGCTGTATCCCCCCATCCATCAGTATGCTGTGATGCCCCATTCATCAGCGTGTTGTGTCCCGCCATTCATCAGTGTGCTGTCCCCCCGTTCACCAGTGTGCTGTATCCCCCTATTCATCAGTGTGCTGTATCCCCCCCACTACCCACATTCATCAGTGTGCTGTATCCTCCAATTCATCAGTGTGTTGTGTCCCCCCATTCATCAGTGTGCTGTCCCATCACTACACCATTCATCAGTGTGCTGTCCCATCACTACACCATTCATCAGTGATCTGTGTCCCCTCATTCATCAGTATGCTGTATCCTCCTATTCATCAGTGTGCAGTGTCCCCGCACTACCCCCATTCATCAGAGTACTGTCCCCCCATTCATCAGTGTTTTGTATCCACCCCATTCATAAGTGTGTTGGATCCCCCCATTCATCAGTGTGTTGTATTCCCCCATTCATCAGTGTGCTGTATCACACCATTCATCACTGTGTTGTATCCCCCCATTCATCAGTGTGCTGTATTCCCCATTCATCAGTGTGTTGTATCCCCCCATTCATCAGTGTGCTGTAGTCCCCATTCATCAGTGTTTTGTATCCACCCCATGCATCAGTGTGTTGTATCCCCCATTCATCAGTGTGTTGTATTCCCCATTCATCAGTATGCTGTTTCCTCCTATTCATCAGTGTGCAGTGTCCCCCCACTACCCCCATTCATCAGAGTACTGTCCCCCATTCATCAGTGTGTTGTATCCCCCCCATTCATCAGTATGCTGTATCCTCCTATTCATCAGTGTGCAGTGTCCCCCCACTACCCCCATTCATCAGAGTATTGTCCCCCCATTCATCAGTGTTTTGTATCCACCCCATTCATCAGCGTGTTGGATCACCCCATTCAAAAGTGTGTTGTATTCCCCATTCATCAGTGTGTTGTATCCCCCCATTCATCAGTGTGCTGTATTCCCCATTCATTAGCGTGCTGTATCCCCCTATTCATCAGTGTGCTGTATCCCCGTATTCATCCGTGTGCTGTATTCCCCTATTAATCAGTGTGCTGTATCCCCCCCATTCATCAGCATGCTGTATCCCCCCATTCATCAGTGTTTTGTATCCACCCCATTCATCAGCGTGCTGTATTCCCCTATTCATCAGTGTGTTGTATACCCCATTCATCAGTGTGCTGTATTCCTCCATTCATCAGTATGCTGTGTACCCCCATTCATCAGTGTGCTGTATCCCCCCAATCATCAGTGAGCTGTATCCCCTATTCATCAGTGTGTTGTATACCCCATTCATCAGTGTGCTGTATCCCCCCATTCATCAGTGTGCTGTATCCCCGTATTCATCAGTGTGCTGTATCCCCGTATTCATCAGTGTGATGTATCCCCCCAATCATCAGTGTACTGTATCCCACCATTCATCAGTATGCTATATCCCCCCCATTCATCAGTGTGCTGTGTCGCCCCATTCATCAGTGTGCTGTATTCCTCCATTCATCAGTGTGCTGTATCCCCGTATTCATCAGTGTGCTGTATCCCCGTATTCATCAGTGTGATGTATCCCCCCAATCATCAGTGTACTGTATCCCACCATTCATCAGTATGCTATATCCCCCCCATTCATCAGTGTGCTGTGTCCCCCCATTCATCAGTGTGCTGGCTCCCCATTGACCAGTGTGCTGTATCCCCCTATTAATCAGTGTGCTGTGTCCCCCCCACTACCCTCTTTAGTCAGTGTACTGACCCCCATTCATCAGTGTTTTGTATCCACCCCATTCATCAGCGTGCTGTATCCCCCTATTCATCAGTGTGTTGTATACCCCATTCATCAGTGTGCTGTATTCCTCCATTCATCAGTATGCTGTGTACCCCCATTCATCAGTGTGCTGTATCCCCCCAATCATCAGTGAGCTGTATCCCCTATTCATCAGTGTGTTGTATACCCCATTCATCAGTGTGCTGTATCCCCCATTCATCAGTGTGCTGTATCCCCGTATTCATCAGTGTGCTGTATCCCCGTATTCATCAGTGTGATGTATCCCCCAATCATCAGTGTGTTGTATCCCCCCCAATCATCAGTGTGCTGTCCCCCCCATTCATCAGTATGCTGTATCCTCCAATTCATCAGTGTGCTGTGTCCAATCACTACCGCATTCATCAGTGTGCTTTGTCCCCCATTCATCAGTGAGCTGTAACCCCATTCATCAGTGTGCTGTATCCCCCCAATCATCAGTGTGCTGTATCCCCCTATTCATCAGTGTGCTGTATCGCCCCATTCATCAGTGTGTTGTATCCCCCATTTATCAGCATGCTGTATCCCCACATTCATCAATGTGCTGTATCCCCGTATTCATCAGTGTGCTGTATCCCCGTATTCATCAGTGTGATGTATGCCCCCAATCATCAGTGTGTTGTATCCACCCCAATCATCAGTGTGCTGTCCCCCCCATTCATCAGTATGCTGTATCCTCCAATTCATCAGTGTGCTGTGTCCCATCACTACCGCATTCATCAGTGAGCTGTGTCCCCCCATTCATCAGTGTGCTGTGTCCCCCCACTACCCCCATTCATCAGTGTGTTGGATCCCCCCATTCATCAGTGTGTTGTATCCCCCCCATTCATCAGTGTCCTGTGTCCACCCACTACACCCATTCATCAGTGTGCTTTGTCCCCCCATTCATCAGTGAGCTGTCTCCCCATTCACCAGTGTGCTGTATCCCCCTATTAATCAGTGTGCTGTGTCCCCCTATTCATCAGTGTGTTGTATTCCCCCATTCATCAGCTTGCTGTATCCCCCATTCATCAGCGTGCTGTATCCCCCAATTCATCAGTGTGCTGTCCCCCCATTCATCAGTGCTGTATCCCCCCATTCATCAGCGTGCTGTATCCCCCCATTCATCAGCGTGTTGTATCCCCCCATTCATTAGCGTGCTGTATTCCCCCATTCATCAGCGTGTTGTGTCCCGCCATTCATCAGTGTGCTGTCCCCCCGTTCACCAGTGTGCTGTATCCCCCTATTCATCAGTGTGCTGTGTCCCCCCCACTACCCACATTCATCAGTGTGCTGTATCCTCCAATTCATCAGTGTGTTGTGTCCCCCCATTCATCAGTGTGCTGTCCCATCACTACACCATTCATCAGTGTGCTGTCCCATCACTACACCATTCATCAGTGATCTGTGTCCCCTCATTCATCAGTATGCTGTATCCTCCTATTCATCAGTGTGCAGTGTCCCCGCACTACCCCCATTCATCAGAGTACTGTCCCCCCATTCATCAGTGTTTTGTATCCACCCCATTCATAAGTGTGTTGGATCCCCCCATTCATCAGTGTGTTGTATTCCCCCATTCATCAGTGTGCTGTATCACACCATTCATCACTGTGTTGTATCCCCCCATTCATCAGTGTGCTGTATTCCCCATTCATCAGTGTGTTGTATCCCCCCATTCATCAGTGTGCTGTAGTCCCCATTCATCAGTGTTTTGTATCCACCCCATGCATCAGTGTGTTGTATCCCCCATTCATCAGTGTGTTGTATTCCCCATTCATCAGTATGCTGTTTCCTCCTATTCATCAGTGTGCAGTGTCCCCCCACTACCCCCATTCATCAGAGTACTGTCCCCCATTCATCAGTGTGTTGTATCCCCCCCATTCATCAGTATGCTGTATCCTCCTATTCATCAGTGTGCAGTGTCCCCCCACTACCCCCATTCATCAGAGTATTGTCCCCCCATTCATCAGTGTTTTGTATCCACCCCATTCATCAGCGTGTTGGATCACCCCATTCAAAAGTGTGTTGTATTCCCCATTCATCAGTGTGTTGTATCCCCCCATTCATCAGTGTGCTGTATTCCCCATTCATTAGCGTGCTGTATCCCCCTATTCATCAGTGTGCTGTATCCCCGTATTCATCCGTGTGCTGTATTCCCCTATTAATCAGTGTGCTGTATCCCCCCCATTCATCAGCATGCTGTATCCCCCCATTCATCAGTGTTTTGTATCCACCCCATTCATCAGCGTGCTGTATTCCCCTATTCATCAGTGTGTTGTATACCCCATTCATCAGTGTGCTGTATTCCTCCATTCATCAGTATGCTGTGTACCCCCATTCATCAGTGTGCTGTATCCCCCCAATCATCAGTGAGCTGTATCCCCTATTCATCAGTGTGTTGTATACCCCATTCATCAGTGTGCTGTATCCCCCCATTCATCAGTGTGCTGTATCCCCGTATTCATCAGTGTGCTGTATCCCCGTATTCATCAGTGTGATGTATCCCCCCAATCATCAGTGTACTGTATCCCACCATTCATCAGTATGCTATATCCCCCCCATTCATCAGTGTGCTGTGTCGCCCCATTCATCAGTGTGCTGTATTCCTCCATTCATCAGTGTGCTGTATCCCCGTATTCATCAGTGTGCTGTATCCCCGTATTCATCAGTGTGATGTATCCCCCCAATCATCAGTGTACTGTATCCCACCATTCATCAGTATGCTATATCCCCCCCATTCATCAGTGTGCTGTGTCCCCCCATTCATCAGTGTGCTGGCTCCCCATTGACCAGTGTGCTGTATCCCCCTATTAATCAGTGTGCTGTGTCCCCCCCACTACCCTCTTTAGTCAGTGTACTGACCCCCATTCATCAGTGTTTTGTATCCACCCCATTCATCAGCGTGCTGTATCCCCCTATTCATCAGTGTGTTGTATACCCCATTCATCAGTGTGCTGTATTCCTCCATTCATCAGTATGCTGTGTACCCCCATTCATCAGTGTGCTGTATCCCCCCAATCATCAGTGAGCTGTATCCCCTATTCATCAGTGTGTTGTATACCCCATTCATCAGTGTGCTGTATCCCCCATTCATCAGTGTGCTGTATCCCCGTATTCATCAGTGTGCTGTATCCCCGTATTCATCAGTGTGATGTATCCCCCAATCATCAGTGTGTTGTATCCCCCCCAATCATCAGTGTGCTGTCCCCCCCATTCATCAGTATGCTGTATCCTCCAATTCATCAGTGTGCTGTGTCCAATCACTACCGCATTCATCAGTGTGCTTTGTCCCCCATTCATCAGTGAGCTGTAACCCCATTCATCAGTGTGCTGTATCCCCCCAATCATCAGTGTGCTGTATCCCCCTATTCATCAGTGTGCTGTATCGCCCCATTCATCAGTGTGTTGTATCCCCCATTTATCAGCATGCTGTATCCCCACATTCATCAATGTGCTGTATCCCCGTATTCATCAGTGTGCTGTATCCCCGTATTCATCAGTGTGATGTATGCCCCCAATCATCAGTGTGTTGTATCCACCCCAATCATCAGTGTGCTGTCCCCCCCATTCATCAGTATGCTGTATCCTCCAATTCATCAGTGTGCTGTGTCCCATCACTACCGCATTCATCAGTGAGCTGTGTCCCCCCATTCATCAGTGTGCTGTGTCCCCCCACTACCCCCATTCATCAGTGTGTTGGATCCCCCCATTCATCAGTGTGTTGTATCCCCCCCATTCATCAGTGTCCTGTGTCCACCCACTACACCCATTCATCAGTGTGCTTTGTCCCCCCATTCATCAGTGAGCTGTCTCCCCATTCACCAGTGTGCTGTATCCCCCTATTAATCAGTGTGCTGTGTCCCCCTATTCATCAGAGTGCTGTGTCCCCCTATTCATCAGTGTGTTGTATTCCCCCATTCATCAGCTTGCTGTATCCCCCATTCATCAGCGTGCTGTATCCCCCAATTCATCAGTGTGCTGTCCCCCCATTCATCAGTGCTGTATCCCCCCATTCATCAGCGTGCTGTATCCCCCCATTCATCAGCGTGTTGTATCCCCCCATTCATTAGCGTGCTGTATTCCCCCATTCATCAGCGTGTTGTGTCCCGCCATTCATCAGTGTGCTGTCCCCCCGTTCACCAGTGTGCTGTATCCCCCTATTCATCAGTGTGCTGTGTCCCCCCCACTACCCACATTCATCAGTGTGCTGTATCCTCCAATTCATCAGTGTGTTGTGTCCCCCCATTCATCAGTGTGCTGTCCCATCACTACACCATTCATCAGTGTGCTGTCCCATCACTACACCATTCATCAGTGATCTGTGTCCCCTCATTCATCAGTATGCTGTATCCTCCTATTCATCAGTGTGCAGTGTCCCCCCACTACCCCCATTCATCAGAGTACTGTCCCCCCATTCATCAGTGTTTTGTATCCACCCCATTCATCAGTGTGTTGGATCCCCCCATTCATCAGTGTGTTGTATTCCCCCATTCATCAGTGTGCTGTATCACACCATTCATCAGTGTGTTGTATCCCCCCATTCATCAGTGTGCTGCATTCCCCATTCATCAGTGTTTTGTACCCACCCCATTCATCAGTGTGTTGGATCACCACATTCAAAAGTGTGTTGTATTCCCCATTCATCAGTGTGCTGTATTCCCCATTCATCAGCGTGCTGTCCCCCCCATTCATCAGTGTGCTGTATCCCCCTATTCATCAGTGCTGTGTCCCCCCACTACCCTGTTTAATCAGTGTACTGCCCCTCATTCATCAGTGTGTTGTATCCACCCCATTCATCAGCGTGCTGTATCCCCCTATTCATCAGTGTGTTGTATTCCCCCATTCATCAGTTTGCTGTATCCCCCATTCATCAGCGTGCTGTATCCCCCAATTCATCAGTGTGCTGTATCCTCCTATTCATCAGTGTGCAGTGTCCCCCCACTACCCCCATTCATCAGAGTACTGTCCCCCCATTCATCAGTGTTTTGTATCCACCCCATTCATCAGTGTGTTGGATCCCCCCATTCATCAGTGTGTTGTATCCCCCCATTCGTCAGTGTGCTGTATCCCCCATTCATCAATCTGGTGTATCCACCCATTCATCAGTGTATTTTATCCCCCATTCATCAGTGTGTTGTATCCCCCCATTCATCAGTGTGTTGTACCCCCATTCATCAGGCATGCTGTATGCCCACATTCATCAATCTGGTGTATCCACCCATTCATCAGTGTATTTTATCCCCCATTCATCAGTGTGTTGTATCCCCCCAATCATCAGTGTGATGTATCCCTCCCATTCATCAGCATGCTGTATCCCCACATTCATCAATGTGCTGTATCCCCGTATTCATCAGTGTGAGGTAACCCCGTATTCATCAGTGTGATGTATGCCCCCAATCATCAGTGTGTTGTATCCCCCACAATCATCAGTGTGCTGTCCCCCCCATTCATCAGTATGCTGTATCCTCCAATTCATCAGTGTGCTGTGTCCCATCACTACCGCATTCATCAGTGAGCTGTGTCCCCCCATTCATCAGTGTGCTGTGTCCCCCCACTACCCCCATTCATCAGTGTATTGGATCCCCCCATTCATCAGTGTGTTGTATCCCCCCCATTCATCAGTGTCCTGTGTCCACCCACTACACCCATTCATCAGTGTGCTTTGTCCCCCCATTCATCAGTGAGCTGTATCCCCCATTCATCAGTGTGCTGTATCCCCCAAATCATCAGTTTGATGTATTCCCCATTCATCAGTGTGCTGTCCCCCCATTAATCAGTGTGTTGTATCCCCCCATTCATCAGTATGCTGTGATGCCCCATTCATCAGTGTGCTGTATTCCTCCATTCATCAGTATGCTGTCCCCCCATTCATCACTGTGATGTGTCCCCCGCACTACCCCCATTCATCAGCGTGCTGTGTCCCCCCATTCATCAGTGTGCTGTTTCCCCACATTCATCAGTGTGTTGTATCCCCCCATTCATTAGCGTGCTGTATTCCCCCATTCATCAGCGTGTTGTCCCGCCATTCATCAGTGTGCTGTCCCCCCGTTCACCAGTGTGCTGTATCCCCCTATTCATCAGTGTGCTGTGTCCCCCCCACTACCCACATTCATCAGTGTGCTGTATCCTCCAATTCATCAGTGTGTTGTGTCCCCCCATTCATCAGTGTGCTGTCCCATCACTACACCATTCATCAGTGTGCTGTCCCATCACTACACCATTCATCAGTGAGCTGTGTCCCCTCATTCATCAGTATGCTGTATCCTCCTATTCATCAGTGTGCAGTGTCCCCCCACTACCCCCATTCATCAGAGTACTGTCCCCCCATTCATCAGTGTTTTGTATCCACCCCATTCATCAGTGTGTTGGATCCCCCCATTCATCAGTGTGTTGTATTCCCCCATTCATCAGTGTGCTGTATCACACCATTCATCAGTGTGTTGTATCCCCCCATTCATCAGTGTGCTGCATTCCCCATTCATCAGTGTTTTGTATCCATCAGTGTGTTGGATCACCCCATTAAAAAGTGTGTTGTATTCCCCATTCATCAGTGTGCTGTATTCCCCATTCATCAGTGTTTTGTATCCATCAGTGTGTTGGATCACCCCATTCAAAAGTGTGTTGTATTCCCCCATTCATCAGTGTGCTGTATCACACCATTCATCAGTGTGTTGTATCCCCCCATTCATCAGTGTGCTGCATTCCCCATTCATCAGTGTTTTGTATCCATCAGTGTGTTGGATCACCCCATTCAAAAGTGTGTTGTATTCCCCATTCATCAGTGTGCTGTATTCCCCATTCATCAGCGTGCTGTCCCCCCCATTCATCAGTGTGCTGTATCCCCCTATTCATCAGTGCTGTGTCCCCCCACTACCCTGTTTAATCAGTGTACTGCCCCTCATTCATCAGTGTGTTGTATCCACCCCATTCATCAGCGTGCTGTATCCCCCTATTCATCAGTGTGTTGTATTCCCCCATTCATCAGTTTGCTGTATCCCCCATTCATCAGCGTGCTGTATCCCCCAATTCATCAGTGTGCTGTCCCCCCATTCATCAGCGTGCTGTATCCCCCTATTCATCAGTGTGTTGTATTCCCCCATTCATCAGTTTGCTGTATCCCCCATTCATCAGCGTGCTGTATCCCCCAATTCATCAGTGTGCTGTATCCTCCTATTCATCAGTGTGCAGTGTCCCCCCACTACCGCCATTCATCAGAGTACTGTCCCCCCATTCATCAGTGTTTTGTATCCACCCCATTCATCAGTGTGTTGGATCCCCCCATTCATCAGTGTGTTGTATTCCCCCATTCATCAGTGTGCTGTATCACACCATTCATCAGTGTGTTGTATTCCCCATTCATCAGCGTGCTGTCCCCCCCATTCATCAGCGTGCTGTATCCCCCCATTCATCAGCGTGTTGTGTCCCCCCATTCATCAGTGTGCTGTCCCCCCATTCACCAGTGTGCTGTATCCCCCTATTAATCAGTGTGCTGTGTCCCCCCCACTACCCTCTTTAGTCAGTGTACTGCCCCCCATTCATCAGTGTTTTGTATCCACCCCATTCATCAGTGTGCTGTTTCCACCTATTCATCAGTGTGTTGTATACCCCATTCATCAGTGTGCTGTATCCCTCCACCACCCCCATTCATTAGTGTGCCTAATCCCCCCGTTCATCAGTGTGCTGTCCCCCCGTTCATCAGTGTGCTGTATCGCCCCATTCATCGGTGTGCTGTGTCGCCCCATTCATCAGTGTGCTGTATCGCCCCATTCATCGGTGTGCTGTATCCCCCCATCCATCAGTATGCTGTGATGCCCCATTCATCAGTGTGCTGTGTCGCCCCAGTGTGCTGTATTCCTCCATTCATCAGTATGCTGACCCCCCATTCATCACTGTGCTGTGTCCCCCCCACTACCCCCATTCATCAGTGTGTTGGATCCCCCCATTCATCAGTGTGCTGTGTCCCGCCATTCATCAGTGTGCTGTATCCCCCCCATTCATCAGCATGCTGTGTCCCCCCATTCATCAGTCTACTGTGTCCCCCCATTCATCAGTGTGCTGTATCCCCTCATCCATCAGTATGCTGTGATGCCCCTCATCAGTGTGCTGTGTCGCCCCAGTGTGCTGTATTCCTCCATTCATCAGTATGCTGTCCTCCCCATTCATCACTGTGCTATGTCCCCCCCACTACCCCCATTCATCAGGGTGCTGTATCCCCCCATTCATCAGTGTGCTGTGTCCCGCCATTCATCAGTGTGCTGTATCCTCCAATTCATCAGTGTGTTGTGTCCCCCCCACTACCCCATTCATCAGTGAGCTGTGTCCCCCCATTCATCAGTGAGCTGTATCCTCCATTCATCAGGGTGCTCTGTCCCTCCAGACATCAGTGTGCTGTATCTCGCCATTCATCAGTGTGCTGAATCCTCCTATTAATCAGTGTGCTATGTCCCATCACTACCCCATTCATCAGTGAGCTGTCCCCCCCATTCATCAGTATACTATATCCCCCTATTCATCAGTGTGCTGTGTCCCCCCGACTACGCCCATTCATCAGTGTACTGTCCTTCCATTCATCACTGTGTTGTACCCCACATTCATCAGTGTGTTGGATCCCCTCATTCATCAGTGTGCTGTATCCCCCATTCATCAGTGTGCTGTATCCCTCCATTCATCAGTGTGCTGTGTCCCGTATTCAACAGTGTGTTGTGTCCCCTATTCATCAGTGTGCTGTATCCCCTTATTCATCAGTGTGCTGTGTCCCCCCACTACCCTGTTTCATCACTGAACTGCCCCCCATTAATCAGTGTGTTGTATCCACACCATTCATCAGTGTGCTGTATCCCCCATTCATCAGTGTTATATCCCACCATTCATCACTGTGCTGTATCCGCCCCCATTCAAACGTGTGTTGTGTCCCCTATTCATCAGTGTACTGTATCCCCCCATTCATCTGTGTGTTGTTCCCCCCATTCATCAGTGTGTTGTATCCACACCATTTATCAGCGTGCTGTTTCCCCCTATTCATCAGTGTGTTGTATCCCCCATTCATCAGTGTGCTGTATCCCCCATTCATCAGTGTGCTGTATTCCTCCATTCATCAGTATGCTGTGTACCCCCATTCATCAGTGTGCTGTATCCCCCCAATCATCAGTGAGCGGTATCCCCTATTCATCAGTGTGTTGTATACCCCATTCATCAGTGTGCTGCATCCCCCATTCATCAGTGTGCTGTATCCCCGTATTCATCAGTGTGATGTATCCCCCCAATCATCAGTGTGTTGTATCCCCCCCAATCATCAGTGTGCTGTCCCCCCCATTCATCAGTGTGCTGTGTCCCATCACTACCGCATTCATCAGTGAGCTGTGTCTCCCCATTCATCAGTGTGCTGTATTCCCCATTCATCAGTGTCCTGTGTCCACCCACTACACCCATTCATCAGTGTGCTTTGTCCCCCCATTCATCAGAGCTGTATCCCCCATTCATTAGTGTGCTGTATCCCCCCAATCATCAGTGTGCTGTATCCCCCTATTCATCAGTGTGCTGTATCACCCCATTCATCAGTGTGTTGTATCCCCCATTCATCAGCATGCTGTATCCCCCCATTCATCTGTGTGTTGTATCCCCCCAATCATCAGTGTGATGTATCCCTCCCATTCATCAGCATGCTGTATCCCCACATTCACCAATGTGCTGTATCCCCGTATTCATCAGTGTGCTGTATGCCCGTATTCATCAGTGTGATGTATGCCCCCAATCATCAGTGTGTTGTATCCCCCCCAATGATCAGTGTGCTTTCCCCCCCATTCATCAGTGTCCTGTGTCCACCCACTACACCCATTCATCAGTGTGCTTTGTCCCCCCATTCATCAGTGAGCTGTATCCCCCATTCATCAGTGTGCTGTATCCCCCCAATCATCAGTTTGATGTATTCCCCATTCATCAGTGTGCTGTCCCCCCATTCATCAGTGTGTTGTATCCCCCCATTCTCAGTATGCTGTGATGCCCCATTCATCAGTGTGCTGTGTCGCCCCATTCATCAGTGTGCTGTATTCCTCCATTCATCAGTATGCTGTCCCCCCATTCATCACTGTGATGTGTCCCCCGCATTACCCCCATTCATCAGGGTGCTGTATCCCCCCATTCATCAGTGTGCTGTATCCCGCCATTCATCAGTGAGCTGTATCACCCCCATTCATCAGTGTGCTGTGTCCCCCCCACTACCCCATTCATCAGCGTGCTGTGTCCCCCCATTCATCAGTGTGCTGTATCCCCCATTCATCAGTGTGCTGTTTCCCCACATTCATCAGTGTGTTGTATCACCCCATTCATTAGCGTGCTGTATCCCCCCATTCATCAGCGTGTTGTGTCCCGCCATTCATCAGTGTGCTGTGTCCCCCCACTACCCACATTCATCAGTGTGCTGCATCCTCCAATTCATCAGTGTGTTGTGTCCCCCCATTCATCATTGTGCTGTCCCATCACTACACCATTCATCAGTGAGCTGTGTCCCCTCATTCATCAGTATGCTGTATCCTCCTATTCATCAGTGTGCAGTGTCCCCCCACTACCCCCATTCATCAGAGTACTGTCCCCCCATTCATCAGTGTTTTGTATCCACCACATTCATCAGTGTGATGGATCCCCCCCATTCATCAGTCTGTTGTATTCCCCCATTCATCAGTGTGCTGTATCACACCATTCATCAGTGTGTTGTATCCCCCCATTCATCAGTGTGCTGTATTCCCCATTCATCAGTGTTGTATCCCCCCATTCATCAGTGTGCTGTATTCCCCATTCATCAGTGTTTTGTATCCACCCCATTCATCAGTGTGTTGTATCCCCCCATTCATCAGTGTGTTGTATTCCCCATTCATCAGTGTGTTGTATCCCCCCATTCATCAGTATGCTGTATCCTCCTATTCATCAGTGTGCAGTGTCCCCCCACTACCCCCATTCATCAGAGTACTGTCCCCCCATTCATCAGTGTTTTGTATCCACCCCATTCATCAGTGTGTTGGATCACCCCATTCAAAAGTGTGTTGTATTCCCCATTCATCAGTGTGTTGTATCCCCCCATTCATCAGTGTGCTGTATTCCCCATTCATCAGTGTGCTGTCCCCCCATTCATCAGTGTGTTGTATCCCCACATTCATCAGTATGCTGTGATGCCCCATTCATCAGTGTGCGTTGTCGCCCCATTCATCAGTGTGCTGTATTCCTCCATTCATCAGTATGCTGTCCCCCCATTCATCACTGTGATGTGTCCCCCGCACTACCCCCATTCATCAGCGTGCTGTGTCCCCCCATTCATCAGTGTGCTGTATCACCCATTCATCAGTGTGCTGTTTCCCCACATTCATCAGTGTGTTGTATCCCCCCATTCATTAGCGTGCTGTATTCCCCCATTCATCAGCGTGTTGTGTCCCGCCATTCATCAGTGTGCTGTCCCCCCGTTCACCAGTGTGCTGTATCCCCCTATTCATCAGTGTGCTGTGTCCCCCCCACTACACCATTCATCAGTGTGCTGTCCCATCACTACACCATTCATCAGTGAGCTGTGTCCCCTCATTCATCAATATGCTGTATCCTCCTATTCATCAGTGTGCAGTGTCCCCCCACTACCCCCATTCATCAGAGTACTGTCCCCCCATTCATCAGTGTTTTGTATCCACCCCATTCATCAGTGTGTTGGATCCCCCCATTCATCAGTGTGTTGTATTCCCCCATTCATCAGTGTGCTGTATCACACCATTCATCACTGTGTTGTATCCCCCCATTCATCAGTGTGCTGTATTCCCCATTCATCAGTGTGTTGTATCCCCCCATTCATCAGTGTGCTGTATTCCCCATTCATCAGTGTTTTGTATCCACCCCATTCATCAGTGTGTTGTATCCCCCCATTCATCAGTGTGTTGTATTCCCCATTCATCAGTATGCTGTATCCTCCTATTCATCAGTGTGCAGTGTCCCCCCACTACCCCCATTCATCAGAGTACTGTCCCCCATTCATCAGTGTGTTGTATCCCCCCCATTCATCAGTATGCTGTATCCTCCTATTCATCAGTGTGCAGTGTCCCCCCACTACCCCCATTCATCAGAGTACTGTCCCCCCATTCATCAGTGTTTTGTATCCACCCCATTCATCAGCGTGTTGGATCACCCCATTCAAAAGTGTGTTGTATTCCCCATTCATCAGTGTGTTGTATCCCCCCATTCATCAGTGTGCTGTATTCCCCATTCATTAGCGTGCTGTATCCCCCTATTCATCAGTGTGCTGTATCCCCGTATTCATCCGTGTGCTGTATCCCCCCATTCATCAGTGTTTTGTATCCACCCCATTCATCAGCGTGCTGTATTCCCCTATTCATCAGTGTGTTGTATACCCCATTCATCAGTGTGCTGTATTCCTCCATTCATCAGTATGCTGTGTACCCCCATTCATCAGTGTGCTGTATCCCCCCAATCATCAGTGAGCTGTATCCCCTATTCATCAGTGTGTTGTATACCCCATTCATCAGTGTGCTGTATCCCCCCATTCATCAGTGTGCTGTATCCCCGTATTCATCAGTGTGCTGTATCCCCGTATTCATCAGTGTGCTGTATCCCCGTATTCATCAGTGTGATGTATCCCCCCAATCATCAGTGTACTGTATCCCACCATTCATCAGTATGCTATATCCCCCCCATTCATCAGTGTGCTGTGTCGCCCCATTCATCAGTGTGCTGTATTCCTCCATTCATCAGTATGCTGTGTACCCCCATTCATCAGTGTGCTGTATCCCCCCAATCATCAGTGAGCTGTATCCCCTATTCATCAGTGTGTTGTATACCCCATTCATCAGTGTGCTGTATCCCCCCATTCATCAGTGTGCTGTATCCCCGTATTCATCAGTGTGCTGTATCCCCGTATTCATCAGTGTGCTGTATCCCCGTATTCATCAGTGTGATGTATCCCCCCAATCATCAGTGTACTGTATCCCACCATTCATCAGTATGCTATATCCCCCCCCCATTCATCAGTGTGCTGTGTCGCCCCATTCATCAGTGTGCTGTATTCCTCCATTCATCAGTATGCTGTGTACCCCCATTCATCAGTGTGCTGTATCCCCCCAATCATCAGTGAGCTGTATCCCCTATTCATCAGTGTGTTGTATACCCCATTCATCAGTGTGCTGTATCCCCCATTCATCAGTGTGCTGTATCCCCCTATTCATCAGTGTGTTGTATTCCCCCATTTCAACAGTTTGCTGTATCCCCCATTCATCAGCGTGCTGTATCCCCCCATTCATCAGCGTGTTGTGTCCCACCATTCATCAGTGTGCTGTCTCCCCATTCACCAGTGTGCTGTATCCCCCTATTAATCAGTGTGCTGTGTCCCCCTATTCATCAGTGTGCTGTGTCCCCCTATTCATCAGTGTGTTGTATTCCCCCATTCATCAGCTTGCTGTATCCCCCATTCATCAGCGTGCTGTATCCCCCAATTCATCAGTGTGCTGTCCCCCCATTCATCAGTGCTGTATCCCCCCATTCATCAGCGTGTTGTGTCCCCCCATTCATCAGTGTGCTGTCCCCCCATTCACCAGTGTGCTGTATCCCCCTATTAATCAGTGTGCTGTATCCCCCCCATTCATCAGCGTGCTGTATCCCCCCAATCATCAGCGTGTTGTGTCCCCCCATTCATCAGTGTGCTGGCTCCCCATTGACCAGTGTGCTGTATCCCCCTATTAATCAGTGTGCTGTGTCCCCCCCACTACCCTCTTTAGTCAGTGTACTGACCCCGATTCATCAGTGTTTTGTATCCACCCCATTCATCAGCGTGCTGTGTCCCCCTATTCATCAGTGTGCTGTGTCCCCCTATTCATCAGTGTGTTGTATTCCCCCATTCATCAGCTTGCTGTATCCCCCATTCATCAGCGTGCTGTATCCCCCAATTCATCAGTGTGCTGTCCCCCCATTCATCAGTGCTGTATCCCCCCATTCATCAGCGTGTTGTGTCCCCCCATTCATCAGTGTGCTGTCCCCCCATTCACCAGTGTGCTGTATCCCCCTATTAATCAGTGTGCTGTATCCCCCCCATTCATCAGCGTGCTGTATCCCCCCAATCATCAGCGTGTTGTGTCCCCCCATTCATCAGTGTGCTGGCTCCCCATTGACCAGTGTGCTGTATCCCCCTATTAATCAGTGTGCTGTGTCCCCCCCACTACCCTCTTTAGTCAGTGTACTGACCCCGATTCATCAGTGTTTTGTATCCACCCCATTCATCAGCGTGCTGTGTCCCCCTATTCATCAGTGTGCTGTGTCCCCCTATTCATCAGTGTGTTGTATTCCCCCATTCATCAGCTTGCTGTATCCCCCATTCATCAGCGTGCTGTATCCCCCAATTCATCAGTGTGCTGTCCCCCCATTCATCAGTGCTGTATCCCCCCATTCATCAGCGTGTTGTGTCCCCCCATTCATCAGTGTGCTGTCCCCCCATTCACCAGTGTGCTGTATCCCCCTATTAATCAGTGTGCTGTATCCCCCCCATTCATCAGCGTGCTGTATCCCCCCAATCATCAGCGTGTTGTGTCCCCCCATTCATCAGTGTGCTGGCTCCCCATTGACCAGTGTGCTGTATCCCCCTATTAATCAGTGTGCTGTGTCCCCCCCACTACCCTCTTTAGTCAGTGTACTGACCCCGATTCATCAGTGTTTTGTATCCACCCCATTCATCAGCGTGCTGTGTCCCCCTATTCATCAGTGTGCTGTGTCCCCCTATTCATCAGTGTGTTGTATTCCCCCATTCATCAGCTTGCTGTATCCCCCATTCATCAGCGTGCTGTATCCCCCAATTCATCAGTGTGCTGTCCCCCCATTCATCAGTGCTGTATCCCCCCATTCATCAGCGTGTTGTGTCCCCCCATTCATCAGTGTGCTGTCCCCCCATTCACCAGTGTGCTGTATCCCCCTATTAATCAGTGTGCTGTATCCCCCCCATTCATCAGCGTGCTGTATCCCCCCAATCATCAGCGTGTTGTGTCCCCCCATTCATCAGTGTGCTGGCTCCCCATTGACCAGTGTGCTGTATCCCCCTATTAATCAGTGTGCTGTGTCCCCCCCACTACCCTCTTTAGTCAGTGTACTGACCCCGATTCATCAGTGTTTTGTATCCACCCCATTCATCAGCGTGCTGTATCCCCCTATTCATCAGTGTGTTGTATACCCCATTCATCAGTGTGCTGTATTCCTCCATTCATCAGTATGCTGTGTACCCCCATTCATCAGTGTGCTGTATCCCCCCAATCATCAGTGAGCTGTATCCCCTATTCATCAGTGTGTTGTATACCCCATTCATCAGTGTGCTGTATCCCCCATTCATCAGTGTGCTGTATCCCCGTATTCATCAGTGTGCTGTATCCCCGTATTCATCAGTGTGATGTATCCCCCAATCATCAGTGTGTTGTATCCCCCCCAATCATCAGTGTGCTGTCCCCCCCATTCATCAGTATGCTGTATCCTCCAATTCATCAGCGTGCTGTGTCCAATCACTACCACATTCATCAGTGTGCTTTGTCCCCCATTCATCAGTGAGCTGTAACCCCATTCATCAGTGTGCTGTATCCCCCCAATCATCAGTGTGCTGTATCCCCCTATTCATCAGTGTGCTGTGTCCCCCTATTCATCAGTGTGTTGTATTCCCCCATTCATCAGCTTGCTGTATCCCCCATTCATCAGCGTGCTGTATCCCCCAATTCATCAGTGTGCTGTCCCCCCATTCATCAGTGCTGTATCCCCCCATTCATCAGCGTGTTGTGTCCCCCCATTCATCAGTGTGCTGTCCCCCCATTCACCAGTGTGCTGTATCCCCCTATTAATCAGTGTGCTGTATCCCCCCCATTCATCAGCGTGCTGTATCCCCCCAATCATCAGCGTGTTGTGTCCCCCCATTCATCAGTGTGCTGGCTCCCCATTGACCAGTGTGCTGTATCCCCCTATTAATCAGTGTGCTGTGTCCCCCCCACTACCCTCTTTAGTCAGTGTACTGACCCCGATTCATCAGTGTTTTGTATCCACCCCATTCATCAGCGTGCTGTGTCCCCCTATTCATCAGTGTGCTGTGTCCCCCTATTCATCAGTGTGTTGTATTCCCCCATTCATCAGCTTGCTGTATCCCCCATTCATCAGCGTGCTGTATCCCCCAATTCATCAGTGTGCTGTCCCCCCATTCATCAGTGCTGTATCCCCCCATTCATCAGCGTGTTGTGTCCCCCCATTCATCAGTGTGCTGTCCCCCCATTCACCAGTGTGCTGTATCCCCCTATTAATCAGTGTGCTGTATCCCCCCCATTCATCAGCGTGCTGTATCCCCCCAATCATCAGCGTGTTGTGTCCCCCCATTCATCAGTGTGCTGGCTCCCCATTGACCAGTGTGCTGTATCCCCCTATTAATCAGTGTGCTGTGTCCCCCCCACTACCCTCTTTAGTCAGTGTACTGACCCCGATTCATCAGTGTTTTGTATCCACCCCATTCATCAGCGTGCTGTGTCCCCCTATTCATCAGTGTGCTGTGTCCCCCTATTCATCAGTGTGTTGTATTCCCCCATTCATCAGCTTGCTGTATCCCCCATTCATCAGCGTGCTGTATCCCCCAATTCATCAGTGTGCTGTCCCCCCATTCATCAGTGCTGTATCCCCCCATTCATCAGCGTGTTGTGTCCCCCCATTCATCAGTGTGCTGTCCCCCCATTCACCAGTGTGCTGTATCCCCCTATTAATCAGTGTGCTGTATCCCCCCCATTCATCAGCGTGCTGTATCCCCCCAATCATCAGCGTGTTGTGTCCCCCCATTCATCAGTGTGCTGGCTCCCCATTGACCAGTGTGCTGTATCCCCCTATTAATCAGTGTGCTGTGTCCCCCCCACTACCCTCTTTAGTCAGTGTACTGACCCCGATTCATCAGTGTTTTGTATCCACCCCATTCATCAGCGTGCTGTATCCCCCTATTCATCAGTGTGTTGTATACCCCATTCATCAGTGTGCTGTATTCCTCCATTCATCAGTATGCTGTGTACCCCCATTCATCAGTGTGCTGTATCCCCCCAATCATCAGTGAGCTGTATCCCCTATTCATCAGTGTGTTGTATACCCCATTCATCAGTGTGCTGTATCCCCCATTCATCAGTGTGCTGTATCCCCCTATTCATCAGTGTGTTGTATTCCCCCATTTCAACAGTTTGCTGTATCCCCCATTCATCAGCGTGCTGTATCCCCCCATTCATCAGCGTGTTGTGTCCCCCCATTCATCAGTGTGCTGGCTCCCCATTGACCAGTGTGCTGTATCCCCCTATTAATCAGTGTGCTGTATCCCCCCCATTCATCAGCGTGCTGTATCCCCCCAATCATCAGCGTGTTGTGTCCCCCCATTCATCAGTGTGCTGGCTCCCCATTGACCAGTGTGCTGTATCCCCCTATTAATCAGTGTGCTGTGTCCCCCCCACTACCCTCTTTAGTCAGTGTACTGACCCCGATTCATCAGTGTTTTGTATCCACCCCATTCATCAGCGTGCTGTATCCCCCTATTCATCAGTGTGTTGTATACCCCATTCATCAGTGTGCTGTATTCCTCCATTCATCAGTATGCTGTGTACCCCCATTCATCAGTGTGCTGTATCCCCCCAATCATCAGTGAGCTGTATCCCCTATTCATCAGTGTGTTGTATACCCCATTCATCAGTGTGCTGTATCCCCCATTCATCAGTGTGCTGTATCCCCCTATTCATCAGTGTGTTGTATTCCCCCATTTCAACAGTTTGCTGTATCCCCCATTCATCAGCGTGCTGTATCCCCCCATTCATCAGCGTGTTGTGTCCCACCATTCATCAGTGTGCTGTCTCCCCATTCACCAGTGTGCTGTATCCCCCTATTAATCAGTGTGCTGTGTCCCCCTATTCATCAGTGTGCTGTGTCCCCCTATTCATCAGTGTGTTGTATTCCCCCATTCATCAGCTTGCTGTATCCCCCATTCATCAGCGTGCTGTATCCCCCAATTCATCAGTGTGCTGTCCCCCCATTCATCAGTGCTGTATCCCCCCATTCATCAGCGTGTTGTGTCCCCCCATTCATCAGTGTGCTGTCCCCCCATTCACCAGTGTGCTGTATCCCCCTATTAATCAGTGTGCTGTATCCCCCCCATTCATCAGCGTGCTGTATCCCCCCAATCATCAGCGTGTTGTGTCCCCCCATTCATCAGTGTGCTGGCTCCCCATTGACCAGTGTGCTGTATCCCCCTATTAATCAGTGTGCTGTGTCCCCCCCACTACCCTCTTTAGTCAGTGTACTGACCCCGATTCATCAGTGTTTTGTATCCACCCCATTCATCAGCGTGCTGTGTCCCCCTATTCATCAGTGTGCTGTGTCCCCCTATTCATCAGTGTGTTGTATTCCCCCATTCATCAGCTTGCTGTATCCCCCATTCATCAGCGTGCTGTATCCCCCAATTCATCAGTGTGCTGTCCCCCCATTCATCAGTGCTGTATCCCCCCATTCATCAGCGTGTTGTGTCCCCCCATTCATCAGTGTGCTGTCCCCCCATTCACCAGTGTGCTGTATCCCCCTATTAATCAGTGTGCTGTATCCCCCCCATTCATCAGCGTGCTGTATCCCCCCAATCATCAGCGTGTTGTGTCCCCCCATTCATCAGTGTGCTGGCTCCCCATTGACCAGTGTGCTGTATCCCCCTATTAATCAGTGTGCTGTGTCCCCCCCACTACCCTCTTTAGTCAGTGTACTGACCCCGATTCATCAGTGTTTTGTATCCACCCCATTCATCAGCGTGCTGTGTCCCCCTATTCATCAGTGTGCTGTGTCCCCCTATTCATCAGTGTGTTGTATTCCCCCATTCATCAGCTTGCTGTATCCCCCATTCATCAGCGTGCTGTATCCCCCAATTCATCAGTGTGCTGTCCCCCCATTCATCAGTGCTGTATCCCCCCATTCATCAGCGTGTTGTGTCCCCCCATTCATCAGTGTGCTGTCCCCCCATTCACCAGTGTGCTGTATCCCCCTATTAATCAGTGTGCTGTATCCCCCCCATTCATCAGCGTGCTGTATCCCCCCAATCATCAGCGTGTTGTGTCCCCCCATTCATCAGTGTGCTGGCTCCCCATTGACCAGTGTGCTGTATCCCCCTATTAATCAGTGTGCTGTGTCCCCCCCACTACCCTCTTTAGTCAGTGTACTGACCCCGATTCATCAGTGTTTTGTATCCACCCCATTCATCAGCGTGCTGTATCCCCCTATTCATCAGTGTGTTGTATACCCCATTCATCAGTGTGCTGTATTCCTCCATTCATCAGTATGCTGTGTACCCCCATTCATCAGTGTGCTGTATCCCCCCCATTCATCAGCGTGCTGTATCCCCCCAATCATCAGCGTGTTGTGTCCCCCCATTCATCAGTGTGCTGTCTCCCCATTCACCAGTGTGCTGTATCCCCCTATTAATCAGTGTGCTGTGTCCCCCTATTCATCAGTGTGCTGTGTCCCCCTATTCATCAGTGTGTTGTATTCCCCCATTCATCAGCTTGCTGTATCCCCCATTCATCAGCGTGCTGTATCCCCCAATTCATCAGTGTGCTGTCCCCCCATTCATCAGTGCTGTATCCCCCCATTCATCAGCGTGTTGTGTCCCCCCATTCATCAGTGTGCTGTCCCCCCATTCACCAGTGTGCTGTATCCCCCTATTAATCAGTGTGCTGTATCCCCCCCATTCATCAGCGTGCTGTATCCCCCCAATCATCAGCGTGTTGTGTCCCCCCATTCATCAGTGTGCTGGCTCCCCATTGACCAGTGTGCTGTATCCCCCTATTAATCAGTGTGCTGTGTCCCCCCCACTACCATCTTTAGTCAGTGTACTGACCCCGATTCATCAGTGTTTTGTATCCACCCCATTCATCAGCGTGCTGTGTCCCCCTATTCATCAGTGTGCTGTGTCCCCCTATTCATCAGTGTGTTGTATTCCCCCATTCATCAGCTTGCTGTATCCCCCATTCATCAGCGTGCTGTATCCCCCAATTCATCAGTGTGCTGTCCCCCCATTCATCAGTGCTGTATCCCCCCATTCATCAGCGTGTTGTGTCCCCCCATTCATCAGTGTGCTGTCCCCCCATTCACCAGTGTGCTGTATCCCCCTATTAATCAGTGTGCTGTATCCCCCCCATTCATCAGCGTGCTGTATCCCCCCAATCATCAGCGTGTTGTGTCCCCCCATTCATCAGTGTGCTGGCTCCCCATTGACCAGTGTGCTGTATCCCCCTATTAATCAGTGTGCTGTGTCCCCCCCACTACCCTCTTTAGTCAGTGTACTGACCCCGATTCATCAGTGTTTTGTATCCACCCCATTCATCAGCGTGCTGTATCCCCCTATTCATCAGTGTGTTGTATACCCCATTCATCAGTGTGCTGTATTCCTCCATTCATCAGTATGCTGTGTACCCCCATTCATCAGTGTGCTGTATCCCCCCAATCATCAGTGAGCTGTATCCCCTATTCATCAGTGTGTTGTATACCCCATTCATCAGTGTGCTGTATCCCCCATTCATCAGTGTGCTGTATCCCCCTATTCATCAGTGTGTTGTATTCCCCCATTTCAACAGTTTGCTGTATCCCCCATTCATCAGCGTGCTGTATCCCCCCATTCATCAGCGTGTTGTGTCCCACCATTCATCAGTGTGCTGTCTCCCCATTCACCAGTGTGCTGTATCCCCCTATTAATCAGTGTGCTGTGTCCCCCTATTCATCAGTGTGCTGTGTCCCCCTATTCATCAGTGTGTTGTATTCCCCCATTCATCAGCTTGCTGTATCCCCCATTCATCAGCGTGCTGTATCCCCCAATTCATCAGTGTGCTGTCCCCCCATTCATCAGTGCTGTATCCCCCCATTCATCAGCGTGTTGTGTCCCCCCATTCATCAGTGTGCTGTCCCCCCATTCACCAGTGTGCTGTATCCCCCTATTAATCAGTGTGCTGTATCCCCCCCATTCATCAGCGTGCTGTATCCCCCCAATCATCAGCGTGTTGTGTCCCCCCATTCATCAGTGTGCTGGCTCCCCATTGACCAGTGTGCTGTATCCCCCTATTAATCAGTGTGCTGTGTCCCCCCCACTACCCTCTTTAGTCAGTGTACTGACCCCGATTCATCAGTGTTTTGTATCCACCCCATTCATCAGCGTGCTGTGTCCCCCTATTCATCAGTGTGCTGTGTCCCCCTATTCATCAGTGTGTTGTATTCCCCCATTCATCAGCTTGCTGTATCCCCCATTCATCAGCGTGCTGTATCCCCCAATTCATCAGTGTGCTGTCCCCCCATTCATCAGTGCTGTATCCCCCCATTCATCAGCGTGTTGTGTCCCCCCATTCATCAGTGTGCTGTCCCCCCATTCACCAGTGTGCTGTATCCCCCTATTAATCAGTGTGCTGTATCCCCCCCATTCATCAGCGTGCTGTATCCCCCCAATCATCAGCGTGTTGTGTCCCCCCATTCATCAGTGTGCTGGCTCCCCATTGACCAGTGTGCTGTATCCCCCTATTAATCAGTGTGCTGTGTCCCCCCCACTACCCTCTTTAGTCAGTGTACTGACCCCGATTCATCAGTGTTTTGTATCCACCCCATTCATCAGCGTGCTGTGTCCCCCTATTCATCAGTGTGCTGTGTCCCCCTATTCATCAGTGTGTTGTATTCCCCCATTCATCAGCTTGCTGTATCCCCCATTCATCAGCGTGCTGTATCCCCCAATTCATCAGTGTGCTGTCCCCCCATTCATCAGTGCTGTATCCCCCCATTCATCAGCGTGTTGTGTCCCCCCATTCATCAGTGTGCTGTCCCCCCATTCACCAGTGTGCTGTATCCCCCTATTAATCAGTGTGCTGTATCCCCCCCATTCATCAGCGTGCTGTATCCCCCCAATCATCAGCGTGTTGTGTCCCCCCATTCATCAGTGTGCTGGCTCCCCATTGACCAGTGTGCTGTATCCCCCTATTAATCAGTGTGCTGTGTCCCCCCCACTACCCTCTTTAGTCAGTGTACTGACCCCGATTCATCAGTGTTTTGTATCCACCCCATTCATCAGCGTGCTGTATCCCCCTATTCATCAGTGTGTTGTATACCCCATTCATCAGTGTGCTGTATTCCTCCATTCATCAGTATGCTGTGTACCCCCATTCATCAGTGTGCTGTATCCCCCCCATTCATCAGCGTGCTGTATCCCCCCAATCATCAGCGTGTTGTGTCCCCCCATTCATCAGTGTGCTGTCTCCCCATTCACCAGTGTGCTGTATCCCCCTATTAATCAGTGTGCTGTGTCCCCCTATTCATCAGTGTGCTGTGTCCCCCTATTCATCAGTGTGTTGTATTCCCCCATTCATCAGCTTGCTGTATCCCCCATTCATCAGCGTGCTGTATCCCCCAATTCATCAGTGTGCTGTCCCCCCATTCATCAGTGCTGTATCCCCCCATTCATCAGCGTGTTGTGTCCCCCCATTCATCAGTGTGCTGTCCCCCCATTCACCAGTGTGCTGTATCCCCCTATTAATCAGTGTGCTGTATCCCCCCCATTCATCAGCGTGCTGTATCCCCCCAATCATCAGCGTGTTGTGTCCCCCCATTCATCAGTGTGCTGGCTCCCCATTGACCAGTGTGCTGTATCCCCCTATTAATCAGTGTGCTGTGTCCCCCCCACTACCCTCTTTAGTCAGTGTACTGACCCCGATTCATCAGTGTTTTGTATCCACCCCATTCATCAGCGTGCTGTGTCCCCCTATTCATCAGTGTGCTGTGTCCCCCTATTCATCAGTGTGTTGTATTCCCCCATTCATCAGCTTGCTGTATCCCCCATTCATCAGCGTGCTGTATCCCCCAATTCATCAGTGTGCTGTCCCCCCATTCATCAGTGCTGTATCCCCCCATTCATCAGCGTGTTGTGTCCCCCCATTCATCAGTGTGCTGTCCCCCCATTCACCAGTGTGCTGTATCCCCCTATTAATCAGTGTGCTGTATCCCCCCCATTCATCAGCGTGCTGTATCCCCCCAATCATCAGCGTGTTGTGTCCCCCCATTCATCAGTGTGCTGGCTCCCCATTGACCAGTGTGCTGTATCCCCCTATTAATCAGTGTGCTGTGTCCCCCCCACTACCCTCTTTAGTCAGTGTACTGACCCCGATTCATCAGTGTTTTGTATCCACCCCATTCATCAGCGTGCTGTATCCCCCTATTCATCAGTGTGTTGTATACCCCATTCATCAGTGTGCTGTATTCCTCCATTCATCAGTATGCTGTGTACCCCCATTCATCAGTGTGCTGTATCCCCCCAATCATCAGTGAGCTGTATCCCCTATTCATCAGTGTGTTGTATACCCCATTCATCAGTGTGCTGTATCCCCCATTCATCAGTGTGCTGTATCCCCGTATTCATCAGTGTGCTGTATCCCCGTATTCATCAGTGTGATGTATCCCCCAATCATCAGTGTGTTGTATCCCCCCCAATCATCAGTGTGCTGTCCCCCCCATTCATCAGTATGCTGTATCCTCCAATTCATCAGCGTGCTGTGTCCAATCACTACCACATTCATCAGTGTGCTTTGTCCCCCATTCATCAGTGAGCTGTAACCCCATTCATCAGTGTGCTGTATCCCCCCAATCATCAGTGTGCTGTATCCCCCTATTCATCAGTGTGCTGTATCGCACCATTCATCAGTGTGTTGTATCCCCCATTTATCAGCATGCTGTATCCCCACATTCATCAATGTGCTGTATCCCCGTATTCATCAGTGTGCTGTATCCCCGTATTCATCAGTGTGATGTATGCCCCCAATCATCAGTGTGTTGTATCCACCCCAATCATCAGTGTGCTGTCCCCCCCATTCATCAGTATGCTGTATCCTCCAATTCATCAGTGTGCTGTGTCCCATCACTGCCGCATTCATCAGTGAGCTGTGTCCCCTATTCATCAGTGTGTTGTATACCCCATTCATCAGTGTGCTGTATCCCCCCATTCATCAGTGTGCTGTATCCCCGTATTCATCAGTGTGCTGTATCCCCGTATTCATCAGTGTGCTGTATCCCCGTATTCATCAGTGTGATGTATCCCCCCAATCATCAGTGTACTGTATCCCACCATTCATCAGTATGCTATATCCCCCCCATTCATCAGTGTGCTGTGTCGCCCCATTCATCAGTGTGCTGTATTCCTCCATTCATCAGTATGCTGTGTACCCCCATTCATCAGTGTGCTGTATCCCCCCAATCATCAGTGAGCTGTATCCCCTATTCATCAGTGTGTTGTATACCCCATTCATCAGTGTGCTGTATCCCCCCATTCATCAGTGTGCTGTATCCCCGTATTCATCAGTGTGCTGTATCCCCGTATTCATCAGTGTGCTGTATCCCCGTATTCATCAGTGTGATGTATCCCCCCAATCATCAGTGTACTGTATCCCACCATTCATCAGTATGCTATATCCCCCCCCCATTCATCAGTGTGCTGTGTCGCCCCATTCATCAGTGTGCTGTATTCCTCCATTCATCAGTATGCTGTGTACCCCCATTCATCAGTGTGCTGTATCCCCCCAATCATCAGTGAGCTGTATCCCCTATTCATCAGTGTGTTGTATACCCCATTCATCAGTGTGCTGTATCCCCCATTCATCAGTGTGCTGTATCCCCCTATTCATCAGTGTGTTGTATTCCCCCATTTCAACAGTTTGCTGTATCCCCCATTCATCAGCGTGCTGTATCCCCCCATTCATCAGCGTGTTGTGTCCCACCATTCATCAGTGTGCTGTCTCCCCATTCACCAGTGTGCTGTATCCCCCTATTAATCAGTGTGCTGTGTCCCCCTATTCATCAGTGTGCTGTGTCCCCCTATTCATCAGTGTGTTGTATTCCCCCATTCATCAGCTTGCTGTATCCCCCATTCATCAGCGTGCTGTATCCCCCAATTCATCAGTGTGCTGTCCCCCCATTCATCAGTGCTGTATCCCCCCATTCATCAGCGTGTTGTGTCCCCCCATTCATCAGTGTGCTGTCCCCCCATTCACCAGTGTGCTGTATCCCCCTATTAATCAGTGTGCTGTATCCCCCCCATTCATCAGCGTGCTGTATCCCCCCAATCATCAGCGTGTTGTGTCCCCCCATTCATCAGTGTGCTGGCTCCCCATTGACCAGTGTGCTGTATCCCCCTATTAATCAGTGTGCTGTGTCCCCCCCACTACCCTCTTTAGTCAGTGTACTGACCCCGATTCATCAGTGTTTTGTATCCACCCCATTCATCAGCGTGCTGTATCCCCCTATTCATCAGTGTGTTGTATACCCCATTCATCAGTGTGCTGTATTCCTCCATTCATCAGTATGCTGTGTACCCCCATTCATCAGTGTGCTGTATCCCCCCAATCATCAGTGAGCTGTATCCCCTATTCATCAGTGTGTTGTATACCCCATTCATCAGTGTGCTGTATCCCCCATTCATCAGTGTGCTGTATCCCCGTATTCATCAGTGTGCTGTATCCCCGTATTCATCAGTGTGATGTATCCCCCAATCATCAGTGTGTTGTATCCCCCCCAATCATCAGTGTGCTGTCCCCCCCATTCATCAGTATGCTGTATCCTCCAATTCATCAGCGTGCTGTGTCCAATCACTACCACATTCATCAGTGTGCTTTGTCCCCCATTCATCAGTGAGCTGTAACCCCATTCATCAGTGTGCTGTATCCCCCCAATCATCAGTGTGCTGTATCCCCCTATTCATCAGTGTGCTGTATCGCACCATTCATCAGTGTGTTGTATCCCCCATTTATCAGCATGCTGTATCCCCACATTCATCAATGTGCTGTATCCCCGTATTCATCAGTGTGCTGTATCCCCGTATTCATCAGTGTGATGTATGCCCCCAATCATCAGTGTGTTGTATCCACCCCAATCATCAGTGTGCTGTCCCCCCCATTCATCAGTATGCTGTATCCTCCAATTCATCAGTGTGCTGTGTCCCATCACTGCCGCATTCATCAGTGAGCTGTGTCCCCTATTCATCAGTGTGTTGTATACCCCATTCATCAGTGTGCTGTATCCCCCCATTCATCAGTGTGCTGTATCCCCGTATTCATCAGTGTGCTGTATCCCCGTATTCATCAGTGTGCTGTATCCCCGTATTCATCAGTGTGATGTATCCCCCCAATCATCAGTGTACTGTATCCCACCATTCATCAGTATGCTATATCCCCCCCATTCATCAGTGTGCTGTGTCGCCCCATTCATCAGTGTGCTGTATTCCTCCATTCATCAGTATGCTGTGTACCCCCATTCATCAGTGTGCTGTATCCCCCCAATCATCAGTGAGCTGTATCCCCTATTCATCAGTGTGTTGTATACCCCATTCATCAGTGTGCTGTATCCCCCCATTCATCAGTGTGCTGTATCCCCGTATTCATCAGTGTGCTGTATCCCCGTATTCATCAGTGTGCTGTATCCCCGTATTCATCAGTGTGATGTATCCCCCCAATCATCAGTGTACTGTATCCCACCATTCATCAGTATGCTATATCCCCCCCCCATTCATCAGTGTGCTGTGTCGCCCCATTCATCAGTGTGCTGTATTCCTCCATTCATCAGTATGCTGTGTACCCCCATTCATCAGTGTGCTGTATCCCCCCAATCATCAGTGAGCTGTATCCCCTATTCATCAGTGTGTTGTATACCCCATTCATCAGTGTGCTGTATCCCCCATTCATCAGTGTGCTGTATCCCCCTATTCATCAGTGTGTTGTATTCCCCCATTTCAACAGTTTGCTGTATCCCCCATTCATCAGCGTGCTGTATCCCCCCATTCATCAGCGTGTTGTGTCCCACCATTCATCAGTGTGCTGTCTCCCCATTCACCAGTGTGCTGTATCCCCCTATTAATCAGTGTGCTGTGTCCCCCTATTCATCAGTGTGCTGTGTCCCCCTATTCATCAGTGTGTTGTATTCCCCCATTCATCAGCTTGCTGTATCCCCCATTCATCAGCGTGCTGTATCCCCCAATTCATCAGTGTGCTGTCCCCCCATTCATCAGTGCTGTATCCCCCCATTCATCAGCGTGTTGTGTCCCCCCATTCATCAGTGTGCTGTCCCCCCATTCACCAGTGTGCTGTATCCCCCTATTAATCAGTGTGCTGTATCCCCCCCATTCATCAGCGTGCTGTATCCCCCCAATCATCAGCGTGTTGTGTCCCCCCATTCATCAGTGTGCTGGCTCCCCATTGACCAGTGTGCTGTATCCCCCTATTAATCAGTGTGCTGTGTCCCCCCCACTACCCTCTTTAGTCAGTGTACTGACCCCGATTCATCAGTGTTTTGTATCCACCCCATTCATCAGCGTGCTGTGTCCCCCTATTCATCAGTGTGCTGTGTCCCCCTATTCATCAGTGTGTTGTATTCCCCCATTCATCAGCTTGCTGTATCCCCCATTCATCAGCGTGCTGTATCCCCCAATTCATCAGTGTGCTGTCCCCCCATTCATCAGTGCTGTATCCCCCCATTCATCAGCGTGTTGTGTCCCCCCATTCATCAGTGTGCTGTCCCCCCATTCACCAGTGTGCTGTATCCCCCTATTAATCAGTGTGCTGTATCCCCCCCATTCATCAGCGTGCTGTATCCCCCCAATCATCAGCGTGTTGTGTCCCCCCATTCATCAGTGTGCTGGCTCCCCATTGACCAGTGTGCTGTATCCCCCTATTAATCAGTGTGCTGTGTCCCCCCCACTACCCTCTTTAGTCAGTGTACTGACCCCGATTCATCAGTGTTTTGTATCCACCCCATTCATCAGCGTGCTGTGTCCCCCTATTCATCAGTGTGCTGTGTCCCCCTATTCATCAGTGTGTTGTATTCCCCCATTCATCAGCTTGCTGTATCCCCCATTCATCAGCGTGCTGTATCCCCCAATTCATCAGTGTGCTGTCCCCCCATTCATCAGTGCTGTATCCCCCCATTCATCAGCGTGTTGTGTCCCCCCATTCATCAGTGTGCTGTCCCCCCATTCACCAGTGTGCTGTATCCCCCTATTAATCAGTGTGCTGTATCCCCCCCATTCATCAGCGTGCTGTATCCCCCCAATCATCAGCGTGTTGTGTCCCCCCATTCATCAGTGTGCTGGCTCCCCATTGACCAGTGTGCTGTATCCCCCTATTAATCAGTGTGCTGTGTCCCCCCCACTACCCTCTTTAGTCAGTGTACTGACCCCGATTCATCAGTGTTTTGTATCCACCCCATTCATCAGCGTGCTGTGTCCCCCTATTCATCAGTGTGCTGTGTCCCCCTATTCATCAGTGTGTTGTATTCCCCCATTCATCAGCTTGCTGTATCCCCCATTCATCAGCGTGCTGTATCCCCCAATTCATCAGTGTGCTGTCCCCCCATTCATCAGTGCTGTATCCCCCCATTCATCAGCGTGTTGTGTCCCCCCATTCATCAGTGTGCTGTCCCCCCATTCACCAGTGTGCTGTATCCCCCTATTAATCAGTGTGCTGTATCCCCCCCATTCATCAGCGTGCTGTATCCCCCCAATCATCAGCGTGTTGTGTCCCCCCATTCATCAGTGTGCTGGCTCCCCATTGACCAGTGTGCTGTATCCCCCTATTAATCAGTGTGCTGTGTCCCCCCCACTACCCTCTTTAGTCAGTGTACTGACCCCGATTCATCAGTGTTTTGTATCCACCCCATTCATCAGCGTGCTGTATCCCCCTATTCATCAGTGTGTTGTATACCCCATTCATCAGTGTGCTGTATTCCTCCATTCATCAGTATGCTGTGTACCCCCATTCATCAGTGTGCTGTATCCCCCCAATCATCAGTGAGCTGTATCCCCTATTCATCAGTGTGTTGTATACCCCATTCATCAGTGTGCTGTATCCCCCATTCATCAGTGTGCTGTATCCCCGTATTCATCAGTGTGCTGTATCCCCGTATTCATCAGTGTGATGTATCCCCCAATCATCAGTGTGTTGTATCCCCCCCAATCATCAGTGTGCTGTCCCCCCCATTCATCAGTATGCTGTATCCTCCAATTCATCAGCGTGCTGTGTCCAATCACTGCCACATTCATCAGTGTGCTTTGTCCCCCATTCATCAGTGAGCTGTAACCCCATTCATCAGTGTGCTGTATCCCCCCAATCATCAGTGTGCTGTATCCCCCTATTCATCAGTGTGCTGTATCGCACCATTCATCAGTGTGTTGTATCCCCCATTTATCAGCATGCTGTATCCCCACATTCATCAATGTGCTGTATCCCCGTATTCATCAGTGTGCTGTATCCCCGTATTCATCAGTGTGATGTATGCCCCCAATCATCAGTGTGTTGTATCCACCCCAATCATCAGTGTGCTGTCCCCCCCATTCATCAGTATGCTGTATCCTCCAATTCATCAGTGTGCTGTGTCCCATCACTGCCGCATTCATCAGTGAGCTGTGTCCCCTATTCATCAGTGTGTTGTATACCCCATTCATCAGTGTGCTGTATCCCCCCATTCATCAGTGTGCTGTATCCCCGTATTCATCAGTGTGCTGTATCCCCGTATTCATCAGTGTGCTGTATCCCCGTATTCATCAGTGTGATGTATCCCCCCAATCATCAGTGTACTGTATCCCACCATTCATCAGTATGCTATATCCCCCCCCCATTCATCAGTGTGCTGTGTCGCCCCATTCATCAGTGTGCTGTATTCCTCCATTCATCAGTATGCTGTGTACCCCCATTCATCAGTGTGCTGTATCCCCCCAATCATCAGTGAGCTGTATCCCCTATTCATCAGTGTGTTGTATACCCCATTCATCAGTGTGCTGTATCCCCCATTCATCAGTGTGCTGTATCCCCCTATTCATCAGTGTGTTGTATTCCCCCATTTCAACAGTTTGCTGTATCCCCCATTCATCAGCGTGCTGTATCCCCCCATTCATCAGCGTGTTGTGTCCCACCATTCATCAGTGTGCTGTCTCCCCATTCACCAGTGTGCTGTATCCCCCTATTAATCAGTGTGCTGTGTCCCCCTATTCATCAGTGTGCTGTGTCCCCCTATTCATCAGTGTGTTGTATTCCCCCATTCATCAGCTTGCTGTATCCCCCATTCATCAGCGTGCTGTATCCCCCAATTCATCAGTGTGCTGTCCCCCCATTCATCAGTGCTGTATCCCCCCATTCATCAGCGTGTTGTGTCCCCCCATTCATCAGTGTGCTGTCCCCCCATTCACCAGTGTGCTGTATCCCCCTATTAATCAGTGTGCTGTATCCCCCCCATTCATCAGCGTGCTGTATCCCCCCAATCATCAGCGTGTTGTGTCCCCCCATTCATCAGTGTGCTGGCTCCCCATTGACCAGTGTGCTGTATCCCCCTATTAATCAGTGTGCTGTGTCCCCCCCACTACCCTCTTTAGTCAGTGTACTGACCCCGATTCATCAGTGTTTTGTATCCACCCCATTCATCAGCGTGCTGTGTCCCCCTATTCATCAGTGTGCTGTGTCCCCCTATTCATCAGTGTGTTGTATTCCCCCATTCATCAGCTTGCTGTATCCCCCATTCATCAGCGTGCTGTATCCCCCAATTCATCAGTGTGCTGTCCCCCCATTCATCAGTGCTGTATCCCCCCATTCATCAGCGTGTTGTGTCCCCCCATTCATCAGTGTGCTGTCCCCCCATTCACCAGTGTGCTGTATCCCCCTATTAATCAGTGTGCTGTATCCCCCCCATTCATCAGCGTGCTGTATCCCCCCAATCATCAGCGTGTTGTGTCCCCCCATTCATCAGTGTGCTGGCTCCCCATTGACCAGTGTGCTGTATCCCCCTATTAATCAGTGTGCTGTGTCCCCCCCACTACCCTCTTTAGTCAGTGTACTGACCCCGATTCATCAGTGTTTTGTATCCACCCCATTCATCAGCGTGCTGTATCCCCCTATTCATCAGTGTGTTGTATTCCCCCATTTCAACAGTTTGCTGTATCCCCCATTCATCAGCGTGCTGTATCCCCCCATTCATCAGCGTGTTGTGTCCCACCATTCATCAGTGTGCTGTCTCCCCATTCACCAGTGTGCTGTATCCCCCTATTAATCAGTGTGCTGTGTCCCCCTATTCATCAGTGTGCTGTGTCCCCCTATTCATCAGTGTGTTGTATTCCCCCATTCATCAGCTTGCTGTATCCCCCATTCATCAGCGTGCTGTATCCCCCAATTCATCAGTGTGCTGTCCCCCCATTCATCAGTGCTGTATCCCCCCATTCATCAGCGTGTTGTGTCCCCCCATTCATCAGTGTGCTGTCCCCCCATTCACCAGTGTGCTGTATCCCCCTATTAATCAGTGTGCTGTATCCCCCCCATTCATCAGCGTGCTGTATCCCCCCAATCATCAGCGTGTTGTGTCCCCCCATTCATCAGTGTGCTGGCTCCCCATTGACCAGTGTGCTGTATCCCCCTATTAATCAGTGTGCTGTGTCCCCCCCACTACCCTCTTTAGTCAGTGTACTGACCCCGATTCATCAGTGTTTTGTATCCACCCCATTCATCAGCGTGCTGTGTCCCCCTATTCATCAGTGTGCTGTGTCCCCCTATTCATCAGTGTGTTGTATTCCCCCATTCATCAGCTTGCTGTATCCCCCATTCATCAGCGTGCTGTATCCCCCAATTCATCAGTGTGCTGTCCCCCCATTCATCAGTGCTGTATCCCCCCATTCATCAGCGTGTTGTGTCCCCCCATTCATCAGTGTGCTGTCCCCCCATTCACCAGTGTGCTGTATCCCCCTATTAATCAGTGTGCTGTATCCCCCCCATTCATCAGCGTGCTGTATCCCCCCAATCATCAGCGTGTTGTGTCCCCCCATTCATCAGTGTGCTGGCTCCCCATTGACCAGTGTGCTGTATCCCCCTATTAATCAGTGTGCTGTGTCCCCCCCACTACCCTCTTTAGTCAGTGTACTGACCCCGATTCATCAGTGTTTTGTATCCACCCCATTCATCAGCGTGCTGTATCCCCCTATTCATCAGTGTGTTGTATACCCCATTCATCAGTGTGCTGTATTCCTCCATTCATCAGTATGCTGTGTACCCCCATTCATCAGTGTGCTGTATCCCCCCAATCATCAGTGAGCTGTATCCCCTATTCATCAGTGTGTTGTATACCCCATTCATCAGTGTGCTGTATCCCCCATTCATCAGTGTGCTGTATCCCCGTATTCATCAGTGTGCTGTATCCCCGTATTCATCAGTGTGATGTATCCCCCAATCATCAGTGTGTTGTATCCCCCCCAATCATCAGTGTGCTGTCCCCCCCATTCATCAGTATGCTGTATCCTCCAATTCATCAGCGTGCTGTGTCCAATCACTACCACATTCATCAGTGTGCTTTGTCCCCCATTCATCAGTGAGCTGTAACCCCATTCATCAGTGTGCTGTATCCCCCCAATCATCAGTGTGCTGTATCCCCCTATTCATCAGTGTGCTGTATCGCACCATTCATCAGTGTGTTGTATCCCCCATTTATCAGCATGCTGTATCCCCACATTCATCAATGTGCTGTATCCCCGTATTCATCAGTGTGCTGTATCCCCGTATTCATCAGTGTGATGTATGCCCCCAATCATCAGTGTGTTGTATCCACCCCAATCATCAGTGTGCTGTCCCCCCCATTCATCAGTATGCTGTATCCTCCAATTCATCAGTGTGCTGTGTCCCATCACTGCCGCATTCATCAGTGAGCTGTGTCCCCTATTCATCAGTGTGTTGTATACCCCATTCATCAGTGTGCTGTATCCCCCCATTCATCAGTGTGCTGTATCCCCGTATTCATCAGTGTGCTGTATCCCCGTATTCATCAGTGTGCTGTATCCCCGTATTCATCAGTGTGATGTATCCCCCCAATCATCAGTGTACTGTATCCCACCATTCATCAGTATGCTATATCCCCCCCCCATTCATCAGTGTGCTGTGTCGCCCCATTCATCAGTGTGCTGTATTCCTCCATTCATCAGTATGCTGTGTACCCCCATTCATCAGTGTGCTGTATCCCCCCAATCATCAGTGAGCTGTATCCCCTATTCATCAGTGTGTTGTATACCCCATTCATCAGTGTGCTGTATCCCCCATTCATCAGTGTGCTGTATCCCCCTATTCATCAGTGTGTTGTATTCCCCCATTTCAACAGTTTGCTGTATCCCCCATTCATCAGCGTGCTGTATCCCCCCATTCATCAGCGTGTTGTGTCCCACCATTCATCAGTGTGCTGTCTCCCCATTCACCAGTGTGCTGTATCCCCCTATTAATCAGTGTGCTGTGTCCCCCTATTCATCAGTGTGCTGTGTCCCCCTATTCATCAGTGTGTTGTATTCCCCCATTCATCAGCTTGCTGTATCCCCCATTCATCAGCGTGCTGTATCCCCCAATTCATCAGTGTGCTGTCCCCCCATTCATCAGTGCTGTATCCCCCCATTCATCAGCGTGTTGTGTCCCCCCATTCATCAGTGTGCTGTCCCCCCATTCACCAGTGTGCTGTATCCCCCTATTAATCAGTGTGCTGTATCCCCCCCATTCATCAGCGTGCTGTATCCCCCCAATCATCAGCGTGTTGTGTCCCCCCATTCATCAGTGTGCTGGCTCCCCATTGACCAGTGTGCTGTATCCCCCTATTAATCAGTGTGCTGTGTCCCCCCCACTACCCTCTTTAGTCAGTGTACTGACCCCGATTCATCAGTGTTTTGTATCCACCCCATTCATCAGCGTGCTGTGTCCCCCTATTCATCAGTGTGCTGTGTCCCCCTATTCATCAGTGTGTTGTATTCCCCCATTCATCAGCTTGCTGTATCCCCCATTCATCAGCGTGCTGTATCCCCCAATTCATCAGTGTGCTGTCCCCCCATTCATCAGTGCTGTATCCCCCCATTCATCAGCGTGTTGTGTCCCCCCATTCATCAGTGTGCTGTCCCCCCATTCACCAGTGTGCTGTATCCCCCTATTAATCAGTGTGCTGTATCCCCCCCATTCATCAGCGTGCTGTATCCCCCCAATCATCAGCGTGTTGTGTCCCCCCATTCATCAGTGTGCTGGCTCCCCATTGACCAGTGTGCTGTATCCCCCTATTAATCAGTGTGCTGTGTCCCCCCCACTACCCTCTTTAGTCAGTGTACTGACCCCGATTCATCAGTGTTTTGTATCCACCCCATTCATCAGCGTGCTGTATCCCCCTATTCATCAGTGTGTTGTATACCCCATTCATCAGTGTGCTGTATTCCTCCATTCATCAGTATGCTGTGTACCCCCATTCATCAGTGTGCTGTATCCCCCCAATCATCAGTGAGCTGTATCCCCTATTCATCAGTGTGTTGTATACCCCATTCATCAGTGTGCTGTATCCCCCATTCATCAGTGTGCTGTATCCCCGTATTCATCAGTGTGCTGTATCCCCGTATTCATCAGTGTGATGTATCCCCCAATCATCAGTGTGTTGTATCCCCCCCAATCATCAGTGTGCTGTCCCCCCCATTCATCAGTATGCTGTATCCTCCAATTCATCAGCGTGCTGTGTCCAATCACTACCACATTCATCAGTGTGCTTTGTCCCCCATTCATCAGTGAGCTGTAACCCCATTCATCAGTGTGCTGTATCCCCCCAATCATCAGTGTGCTGTATCCCCCTATTCATCAGTGTGCTGTATCGCACCATTCATCAGTGTGTTGTATCCCCCATTTATCAGCATGCTGTATCCCCACATTCATCAATGTGCTGTATCCCCGTATTCATCAGTGTGCTGTATCCCCGTATTCATCAGTGTGATGTATGCCCCCAATCATCAGTGTGTTGTATCCACCCCAATCATCAGTGTGCTGTCCCCCCCATTCATCAGTATGCTGTATCCTCCAATTCATCAGTGTGCTGTGTCCCATCACTGCCGCATTCATCAGTGAGCTGTGTCCCCTATTCATCAGTGTGTTGTATACCCCATTCATCAGTGTGCTGTATCCCCCCATTCATCAGTGTGCTGTATCCCCGTATTCATCAGTGTGCTGTATCCCCGTATTCATCAGTGTGCTGTATCCCCGTATTCATCAGTGTGATGTATCCCCCCAATCATCAGTGTACTGTATCCCACCATTCATCAGTATGCTATATCCCCCCCATTCATCAGTGTGCTGTGTCGCCCCATTCATCAGTGTGCTGTATTCCTCCATTCATCAGTATGCTGTGTACCCCCATTCATCAGTGTGCTGTATCCCCGTATTCATCAGTGTGATGTATGCCCCCAATCATCAGTGTGTTGTATCCACCCCAATCATCAGTGTGCTGTCCCCCCCATTCATCAGTATGCTGTATCCTCCAATTCATCAGTGTGCTGTGTCCCATCACTGCCGCATTCATCAGTGAGCTGTGTCCCCTATTCATCAGTGTGTTGTATACCCCATTCATCAGTGTGCTGTATCCCCCCATTCATCAGTGTGCTGTATCCCCGTATTCATCAGTGTGCTGTATCCCCGTATTCATCAGTGTGCTGTATCCCCGTATTCATCAGTGTGATGTATCCCCCCAATCATCAGTGTACTGTATCCCACCATTCATCAGTATGCTATATCCCCCCCATTCATCAGTGTGCTGTGTCGCCCCATTCATCAGTGTGCTGTATTCCTCCATTCATCAGTATGCTGTGTACCCCCATTCATCAGTGTGCTGTATCCCCCCAATCATCAGTGAGCTGTATCCCACCATTCATCAGCGTGTTGGATCACCCCATTCAAAAGTGTGTTGTATTCCCCATTCATCAGTGTGTTGTATCCCCCCATTCATCAGTGTGCTGTATTCCCCATTCATTAGCGTGCTGTATCCCCCTATTCATCAGTGTGCTGTATCCCCGTATTCATCCGTGTGCTGTATCCCCCCATTCATCAGTGTTTTGTATCCACCCCATTCATCAGCGTGCTGTATTCCCCTATTCATCAGTGTGTTGTATACCCCATTCATCAGTGTGCTGTATTCCTCCATTCATCAGTATGCTGTGTACCCCCATTCATCAGTGTGCTGTATCCCCCCAATCATCAGTGAGCTGTATCCCCTATTCATCAGTGTGTTGTATACCCCATTCATCAGTGTGCTGTATCCCCCCATTCATCAGTGTGCTGTATCCCCGTATTCATCAGTGTGCTGTATCCCCGTATTCATCAGTGTGCTGTATCCCCGTATTCATCAGTGTGATGTATCCCCCCAATCATCAGTGTACTGTATCCCACCATTCATCAGTATGCTATATCCCCCCCATTCATCAGTGTGCTGTGTCGCCCCATTCATCAGTGTGCTGTATTCCTCCATTCATCAGTATGCTGTGTACCCCCATTCATCAGTGTGCTGTATCCCCCCAATCATCAGTGAGCTGTATCCCCTATTCATCAGTGTGTTGTATACCCCATTCATCAGTGTGCTGTATCCCCCATTCATCAGTGTGCTGTATCCCCCTATTCATCAGTGTGTTGTATTCCCCCATTTCAACAGTTTGCTGTATCCCCCATTCATCAGCGTGCTGTATCCCCCCATTCATCAGCGTGTTGTGTCCCACCATTCATCAGTGTGCTGTCTCCCCATTCACCAGTGTGCTGTATCCCCCTATTAATCAGTGTGCTGTGTCCCCCTATTCATCAGTGTGCTGTGTCCCCCTATTCATCAGTGTGTTGTATTCCCCCATTCATCAGCTTGCTGTATCCCCCATTCATCAGCGTGCTGTATCCCCCAATTCATCAGTGTGCTGTCCCCCCATTCATCAGTGCTGTATCCCCCCATTCATCAGCGTGCTGTATCCCCCCATTCATCAGCGTGTTGTGTCCCCCCATTCATCAGTGTGCTGTCCCCCCATTCACCAGTGTGCTGTATCCCCCTATTAATCAGTGTGCTGTACCCCCCCCATTCATCAGCGTGCTGTATCCCCCCAATCATCAGCGTGTTGTGTCCCCCCATTCATCAGTGTGCTGGCTCCCCATTGACCAGTGTGCTGTATCCCCCTATTAATCAGTGTGCTGTGTCCCCCCCACTACCCTCTTTAGTCAGTGTACTGACCCCCATTCATCAGTGTTTTGTATCCACCCCATTCATCAGCGTGCTGTATCCCCCCATTCATCAGTGTTTTGTATCCACCCCATTCATCAGTGTGCTGTATCCCCTATTCATCAGTGTGTTGTATCCCCCCAATCATCAGTGAGCTGTATCCCCTATTCATCAGTGTGTTGTATACCCCATTCATCAGTGTGCTGTATCCCCCATTCATCAGTGTGCTGTATCCCCGTATTCATCAGTGTGCTGTATCCCGTATTCATCAGTGTGATGTATCCCCCAATCATCAGTGTGTTGTATCCCCCCCAATCATCAGTGTGCAGTCCCCCCCATTCATCAGTATGCTGTATCCTCCAATTCATCAGTGTGCTGTGTCCAATCACTACCGCATTCATCAGTGTGATTTGTCCCCCATTCATCAGTGAGCTGTAACCCCATTCTTCAGTGTGCTGTATCCCCCCAATCATCAGTGTGCTGTATCCCCCTATTCATCAGTGTGCTGTATCGCACCATTCATCAGTGTGTTGTATCCCCCATTTATCAGCATGCTGTATCCCCACATTCATCAATGTGCTGTATCCCCGTATTCATCAGTGTGCTGTATCCCCGTATTCATCAGTGTGATGTATGCCCCCAATCATCAGTGTGTTGTATCCACCCCAATCATCAGTGTGCTGTCCCCCCCATTCATCAGTATGCTGTATCCTCCAATTCATCAGTGTGTTGTATACCCCATTCATCAGTGTGCTGTATCCCCCATTCATCAGTGTGCTGTATCCCCCTATTCATCAGTGTGTTGTATTCCCCCATTTCAACAGTTTGCTGTATCCCCCATTCATCAGCGTGCTGTATCCCCCCATTCATCAGCGTGTTGTGTCCCACCATTCATCAGTGTGCTGTCTCCCCATTCACCAGTGTGCTGTATCCCCCTATTAATCAGTGTGCTGTGTCCCCCTATTCATCAGTGTGCTGTGTCCCCCTATTCATCAGTGTGTTGTATTCCCCCATTCATCAGCTTGCTGTATCCCCCATTCATCAGCGTGCTGTATCCCCCAATTCATCAGTGTGCTGTCCCCCCATTCATCAGTGCTGTATCCCCCCATTCATCAGCGTGCTGTATCCCCCCATTCATCAGCGTGTTGTGTCCCCCCATTCATCAGTGTGCTGTCCCCCCATTCACCAGTGTGCTGTATCCCCCTATTAATCAGTGTGCTGTATCCCCCCCCATTCATCAGCGTGCTGTATCCCCCCAATCATCAGCGTGTTGTGTCCCCCCATTCATCAGTGTGCTGGCTCCCCATTGACCAGTGTGCTGTATCCCCCTATTAATCAGTGTGCTGTGTCCCCCCCACTACCCTCTTTAGTCAGTGTACTGACCCCCATTCATCAGTGTTTTGTATCCACCCCATTCATCAGCGTGCTGTATCCCCTATTCATCAGTGTGTTGTATCCCCCCAATCATCAGTGAGCTGTATCCCCTATTCATCAGTGTGTTGTATACCCCATTCATCAGTGTGCTGTATCCCCCATTCATCAGTGTGCTGTATCCCCGTATTCATCAGTGTGCTGTATCCCCGTATTCATCAGTGTGATGTATCCTCCAATCATCAGTGTGTTGTATCCCCCCAATCATCAGTGTGCTTTCCCCCCCATTCATCAGTATGCTGTATCCTCCAATTCATCAGTGTGCTGTGTCCAATCACTACCGCATTCATCAGTGTGCTTTGTCCCCCATTCATCAGTGAGCTGTAACCCCATTCATCAGTGTGCTGTATCCCCCCAATCATCAGTGTGCTGTATCCCCCTATTCATCAGTGTGCTGTATCGCACCATTCATCAGTGTGTTGTATCCCCCATTTATCAGCATGCTGTATCCCCACATTAATCAATGTGCTGTATCCCCGTATTCATCAGTGTGATGTATGCCCCCAATCATCAGTGTGTTGTATCCACCCCAATCATCAGTGTGCTGTCCCCCCCATTCATCAGTATGCTGTATCCTCCAATTCATCAGTGTGCTGTGTCCCATCACTGCCGCATTCATCAGTGAGCTGTGTCCCCCCATTCATCAGTGTGCTGTGTCCCCCCACTACCCCCATTCATCAGTGTTTTGGATCCCCCCATTCATCAGTGTGTTGTATCCCCCCCATTCATCAGTGTCCTGTGTCCACCCACTACACCCATTCATCAGTGTGCTTTGTCCCCCCATTCATCAGTGAGCTGTATCCCCCATTCATCAGTGTGCTGTATCCCCCAAATCATCAGTTTGATGTATTCCCCATTCATCAGTGTGCTGTGTCTCCCCATTCATCAGTGTGCTGTATTCCTCCATTCATCAGTATGCTGTCCCCCCATTCATCACTGTGATGTGTCCCCCGCACTACCCCCATTCATCAGCGTGCTGTGTCCCCCCATTCATCAGTGTGCTGTCCCCCCGTTCACCAGTGTGCTGTATCCCCCTATTCATCAGTGTGCTGTGTCCCCCCCACTACCCACATTCATCAGTGTGCTGTATCCTCCAATTCATCAGTGTGTTGTGTCCCCCCATTCATCAGTGTGCTGTCCCATCACTACACCATTCATCAGTGAGCTGTGTCCCCTCATTCATCAGTATGCTGTATCCTCCTATTCATCAGTGTGCAGTGTCCCCCCACTACCCCCATTCATCAGAGTACTGTCCCCCCCATTCATCAGTGTTTTGTATCCACCCCATTCATCAGTGTGTTGGATCCCCCCATTCATCAGTGTGTTGTATTCCCCCATTCATCAGTGTGCTGTATCACACCATTCATCAGTGTGTTGTATCCCCCCATTCATCAGTGTGCTGCATTCCCCATTCATCAGTGTTTTGTATCCACCCCATTCATCAGTGTGTTGGATCACCCCATTCAAAAGTGTGTTGTATTCCCCATTCATCAGTGTGCTGTATTCCCCATTCATCAGCGTGCTGTCCCCCCCATTCATCAGTGTGCTGTATCCCCCTATTCATCAGTGCTGTGTCCCCCCACTACCCTGTTTAATCAGTGTACTGCCCCTCATTCATCAGTGTGTTGTATCCACCCCATTCATCAGCGTGCTGTATCCCCCTATTCATCAGTGTGTTGTATTCCCCCATTCATCAGTTTGCTGTATCCCCCATTCATCAGCGTGCTGTATCCCCCAATTCATCAGTGTGCTGTCCCCCCATTCATCAGTGTTGTATCCCCCCATTCATCAGCGTGCTGTATCCCCCCATTCATCAGCGTGTTGTGTCCCCCCATTCATCAGTGTGCTGTCCCCCCATTCACCAGTGTGCTGTATCCCCCTATTAATCAGTGTGCTGTCCCCCCACTACCCTCTTTAGTCAGTGTACTGCCCCCCATTCATCAGTGTTTTGTATCCACCCCATTCATCAGTGTGCTGTTTCCCCCTATTCATCAGTGTGTTGTATACCCCATTCATCAGTGAGCTGTATCCCTCCACCACCCCCATTCATTAGTGTGCCTAATCCCCCCGTTCATCAGTGTGCTGTATCGCCCCATTCATCGGTGTGCTGTGTCGCCCCATTCATCAGTGTGCTGTATCGCCCCATTCATCGGTGTGCTGTGTCGCCCCATTCATCAGTGTGCTGTATCCCCCCATTCATCAGTATGCTGTATCCTCCAATTCATCAGTGTGTTGTATACCCCATTCATCAGTGTGCTGTATCCCCCATTCATCAGTGTGCTGTATCCCCCTATTCATCAGTGTGTTGTATTCCCCCATTTCAACAGTTTGCTGTATCCCCCATTCATCAGCGTGCTGTATCCCCCCATTCATCAGCGTGTTGTGTCCCACCATTCATCAGTGTGCTGTCTCCCCATTCACCAGTGTGCTGTATCCCCCTATTAATCAGTGTGCTGTGTCCCCCTATTCATCAGTGTGCTGTGTCCCCCTATTCATCAGTGTGTTGTATTCCCCCATTCATCAGCTTGCTGTATCCCCCATTCATCAGCGTGCTGTATCCCCCAATTCATCAGTGTGCTGTCCCCCCATTCATCAGTGCTGTATCCCCCCATTCATCAGCGTGCTGTATCCCCCCATTCATCAGCGTGTTGTGTCCCCCCATTCATCAGTGTGCTGTCCCCCCATTCACCAGTGTGCTGTATCCCCCTATTAATCAGTGTGCTGTATCCCCCCCATTCATCAGCGTGCTGTATCCCCCCAATCATCAGCGTGTTGTGTCCCCCCATTCATCAGTGTGCTGGCTCCCCATTGACCAGTGTGCTGTATCCCCCTATTAATCAGTGTGCTGTGTCCCCCCCACTACCCTCTTTAGTCAGTGTACTGACCCCCATTCATCAGTGTTTTGTATCCACCCCATTCATCAGCGTGCTGTATCCCCCAATTCATCAGTGTGTTGTATACCCCATTCATCAGTGTGCTGTATCCCCTATTCATCAGTGTGTTGTATCCCCCAAATCATCAGTGAGCTGTATCCCCTATTCATCAGTGTGCTGTGTCCAATCACTACCGCATTCATCAGTGTGCTTTGTCCCCCATTCATCAGTGAGCTGTAACCCCATTCATCAGTGTGCTGTATCCCCCCAATCATCAGTGTGCTGTATCCCCCTATTCATCAGTGTGCTGTATCGCACCATTCATCAGTGTGTTGTATCCCCCATTTATCAGCATGCTGTATCCCCACATTCATCAATGTGCTGTATCCCCGTATTCATCAGTGTGATGTATGCCCCCAATCATCAGTGTGTTGTATCCACCCCAATCATCAGTGTGCTGTCCCCCCCATTCATCAGTATGCTGTATCCTCCAATTCATCAGTGTGCTGTGTCCCATCACTGCCACATTCATCAGTGAGCTGTCCCCCCCCATTCATCAGTGTGCTGTGTCCCCCCACTACCCCCATTCATCAGTGTTTTGGATCCCCCCATTCATCAGTGTGTTGTATCCCCCCCATTCATCAGTGTCCTGTGTCCACCCACTACACCCATTCATCAGTGTGCTTTGTCCCCCCATTCATCAGTGAGCTGTATCCCCCATTCATCAGTGTGCTGTATCCCCCAAATCATCAGTTTGATGTATTCCCCATTCATCAGTGTGCTGTGTCTCCCCATTCATCAGTGTGCTGTATTCCTCCATTCATCAGTATGCTGTCCCCCCATTCATCACTGTGATGTGTCCCCCGCACTACCCCCATTCATCAGCGTGCTGTGTCCCCCCATTCATCAGTGTGCTGTCCCCCCGTTCACCAGTGTGCTGTATCCCCCTATTCATCAGTGTGCTGTGTCCCCCCCACTACCCACATTCATCAGTGTGCTGTATCCTCCAATTCATCAGTGTGTTGTGTCCCCCCATTCATCAGTGTGCTGTCCCATCACTACACCATTCATCAGTGTGCTGTCCCATCACTACACCATTCATCAGTGAGCTGTGTCCCCTCATTCATCAGTATGCTGTATCCTCCTATTCATCAGTGTGCAGTGTCCCCCCACTACCCCCATTCATCAGAGTACTGTCCCCCCATTCATCAGTGTTTTGTATCCACCCCATTCATCAGTGTGTTGGATCCCCCCATTCATCAGTGTGTTGTATTCCCCCATTCATCAGTGTGCTGTATCACACCATTCATCAGTGTGTTGTATCCCCCCATTCATCAGTGTGCTGCATTCCCCATTCATCAGTGTTTTGTATCCACCCCATTCATCAGTGTGTTGGATCACCCCATTCAAAAGTGTGTTGTATTCCCCATTCATCAGTGTGCTGTATTCCCCATTCATCAGCGTGCTGTCCCCCCCATTCATCAGTGTGCTGTATCCCCCTATTCATCAGTGCTGTGTCCCCCCACTACCCTGTTTAATCAGTGTACTGCCCCTCATTCATCAGTGTGTTGTATCCACCCCATTCATCAGCGTGCTGTATCCCCCTATTCATCAGTGTGTTGTATTCCCCCATTCATCAGTTTGCTGTATCCCCCATTCATCAGCGTGCTGTATCCCCCAATTCATCAGTGTGCTGTCCCCCCATTCATCAGTGTTGTATCCCCCCATTCATCAGCGTGCTGTATCCCCCCATTCATCAGCGTGTTGTGTCCCCCCATTCATCAGTGTGCTGTCCCCCCATTCACCAGTGTGCTGTATCCCCCTATTAATCAGTGTGCTGTCCCCCCACTACCCTCTTTAGTCAGTGTACTGCCCCCCATTCATCAGTGTTTTGTATCCACCCCATTCATCAGTGTGCTGTTTCCCCCTATTCATCAGTGTGTTGTATACCCCATTCATCAGTGAGCTGTATCCCTCCACCACCCCCATTCATTAGTGTGCCTAATCCCCCCGTTCATCAGTGTGCTGTATCGCCCCATTCATCGGTGTGCTGTGTCGCCCCATTCATCAGTGTGCTGTATCGCCCCATTCATCGGTGTGCTGTGTCGCCCCATTCATCAGTGTGCTGTATCCCCCCATCCATCAGTATGCTGTGATGCCCCATTCATCAGTGTGCTGTGTCGCCCCAGTGTGCTGTATTCCTCCATTCATCAGTATGCTGTCCCCCCCATTCATCACTGTGCTGTGTACCCCCCACTACCCCCATTCATCAGTGTGTTGGATCCCCCCATTCATCAGTGTGCTGTGTCCCGCCATTCATCAGTGTGCTGTATCCCCCCCATTCATCAGTGTGCTGTGTCCCCCCCACTACACCCATTCATCAGCATGCTGTGTCCCCCCATTCATCAGTCTACTGTGTCCCCCCATTCATCAGTGTGCTGTATCCCCTCATCCATCAGTATGCTGTGATGCCCCTCATCAGTGTGCTGTGTCGCCCCAGTGTGCTGTATTCCTCCATTCATCAGTATGCTGTCCTCCCCATTCATCACTGTGCTATGTCCCCCCCACTACCCCCATTCATCAGGGTGCTGTATCCCCCCATTCATCAGTGTGCTGTGTCCCGCCATTCATCAGTGTGCTGTATCCTCCAATTCATCAGTGTGTTGTGTACCCCCCACTACCCCATTCATCAGTGAGCTGTGTCCCCCCATTCATCAGTGAGCTGTATCCTCCTATTAATCAGTGTGCTATGTCCCATCACTACCCCATTCATCAGTGAGCTGTCCCCCCCATTCATCAGTATACTATATCCCCCTATTCATCAGTGTGCTGTGTCCCCCCGACTACGCCCATTCATCAGTGTACTGTCCCCCCATTCATCACTGTGTTGTACCCCACATTCATCAGTGTGTTGGATCCCCTCATTCATCAGTGTGCTGTATCCCCCATTCATCAGTGTGCTGTATCCCTCCATTCATCAGTGTGCTGTATCCCTCCATTCATCAGTGTGCTGTGTCCCGTATTCAACAGTGTGTTGTGTCCCCTATTCATCAGTGTGCTGTATCCCCTTATTCATCAGTGTGCTGTGTCCCCCCACTACCCTGTTTCATCACTGAACTGCCCCCCATTAATCAGTGTGTTGTATCCACACCATTCATCAGTGTGCTGTATCCCCCATTCATCAGTGTTATATCCCACCATTCATCACTGTGCTGTATCCGCCCCCATTCAAACGTGTGTTGTGTCCCCTATTCATCAGTGTGCTGTATCCCCCCATTCATCTGTGTGTTGTTCCCCCCATTCATCAGTGTGTTGTATCCACACCATTTATCAGCGTGCTTTTTCCCCCTATTCATCAGTGTGTTGTATCCCCCATTCATCAGTGTGCTGTATCCCCCATTCATCAGTGTGCTGTATTCCTCCATTCATCAGTATGCTGTGTACCCCCATTCATCAGTGTGCTGTATCCCCCCAATCATCAGTGAGCGGTATCCCCTATTCATCAGTGTGTTGTATACCCCATTCATCAGTGTGCTGCATCCCCCATTCATCAGTGTGCTGTATCCCCGTATTCATCAGTGTGATGTATCCCCCCAATCATCAGTGTGTTGTATCCCCCCCAATCATCAGTGTGCTGTCCCCCCCATTCATCAGTATGCTGTATCCTCCAATTCATCAGTGTGCTGTGTCCCATCACTACCGCATTCATCAGTGAGCTGTGTCTCCCCATTCATCAGTGTGCTGTATTCCCCATTCATCAGTGTCCTGTGTCCACCCACTACACCCATTCATCAGTGTGCTTTGTCCCCCCATTCATCAGAGCTGTATCCCCCATTCATTAGTGTGCTGTATCCCCCCAATCATCAGTGTGCTGTATCCCCCTATTCATCAGTGTGCTGTATCACCCCATTCATCAGTGTGTTGTATCCCCCATTCATCAGCATGCTGTATCCCCCCATTCATCTGTGTGTTGTATCCCCCCAATCATCAGTGTGATGTATCCCTCCCATTCATCAGCATGCTGTATCCCCACATTCATCAATGTGCAGTATCCCCGTATTCATCAGTGTGCTGTATGCCCGTATTCATCAGTGTGATGTATGCCCCCAATCATCAGTGTGTTGTATCCCCCCCAATGATCAGTGTGCTTTCCCCCCCATTCATCAGTGTCCTGTGTCCACCCACTACACCCATTCATCAGTGTGCTTTGTCCCCCCATTCATCAGTGAGCTGTATCCCCCATTCATCAGTGTGCTGTATCCCCCCAATCATCAGTTTGATGTATTCCCCATTCATCAGTGTGCTGTCCCCCCATTCATCAGTGTGTTGTATCCCCCCATTCTCAGTATGCTGTGATGCCCCATTCATCAGTGTGCTGTGTCGCCCCATTCATCAGTGTGCTGTATTCCTCCATTCATCAGTATGCTGTCCCCCCATTCATCACTGTGATGTGTCCCCCGCACTACCCCCATTCATCAGGGTGCTGTATCCCCCCATTCATCAGTGTGCTGTGTCCCGCCATTCATCAGTGAGCTGTATCACCCCCATTCATCAGTGTGCTGTGTCCCCCCCACTACCCCATTCATCAGCGTGCTGTGTCCCCCCATTCATCAGTGTGCTGTATTCCCCATTCATCAGCGTGCTGTCCCCCCCATTCATCAGTGTGCTGTATCCCCCTATTCATCAGTGCTGTCCCCCCCCCACTACCCTGTTTAATCAGTGTACTGCCCCTCATTCATCAGTGTGTTGTATCCACCCCATTCATCAGCGTGCTGTATCCCCCTATTCATCAGTGTGTTGTATTCCCCCATTCATCAGTTTGCTGTATCCCCCATTCATCAGCGTGCTGTATCCCCCAATTCATCAGTGTGCTGTCCCCCCATTCATCAGTGTTGTATCCCCCCATTCATCAGCGTGCTGTATCCCCCCATTCATCAGCGTGTTGTGTCCCCCCATTCATCAGTGTGCTGTCCCCCCATTCACCAGTGTGCTGTATCCCCCTATTAATCAGTGTGCTGTCCCCCCACTACCCTCTTTAGTCAGTGTACTGCCCCCCATTCATCAGTGTTTTGTATCCACCCCATTCATCAGTGTGCTGTTTCCCCCTATTCATCAGTGTGTTGTATACCCCATTCATCAGTGAGCTGTATCCCTCCACCACCCCCATTCATTAGTGTGCCTAATCCCCCCGTTCATCAGTGTGCTGTATCGCCCCATTCATCGGTGTGCTGTGTCGCCCCATTCATCAGTGTGCTGTATCGCCCCATTCATCGGTGTGCTGTGTCGCCCCATTCATCAGTGTGCTGTATCCCCCCATTCATCAGTATGCTGTATCCTCCAATTCATCAGTGTGTTGTATACCCCATTCATCAGTGTGCTGTATCCCCCATTCATCAGTGTGCTGTATCCCCCTATTCATCAGTGTGTTGTATTCCCCCATTTCAACAGTTTGCTGTATCCCCCATTCATCAGCGTGCTGTATCCCCCCATTCATCAGCGTGTTGTGTCCCACCATTCATCAGTGTGCTGTCTCCCCATTCACCAGTGTGCTGTATCCCCCTATTAATCAGTGTGCTGTGTCCCCCTATTCATCAGTGTGCTGTGTCCCCCTATTCATCAGTGTGTTGTATTCCCCCATTCATCAGCTTGCTGTATCCCCCATTCATCAGCGTGCTGTATCCCCCAATTCATCAGTGTGCTGTCCCCCCATTCATCAGTGCTGTATCCCCCCATTCATCAGCGTGCTGTATCCCCCCATTCATCAGCGTGTTGTGTCCCCCCATTCATCAGTGTGCTGTCCCCCCATTCACCAGTGTGCTGTATCCCCCTATTAATCAGTGTGCTGTATCCCCCCCATTCATCAGCGTGCTGTATCCCCCCAATCATCAGCGTGTTGTGTCCCCCCATTCATCAGTGTGCTGGCTCCCCATTGACCAGTGTGCTGTATCCCCCTATTAATCAGTGTGCTGTGTCCCCCCCACTACCCTCTTTAGTCAGTGTACTGACCCCCATTCATCAGTGTTTTGTATCCACCCCATTCATCAGCGTGCTGTATCCCCCTATTCATCAGTGTGTTGTATACCCCATTCATCAGTGTGCTGTATCCCCTATTCATCAGTGTGTTGTATCCCCCCAATCATCAGTGAGCTGTATCCCCTATTCATCAGTGTGTTGTATACCCCATTCATCAGTGTGCTGTATCCCCCATTCATCAGTGTGCTGTATCCCCGTATTCATCAGTGTGCTGTATCCCCGTATTCATCAGTGTGATGTATCCCCCAATCATCAGTGTGTTGTATCCCCCCCAATCATCAGTGTGCTGTCCCCCCCATTCATCAGTATGCTGTATCCTCCAATTCATCAGTGTGCTGTGTCCAATCACTACCGCATTCATCAGTGTGCTTTGTCCCCCACTCATCAGTGAGCTGTAACCCCATTCATCAGTGTGCTGTATCCCCCCAATCATCAGTGTGCTGTATCCCCCTATTCATCAGTGTGCTGTATCGCACCATTCATCAGTGTGTTGTATCCCCCATTTATCAGCATGCTGTATCCCCACATTCATCAATGTGCTGTATCCCCGTATTCATCAGTGTGATGTATGCCCCCAATCATCAGTGTGTTGTATCCACCCCAATCATCAGTGTGCTGTCCCCCCCATTCATCAGTATGCTGTATCCTCCAATTCATCAGTGTGCTGTGTCCCATCACTGCCGCATTCATCAGTGAGCTGTGTCCCCCCATTCATCAGTGTGCTGTGTCCCCCCACTACCCCCATTCATCAGTGTTTTGGATCCCCCCATTCATCAGTGTGTTGTATCCCCCCCATTCATCAGTGTCCTGTGTCCACCCACTACACCCATTCATCAGTGTGCTTTGTCCCCCCATTCATCAGTGAGCTGTATCCCCCATTCATCAGTGTGCTGTATCCCCCAAATCATCAGTTTGATGTATTCCCCATTCATCAGTGTGCTGTGTCTCCCCATTCATCAGTGTGCTGTATTCCTCCATTCATCAGTATGCTGTCCCCCCATTCATCACTGTGATGTGTCCCCCGCACTACCCCCATTCATCAGCGTGCTGTGTCCCCCCATTCATCAGTGTGCTGTCCCCCCGTTCACCAGTGTGCTGTATCCCCCTATTCATCAGTGTGCTGTGTCCCCCCCACTACCCACATTCATCAGTGTGCTGTATCCTCCAATTCATCAGTGTGTTGTGTCCCCCCATTCATCAGTGTGCTGTCCCATCACTACACCATTCATCAGTGTGCTGTCCCATCACTACACCATTCATCAGTGAGCTGTGTCCCCTCATTCATCAGTATGCTGTATCCTCCTATTCATCAGTGTGCAGTGTCCCCCCACTACCCCCATTCATCAGAGTACTGTCCCCCCATTCATCAGTGTTTTGTATCCACCCCATTCATCAGTGTGTTGGATCCCCCCATTCATCAGTGTGTTGTATTCCCCCATTCATCAGTGTGCTGTATCACACCATTCATCAGTGTGTTGTATCCCCCCATTCATCAGTGTGCTGCATTCCCCATTCATCAGTGTTTTGTATCCACCCCATTCATCAGTGTGTTGGATCACCCCATTCAAAAGTGTGTTGTATTCCCCATTCATCAGTGTGCTGTATTCCCCATTCATCAGCGTGCTGTCCCCCCCATTCATCAGTGTGCTGTATCCCCCTATTCATCAGTGCTGTGTCCCCCCACTACCCTGTTTAATCAGTGTACTGCCCCTCATTCATCAGTGTGTTGTATCCACCCCATTCATCAGTGTGCTGTATCCCCCTATTCATCAGTGTGTTGTATTCCCCCATTTCAACAGTTTGCTGTATCCCCCATTCATCAGCGTGCTGTATCCCCCCATTCATCAGCGTGTTGTGTCCCACCATTCATCAGTGTGCTGTCTCCCCATTCACCAGTGTGCTGTATCCCCCTATTAATCAGTGTGCTGTGTCCCCCTATTCATCAGTGTGCTGTGTCCCCCTATTCATCAGTGTGTTGTATTCCCCCATTCATCAGCTTGCTGTATCCCCCATTCATCAGCGTGCTGTATCCCCCAATTCATCAGTGTGCTGTCCCCCCATTCATCAGTGCTGTATCCCCCCATTCATCAGCGTGCTGTATCCCCCCATTCATCAGCGTGTTGTGTCCCCCCATTCATCAGTGTGCTGTCCCCCCATTCACCAGTGTGCTGTATCCCCCTATTAATCAGTGTGCTGTATCCCCCCCATTCATCAGCGTGCTGTATCCCCCCAATCATCAGCGTGTTGTGTCCCCCCATTCATCAGTGTGCTGGCTCCCCATTGACCAGTGTGCTGTATCCCCCTATTAATCAGTGTGCTGTGTCCCCCCCACTACCCTCTTTAGTCAGTGTACTGACCCCCATTCATCAGTGTTTTGTATCCACCCCATTCATCAGCGTGCTGTATCCCCCTATTCATCAGTGTGTTGTATACCCCATTCATCAGTGTGCTGTATCCCCTATTCATCAGTGTGTTGTATCCCCCCAATCATCAGTGAGCTGTATCCCCTATTCATCAGTGTGTTGTATACCCCATTCATCAGTGTGCTGTATCCCCCATTCATCAGTGTGCTGTATCCCCGTATTCATCAGTGTGCTGTATCCCCGTATTCATCAGTGTGATGTATCCCCCAATCATCAGTGTGTTGTATCCCCCCCAATCATCAGTGTGCTGTCCCCCCCATTCATCAGTATGCTGTATCCTCCAATTCATCAGTGTGCTGTGTCCAATCACTACCGCATTCATCAGTTTGCTTTGTCCCCCACTCATCAGTGAGCTGTAACCCCATTCATCAGTGTGCTGTATCCCCCCAATCATCAGTGTGCTGTATCCCCCTATTCATCAGTGTGCTGTATCGCACCATTCATCAGTGTGTTGTATCCCCCATTTATCAGCATGCTGTATCCCCACATTCATCAATGTGCTGTATCCCCGTATTCATCAGTGTGATGTATGCCCCCAATCATCAGTGTGTTGTATCCACCCCAATCATCAGTGTGCTGTCCCCCCCATTCATCAGTATGCTGTATCCTCCAATTCATCAGTGTGCTGTGTCCCATCACTGCCGCATTCATCAGTGAGCTGTGTCCCCCCATTCATCAGTGTGCTGTGTCCCCCCACTACCCCCATTCATCAGTGTTTTGGATCCCCCCATTCATCAGTGTGTTGTATCCCCCCCATTCATCAGTGTCCTGTGTCCACCCACTACACCCATTCATCAGTGTGCTTTGTCCCCCCATTCATCAGTGAGCTGTATCCCCCATTCATCAGTGTGCTGTATCCCCCAAATCATCAGTTTGATGTATTCCCCATTCATCAGTGTGCTGTGTCTCCCCATTCATCAGTGTGCTGTATTCCTCCATTCATCAGTATGCTGTCCCCCCATTCATCACTGTGATGTGTCCCCCGCACTACCCCCATTCATCAGCGTGCTGTGTCCCCCCATTCATCAGTGTGCTGTCCCCCCGTTCACCAGTGTGCTGTATCCCCCTATTCATCAGTGTGCTGTGTCCCCCCCACTACCCACATTCATCAGTGTGCTGTATCCTCCAATTCATCAGTGTGTTGTGTCCCCCCATTCATCAGTGTGCTGTCCCATCACTACACCATTCATCAGTGTGCTGTCCCATCACTACACCATTCATCAGTGAGCTGTGTCCCCTCATTCATCAGTATGCTGTATCCTCCTATTCATCAGTGTGCAGTGTCCCCCCACTACCCCCATTCATCAGAGTACTGTCCCCCCATTCATCAGTGTTTTGTATCCACCCCATTCATCAGTGTGTTGGATCCCCCCATTCATCAGTGTGTTGTATTCCCCCATTCATCAGTGTGCTGTATCACACCATTCATCAGTGTGTTGTATCCCCCCATTCATCAGTGTGCTGCATTCCCCATTCATCAGTGTTTTGTATCCACCCCATTCATCAGTGTGTTGGATCACCCCATTCAAAAGTGTGTTGTATTCCCCATTCATCAGTGTGCTGTATTCCCCATTCATCAGCGTGCTGTCCCCCCCATTCATCAGTGTGCTGTATCCCCCTATTCATCAGTGCTGTGTCCCCCCACTACCCTGTTTAATCAGTGTACTGCCCCTCATTCATCAGTGTGTTGTATCCACCCCATTCATCAGCGTGCTGTATCCCCCTATTCATCAGTGTGTTGTATTCCCCCATTCATCAGTTTGCTGTATCCCCCATTCATCAGCGTGCTGTATCCCCCAATTCATCAGTGTGCTGTCCCCCCATTCATCAGTGTTGTATCCCCCCATTCATCAGCGTGCTGTATCCCCCCATTCATCAGCGTGTTGTGTCCCCCCATTCATCAGTGTGCTGTCCCCCCATTCACCAGTGTGCTGTATCCCCCTATTAATCAGTGTGCTGTCCCCCCACTACCCTCTTTAGTCAGTGTACTGCCCCCCATTCATCAGTGTTTTGTATCCACCCCATTCATCAGTGTGCTGTTTCCCCCTATTCATCAGTGTGTTGTATACCCCATTCATCAGTGAGCTGTATCCCTCCACCACCCCCATTCATTAGTGTGCCTAATCCCCCCGTTCATCAGTGTGCTGTATCGCCCCATTCATCGGTGTGCTGTGTCGCCCCATTCATCAGTGTGCTGTATCGCCCCATTCATCGGTGTGCTGTGTCGCCCCATTCATCAGTGTGCTGTATCCCCACATCCATCAGTATGCTGTGATGCCCCATTCATCAGTGTGCTGTGTCGCCCCAGTGTGCTGTATTCCTCCATTCATCAGTATGCTGTCCCCCCATTCATCACTGTGCTGTGTACCCCCCACTACCCCCATTCATCAGTGTGTTGGATCCCCCCATTCATCAGTGTGCTGTGTCCCGCCATTCATCAGTGTGCTGTATCCCCCCCATTCATCAGTGTGCTGTGTCCCCCCCACTACACCCATTCATCAGCATGCTGTGTCCCCCCATTCATCAGTCTACTGTGTCCCCCCATTCATCAGTGTGCTGTATCCCCTCATCCATCAGTATGCTGTGTCGCCCCAGTGTGCTGTATTCCTCCATTCATCAGTATGCTGTCCTCCCCATTCATCACTGTGCTATGTCCCCCCCACTACCCCCATTCATCAGGGTGCTGTATCCCCCCATTCATCAGTGTGCTGTGTCCCGCCATTCATCAGTGTGCTGTATCCTCCAATTCATCAGTGTGTTGTGTACCCCCCACTACCCCATTCATCAGTGTGCTATGTCCCATCACTACCCCATTCATCAGTGAGCTGTGTCCCCCCATTCATCAGTGAGCTGTATCCTCCATTCATCAGGGTGCTCTGTCCCTCCAGACATCAGTGTGCTGTATCTCACCATTCATCAGTGTGCTGAATCCTCCTATTAATCAGTGTGCTATGTCCCATCACTACCCCATTCATCAGTGAGCTGTCCCCCCCATTCATCAGTATACTATATCCCCCTATTCATCAGTGTGCTGTGTCCCCCCGACTACGCCCATTCATCAGTGTACTGTCCCCCCATTCATCACTGTGTTGTACCCCACATTCATCAGTGTGTTGGATCCCCTCATTCATCAGTGTGCTGTATCCCCCATTCATCAGTGTGCTGTATCCCTCCATTCATCAGTGTGCTGTGTCCCGTATTCAACAGTGTGTTGTGTCCCCTATTCATCAGTGTGCTGTATCCCCTTATTCATCAGTGTGCTGTGTCCCCCCACTACCCTGTTTCATCACTGAACTGCCCCCCATTAATCAGTGTGTTGTATCCACACCATTCATCAGTGTGCTGTATCCCCCATTCATCAGTGTTATATCCCACCATTCATCACTGTGCTGTATCCGCCCCCATTCAAACGTGTGTTGTGTCCCCTATTCATCAGTGTGCTGTATCCCCCCATTCATCTGTGTGTTGTTCCCCCCATTCATCAGTGTGTTGTATCCACACCATTTATCAGCGTGCTGTTTCCCCCTATTCATCAGTGTGTTGTATCCCCCATTCATCAGTGTGCTGTATTCCTCCATTCATCAGTATGCTGTGTACCCCCATTCATCAGTGTGCTGTATCCCCCCAATCATCAGTGATCGGTATCCCCTATTCATCAGTGTGTTGTATACCCCATTCATCAGTGTGCTGCATCCCCCATTCATCAGTGTGCTGTATCCCCGTATTCATCAGTGTGATGTATCCCCCCAATCATCAGTGTGTTGTATCCCCCCCAATCATCAGTGTGCTGTCCCCCCCATTCATCAGTATGCTGTATCCTCCAATTCATCAGTGTGCTGTGTCCCATCACTACCGCATTCATCAGTGAGCTGTGTCTCCCCATTCATCAGTGTGCTGTATTCCCCATTCATCAGTGTGCTTTGTCCCCCCATTCATCAGAGCTGTATCCCCCATTCATTAGTGTGCTGTATCCCCCCAATCATCAGTGTGCTGTATCCCCCTATTCATCAGTGTGCTGTATCACCCCATTCATCAGTGTGTTGTATCCCCCATTCATCAGCATGCTGTATCCCCCCATTCATCTGTGTGTTGTATCCCCCCAATCATCAGTGTGATGTATCCCTCCCATTCATCAGCATGCTGTATCCCCACATTCATCAATGTGCAGTATCCCCGTATTCATCAGTGTGCTGTATGCCCGTATTCATCAGTGTGATGTATGCCCCCAATCATCAGTGTGTTGTATCCCCCCCAATGATCAGTGTGCTTTCCCCCCCATTCATCAGTGTCCTGTGTCCACCCACTACACCCATTCATCAGTGTGCTTTGTCCCCCCATTCATCAGTGAGCTGTATCCCCCATTCATCAGTGTGCTGTATCCCCCCAATCATCAGTTTGATGTATTCCCCATTCATCAGTGTGCTGTCCCCCCATTCATCAGTGTGTTGTATCCCCCCATTCTCAGTATGCTGTGATGCCCCATTCATCAGTGTGCTGTGTCGCCCCATTCATCAGTGTGCTGTATTCCTCCATTCATCAGTATGCTGTCCCCCCATTCATCACTGTGATGTGTCCCCCGCACTACCCCCATTCATCAGGGTGCTGTATCCCCCCATTCATCAGTGTGCTGTGTCCCGCCATTCATCAGTGAGCTGTATCACCCCCATTCATCAGTGTGCTGTGTCCCCCCCACTACCCCATTCATCAGCGTGCTGTGTCCCCCCATTCATCAGTGTGCTGTATCCCCCATTCATCAGTGTGCTGTCTCCCCACATTCATCAGTGTGTTGTATCACCCCATTCATTAGCGTGCTATATCCCCCCATTCATCAGCGTGTTGTGTCCCGCCATTCATTAGTGTGCTGTCCCCCCGTTCACCAGTGTGCTGTATCCCCCTATTCATCAGTGTGCTGTGTCCCCCCACTACCCACATTCATCAGTGTGCTGCATCCTCCAATTCATCAGTGTGTTGTGTCCCCCCATTCATCATTGTGCTGTCCCATCACTACACCATTCATCAGTGAGCTGTGTCCCCTCATTCATCAGTATGCTGTATCCTCCTATTCATCAGTGTGCAGTGTCCCCCCACTACCCACATTCATCAGAGTACTGTCCCCCCATTCATTAGTGTTTTGTATCCACCCCATTCATCAGTGTGATGGATCCCCCCCATTCATCAGTCTGTTGTATTCCCCCATTCATCAGTGTGCTGTATCACACCATTCATCAGTGTGTTGTATCCCCCCATTCATCAGTGTGCTGTATTCCCCATTCATCAGTGTTGTATCCCCCCATTCATCAGTGTGCTGTATTCCCCATTCATCAGTGTTTTGTATCCACCCCATTCATCAGTGTGTTGTATCCCCCCATTCATCAGTGTGTTGTATTCCCCATTCATCAGTGTGTTGTATCCCCCAATTCATCAGTATGCTGTATCCTCCTATTCATCAGTGTGCAGTGTCCCCCCACTACCCCCATTCATCAGAGTACTGTCCCCCCATTCATCAGTGTTTTGTATCCACCCCATTCATCAGTGTGTTGGATCACCCCATTCAAAAGTGTGTTGTATTCCCCATTCATCAGTGTGTTGTATCCCCCCATTCATCAGTGTGCTGTATTCCCCATTCATCAGCGTGCTGTCCCCCCCATTCATCAGTGTGCTGTATCCCCCTATTCATCAGTGTGCTGTGTCCCCCCACTACCCTGTTTAATCAGTGTACTGCCCCTCATTCATCAGTGTGTTGTATCCACCCCATTCATCAGCGTGCTGTATCCCCCTATTCATCAGTGTGTTGTATTCCCCCATTCATCAGCTTGCTGTATCCCCCATTCATCAGCGTGCTGTATCCCCCAATTCATCAGTGTGCTGTCCCCCCATTCATCAGTGTTGTATCCCCCCATTCATCAGCGTGCTGTATACCCCCATTCATCAGCGTGTTGTGTCCCCCCATTCATCAGTGTGCTGTCCCCCCATTCACCAGTGTGCTGTATCCCCCTATTAATCAGTGTGCTGTCCCCCCCCCACTACCCTCTTTAGTCAGTGTACTGCCCCCCATTCATCAGTGTTTTGTATCCACCCCATTCATCAGCGTGCTGTATCCCCCTATTCATCAGTGTGTTGTATACCCCATTCATCAGTGTGCTGTATCCCTCCACCACCCCCATTCATTAGTGTGCCTAATCCCCCCATTCATCAGTGTGCTGTATCGCCCCATTCATCAGTGTGCTGTGTCGCCCCATTCATCAGTGTGCTGTATCCCCACATCCATCAGTATGCTGTGATGCCCCATTCATCAGTGTGCTGTGTCGCCCCAGTGTGCTGTATTCCTCCATTCATCAGTATGCTGTCCCCCCCATTCATCACTGTGCTGTGTCCCCCCCACTACCGCCATTCATCAGGGTGCTGTATCCCCCCCTTCATCAGTGTGCTGTGTCCCGCCATTCATCAGTGTGCTGTATCCCCCCCATTCATCAGTGTGCTGTGTCCCCCCCACTAACCCCATTCATCAGCATGCTGTGTCCCCCCATTCATCAGTCTACTGTGTCCCCCCATTCATCAGTGTGCTGTATCCCCCCATCCATCAGTATGCTGTCCCCCCCATTCATCAGTGTTATATCCCTCCATTCATCACTGTGCTGTATCCCCCCCATTCAAACGTGAGTTGTGTCCCCTATTCATCAGTGTGCTGTATCCCCCCATTCATCTGTGTGTTGTTCCCCTAATTCATCAGTGTGTTGTATCCACACCATTTATCAGCGTGCTGTTTCCCCCTATTCATCAGTGTGTTGTATCCCCCATTCATCAGTGTGCTGTATCCCCCATTCATCAGTGTGCTGTATTCCTCCATTCATCAGTATGCTGTGTACCCCCATTCATCAGTGTGCTGTATCCCCCCAATCATCAGTGAGCGGTATCCCCTATTCATCAGTGTGTTGTATACCCCATTCATCAGTGTGCTGCATCCCCCATTCATCAGTGTGCTGTATCCCCGTATTCATCAGTGTGATGTATCCCCCCATTCATCAGTGTGCTGTATTCCCCATTCATCAGCGTGCTGTCCCCCCCATTCATCAGTGTGCTGTATCCCCCTATTCATCAGTGTGCTGTGTCCCCCCACTACCCTGTTTAATCAGTGTACTGCCCCTCATTCATCAGTGTGTTGTATCCACCCCATTCATCAGCGTGCTGTATCCCCCTATTCATCAGTGTGTTGTATTCCCCCATTCATCAGCTTGCTGTATCCTCCATTCATCAGCGTGCTGTATCCCCCAATTCATCAGTGTGCTGTCCCCCCATTCATCAGTGTTGTATCCCCCCATTCATCAGCGTGCTGTATACCCCCATTCATCAGCGTGTTGTGTCCCCCCATTCATCAGTGTGCTGTCCCCCCATTCACCAGTGTGCTGTATCCCCCTATTAATCAGTGTGCTGTCCCCCCCCCACTACCCTCTTTAGTCAGTGTACTGCCCCCCATTCATCAGTGTTTTGTATCCACCCCATTCATCAGCGTGCTGTATCCCCCTATTCATCAGTGTGTTGTATACCCCATTCATCAGTGTGCTGTATCCCTCCACCACCCCCATTCATTAGTGTGCCTAATCCCCCCATTCATCAGTGTGCTGTATCGCCCCATTCATCAGTGTGCTGTGTCGCCCCATTCATCAGTGTGCTGTATCCCCACATCCATCAGTATGCTGTGATGCCCCATTCATCAGTGTGCTGTGTCGCCCCAGTGTGCTGTATTCCTCCATTCATCAGTATGCTGTCCCCCCCATTCATCACTGTGCTGTGTCCCCCCCACTACCGCCATTCATCAGGGTGCTGTATCCCCCCCTTCATCAGTGTGCTGTGTCCCGCCATTCATCAGTGTGCTGTATCCCCCCCATTCATCAGTGTGCTGTGTCCCCCCCACTAACCCCATTCATCAGCATGCTGTGTCCCCCCATTCATCAGTCTACTGTGTCCCCCCATTCATCAGTGTGCTGTATCCCCCCATCCATCAGTATGCTGTCCCCCCCATTCATCAGTGTTATATCCCTCCATTCATCACTGTGCTGTATCCCCCCCATTCAAACGTGAGTTGTGTCCCCTATTCATCAGTGTGCTGTATCCCCCCATTCATCTGTGTGTTGTTCCCCTAATTCATCAGTGTGTTGTATCCACACCATTTATCAGCGTGCTGTTTCCCCCTATTCATCAGTGTGTTGTATCCCCCATTCATCAGTGTGCTGTATCCCCCATTCATCAGTGTGCTGTATTCCTCCATTCATCAGTATGCTGTGTACCCCCATTCATCAGTGTGCTGTATCCCCCCAATCATCAGTGAGCGGTATCCCCTATTCATCAGTGTGTTGTATACCCCATTCATCAGTGTGCTGCATCCCCCATTCATCAGTGTGCTGTATCCCCGTATTCATCAGTGTGATGTATCCCCCCATTCATCAGTGTGCTGTATTCCCCATTCATCAGCGTGCTGTCCCCCCCATTCATCAGTGTGCTGTATCCCCCTATTCATCAGTGTGCTGTGTCCCCCCACTACCCTGTTTAATCAGTGTACTGCCCCTCATTCATCAGTGTGTTGTATCCACCCCATTCATCAGCGTGCTGTATCCCCCTATTCATCAGTGTGTTGTATTCCCCCATTCATCAGCTTGCTGTATCCCCCATTCATCAGCGTGCTGTATCCCCCAATTCATCAGTGTGCTGTCCCCCCATTCATCAGTGTTGTATCCCCCCATTCATCAGCGTGCTGTATACCCCCATTCATCAGCGTGTTGTGTCCCCCCATTCATCAGTGTGCTGTCCCCCCATTCACCAGTGTGCTGTATCCCCCTATTAATCAGTGTGCTGTGTCCCCCCCACTACCCTCTTTAGTCAGTGTACTGCCCCCCATTCATCAGTGTTTTGTATCCACCCCATTCATCAGCGTGCTGTATCCCCCTATTCATCAGTGTGTTGTATACCCCATTCATCAGTGTGCTGTATCCCTCCACCACCCCCATTCATTAGTGTGCCTAATCCCCCCATTCATCAGTGTGCTGTATCGCCCCATTCATCAGTGTGCTGTGTCGCCCCATTCATCAGTGTGCTGTATCCCCACATCCATCAGTATGCTGTGATGCCCCATTCATCAGTGTGCTGTGTCGCCCCAGTGTGCTGTATTCCTCCATTCATCAGTATGCTGTCCCCCCCATTCATCACTGTGCTGTGTCCCCCCCACTACCGCCATTCATCAGGGTGCTGTATCCCCCCCTTCATCAGTGTGCTGTGTCCCGCCATTCATCAGTGTGCTGTATCCCCCCCATTCATCAGTGTGCTGTGTCCCCCCCACTAACCCCATTCATCAGCATGCTGTGTCCCCCCATTCATCAGTCTACTGTGTCCCCCCATTCATCAGTGTGCTGTATCCCCCCATCCATCAGTATGCTGTCCCCCCCATTCATCAGTGTTATATCCCTCCATTCATCACTGTGCTGTATCCCCCCCATTCAAACGTGAGTTGTGTCCCCTATTCATCAGTGTGCTGTATCCCCCCATTCATCTGTGTGTTGTTCCCCTAATTCATCAGTGTGTTGTATCCACACCATTTATCAGCGTGCTGTTTCCCCCTATTCATCAGTGTGTTGTATCCCCCATTCATCAGTGTGCTGTATCCCCCATTCATCAGTGTGCTGTATTCCTCCATTCATCAGTATGCTGTGTACCCCCATTCATCAGTGTGCTGTATACCCCCAATCATCAGTGAGCTGTATCCCCGTATTCATCAGTGTGCTGTATCCCCGTATTCATCAGTGTGCTGTATCCCCGTATTCATCAGTGTGATGTATCCCCCCAATCATCAGTGTGTTGTATCCCCCCCAATCATCAGTGTGCTGTCCCCCCCATTCATCAGTATGCTGTATCCTCCAATTCATCAGTGTGCTGTGTCCCATCACTACCACATTCATCAGTGAGCTGTGTCCCCCCATTCATCAGTGTGCTGTATTCCCCATTCATCAGTGTCCTGTGACCACCCACTACACCCATTCATCAGTGTGCTTTGTCCCCCCATTCATCAGTGAGCTGTAGCCCCCATTCATCAGTGTGCTGTATCCCCCCAATCATCAGTGTGCTGTATCCCCCTATTCATCAGTGTGGTGTATCGCCCCATTCATCAGTGTGTTGTATCCCCATTCATCAGCATGCTGTATCCCCCCATTCATCTGTGTGTTGTATCCCCCCAATCATCAGTGTGATGTATCCCTCCCATTCATCAGCATGCTGTATCCCCCCATTCATCTGTGTGTTGTATCCCCACATTCATCAATGTGCTGTATCCCCGTATTCATCAGTGTGCTGTATCCCCGTATTCATCAGTGTGATGTATGCCCCCAATCATCAGTGTGTTGTATCCCCCACAATCATCAGTGTGCTGTCCCCCCCATTCATCAGTATGCTGTATCCTCCAATTCATCAGTGTGCTGTGTCCCATCACTACCGCATTCATCAGTGAGCTGTGTCCCCCCATTCATCAGTGTGCTGTGTCCCCCCACTACCCCCATTCATCAGTGTATTGGATCCCCCCATTCATCAGTGTGTTGTATCCCCCCCATTCATCAGTGTCCTGTGTCCACCCACTACACCCATTCATCAGTGTGCTTTGTCCCCCCATTCATCAGTGAGCTGAATCCCCCCATTCATCAGTATGCTGTGATGCCCCATTCATCAGTGTGCTGTGTCTCCCCATTCATCAGTGTGCTGTATTCCTCCATTCATCAGTATGCTGTCCCCCCATTCATCACTGTGATGTGTCCCCCGCACTACCCCCATTCATCAGGGTGCTGTATCCCCCCATTCATCAGTGTGCTGTGTCCCGCCATTCATCAGTGAGCTGTATCACCCCCATTCATTAGTGTGCTGTGTCCCCCCCACTACCCCCATTCATCAGCATGCTGTGTCCCCCCATTCATCAGTGTGCTGTATCACCCATTCATCAGTGTGCTGTTTCCCCACATTCATCAGTGTGTTGTATCCCCCCATTCATTAGCGTGCTGTATCCCCCCATTCATCAGCGTGTTGTGTCCCGCCATTCATCAGTGTGCTGTCCCCCCGTTCACCAGTGTGCTGTATCCCCCTATTCATCTGTGTGCTGTGTCCCCCCCACTACCCACATTCATCAGTGTGCTGTATCCTCCAATTCATCAGTGAGTTGTGTCCCCCCATTCATCAGTGTGTTGTGTCCCCCCATTCATCAGTGTGCTGTCCCATCACTACACCATTCATCAGTGTGCTGTCCCATCACTACACCATTCATCAGTGTGCTGTCCCATCACTACACCATTCATCAGTGTGCTGTCCCATCACTACACCATTCATCAGTGAGCTGTGTCCCCTCATTCATCAGTATGCTGTACCCTCCTATTCATCAGTGTGCAGTGTCCCCCCACTATCCCCATTCATCTGAGTTTTGTCCCCCCATTCATCAGTGTTTTGTATCCACCCCATTCATCAGTGTGTTGGATCCCCCCTTTCATCAGTGTGTTGTATCCCCCCATTCATCAGTGTGCTGTATTCCCAATTCATCAGTGTGTTGTATCCCCCCATTCATCAGTGTGCTGTATCCCCCCATTCATCAGTGTGTTGTATTCCCCATTCATCAGTGTGCTGTATCCCCCCATCCATCAGTATGCTGTGATGCCCCATTCATCAGTGTGCTGTGTCACCCCAGTGTGCTGTATTCCTCCATTCATCAGTATGCTGTCCCCCCATTCATCACTGTGCTGTGTCCCCCCCCCCACTACCGCCATTCATCAGTGTGCTGTGTCCCGCCATTCATCAGTGTGCTGTATCCCCCATTCATTAGTGTGCTGTATCCCCCCATTCATCAGTGTGCTGTATCCCCCATTCATCAGTGTGCTGTATCCCCCCATTCAACAGTGTGCTGTGTCCCGTATTCAACAGTGTGTTGTGTCCCCTATTCATCAGTGAGCTGTATCACCCCCATTCATCAGTGTGCTGTGTCCCCCCCACTACCCCCATTCATCAGCGTGCTGTGTCCCCCCATTCATCAGTGTGCTGTATCCCCCATTCATCAGTGTTTTGTATCCACCCCATTCATCAGTGTGTTGGATCCCCCCATTCATCAGTGTGTTGGATCCCCCCATTCATCAGTGTGTTGTATTCCCCCATTCATCAGTGTGTTGTATTCCCCCATTCATCAGTGTGCTGTATCACACCATTCATCAGTGTGTTGTGTCCCCCCATTCATCAGTGTGCTGTATTCCCATTCATCAGTGTGTTGTATCCCCCCATTCATCAGTGTGCTGTATTCCCCATTCATCAGTGTGTTGTATCCCCCCATTCATCAGTGTGCTGTATCCCCCCATTCATCAGTGTGTTGTATTCCCCATTCATCAGTGTGTTTTATCCCCCCATTCATCAGTGTTTTGTATCCACCCCATTCATCAGTGTGTTGGATCACCCCACTACCCTGTTTAATCAGTGTACTGCCCCTCATTCATCAGTGTGTTGTATCCACCCCATTCATCAGCGTGCTGTATCCCCCTATTCATCAGTGTGTTGTATTCCCCCATTCATCAGCTTGCTGTATCCCCCATTCATCAGCATGCTGTATCTCCCAATTCATCAGTGTGCTGTCCCCCCATTCGTCAGTTTTGTATCCCCCCATTCATCAGCGTGCTGTATCCCCCCATTCATCAGCGTGTTGTGTCCCCCCATTCATCAGTGTGCTGTCCCCCCATTCACCAGTGTGCTGTATCCCCCTATTAATCAGTGTGCTGTGTCCCCCCCACTACCCTCTTTAGTCAGTGTACTGCCCCCCATTCATCAGTGTTTTGTATCCACCCCATTCATCAGCGTGCTGTATCCCCCTATTCATCAGTGTGTTGTATACCCCATTCATCAGTGTGCTGTATCCCTCCACCACCCCCATTCATTAGTGTGCCTAATCCCCCCATTCATCAGTGTGCTGTATCGCCCCATTCATCGGTGTGCTGTGTCGCCCCATTCATCAGTGTGCTGTATCCCCCCATCCATCAGTATGCTGTGATGCCCCATTCATCAGTGTGCTGTGTCACCCCAGTGTGCTGTATTCCTCCATTCATCAGTATGCTGTCCCCCCCATTCATCACTGTGCTGTGTCCCCCCCCACTACCGCCATTCATCAGTGTGCTGTGTCCCGCCATTCATCAGTGTGCTGTATCCCCCCCATTCATCAGTGTGCTGTATCCCCCCCATTCATCAGTGTGCTGTGTCCCCCCCACTACCTCCATTCATCAGCATGCTGTGTCCCCCCATTCATCAGTCTACTGTGTCCCCCCATTCATCAGTGTGCTGTATCCCCCCATCCATCAGTATGCTGTGATGCCCCTCATCAGTGTGCTGTGTCGCCCCAGTGTGCTGTATTCCTCCATTCATCAATATGCTGTCCCCCCCATTCATCACTGTGCTGTGTCCCCCCCACTACCCCCATTCATCAGGGTGCTGTATCCCCCCATTCATCAGTGTGCTGTGTCCCACCATTCATCAGTGAGCTGTAGACCCCATTCATCAGTGTGCTGTATCCCCCCAATCATCAGTGTGCTGTATCCTCCAATTCATCAGTGTGCTGTGTCCCATCACTACCGCATTCATCAGTGAGCTGTGTCCCCCCATTCATCAGTGTGCTGTGTCCCCCCACTACCCCCATTCATCAGTGTGTTGGATCCCCCCATTCATCAGTGTGTTGTATCCCCCCCATTCATCAGTGTCCTGTGTCCACCCACTGCACCCATTCATCAGTGTGCTTTGTCCCCCCATTCATCAGTGAGCTGTATCCCCCATTCATCAGTGTGTTGTATCCCCCCATTCATCAGTGTGCTGTATTCCTCCATTCATCAGTATGCTGTCCCCCCATTCATCACTGTGATGTGTCCCCCCCACTACCCCCATTTATCAGCGTGCTATGTCCCCCCATTCATCAATGTGCTGTATCCCCCATTCATCAGTGTGCTGTTACCCCACATTCATCAGTGTGTTGTATCCCCCCATTCATTAGCGTGCTGTATCCCCCCATTCATCAGCGTGTTGTGTCCAGCCATTCATCAGTGTGCTGTCCCTATTCTTCCATTCATCAGTATGCTGTGTCCCCCCATTCATCAGTGTGCTGTGTCCCCTCATTCATCAGTGTGCTGTATTCCCCCCAATCATCAGTGTGATGTATTCACCCTATTTATCAGTGCTGTATCCCCGCAATCATCAGTGTGTTGTATCCTCCCAATCATCAGCGTGCTGTATCCCCATTGATCAATGTGCTGTATCCCCGTATTCATCAGTTTGATATATCCCCCATTCATCAGTGTGCAGTATCCCTCTATTCATCAGTGTGCTGTGTCCCCCCACTACCCTCTTTCATCAATGTACTGCCCCCCATTTATCAGTGTGTTGTATCCTCCAATTCATCAGTGTGCTGTGTCCCATCACTACCGCATTCATCAGTGAGCTGTGTCCCCCCATTCATCAGTGTGCTGTCCCCCCATTCATCAGTATGCTGTATCCTCCAATTCATCAGTGTGCTGTGTCCCATCACTACCGCATTCATCAGTGAGCTGTGTCCCCCCATTCATCAGTGTGCTGTATTCCCCATTCATCAGTGTCCTGTGTCCACCCACTACACCCATTCATCAGTGTGCTTTGTCCCCCCATTCATCAGTGAGCTGTAGACCCCATTCATCAGTGTGCTGTATCCCCCCAATCATCAGTGTGCTGTATCCTCCAATTCATCAGTGTGCTGTGTCCCATCACTACCGCATTCATCAGTGAGCTGTGTCCCCCCATTCATCAGTGTGCTGTCCCCCCCCACTACCCCCATTCATCAGTGTGTTGGATCCCCCCATTCATCTGTGTGTTGTATCCCCCCCATTCATCAGTGTCCTGTGTCCACCCACTGCACCCATTCATCAGTGTGCTTTGTCCCCCCATTCATCAGTGTGCTGTGTCACCCCATTCATCAGTGTGCTGTATTCCTCCATTCATCAGTATGCTGTCCCCCCATTCATCACTGTGATGTGTCCCCCGCACTACCCCCATTCATCAGGGTGCTGTATCCCCCCATTCATCAGTGTGCTGTGTCCCACCATTCATCAGTGAGCTGTATCACCCCCATTCATCAGTGTGCTGTGTCCCCCCCACTACCCCCATTCATCAGCATGCTGTGTCCCCCCATTCATCAGTGTGCTGTATCCCCCATTCATCAGTGTGCTGTTTCCCCACATTCATCAGTGTGTTGTAACCCCCATTCATTAGTGTGCTGTATCCCCCCATTCATCAGCGTGCTGTCCCTATTCTTCCATTCATCAGTATGCTGTCCCCCCCATTCATCAGTGTGCTGTATCCCCTCATTCATCAGTGTGCTGTATTCCCCCCAATCATCAGTGTGATGTATTCACCCTATTCATCAGTGCTGTATTCCCCCATTCATCAGTGTGTTGTATCCCCCATTCATCAGCGTGCTGTATCCCCCATTCATCAATGTGCTGTATCCTCGTATTCATCAGGTTGATATATCCCCCATTCATCAGTGTGCTGCATCCCCCATTTATCAGTGTGCTGTATCCCCGCAATCATCAGTGTGTTGTATCCTCCCAATCATCAGCGTGCTGTATCCCCATTCATCAATGTGCTGTATCCCCCCATTCATCAGTGAGCTGAATCCCCCCATTCATCAGTATGCTGTGATGCCCCATTCATCAGTGTGCTGTGTCTCCCCATTCATCAGTGTGCTGTATTCCTCCATTCATCAGTATGCTGTCCCCCCATTCATCACTGTGATGTGTCCCCCGCACTACCCCCATTCATCAGGGTGCTGTATCCCCCCATTCATCAGTGTGCTGTGTCCCGCCATTCATCAGTGAGCTGTATCACCCCCATTCATTAGTGTGCTGTGTCCCCCCCACTACCCCCATTCATCAGCATGCTGTGTCCCCCCATTCATCAGTGTGCTGTATCACCCATTCATCAGTGTGCTGTTTCCCCACATTCATCAGTGTGTTGTATCCCCCCATTCATTAGCGTGCTGTATCCCCCCATTCATCAGCGTGTTGTGTCCCGCCATTCATCAGTGTGCTGTCCCCCCATTCACCAGTGTGCTGTATCCCCCTATTCATCTGTGTGCTGTGTCCCCCCCACTACCCACATTCATCAGTGTGCTGTATCCTCCAATTCATCAGTGAGTTGTGTCCCCCCATTCATCAGTGTGTTGTGTCCCCCCATTCATCAGTGTGCTGTCCCATCACTACACCATTCATCAGTGTGCTGTCCCATCACTACACCATTCATCAGTGTGCTGTCCCATCACTACACCATTCATCAGTGTGCTGTCCCATCACTACACCATTCATCAGTGAGCTGTGTCCCCTCATTCATCAGTATGCTGTACCCTCCTATTCATCAGTGTGCAGTGTCCCCCCACTATCCCCATTCATCTGAGTTTTGTCCCCCCATTCATCAGTGTTTTGTATCCACCCCATTCATCAGTGTGTTGGATCCCCCCTTTCATCAGTGTGTTGTATCCCCCCATTCATCAGTGTGCTGTATTCCCAATTCATCAGTGTGTTGTATCCCCCCATTCATCAGTGTGCTGTATCCCCCCATTCATCAGTGTGTTGTATTCCCCATTCATCAGTGTGCTGTATCCCCCCATCCATCAGTATGCTGTGATGCCCCATTCATCAGTGTGCTGTGTCACCCCAGTGTGCTGTATTCCTCCATTCATCAGTATGCTGTCCCCCCATTCATCACTGTGCTGTGTCCCCCCCCCCACTACCGCCATTCATCAGTGTGCTGTGTCCCGCCATTCATCAGTGTGCTGTATCCCCCATTCATTAGTGTGCTGTATCCCCCCATTCATCAGTGTGCTGTATCCCCCATTCATCAGTGTGCTGTATCCCCCCATTCAACAGTGTGCTGTGTCCCGTATTCAACAGTGTGTTGTGTCCCCTATTCATCAGTGAGCTGTATCACCCCCATTCATCAGTGTGCTGTGTCCCCCCCACTACCCCCATTCATCAGCGTGCTGTGTCCCCCCATTCATCAGTGTGCTGTATCCCCCATTCATCAGTGTGTTGTGTCCCCCCATTCATCAGTGTGCTGTATTCCCATTCATCAGTGTGTTGTATCCCCCCATTCATCAGTGTGCTGTATTCCCCATTCATCAGTGTGTTGTATCCCCCCATTCATCAGTGTGCTGTATCCCCCCATTCATCAGTGTGTTGTATTCCCCATTCATCAGTGTGTTTTATCCCCCCATTCATCAGTGTTTTGTATCCACCCCATTCATCAGTGTGTTGGATCACCCCACTACCCTGTTTAATCAGTGTACTGCCCCTCATTCATCAGTGTGTTGTATCCACCCCATTCATCAGCGTGCTGTATCCCCCTATTCATCAGTGTGTTGTATTCCCCCATTCATCAGCTTGCTGTATCCCCCATTCATCAGCATGCTGTATCTCCCAATTCATCAGTGTGCTGTCCCCCCATTCGTCAGTTTTGTATCCCCCCATTCATCAGCGTGCTGTATCCCCCCATTCATCAGCGTGTTGTGTCCCCCCATTCATCAGTGTGCTGTCCCCCCATTCACCAGTGTGCTGTATCCCCCTATTAATCAGTGTGCTGTGTCCCCCCCACTACCCTCTTTAGTCAGTGTACTGCCCCCCATTCATCAGTGTTTTGTATCCACCCCATTCATCAGCGTGCTGTATCCCCCTATTCATCAGTGTGTTGTATACCCCATTCATCAGTGTGCTGTATCCCTCCACCACCCCCATTCATTAGTGTGCCTAATCCCCCCATTCATCAGTGTGCTGTATCGCCCCATTCATCGGTGTGCTGTGTCGCCCCATTCATCAGTGTGCTGTATCCCCCCATCCATCAGTATGCTGTGATGCCCCATTCATCAGTGTGCTGTGTCACCCCAGTGTGCTGTATTCCTCCATTCATCAGTATGCTGTCCCCCCCATTCATCACTGTGCTGTGTCCCCCCCCACTACCGCCATTCATCAGTGTGCTGTGTCCCGCCATTCATCAGTGTGCTGTATCCCCCCCATTCATCAGTGTGCTGTATCCCCCCCATTCATCAGTGTGCTGTGTCCCCCCCACTACCTCCATTCATCAGCATGCTGTGTCCCCCCATTCATCAGTCTACTGTGTCCCCCCATTCATCAGTGTGCTGTATCCCCCCATCCATCAGTATGCTGTGATGCCCCTCATCAGTGTGCTGTGTCGCCCCAGTGTGCTGTATTCCTCCATTCATCAATATGCTGTCCCCCCCATTCATCACTGTGCTGTGTCCCCCCCACTACCCCCATTCATCAGGGTGCTGTATCCCCCCATTCATCAGTGTGCTGTGTCCCACCATTCATCAGTGAGCTGTAGACCCCATTCATCAGTGTGCTGTATCCCCCCAATCATCAGTGTGCTGTATCCTCCAATTCATCAGTGTGCTGTGTCCCATCACTACCGCATTCATCAGTGAGCTGTGTCCCCCCATTCATCAGTGTGCTGTGTCCCCCCACTACCCCCATTCATCAGTGTGTTGGATCCCCCCATTCATCAGTGTGTTGTATCCCCCCCATTCATCAGTGTCCTGTGTCCACCCACTGCACCCATTCATCAGTGTGCTTTGTCCCCCCATTCATCAGTGAGCTGTATCCCCCATTCATCAGTGTGTTGTATCCCCCCATTCATCAGTGTGCTGTATTCCTCCATTCATCAGTATGCTGTCCCCCCATTCATCACTGTGATGTGTCCCCCCCACTACCCCCATTTATCAGCGTGCTATGTCCCCCCATTCATCAATGTGCTGTATCCCCCATTCATCAGTGTGCTGTTACCCCACATTCATCAGTGTGTTGTATCCCCCCATTCATTAGCGTGCTGTATCCCCCCATTCATCAGCGTGTTGTGTCCAGCCATTCATCAGTGTGCTGTCCCTATTCTTCCATTCATCAGTATGCTGTGTCCCCCCATTCATCAGTGTGCTGTGTCCCCTCATTCATCAGTGTGCTGTATTCCCCCCAATCATCAGTGTGATGTATTCACCCTATTTATCAGTGCTGTATCCCCGCAATCATCAGTGTGTTGTATCCTCCCAATCATCAGCGTGCTGTATCCCCATTGATCAATGTGCTGTATCCCCGTATTCATCAGTTTGATATATCCCCCATTCATCAGTGTGCAGTATCCCTCTATTCATCAGTGTGCTGTGTCCCCCCACTACCCTCTTTCATCAATGTACTGCCCCCCATTTATCAGTGTGTTGTATCCTCCAATTCATCAGTGTGCTGTGTCCCATCACTACCGCATTCATCAGTGAGCTGTGTCCCCCCATTCATCAGTGTGCTGTCCCCCCATTCATCAGTATGCTGTATCCTCCAATTCATCAGTGTGCTGTGTCCCATCACTACCGCATTCATCAGTGAGCTGTGTCCCCCCATTCATCAGTGTGCTGTATTCCCCATTCATCAGTGTCCTGTGTCCACCCACTACACCCATTCATCAGTGTGCTTTGTCCCCCCATTCATCAGTGAGCTGTAGACCCCATTCATCAGTGTGCTGTATCCCCCCAATCATCAGTGTGCTGTATCCTCCAATTCATCAGTGTGCTGTGTCCCATCACTACCGCATTCATCAGTGAGCTGTGTCCCCCCATTCATCAGTGTGCTGTCCCCCCCCACTACCCCCATTCATCAGTGTGTTGGATCCCCCCATTCATCTGTGTGTTGTATCCCCCCCATTCATCAGTGTCCTGTGTCCACCCACTGCACCCATTCATCAGTGTGCTTTGTCCCCCCATTCATCAGTGTGCTGTGTCACCCCATTCATCAGTGTGCTGTATTCCTCCATTCATCAGTATGCTGTCCCCCCATTCATCACTGTGATGTGTCCCCCGCACTACCCCCATTCATCAGGGTGCTGTATCCCCCCATTCATCAGTGTGCTGTGTCCCACCATTCATCAGTGAGCTGTATCACCCCCATTCATCAGTGTGCTGTGTCCCCCCCACTACCCCCATTCATCAGCATGCTGTGTCCCCCCATTCATCAGTGTGCTGTATCCCCCATTCATCAGTGTGCTGTTTCCCCACATTCATCAGTGTGTTGTAACCCCCATTCATTAGTGTGCTGTATCCCCCCATTCATCAGCGTGCTGTCCCTATTCTTCCATTCATCAGTATGCTGTCCCCCCCATTCATCAGTGTGCTGTATCCCCTCATTCATCAGTGTGCTGTATTCCCCCCAATCATCAGTGTGATGTATTCACCCTATTCATCAGTGCTGTATTCCCCCATTCATCAGTGTGTTGTATCCCCCATTCATCAGCGTGCTGTATCCCCCATTCATCAATGTGCTGTATCCTCGTATTCATCAGGTTGATATATCCCCCATTCATCAGTGTGCTGCATCCCCCATTTATCAGTGTGCTGTATCCCCGCAATCATCAGTGTGTTGTATCCTCCCAATCATCAGCGTGCTGTATCCCCATTCATCAATGTGCTGTATCCCCGTATTCATCAGTTTGATATATCCCCCATTCATCAGTGTGTTGTGTCCCACTATTCATCAGTGCGCTGTCTCACCCATTCATCAGTGTGCAGTATCCCTCTATTCATCAGTGTGCTGTGTCCCCCCTACTACCCTCTTTCATCAATGTACTGCCCCCCATTCATCAGTGTGTTGTATCCCTCCCCATTCATAAGTGTGCTGTATCCCTCATTCATCAGTGTGCTGAATCCCCGTATTCATCACTGTGATGTATCCCCCATTCATCAGTGTGCTGTATCCCCCGTTTATCAGTGTGCTGTATCCCACCAATCATCATTGTGTTGTATCTCCCCAATCATCAGTGTGTTTTATCCCCCAATCTTCACCGTGCTCTATCCCCCCATTCTTGAGCGTGCTGTATCCCCCCCATTCATTAGCGTGTTGTGTCCACCCATGCATCAGTGTGCTGTCCCCCCATTCATCAGTGTGTTGTATCCCCCCATTCATCAGTATGCTATGTTTCCCCATTCAACTTTGTGATGTGTCCACCCATTCATCAGTGTGCTGTATTCACCCCATTCATCAGTGTGCTGCATCCCCCATTTATCAGTGTGCTGTATCCCCGCAATCATCAGTGTGTTGTATCCTCCCAATCATCAGCGTGCTGTATCCCCCATTTATCAATGTGCTGTATCCCCGTATTCATCAGTTTGATATATCCCCCATTCATCAGTGTGTTGTATCCCACCAATCATCATTGTGTTGTTCCCCCCATTCAACAGTGTGTTGTATCCACAACATTCATCAGCGTGCTGTTTCCCCCTATTCATCAGTGTGTTGTATCCCCCATTCATCAGTGTGTTGCATCCCCCCATTAATCAGCGTGCTGTATCCCCCCATTCATCAGTGTGTTGTGTCTCCCCATTCATCAGTGTGCTGTATCCCACCATTCTTGAGCGTGCTGTATCCCCCCCATTCATCAGCGTGTTTTGTCCACCCATGCATCAGTATGCTGTCCCCCCCATTCATCAGTGTGCTGTATCCCCCCATTCATCAGTGTGATGTATTCACCCCATTCATCAGTGTGATGTGTCCCACTATTCAGCAGTGCGCTGTCTCACCCATTCATCAGTGTGCAGTATCCCTCTATTCATCAGTGTGCTGTGTCCCCCCCCACTACCCTCTTTCATCAATGTACTGCCCCCCATTCATCAGTGTGTTGTATCCCTCCCCATTCATAAGTGTGCTGTATCCCTCATTCATCAGTGCTGAATCCCCGTATTCATCACTGTGATGTATCCCCCATTCATCAGTGTGCTGTATCCCCCATTTATCAGTGTGCTGTATCCCCCCATTCCTGATCGTGCTGTATCCCCCCCATTCATCAGCGTGTTGTGTCCACCCATGCATCAGTGTGCTGTCCCCCCCATTCATCAGTGTGCTGTATGCCCCATTCATCTGTGTTTTGTTCCCCACATTCATCAGTGTGCTGTATCCCACCAATCATCATTGTGTTGTATCCCCCCAATCATCAGTGTTTTTTATCCCCCAATCTTCACCGTGCTCTATCCCCCCATTCCTGAGTGTGCTGTATCCCCCCCATTCATCAGCGTGTTGTGTCCACCCATGCATCAGTGTGCTGTTTTCCCCCATTCATCAGTGTGTTGTATCCCCATTCATCAGCGTGCTGTATCCCCCATTCATCAATGTGCTGTATCCCCGTATTCATCAGTTTGATATATCCCCCATTCATCAGTGTGTTATATCCCCCAATCATCAGTGTGCTGTATCCCCCATTCATCAGTGTGTTGTATCCCACCAATCATCATTGTGTTGTATCCCCCAATCATCAGTGTCTTTTATCCCCCAATCTTCACCGCGCTCTATCCCCCCATTCATCAACGTGATGTGTCCCCCCATTCATCAGTGTGTTGTTCCCCCATTCATCAGTGTGTTGTATCCACAACATTCATCAGCGTGCTGTTTCCCCCTATTCATCAGTGTGTTGTATCCCCCATTCATCAGTGTGTTGCATCCCCCCATTCATCAGTGTGCTGTATCCCCCCAATCATCGGTGTGTTGTGTCTCCCCATTCATCAGTGTGCTGTATCCCCCCATTCCTGATCGTGCTGTATCCCCCCCATTCATCAGCGTGTTGTGTCCACCCATGCATCAGTGTGCTGTCCCCCCCATTCATCAGTGTGCTGTATGCCCCATTCATCTGTGCTTTGTTCCCCCCATTCATCAGTGTGTTGTATCCACACCATTCATCAGCGTGCTGTTTCCCCCTATTCATCAGTGTGTTGTATCCCCCATTCATCAGTGTGCTGTATTACCCCATTCAGCAGTGCGCTGTGTCGTTCCATTCATCAGTGTGCTGTATTCCTCCATTCATCAGTGTGTTGTATCCCCCCATTCATCAGTATGCTATGTTTCCCCATTCAACTTTGTGATGTGTCCACCCAATCATCAGTGTGCTGTATTCCTCCATTCAACAGTATGCTGTATCCCCCCATTCATCAGTGTGCTGTGTCCCCCCATTCATCAGCATTCTGTATCCCCCCTTTCATCAGTAAGTTGTGTACCCCCATTCTACAGTGTGTTTTGTATCCCCCATTTCCTCAGTGTGCTGTGTCCCCCCACTACCCTCTTTAATCAGTGTACTGCCCCCCATTCATCAGTGTGTTGTATCCACCCCATTCATCAGTATGCTATGTTTCCCCATTCAACTTTGTGCTGTGTCCACCCATTCATTAGTGTTCTGTATTGCCCCATTCATCAGTGTGCTGTGTCGCCCCATTCATCAGTGTGTTGTATCCCCCCATTCATCAGTATGCTATGTTTCCCCATTCAACTTTGTGATGTGTCCACCCATTCATCAGTGTGCTGTATCACCCCATTTATCAGTGTTCTGTGTCGCCCCATTCATCACTGTGCTGTATTCTTCCATTCATCAGTATGCTGTGTCCCCCCATTCATCAGTGTGCTGTATCCACTCATTCATCAGTGTGCTGTATTCCCCCCAATCATCAGTGTGATTTATTCACCCTATTCATCAGTGCTGTATTCCCCCATTCATCAGTGTGTTGTATCCCCCATTCATCAGCGTGCTGTATCCCCCATTCATCAATGTGCTGTATCCTCGTCTTCATCAGTTTGATATATCCCACATTCATCAGTGTGCTGCATCCCCCATTTATCAGTGTGCTGTATCCCCGCAATCATCAGTGTGTTGTATCCTCCCAATCATCAGCGTGCTGTATCCCCATTCATCAATGTGCTGTATCCCCGTATTCATCAGTTTGATATATCCCCCATTCATCAGTGTGTTGTGTCCCACTATTCATCAGTGCGCTGTCTCACCCATTCATCAGTGTGCAGTATCCCTCTATTCATCAGTGTGCTGTGTGTCCCCCACTACCCTCTTTCATCAATGTACTGCCCCCCATTCATCAGTGTGCTGTGTCGCCCCATTCATCAGTGTGTTGTATCCCCCCATTCATCAGTATGCTATGTTTCCCCATTCAACTTTGTGATGTGTCCACCCATTCATCAGTGGGCTGTATCACCCCATTCATCAGTGTTCTGTGTCGCCCCATTCATCACTGTGCTGTATTCTTCCATTCATCAGTATGCTGTGTCCCCCCATTCATCAGTGTGCTGTATTCCCCCCAATCATCAGTGTGATTTATTCACCCTATTCATCAGTGCTGTATTCCCCATTCATCAGTGTGTTGTATCCCCCATTCATCAGCGTGCTGTATCCCCCATTCATCAATGTGCTGTGTCCTCGTATTCATCAGTTTGATATATCCCACATTCATCAGTGTGCTGCATCCCCCATTTATCAGTGTGCTGTATCCCCGCAATCATCAGTGTGTTGTATCCTCCCAATCATCAGCGTGCTGTATCCCTATTCATCAATGTGCTGTATCCCCGTATTCATCAGTTTGATATATCCCCCATTCATCAGTGTGTTGTGTCCCACTATTCATCAGTGCGCTGTCTCACCCATTCATCAGTGTGCAGTATCCCTCTATTCATCAGTGTGCTGTGTGTCCCCCACTACCCTCTTTCATCAATGTACTGCCCCCCAATCATCATTGTGTTGTATCTCCCCAATCATCAGTGTGTTTTATCCCCCAATCTTCACCGTGCAATATCCCCCCATTCTTGAGCGTGCTGTATCCACCCCATTCATTAGCGTGTTGTGTCCACCCATGCATCAGTGTGCTGTCCCCCCCCATTCATCAGTGTGTTGTATCCCCCCATTCATCAGTATGCTATGTTTCCCCATTCAACTTTGTGATGTGTCCACCCATTCATCAGTGTGCTGTATCACCCCATTCATCAGTGTGCTGTATCCCCGCAATCATCAGTGTGTTGTATCCTCCCAATCATCAGCGTGCTGTATCCCCCATTCATCAATGTGCTGTATCCCCGTATTCATCAGTTTGATATATCCCCCATTCATCAGTGTGTTATATCCCCCAATCATCAGTGTGCTGTATCCCCCATTCATCAGTGTGTTGTATCCCACCAATCATCATTGTGTTGTTCCCCCCATTCATCAGTGTGTTGTATCCACAACATTCATCAGCGTGCTGTTTCCCCCTATTCATCAGTGTGTTGTATCCCCCATTCATCAGTGTGTTGCATCCCCCCATTCATCAGCGTGCTGTATCCCCCCATTCATCAGTGTGTTGTGTCTCCCCATTCAACAGTGTGCTGTATCCCACCATTCCTGAGCGTGCTGTATCCCCCCCATTCATCAGCATGTTTTGTCCACCCATGCATCAGTGTGCTGTCCCCCCCATTCATCAGTGTGCTGTATGCCCCCATTCATCTGTGTGTTGTTCCCCCCGTTTATCAGTGTGTTGTATCCACACCATTCATCAGCGTGCTGTTTCCCCCTATTCATCAGTGTGTTGTATCCCCCATTCATCAGTGTGCTGTATCACCCCATTCAGCAGTGCGCTGTTGCTCCATTCATCAGTGTGCTGTATTCCTCCATTCATCAGTATGCTGTGTCCCCCCATTCATCAGTGTGTTCTGTCCCCCCATTCATCAGTGTGCTGTATCCCCCCTTTCATCAGTAAGTTGTGTACCCCCATTCTACAGTGTGCTGTATCCCCCATTTCCTCAGTGTGCTGTGTCCCCCCACTACCCTCTTTAATCAGTGTACTGCCCCCCATTCATCAGTGTGTTGTATCCACCCCATTCATCAGTATGCTATGTTTCCCCATTCAACTTTGTGCTGTGTCCACCCATTCATTAGTGTTCTGTATTGCCCCATTCATCAGTGTGCTGTGTCGCCACATTCATCAGTGTGTTGTATCCCCCCATTCATCAGTATGCTATGTTTCCCCCATTCAACTTTGTGATGTGTCCACCCATTCATCAGTGTGCTGTATCACCCCATTCATCAGTGTGCTGTGTCGCCCCATTCATCACTGTGCTGTATTTTTCCAATCATCAGTATGCTGTGTCCCCCCATTCATCAGTGTGCTGTATCCCCTCATTCATCAGTGTGCTGTATTCCCCCAATCATCAGTGTGATGTATTCACCCTATTCATCAGTGCTGTATTCCCCCATTCATCAGTGTGTTGTATCCCCCATTCATCAGCGTGCTGTATCCCCCATTCATCAATGTGCTGTATCCTCGTATTCATCAGTTTGATATATCCCCCATTCATCAGTGTGCTGCATCCCCCATTTATCAGTGTGCTGTATCCCCGCAATCATCAGTGTGTTGTATCCTCCCAATCATCAGCGTGCTGTATCCCCCATTCATCAATGTGCTGTATCCCTGTATTCATCAGTTTGATATATCCCCCATTCATCAGTGTGTTGTGTCCCACTATTCATCAGTGCGCTGTCTCACCCATTCATCAGTGTGCAGTATCCCTCTATTCATCAGTGTGCTGTGTCCCCCCCACTACCCTCTTTCATCAATGTACTGCCCCCCATTCATCAGTGTGTTGTATCCCTCCCCATTCATAAGTGTGCTGTATCCCTCATTCATCAGTGTGCTGAATCCTCGTATTCATCACTGTGATGTATCCCCCATTCATCAGTGTGCTGTATCCCCCATTTATCAGTGTGCTGTATCCCACCAATCATCATTGTGTTGTATCCCCCCAATCATCAGTGTGTTTTATCCCCCAATCTTCACCATGCTCTATCCCCCCATTCCTGAGCGTGCTGTATCCCCCCCATTCATCAGCGTGTTGTGTCCACCCATGCATCAGTGTGCTGTGTCACCCCATTCATCAGTGTGCTGTATTCCTCCATTCATCAGTATGCTGTCCCCCCATTCATCAGTGTGCTGTATCCCCCCATTCATCAGTGTGATGTATTCACCCCATTCATCAGTGTGATGTATTCACCCTATTCATCAGTGTGCTGTTTTCCCCCATTCATCAGTGTGTTGTGTCCCACTATTCATCAGTGCGCTGTCTCACCCATTCATCAGTGTGCAGTATCCCTCTATTCATCAGTGTGCTGTGTCCCCCCCACTACCCTCTTTCATCAATGTACTGCCCCCCATTCATCAGTGTGCTGTGTCGCCCCATTCATCAGTGTGTTGTATCCCCCCATTCATCAGTATGCTATGTTTCCCCATTCAACTTTGTGATGTGTCCACCCATTCATCAGTGTGCTGTATCACCCCATTCATCAGTGTTCTGTGTCGCCCCATTCATCACTGTGCTGTATTCTTCCATTCATCAGTATGCTGTGTCCCCCCATTCATCAGTGTGCTGTATCCCCTCATTCATCAGTGTGCTGTATTCCCCCCAATCATCAGTGTGATTTATTCACCCTATTCATCAGTGCTGTATTCCCCCATTCATCAGTGTGTTGTATCCCCCATTCATCAGCGTGCTGTATCCCCCATTCATCAATGTGCTGTATCCTCGTATTCATCAGTTTGATATATCCCACATTCATCAGTGTGCTGCATCCCCCATTTATCAGTGTGCTGTATCCCCGCAATCATCAGTGTGTTGTATCCTCCCAATCATCAGCGTGCTGTATCCCTATTCATCAATGTGCTGTATCCCCGTATTCATCAGTTTGATATATCCCCCATTCATCAGTGTGTTGTGTCCCACTATTCATCAGTGCGCTGTCTCACCCATTCATCAGTGTGCAGTATCCCTCTATTCATCAGTGTGCTGTGTGTCCCCCACTACCCTCTTTCATCAATGTACTGCCCCCCATTCATCAGTGTGTTGTATCCCCCGTTTATCAGTGTGCTGTATCCCACCAATCATCATTGTGTTGTATCTCCCCAATCATCAGTGTGTTTTATCCCCCAATCTTCACCGTGCTCTATCCCCCCATTCTTGAGCGTGCTGTATCCACCCCATTCATTAGCGTGTTGTGTCCACCCATGCATCAGTGTGCTGTCCCCCCCCATTCATCAGTGTGTTGTATCCCCCCATTCATCAGTATGCTATGTTTCCCCATTCAACTTTGTGATGTGTCCACCCATTCATCAGTGTGCTGTATCACCCCATTCATCAGTGTGCTGTATCCCCGCAATCATCAGTGTGTTGTATCCTCCCAATCATCAGCGTGCTGTATCCCCCATTCATCAATGTGCTGTATCCCCGTATTCATCAGTTTGATATATCCCCCATTCATCAGTGTGTTATATCCCCCAATCATCAGTGTGCTGTATCCCCCATTCATCAGTGTGTTGTATCCCACCAATCATCATTGTGTTGTTCCCCCCATTCATCAGTGTGTTGTATCCACAACATTCATCAGCGTGCTGTTTCCCCCTATTCATCAGTGTGTTGTATCCCCCATTCATCAGTGTGTTGCATCCCCCCATTCATCAGCTTGCTGTATCCCCCCATTCATCAGTGTGTTGTGTCTCCCCATTCAACAGTGTGCTGTATCCCACCATTCCTGAGCGTGCTGTATCCCCCCCATTCATCAGCATGTTTTGTCCACCCATGCATCAGTGTGCTGTCCCCCCCATTCATCAGTGTGCTGTATGCCCCCATTCATCTGTGTGTTGTTCCCCCCGTTTATCAGTGTGTTGTATCCACACCATTCATCAGCGTGCTGTTTCCCCCTATTCATCAGTGTGTTGTATCCCCCATTCATCAGTGTGCTGTATCACCCCATTCAGCAGTGCGCTGTTGCTCCATTCATCAGTGTGCTGTATTCCTCCATTCATCAGTATGCTGTGTCCCCCCATTCATCAGTGTGTTCTGTCCCCCCATTCATCAGTGTGCTGTATCCCCCCTTTCATCAGTAAGTTGTGTACCCCCATTCTACAGTGTGCTGTATCCCCCATTTCCTCAGTGTGCTGTGTCCCCCCACTACCCTCTTTAATCAGTGTACTGCCCCCCATTCATCAGTGTGTTGTATCCACCCCATTCATCAGTATGCTATGTTTCCCCATTCAACTTTGTGCTGTGTCCACCCATTCATTAGTGTTCTGTATTGCCCCATTCATCAGTGTGCTGTGTCGCCACATTCATCAGTGTGTTGTATCCCCCCATTCATCAGTATGCTATGTTTCCCCATTCAACTTTGTGATGTGTCCACCCATTCATCAGTGTGCTGTATCACCCCATTCATCAGTGTGCGGTGTCGCCCCATTCATCACTGTGCTGTATTTTTCCAATCATCAGTATGCTGTGTCCCCCCATTCATCAGTGTGCTGTATCCCCTCATTCATCAGTGTGCTGTATTTCCCCCAATCATCAGTGTGATGTATTCACCCTATTCATCAGTGCTGTATTCCCCCATTCATCAGTGTGTTGTATCCCCCATTCATCAGCGTGCTGTATCCCCCATTCATCAATGTGCTGTATCCCTGTATTCATCAGTTTGATATATCCCCCATTCATCAGTGTGTTGTGTCCCACTATTCATCAGTGCGCTGTCTCACCCATTCATCAGTGTGCAGTATCCCTCTATTCATCAGTGTGCTGTGTCCCCCTCACTACCCTCTTTCATCAATGTACTGCCCCCCATTCATCAGTGTGTTGTATCCCTCCCCATTCATAAGTGTGCTGTATCCCTCATTCATCAGTGTGCTGAATCCTCGTATTCATCACTGTGATGTATCCCCCATTCATCAGTGTGCTGTATCCCCCATTTATCAGTGTGCTGTATCCCACCAATCATCATTGTGTTGTAACCCCCCAATCATCAGTGTGTTTTATCCCCCAATCTTCACCATGCTCTATCCCCACATTCCTGAGCGTGCTGTATCCCCCCCATTCATCAGCGTGTTGTGTCCACCCATGCATCAGTGTGCTGTGTCACCCCATTCATCAGTGTGCTGTATTCCTCCATTCATCAGTATGCTGTCCCCCCATTCATCAGTGTGCTGTATCCCCCCATTCATCAGTGTGATGTATTCACCCTATTCATCAGTGTGATGTATTCACCCTATTCATCAGTGTGCTGTTTTCCCCCATTCATCAGTGTGTTGTATCCCACATTCATCAGCGTGCTGTATCCCCCATTCATCAATGTGCTGTATCCCCGTATTCATCAGTTTGATATATCCCCCATTCATCAGTGTGCTGCATCCCCCATTTATCAGTGTGCTGTATCCCCGCAATCATCAGAGTGTTGTATCCTCCCAATCATCAGCGTGCTGTATCCCCCATTCATCAATGTGCTGTATCCCCGTATTCATCAGTTTGATATATCCCCCATTCATCAGTGTGTTATATCCCCCAATCATCAGTGTGCTGTATCCCCCATTCATCAGTGTGTTTTATCCCACCAATCATCAGTGTCTTTTATCCCCCAATCTTCACCGTGCTCTATCCCCCCATTCATCAACGTGATGTGTCCCCCCCATTCATCAGTGTGTTGTTCCCCCATTCATCAGTGTGTTGCATCCCCCCATTCATCAGCGTGCTGTATCCCCCCATTCATCGGTGTGTTGTGTACATACATGCATCAGTGTGCTGTCCCCCCCATTCATCAGTGTGTTGTATCCACACCATTCATCAGCGTGCTGTTTCCCCCTATTCATCAGTGTGTTGTATCCCCCGTTTATCAGTGTGCTGTATCACCCCATTCAGCAGTGCGCTGTTGCTCCATTCATCAGTGTGCTGTATTCCTCCATTCATCAGTATGCCGTGTCCCCCCATTCATCAGTGTGCTCTGTCCCCCCATTCATCAGTGTGCTGTATCCCCCCTTTCATCAGTAAGTTGTGTACCCCCATTCTACAGTGTGCTGTATCCCCCATTTCCTCAGTGTGCTGTCCCCCCCCACTACCCTCTTTAATCAGTGTACTGCCCCCCATTCATCAGTGTGTTGTATCCACCCCATTCATCAGTATGCTATGTTTCCCCATTCAACTTTGTGCTGTGTCCACCCATTCATTATTGTTCTGTATCGCCCCATTCATCAGTGTGCTGTGTCGCCACATTCATCAGTGTGTTGTATCCCCCCATTCATCAGTATGCTATGTTTCCCCATTCAACTTTGTGATGTGTCCACCCATTCATCAGTGTGCTGTATCACCCCATTCATCAGTGTGCTGTGTCGCCCCATTCATCACTGTGCTGTATTTTTCTAATCATCAGTATGCTGTATTCCCCCCAACCATCAGTGTGATGTATTCACCCTATTGATCAGTGCTGTATTCCCCCATTCATCAGTGTGCTGTATCCCCCATTCATCAATGTGCTGTATCCTCGTATTCATCAGTTTGATAGATCCCCCATTCATCAGTGTGCTGCATCCCCCATTTATCAGTGTGCTGTATCCCCGCAATTATCAGTGTGTTGTATCCTCCCAATCATCAGCGTGCTGTATCCCCCATTCATCAATGTGCTGTATCCCTGTATTCATCAGTTTGATATATCCCCCATTCATCAGTGCGTTGTGTCCCACTATTCATCAGTGCGCTGTCTCACCCATTCATCAGTGTGCAGTATCCCTCTATTCATCAGTGTGCTGTGTCCCCCCCACTACCCTCTTTCATCAATGTACTGCCCCCCATTCATCAGTGTGTTGTATCCCTCCCCATTCATAAGTGTGCTGTATCCCTCATTCATCAGTGTGCTGAATCCTCGTATTCATCACTGTGATGTATCCCCCATTCATCAGTGTGCTGTATCCCCCATTTATCAGTGTGCTGTATCCCACCAATCATCATTGTGTTGTATCCCCCCAATCATCAGTGTGTTTTATCCCCCAATCTTCACCATGCTCTATCCCCCCATTCCTGAGCGTGCTGTATCCCCCCCATTCATCAGCGTGTGTCCACCCATGCATCAGTGTGCTGTGTCACCCCATTCATCAGTGTGCTGTATTCCTCCATTCATCAGCATGCTGTCCCCCCCATTCATCAGTGTGCTGTATCCCCCCATTCATCAGTGTGATGTATTCACCCCATTCATCAGTGTGATGTATTCACCCTATTCATCAGTGTGCTGTTTTCCCCCATTCATCAGTGTGTTGTATCCCCCCATTCATCAGTATGCTATGTTTCCCCATTCAACTTTGTGATGTGTCCACCCATTCATCAGTGTGCTGTATCACCCCATTCATCAGTATGCTGTGTCCCCCCATTCATCAGTGTGCTGTATCCCCTCATTCATCAGTGTGCTGTATTCCCCCCAACCATCAGTGTGATGTATTCACCCTATTCATCAGTGCTGTATTCCCCCATTCATCAGTGTGCTGTATCCCCCATTCATCAATGTGCTGTATCCTCGTATTCATCAGTTTGATATATCCCCCATTCATCAGTGTGCTGCATCCCCCATTTATCAGTGTGCTGTATCCCCGCAATCATCAGTGTGTTGTATCCTCCCAATCATCAGCGTGCTGTATCCCCCATTCATCAATGTGCTGTATCCCTGTATTCATCAGTTTGATATATCCCCCATTCATCAGTGTGTTGTGTCCCATTATTCATCAGTGCGCTGTCTCACCCATTCATCAGTGTGCAGTATCCCTCTATTCATCAGTGTGCTGTGTCCCCCCACTACCCTCTTTCATCAATGTACTGCCCCCCATTCATCAGTGTGTTGTATCCCTCCCCATTCATAAGTGTGCTGTATCCCTCATTCATCAGTGTGCTGAATCCTCGTACTCATCACTGTGATGTATCCCCCATTCATCAGTGTGCTGTATCCCCCATTTATCAGTGTGCTGTATCCCACCAATCATCATTGTGTTGTATCCCCCCAATCATCAGTGTGTTTTATCTCCCAATCTTCACCATGCTCTATCCCCCCATTCCTGAGCGTGCTGTATCCCCCCCATTCATCAGCGTGTTGTGTCCACCCATGCATCAGTGTGCTGTGTCACCCCATTCATCAGTGTGCTGTATTCCTCCATTCATCAGTATGCTGTCCCCCCCATTCATCAGTGTGCTGTATCCCCCCATTCATCAGTGTGATGTATTCACCCCATTCATCAGTGTGCTGTATTCACCCTATTCATCAGTGTGCTGTTTTCCCCCATTCATCAGTGTGTTGTATCCCACATTCATCAGCGTGCTGTATCCCCTATTCATCAATGTGCTGTATCCCCGTATTCATCAGTTTGATATATCCCCCATTCAACAGTGTGCTGCATCCCTCATTTATCAGTGTGCTGTATCCACGCAATCATCAGAGTGTTGTATCCTCCCAATCATCAGCGTGCTGTATCCCCCATTCATCAATGTGCTGTATCCCCGTAATCATCAGTTTGATATATCCCCCATTCATCAGTGTGTTATATCCCCCAATCATCAGTGTGCTGTATCCCCCATTCATCAGTGTGTTTTATCCCACCAATCATCAGTGTGTTGTATCCCTCCAATCATCAGTGTCTTTTATCCCCCAATCTTCACCGTGCTCTATCCCCCCATTCATCAACGTGATGTGTCCCCCCCATTCATCAGTGTGTTGTTCCCCCATTCATCAGTGTGTTGCATCCCCCCATTCATCAGCGTGCTGTATCCCCCCCATTCATCGGTGAGTTGTGTCTCCCCATTCATCAGTGTGCTGTATCCCCCCATTCCTGATCGTGCTGTATCCCCCCCATTCATCCGCGTGTTGTGTCCACCCATGCATCAGTGTGCTGTCCCCCCCATTCATCAGTGTGTTGTATCCCCCCATTCATCAGTATGCTATGTTTCCCCATTCAACTTTGTGATGTGTCCACCCATTCATCACTGTGCTGTATTCTTCCATTCATCAGTATGCTGTGTCCCCCCATTCATCAGTGTGCTGTGTCCTCTCATTCATCAGTGTGCTGTATTCCCCCCAACCATCAGTGTGATGTATTCACCCTATTCATCAGTGCTGTATTCCCCCATTCATCAGTGTGTTGTATCCCCCATTCATCAGCGTGCTGTATCCCCCATTCATCAATGTGCTGTATCCTCATATTCATCAGTTTGATATATCCCCCATTCATCAGTGTGTTATATCCCCCAATCATCAGTGTGCTGTATCCCCCATTCATCAGTGTGTTGTATCCCCCCAATCATCAGTGTGATGTATCCCTCCCATTCATCAGCGTGCTGTATCCCTCCATTCATCATAGTGCTGTATTCCCCCATTCATCAGTGTGTTGTGTCCCACCATTCATCAGTGCGCTGTCTCCCCCATTCATCAGAGTGCAGTATCCCTCTATTCATCAGTGTGCTGTGTGTCCCCCACTACCCTCTTTCATCAATGTACTGGCCCCCATTCATCAGTGTGTTGTATCCCTCCCCATTCATAAGTGTGCTGTATCCCTGGTTCATCAGTGTGCTGAATCTCCGTATTCATCAGTGTGATGTATCCCACATTCATCAGTGTGCTGTATCCCCCATTTATCAGTGTGCTATATCCCACCAATCATCATTGTGTTGTATCCCCCCCAATCATCAGTGTGTTTTATCCCCCAATCTTCACCGTGCTCTATCCCCCCATTCATCAACGTGATGTGTCCCCCCATTCATCTGTGTGATGTTCCCCCCATTCATCAGTGTGTTGTATCTACAACATTCATCAGTGTGCTGTTTCCCCCTATTCATCAGTGTGTTGTATCCCCCATTCATCAGTGTGTTGTATCCCCCATTCATCAGCGTGCCGTATCCCCCCATTCATCAGTGTGTTGTGTCTCCCCATTCATCAGTGTGCTGTCCCCCCCCATTCATCAGTGTGTTGAGTCCACCCATTCATCAGCGTGCTGTATCCCCCCATTCCTGAGCGTGCTGTATCCCCCCCATTCATCAGCGTGTTGTGTCCACCCATTCCTCAGTGTGCTGTCCCCCCCATTCATCAGTGTGCTGTATGCACCCATTCATCAGTGTGTTGTATCCCTCCCCATTCATAAGTGTGCTGTATCCCTCGTTCATCAGTGTGCTGAATCTCCGTATTCATCAGTGTGATGTATCCCACATTCATCAGTGTGCTGTATCCCCCATTTATCAGTGTGCTATATCCCACCAATCATCATTGTGTTGTATCCCCCCCAATCATCAGTGTGTTTTATCCCCCAATCTTCACCGTGCTCTATCCCCCCATTCATCAACGTGATGTGTCCCCCCATTCATCTGTGTGATGTTCCCCCCATTCATCAGTGTGTTGTATCTACAACATTCATCAGTGTGCTGTTTCCCCCTATTCATCAGTGTGTTGTATCCCCCATTCATCAGTGTGTTGTATCCCCCATTCATCAGCGTGCCGTATCCCCCCATTCATCAGTGTGTTGTGTCTCCCCATTCATCAGTGTGCTGTCCCCCCCCATTCATCAGTGTGTTGAGTCCACCCATTCATCAGCGTGCTGTATCCCCCCATTCCTGAGCGTGCTGTATCCCCCCCATTCATCAGCGTGTTGTGTCCACCCATTCCTCAGTGTGCTGTCCCCCCCATTCATCAGTGTGCTGTATGCACCCATTCATCAGTGTGTTGTATCCCTCCCCATTCATAAGTGTGCTGTATCCCTCGTTCATCAGTGTGTTGCATCCCCCCATTCATCAGCGTGCTGTATCCCCCCATTCATCGGTGTGTTGTGTCTCCCCATTCATCAGTGTGCTGTATGCCCCCATTCATCTGTGTGTTCTTCCCCCCATTCATCAGCGTGCTGTATCCCCCCATTCATCGGAGTGTTGTGTCTCCCCATTCATCAGTGTGCTGTATCACCCCATTCCTGATCGTGCTGTATCCCCCCCATTCATCAGCGTGTTTTGTCCACCCATGCATCAGTGTGCTCTGTCCCCCCATTCATCAGTGTGTTGTATCCACCCCATTTATCAGTCTGCTTTATCCCCCCTTTCATCAGTGTGCTGTATTCACCCACCACCCCCATTCGTCAGTGTGCTGTATCGCCCCATTCATCAGTGTGCTGTGTCCCATCATTCATCAGCGTGCTGTATCCCCCCTTTCATCAGTAAGTTGTGTACCCCCATTCTACAGTGTGCTGTATCCCCCATTTCCTCAGTGTGCTGTGTCCCCCCACTACCCTCTTTAATCAGTGTACTGCCCCCCATTCATCAGTGTATTGTATCCACCACATTCATCAGTATGCTATGTTTCCCCATTCAACTTTGTGCTGTGTCCACCCATTCATTAGTGTTCTGTATCGCCCCATTCATCAGTGTGCTGTGTCGCCCCATTCATCAGTGTGTTGTATCCCCCCATTCATCAGTATGCTATGTTTCCCCATTCAACTTTGTGATGTGTCCACCCATTCATCAGTGTGCTGTATCACCCCATTCATCAGTGTGCTGTGTCGTCCCATTCATCACTGTGCTGTATTCTTCCATTCATCTGTATGCTGTGTCCCCCCATTCATCAGTGTGCTGTATCCCCTCATTCATCAGTGTGCTGTATTCCCCCCAACCATCAGTGTGATGTATTCACCCTATTCATCAGTGCTGTATTCCCCCATTCATCAGTGTGCTGTATCCCCCATTCATCAATGTGCTGAATCCTCGTATTCATCAGTTTGATATATCCCCCATTCATCAGTGTGCTGCATCCCCCATTTATCTGTGTGCTGTATCCCTGCAATCATCAGTGTGTTGTATCCTCCCAATCATCAGCGTGCTGTATCCCCCATTCATCAATGTGCTGTATCCCCGTATTCATCAGTTTGATATATCCCCCATTCATCAGTGTGTTGTGTCCCACTATTCATCAGTGCGCTGTCTCACCCATTCATCAGTGTGCAGCATCCCTCTATTCATCAGTGTGCTGTGTCCCCCCCACCACCCTCTTTCATCAATGTACTGCCCCCCATTCATCAGTGTGTTGTATCCCTCCCCATTCATAAGTGTGCTGTATCCCTCATTCATCAGTGTGCTGAATCCACGTATTCATCAGTGTGCTGTATCCCCCATTCATCAGTGTGTTTTATCCCACCAATCATCAGTGTGTTGTATCCCTCCAATCATCAGTGTCTTTTATCCCCCAATCTTCACCGTGCTCTATCCCCCCATTCATCAACGTGATGTGTCCCCACCATTCATCAGTGTGTTGTTCCCCCATTCATCAGTGTGTTGCATCCCCCCATTCATCAGCGTGCTGTATCCCCCCCATTCATCGGTGTGTTGTGTCTCCCCATTCATCAGTGTGCTGTATCCCCCCATTCCTGATCGTGCTGTATCCCCCCCATTCATCCGCGTGTTGTGTCCACCCATGCATCAGTGTGCTGTCCCCCCCATTCATCAGTGTGTTGTATCCACACCATTCATCAGTGTGCTGTATCACCCCATTCAGCAGAGCGCTGTGTCGCTCCATTCATCAGTGTGCTGTATTCCTCCATTCATCAGTATGTTGTATCGCCCCATTCATCAGTGTGCTGTGTCGCCCCATTCATCAGTGTGTTGTATCCCCCCATTCATCAGTATGCTATGTTTCCCCATTCAACTTTGTGATGTGTCCACCCATTCATCACTGTGCTGTATTCTTCCATTCATCAGTATGCTGTGTCCCCCCATTCATCAGTGTGCTGTGTCCTCTCATTCATCAGTGTGCTGTATTCCCCCCAACCATCAGTGTGATGTATTCACCCTATTCATCAGTGCTGTATTCCCCCATTAATCAGTGTGTTGTATCCCCCATTCATCAGCGTGCTGTATCCCCCATTCATCAATGTGCTGTATCCTCATATTCATCAGTTTGATATATCCCCCATTCATCAGTGTGTTATATCCCCCAATCATCAGTGTGCTGTATCCCCCATTCATCAGTGTGTTGTATCCCCCCAATCATCAGTGTGATGTATCCCTCCCATTCATCAGCGTGCTGTATCCCTCCATTCATCATAGTGCTGTATTCCCCCATTCATCAGTGTGTTGTGTCCCACCATTCATCAGTGCGCTGTCTCCCCCATTCATCAGAGTGCAGTATCCCTCTATTCATCAGTGTGCTGTGTGTCCCCCGCTACCCTCTTTAATCAGTGTACTGCCCCCCATTCATCAGTGTATTGTATCCACCACATTCATCAGTATGCTATGTTTCCCCATTCAACTTTGTGCTGTGTCCACCCATTCATTAGTGTTCTGTATCGCCCCATTCATCAGTGTGCTGTGTCGCCCCATTCATCAGTGTGTTGTATCCTCCCCATTCATCAGTATGCTATGTTTCCCCATTCAACTTTGTGATGTGTCCACCCATTCATCAGTGTGCTGTATCACCCCATTCATCAGTGTGCTGTGTCGTCCCATTCATCACTGTGCTGTATTCTTCCATTCATCAGTATGCTGTGTCCCCCCATTCATCAGTGTGCTGTATCCCCTCATTCATCAGTGTGCTGTATTCCCCCCAACCATCAGTGTGATGTATTCACCCTATTCATCAGTGCTGTATTCCCCCATTCATCAGTGTGCTGTATCCCCCATTCATCAATGTGCTGTATCCTCGTATTCATCAGTTTGATATATCCCCCATTCATCAGTGTGCTGCATCCCCCATTTATCTGTGTGCTGTATCCCCGCAATCATCAGTGTGTTGTATCCTCCCAATCATCAGCGTGCTGTATCCCCCATTCATCAATGTGCTGTATCCCCGTATTCATCAGTTTGATATATCCCCCATTCATCAGTGTGTTGTGTCCCACTATTCATCAGTGCGCTGTCTCACCCATTCATCAGTGTGCAGCATCCCTCTATTCATCAGTGTGCTGTGTCCCCCCCACCACCCTCTTTCATCAATGTACTGCCCCCCATTCATCAGTGTGTTGTATCCCTCCCCATTCATAAGTGTGCTGTATCCCTCATTCATCAGTGTGCTGAATCCACGTATTCATCAGTGTGCTGTATCCCCCATTCATCAGTGTGTTTTATCCCACCAATCATCAGTGTGTTGTATCCCTCCAATCATCAGTGTCTTTTATCCCCCAATCTTCACCGTGCTCTATCCCCCCATTCATCAACGTGATGTGTCCCCACCATTCATCAGTGTGTTGTTCCCCCATTCATCAGTGTGTTGCATCCCCCCATTCATCAGCGTGCTGTATCCCCCCCATTCATCGGTGTGTTGTGTCTCCCCATTCATCAGTGTGCTGTATCCCCCCATTCCTGATCGTGCTGTATCCCCCCCATTCATCCGCGTGTTGTGTCCACCCATGCATCAGTGTGCTGTCCCCCCCATTCATCAGTGTGTTGTATCCACACCATTCATCAGCGTGCTGTTTCCCCCTATTCATCAGTGTGTTGTATCCCCCATTCATCAGTGTGCTGTATCACCCCATTCAGCAGAGCGCTGTGTCGCTCCATTCATCAGTGTGCTGTATTCCTCCATTCATCAGTATGCTGTATCGCCCCATTCATCAGTGTGCTGTGTCGCCCCATTCATCAGTGTGTTGTATCCCCCCATTCATCAGTATGCTATGTTTCCCCATTCAACTTTGTGATGTGTCCACCCATTCATCACTGTGCTGTATTCTTCCATTCATCAGTATGCTGTGTCCCCCCATTCATCAGTGTGCTGTGTCCTCTCATTCATCAGTGTGCTGTATTCCCCCCAACCATCAGTGTGATGTATTCACCCTATTCATCAGTGCTGTATTCCCCCATTCATCAGTGTGTTGTATCCCCCATTCATCAGCGTGCTGTATCCCCCATTCATCAATGTGCTGTATCCTCATATTCATCAGTTTGATATATCCCCCATTCATCAGTGTGTTATATCCCCCAATCATCAGTGTGCTGTATCCCCCATTCATCAGTGTGTTGTATCCCCCCAATCATCAGTGTGATGTATCCCTCCCATTCATCAGCGTGCTGTATCCCTCCATTCATCATAGTGCTGTATTCCCCCATTCATCAGTGTGTTGTGTCCCACCATTCATCAGTGCGCTGTCTCCCCCATTCATCAGAGTGCAGAATCCCTCTATTCATCAGTGTGCTGTGTGTCCCCCGCTACCCTCTTTCATCAATGTACTGCCCCCCATTCATCAGTGTGTTGTATCCCTCCCCATTCATAAGTGTGCCGTATCCCTCGTTCATCAGTGTGCTGAATCTCCGTATTCATCAGTGTGATGTATCCCACATTCATCAGTGTGCTGTATCCCCCATTTATCAGTGTGCTATATCCCACCAATCATCATTGTGTTGTATCCCCCCAATCATCAGTGTGTTTTATCCCCCAATCTTCACCGTGCTCTATCCCCCCATTCATCAACGTGATGTGTCCCCCCATTCATCTGTGTGATTCCCCCCATTCATCAGTGTGTTGTATCCACAACATTCATCAGTGTGCTGTTTCCCCCTATTCATCAGTGTGTTGTATCCCCCATTCATCAGTGTGTTGCATCCCCCCATTCATCAGCGTGCTGTATCCCCCCATTCATCGGTGTGTTGTGTCTCCCCATTCATCAGTGTGCTGTATGCCCCCATTCATCTGTGTGTTCTTCCCCCCATTCATCAGCGTGCTGTATCCCCCCATTCATCGGAGTGTCGTGTCTCCCCATTCATCAGTGTGCTGTATCACCCCATTCCTGATCGTGCTGTATCCCCCCCATTCATCAGCGTGTTTTGTCCACCCATGCATCAGTGTGCTCTGTCCCCCCATTCATCAGTGTGTTGTATCCACCCCATTTATCAGTCTGCTTTATCCCCCCTTTCATCAGTGTGCTGTATTCACCCACCACCCCCATTCGTCAGTGTGCTGTATCGCCCCATTCATCAGTGTGCTGTGTCCCATCATTCATCAGCGTGCTGTATCCCCCCTTTCATCAGTAAGTTGTGTACCCCCATTCTACAGTGTGCTGTATCCCCCATTTCCTCAGTGTGCTGTGTCCCCCCACTACCCTCTTTAATCAGTGTACTGCCCCCCATTCATCAGTGTATTGTATCCACCACATTCATCAGTATGCTATGTTTCCCCATTCAACTTTGTGCTGTGTCCACCCATTCATTAGTGTTCTGTATCGCCCCATTCATCAGTGTGCTGTGTCGCCCCATTCATCAGTGTGTTGTATCCCCCCCATTCATCAGTATGCTATGTTTCCCCATTCAACTTTGTGATGTGTCCACCCATTCATCAGTGTGCTGTATCACCCCATTCATCAGTGTGCTGTGTCGTCCCATTCATCACTGTGCTGTATTCTTCCATTCATCAGTATGCTGTGTCCCCCCATTCATCAGTGTGCTGTATCCCCTCATTCATCAGTGTGCTGTATTCCCCCCAACCATCAGTGTGATGTATTCACCCTATTCATCAGTGCTGTATTCCCCCGTTCATCAGTGTGCTGTATCCCCCATTCATCAATGTGCTGTATCCTCGTATTCATCAGTTTGATATATCACCCATTCATCAGTGTGCTGCATCCCCCATTTATCTGTGTGCTGTATCCCTGCAATCATCAGTGTGTTGTATCCTCCCAATCATCAGCGTGCTGTATCCCCCATTCATCAATGTGCTGTATCCCCGTATTCATCAGTTTGATATATCCCCCATTCATCAGTGTGTTGTGTCCCACTATTCATCAGTGCGCTGTCTCACCCATTCATCAGTGTGCAGCATCCCTCTATTCATCAGTGTGCTGTGTCCCTCCACCACCCTCTTTCATCAATGCACTGCCCCCCATTCATCAGTGTGTTGCATCCCTCCCCATTCATAAGTGTGCTGTATCCCTCATTCATCAGTGTGCTGAATCCACGTATTCATCAGTGTGCTGTATCCCCCATTCATCAGTGTGTTTTATCCCACCAATCATCAGTGTGTTGTATCCCTCCAATCATCAGTGTCTTTTATCCCCCAATCTTCACCGTGCTCTATCCCCCCATTCATCAACGTGATGTGTCCCCACCATTCATCAGTGTGTTGTTCCCCCATTCATCAGTGTGTTGCATCCCCCCATTCATCAGCGTGCTGTATCCCCCCCATTCATCGGTGTGTTGTGTCTCCCCATTCATCAGTGTGCTGTATCCCCCCATTCCTGATCGTGCTGTATCCCCCCCATTCATCCGCGTGTTGTGTCCACCCATGCATCAGTGTGCTGTCCCCCCCATTCATCAGTGTGTTGTATCCACACCATTCATCAGCGTGCTGTTTCCCCCTATTCATCAGTGTGTTTTATCCCCCATTCATCAGTGTGCTGTATCACCCCATTCAGCAGAGCGCTGTGTCGCTCCATTCATCAGTGTGCTGTATTCCTCCATTCATCAGTATGCTGTATCGCCCCATTCATCAGTGTGCTGTGTCGCCCCATTCATCAGTGTGTTGTATCCCCCCATTCATCAGTATGCTATGTTTCCCCATTCAACTTTGTGATGTGTCCACCCATTCATCACTGTGCTGTATTCTTCCATTCATCAGTATGCTGTGTCCCCCCATTCATCAGTGTGCTGTGTCCTCTCATTCATCAGTGTGCTGTATTCCCCCCAACCATCAGTGTGATGTATTCACCCTATTCATCAGTGCTGTATTCCCCCATTCATCAGTGTGTTGTATCCCCCATTCATCAGCGTGCTGTATCCCCCATTCATCAATGTGCTGTATCCTCATATTCATCAGTTTGATATATCCCCCATTCATCAGTGTGTTATATCCCCCAATCATCAGTGTGCTGTATCCCCCATTCATCAGTGTGTTGTATCCCCCCAATCATCAGTGTGATGTATCCCTCCCATTCATCAGCGTGCTGTATCCCTCCATTCATCATAGTGCTGTATTCCCCCATTCATCAGTGTGTTGTGTCCCACCATTCATCAGTGCGCTGTCTCCCCCATTCATCAGAGTGCAGTATCCCTCTATTCATCAGTGTGCTGTGTGTCCCCCACTACCCTCTTTCATCAATGTACTGCCCCCCATTCATCAGTGTGTTGTATCCCTCCCCATTCATAAGTGTGCCGTATCCCTCGTTCATCAGTGTGCTGAATCTCCGTATTCATCAGTGTGATGTATCCCACATTCATCAGTGTGCTGTATCCCCCATTTATCAGTGTGCTATATCCCACCAATCATCATTGTGTTGTATCCCCACCAATCATCAGTGTGTTTTATCCCCCAATCTTCACCGTGCTCTATCCCCCCATTCATCAACGTGATGTGTCCCCCCATTCATCTGTGTGATGTTCCCCCCATTCATCAGTGTGTTGTATCCACAACATTCATCAGTGTGCTGTTTCCCCCTATTCATCAGTGTGTTGTATCCCCCATTCATCAGTGTGTTGTATCCCCCATTCATCAGCGTGCCGTATCCCCCCATTCATCAGTGTGTTGTGTCTCCCCATTCATCAGTGTGCTGTCCCCCCCCATTCATCAGTGTGTTGAGTCCACCCATTCATCAGCGTGCTGTATCCCCCCATTCCTGAGCGTGCTGTATCCCCCCCATTCATCAGCGTGTTGTGTCCACCCATTCCTCAGTGTGCTGTCCCCCCCATTCATCAGTGTGCTGTATGCACCCATTCATCAGTGTGTTGTATCCCTCCCCATTCATAAGTGTGCTGTATCCCTCGTTCATCAGTGTGCTGAATCTCCGTATTCATCAGTGTGATGTATCCCACATTCATCAGTGTGCTGTATCCCCCATTTATCAGTGTGCTATATCCCACCAATCATCATTGTGTTGTATCCCCCCAATCATCAGTGTGTTTTATCCCCCAATCTTAACCGTGCTCTATCCCCCCATTCATCAACGTGATGTGTCCCCCCATTCATCTGTGCGTGATTCCCCCCATTCATCAGTGTGTTGTATCCACAACATTCATCAGTGTGCTGTTTCCCCCTATTCATCAGTGTGTTGTATCCCCCATTCATCAGTGTGTTGCATCCCCTCATTCATCAGCGTGCTGTATCCCCCCATTCATCTGTGTGTTCTTCCCCCCATTCATCAGCGTGCTGTATCCCCCCATTCATCGGAGTGTTGTGTCTCCCCATTCATCAGTGTGCTGTATCCCCCCATTCCTGATCGTGCTGTATCCCCCCCATTCATCAGCGTGTTTTGTCCACCCATGCATCAGTGTGCTCTGTCCCCCCATTCATCAGTGTGTTGTATCCACCCCATTTATCAGTCTGCTTTATCCCCCCTTTCATCAGTGTGCTGTATTCACCCACCACCCCCTTTCATCAGTGTGCTGTATTCACCCACCACCCCCATTCGTCAGTGTGCTGTATCGCCCCATTCATCAGTGTGCTGTGTCCCCCCATTCATCAACGTGATGTCCCCCCCCATTCATCTGTGTGTTGTTCCCCCCATTCATCAGTGTGTTGTATCCACAACATTCATCAGTGTGCTGTTTCCCCCATTCATCAGTGTGTTGTATCCCCCATTCATCAGTGTGTTGTATCCCCCATTCATCAGCGTGCCGTATCCCCCCATTCATCAGTGTGTTGTGTCTCCCCATTCATCAGTGTGCTGTCCCCCCCCATTCATCAGTGTGTTGAGTCCACCCATTCATCAGCGTGCTGTATCCCCCCATTCCTGAGCGTGCTGTATCCCCCCCATTCATCAGCGTGTTGTGTCCACACATTCCTCAGTGTGCTGTCCCCCCCATTCATCAGTGTGCTGTATGCACCCATTCATCAGTGTGTTGTATCCCTCCCCATTCATAAGTGTGCTGTATCCCTCGTTCATCAGTGTGCTGAATCTCCGTATTCATCAGTGTGATGTATCCCACATTCATCAGTGTGCTGTATCCCCCATTTATCAGTGTGCTATATCCCACCAATCATCATTGTGTTGTATCCCCCCAATCATCAGTGTGTTTTATCCCCCAATCTTCACCGTGCTCTATCCCCCCATTCATCAACGTGATGTGTCCCCCCATTCATCAGTGTGCTGTTTCCCCCTATTCATCAGTGTGTTGTATCCCCCATTCATCAGCGTGCTGTATCCCCCCATTCATCGGTGTGTTGTGTCTCCCCATTCATCAGTGTGCTGTATGCCCCCATTCATCTGTGTGTTCTTCCCCCCATTCATCAGCATGCTGTATCCCCCCATTCATCGGTTGTGTCTCCCCATTCATCAGTGTGCTGTATTCCCCCATTCCTGATCGTGCTGTATCCCCCCCATTCATCAGCGTGTTTTGTCCACCCATGCATCAGTGTGCTCTGTCCCCCCATTCATCAGTGTGTTGTATCCACCCCATTTATCAGTCTGCTTTATCCCCCCTTTCATCAGTGTGCTGTATTCACCCACCACCCCCTTTCATCAGTGTGCTGTATTCACCCACCACCCCCATTCGTCAGTGTGCTGTATCGCCCCATTCATCAGTGTGCTGTGTCCCCCCATTCATCAACGTGATGTGTCCCCCCATTCATCAGTGTGCTGTAACCCCGTATTCATCAGTGTGATGTATCCCCCAATCATCAGTGTGTTGTATCCCTCCATTCATCAGTGTGCTGTATCCCCCCTTTCTTCTGTGTGCTGTATCCCTCCATTCATCAGTGTGCTTTATCTCCCCATTCATCAGCGTGCTGTATCCCCCATTCATCAGTGAGCTGTATCGCCCCATTCATCAGTGTGCTGTATCCCCCCATTCATCAGTGTGCTGTATCCCACCATTCATCAGTGCGTTGTATCCCCCCCCATTCATCAGTGTGTTGTATCCCCCCATTCATCAGTGTGTTGTATCCCTCTATTCATCAGTGTGCTGTATATCCCCATTCATCTGTGTGCTGTATCCCTCCATTCATCAGTGTGCTTTATCCCCGCATTCATCAGCGTGCTGTATCCCCCATTCATCAGTGAGCTGTATCGCCCCATTCATCAGTGTGCTGTATTCCTCCAATCAGGATGCTGTGTTCCCCCCATTCATCAGTGTGCTGTATCCCCGTATTCATCAGTGTGATGTATCCCCTATTCATCAGTGTGCTGTATCCCGCCATTCACCAGTGAGCTTTATCCCCCATTCATCAGCGTGCTGTATCCCCCCATTCATCTGTGTTCTGTATCCCTCCATTCATCAATGCGTTTTATACCCCAATTCATCAGTGTGTTGTATCCCCGCATTCATCAGTGTGTTGTATCCCCGCATTCATCAGTGTGTTGTATCCCTCCATTCATCAGTGTGTTGAATCCCCCATTCATCAGTGTGTTGTATCCCCGCATTCATCAGTGTGTTGTATCCCACCATTCATCAGTGTGTTGTACCCCACCATTCATCAGTGTGTTGTATCCCCCCATTCATCAGTGTGTTGTATCCCTCCATTCATCAGTGTGTTCTATCCCCCCATTCATCAGTATGCTGTATCCCCAATTCATCAGTGTGCTATATCGCCCCATTCATCAGTGTGCTGTCTTCCTCCATTCATCAGGATGCTGTGTCCCCCCATTCATCAGTGTGCTGTCCCCACATTCATCAGGGTGTTCTATCCTCCCATTCATCAGGTTGTTGTATCCCCCCATTCTTCACTGTGCTGCATAGCCCCTTTCATCAGTGTGCTGTGTCGCCCCATTCATCACTGTGTTGTATCCCCCATTCATCAGTATGCTGTGTTACACCATTCATCAGTGTGCTGTCACCCCATTCTTCAGTGTGCTGTATTCCTCCATTCATCAGGATGCTGTGCTCCCCCCATTCATCAGTGTGCTGTATCCCCGTATTCATCAGAGTGATGTATCCCCCATTCATCAGTGTGCTGTATCCCGCCATTCATCAGTGAGTTTTATCCCGCATTCATCAGCTTGCTGTATCCCCCCCATTCATCAGTGCTCTGATTCCCTCCATTCATCAATGCGTTGTATCCCCCAATTAATCAGTGTGTTGTATCCCCCCATTCATCAGTGTGTTGTATCCCCCATTCATCAATCTGGTGTATCCACCCATTCATCAGTGTGTTGTATCCCCCATTCATCAGTGTGATGTATCCCACCACCAGCCCCATTCATCAGTTTGCTGTATCCCTCCATTCATCAGTGTGCTGTATCCCCCAATTCATCAGCGTGCTCTATCCCCCCATTCATCAGTGCGCTATATTGCCCCATTCATCAGTGTGCTGTATCCAACCATTCATCAGTGTGCTGTATCCCACCATTCATCAGTGCATTGTATCCCCCCCATTTATCAGTGTGTTGTATCCCCCCATTCATCAGTGAGTTGTATCCCTCCATTCATCAGTGTGCTGTATCCCCCCTTTCTTCTGTGTGCTGTATCCGTCCATTCATCAGTGTGCTTTATCCCCCCATTCATCAGCGTGCTGTATCCCTCCATTCATCAGTGTGCTGTATCCAACCATTCATCAGTGTGCTGTATCCCACCATTCATCAGTGCATTGTATCCCCCCCATTTATCAGTGTGTTGTATCCCCCCATTCATCAGTGAGTTGTATCCCTCCATTCATCAGTGTGCTGAATCCCCCCTTTCTTCTGTGTGCTGTATCCGTCCATTCATCAGTGTGCTTTATCCCCCCATTCATCAGCGTGCTGTATCCCCCATTCATCAGTGAGCTGTATCCCCGTAATCATCAGTGTGATGTATCCCCCATTCATCAGTGTGCTGTATCCCGCCATTCATCAGTGAGTTTTATTCCCCATTCATCAGTGTGCTGTATCCCCCCATTTTTCACTGTGCTGCATAGCCACTTTCATTAGTGTACTGTGTCGCCCCATTCATCACTGTGTTGTATCCCCCATTCATCAGTATGCTGTGTTACCCCATTCATCAGTGTGCTGTCACCCCATTCTTCAATGTGCTGTATTCCTCCATTCATCAGGATGCTGTGCTCCCCCCATTCATCAGTGTGCTGTATCCCCGTATTCATCAGTGTGATGTATCCCCCATTCATCAGTGTGCTGTATCCCGCAATTCATCAATGAGTTTTATCCGCCATTCATCAGCTTGCTGTATCCCCCCATTCATCAGTGTTCTGTATCCCTCCATTCATCAATGCGTTGTATCCCCCAATTCATCAGTGTGTTGTATCCCCCCATTCATCAGTGTGCTGTATCCCCCATTCATCAATCTGGTGTATCCACCCATTCATCAGTGTATTTTATCCCCCCATTCATCAGTGTGTTGAATCCCCCATTGATCAGTGTGTTGTATCCCACCATTCATCAGTGGGTTGTATCCCCCCATTCATCAGTGTGCTGTATCCCCCATTCATCAATCTGGTGTATCCACCCATTCATCCGTGTATTTTATCCCCCATTCATCAGTGTGATGTATCCCACCACCAGCCCCATTCATTAGTGTGTCTAGTCCCCCCATTCATCAGTGTGCTGTATCCCCCAATCAACAGTGTGAGGTGTCCCCCCATTCATCAGTGTGCTGTCCCCACATTCATCAGTGTGTTCTATCCTCCCACACATCAGTGTGTTGTATCCCCCCATTCTTCACTGTGCTGCATAGCCCCTTTCATCACTGTGTTGTATCCCCCATTCATCAGTATGCTGTGTTACCCCATTCATCAGTGTGCTGTCACCCCATTCTTCAGTGTGCTGTATTCCTCCATTCATCAGGATGCTGTGCTCCCCCCATTCATCAGTGTGCTGTATCCCCGTATTCATCAGTGTGATGTATCCCCCATTCATCAGTGTGCTGTATCCCGCCATTCATCAGTGAGTTTTATCCCCCATTCATCAACTTGCTGTATCCCCCCATTCATCAGTGTTCTGTATCCCTCCATTCATCAATGCGTTGTATCCCCCAATTCATCAGTGTGTTGTATCCACCCATTCATCAGTGTGTTGTCTCCCTCCATTCATCAGTGTGTTGTATCCCCCCCATTCATCAGTGTGCTGTATCCCCAATTCATCAGTGTGTTGTATCCCCCCATTCATCAGTGTGTTGTATCCCCCCATTCATCAGTGTGTTGTAAGCCACCATTCATCAGTGTGTTGTATCCCCCCATTCATCAGTGTGCTGTATCCCCCATTCATCAATCTGGTGTATCCACCCATTCATCAGTGTATTTTACCCCCATTCATCAGTGTGTTGTATCCCCACATTCATCAGTGTGTTGTATCCCCCATTCATCAGGCATGCTGTATCCCCACATTCATCAATCTGGTGTAGCCACCCATTCATCAGTGTATTTTATCCCCCATTCATCAGTGTGGTGTATCCCACCACTAGCCCCATTCATCAGCTTGCTGTATCCCTCCATTCATCAGTGTGCTGTATCCCCCAATTCATCAGCGTGCTCTATCCCCCCATTCATCAGTGTGCTAAATCGCCCCATTCATCAGTGTGCTGTATTCCGCCATTCATCAGGATGCTGTGTCCCCCCATTCATCAGTGTGCTGTCCCCACATTCATCAGGGTGTTCTATCCTCCCATTCATCTGGTTGTTGTATCCCCCCATTCTTCACTGTGCTGCATAGCCCCTTTCATCAGTGTGCTGTGTCGCCCCATTCATCACTGTGTTGTATCCCCCATTCATCACTGTGTTGTATCCCCCATTCATCAGTATGCTGTGTTACACCATTCATCAGTGTGCTGTCACCCCATTCTTCAGTGTGCTGTATTCCTCCATTCATCAGGATGCTGTGCTCCCCCCATTCATCAGTGTGCTGTATCCCCGTATTCATCAGAGTGATGTATCCCCCATTCATCAGTGTGCTGTATCCCGCCATTCATCAGTGAGTTTTATCCCGCATTCATCAGCTTGCTGTATCCCCCCCATTCATCAGTGCTCTGATTCCCTCCATTCATCAATGCGTTGTATCCCCCAATTAATCAGTGTGTTGTATCCCCCCATTCATCAGTATGTTGTATCCCCCATTCATCAATCTGGTGTATCCACCCATTCATCAGTGTGTTGTATCCCCCATTCATCAGTGTGATGTATCCCACCACCAGCCCCATTCATCAGTTTGCTGTATCCCTCCATTCATCAGTGTGCTGTATCCCCCAATTCATCAGCGTGCTCTATCCCCCCATTCATCAGTGCGCTATATCGCCCCATTCATCAGTGTGCTGTATTCCTCCATTCATCAGGATGCTGTGTCCCCCCATTCATCAGTGTGCTGTATCCCCGTATTCATCAGTGTGATGTATCCCCCAATCATCAGTGTGTTGTATCCCTCCATTCATCAGTGTGCTGTATCCAACCATTCATCAGTGTGCTGTATCCCACCATTCATCAGTGCATTGTATCCCCCCCATTTATCAGTGTGTTGTATCCCCCCATTCATCAGTGAGTTGTATCCCTCCATTCATCAGTGTGCTGTATCCCCCCTTTCTTCTGTGTGCTGTATCCGTCCATTCATCAGCGTGCTGTATCCCCCATTCATCAGTGAGCTGTATCCCCGTAATCATCAGTGTGATGTATCCCCCATTCATCAGTGTGCTGTATCCCGCCATTCATCAGTGAGTTTTATTCCCCATTCATCTGTGTGCTGTCCCCACATTCATTACTGTGTTCTATCCTCCCATTCATCAGTGTGTTGTATCCCCCCATTCTTCACTGTGCTGCATAGCCACTTTCATTAGTGTACTGTGTCGCCCCATTCATCACTGTGTTGTTTCCCCCATTCATCAGTATGCTGTGTTACCCCATTCATCAGTGTGCTGTCACCCCATTCTTCAATGTGCTGTATTCCTCCATTCATCAGGATGCTGTGCTCCCCCCATTCATCAGTGTGCTGTATCCCCGTATTCATCAGTGTGATGTATCCCCCATTCATCAGTGTGCTGTATCCCGCAATTCATCAATGAGTTTTATCCCCCATTCATCAGCTTGCTGTATCCCCCCATTCATCAGTGTTCTGTATCCCTCCATTCATCAATGCGTTGTATCCCCCAATTCATCAGTGTGTTTTATCCCCCCATTCATCAGTGTGTTGACTCCCTCCATTCATCAGTGTGCTGTATCCCCGTATTCATCAGTGTGATGTGTCCCCCATTCATCAGTGTGCTGTATCCCGCCATTCATCAGTGAGTTTTATCCCCCATTCATCAGCGTGCTGTATCCACCCATTCATCTGTGTTCTGTATCCCTCCATTCATCAATGCGTTGTATCACCAATTCATCAGTGCGTTGTATCCCCCATTCATCAGTGTGTTCTATCCCACCATTCATCAGTGTGTTGTATCCCCCCATTCATCAGTGTGCTGTATCCCCCATTCATCAATCTGGTGTATCCACCCATTCATCAGTGTATTTTATCCCCCATTCATCAGTGTGTTATATCCCCCCATTCCTCAGTGTGTTGTATCCCCCATTCATCAGGCCTGATGTATCCCCCCATTCATCAGTGTGATGTATTCCTCCATTCATCAGGATGCTGTGTTCCTCCCATTCATCAGTGTGCTGTATCCCCGTATTCATCAGTGTGATGTATGCCCCAATCATGTGTTGTATCCCTCCAATCATCAGTGTGCTGTATCCAACCATTCATCAGCGTGCTGTATCCCCCCATTCATCAGTGTGTTTTATCCCTCCATTCATCAGTGTGCTGTATATCCCCATTCATCTGTGTGCTGTATCCCTCCATTCATCAGTGTGCTTTATCCCCCCATTCATCAGCGTGCTGTATCGCCCATTCATCAGTGAGCTGTATCGCCCCATTCATCAGTGTGCTGTATTCCGCCAATCAGGATGCTGTGTTCCCCCCATTCATCAGTGTGCTGTATCCCCGTATTCATCAGTGTGATGTATCCCCCATTCATCAGTGTGCTGTATCCCGCCATTCATCAGTGAGTTTAATCCCCCATTCATCAGCGTGCTGTATCCCACCATTCATCTGTGTTCTGTATCCCTCCATTCATCAATGCGTTGTATACCCCAATTCATCAGTGTGTTGTATCCCCGCATTCATCAGTGTGTTGTATCCCTCCATTCATCAGTGTGCTGTATCCCCCATTCATCAGTGAGCTGTATTCCTCCATTCATCAGGATGCTGTGTTCCCCCCATTCATCAGTGTGCTGTATACCCGTATTCATCAGTGTGATGTATCCACCATTCATCAGTGTGCTGTATCCCGCCATTCATCAGTGAGTTTTATCACCCATTCATCAGCGTGCTGTATCCCCCCATTCATCTGTGTTCTGTATCACTCCATTCATCAATGCGTTGTATCCCCCAATTCACCAGAGTGTTGTATCCCCCCATTCATCAGTGTGTTGTATCCCTCCATTCATTAGTGTGTTGTATCCCCCCATTCATCAGTGTGCTGTATCCCTAATTCATCAGTGTGTTGTATCCCCCCATTCATCAGTGTGTTGTATCCTCCATTCATCAGTGTGTTTTATCCCCCAATTCATCAGGCATGCTGTATCCCCCCATTCATCAGTGTGCTGTATCCCCGTATTCATCAGTGTGATGTATCCCCCAATAATGTGTTGTATCCCTCCATTCATCAGTGTGCTGTATCCAACCATTCATCAGCGTGCTGTATCCCCACTTTCATTAGTGTGCTGTATCCCACCATTCATCAGTGCGTTGTATCCCCCCATTCATCAGTGTGTTGTATCCCCCCATTCATCAGTGTGTTGTATCCCTCCATTCATTAGTGTGCTGTATCCCCGCATTCATCTGTGTGCTGTATCCCTCCATTAATCAGTGTGCTTTATCCCCCCATTCATCAGCGTGCTGTATCCGCCATTCATCACTGAGCTGTATCGCCCCATTCATCAGTGTGCTGTATTCCTCCATTCATCAGGATGCTGTGTTAGCCCCATTCATTAGTGTTCTGTATCCCCGTATTCATCAGTGTGATGTATCCCCCATTCATCAGTGTGCTGTATCCCGCCATTCAACAGTCTTTTATCCCCCATTCATCAGCGTGCTGTATCCCCCCATTCATCTGTGTTCTGTATCCCTCCATTCATCAATGTGTTGTATACCCCAATTCATCAGTGTGTTGTAACCCCGCATTCATCAGTGTGTTGTATCCCTCCATTCATCAGTGTGTTGTATCCCCCATTCATCAGGCATGCTGTATCCCCACATTCATCAATCTGGTGTAGCCACCCATTCATGAGTGTATTTTATCCCCCATTCATCAGTGTGATGTATCCCACCTCTAGCCCCATTCATCAGCTTGCTGTATCCCTCCATTCATCAGTGTGCTGTATCCCCCAATTCATCAGCGTGCTCTATCCCCACATTCATCAGTGTGCTGTGTCGCCCCATTCATCACTGTGTTGTATCCCCCATTCATCAGGATGCTGTGCTCCCCCCATTCATCAGTGTGCTGTATCCCCGTATTCATCAGAGTGATGTATCCCCCATTCATCAGTGTGCTGTATCCCGCCATTCATCAGTGAGTTTTATCCCCAATTCATCAGCTTGCTGTATCCCCCCCATTCATCAGTGCTCTGATTCCCTCCATTCATCAATGCGTTGTATCCCCCAATTCATCAGAGTGTTGTATCCCCCCATTCATCAGTGTGTTGTATCCCTCCATTCATTAGTGTGTTGTATCCCCGCATTCATCAGTGTGTTGTATCCCTCCATTCATCAGTGTGCTGTATCCCCCATTCATCAGTGAGCTGTATCCCCCCATTCATCTGTGTTCTGTATCACTCCATTCATCAATGCGTTGTATCCCCCAATTCACCAGAGTGTTGTATCCCCCCATTCATCAGTGTGTTGTATCCCTCCATTCATTAGTGTGTTGTATCCCCCCATTCATCAGTGTGCTGTATCCCTAATTCATCAGTGTGTTGTATCCCCCCATTCATCAGTGTGTTGTATCCTCCATTCATCAGTGTGTTTTATCCCCCATTCATCAGGCATGCTGTATCCCCCCATTCATCAGTGTGCTGTATCCCCGTATTCATCAGTGTGATGTATCCCCCAATAATGTGTTGTATCCCTCCATTCATCAGTGTGCTGTATCCAACCATTCATCAGCGTGCTGTATCCCCACTTTCATTAGTGTGCTGTATCCCACCATTCATCAGTGCGTTGTATCCCCCCATTCATCAGTGTGTTGTATCCCCCCATTCATCAGTGTGTTGTATCCCTCCATTCATTAGTGTGCTGTATCCCCCCATTCATCTGTGTGCTGTATCCCTCCATTAATCAGTGTGCTTTATCCCCCCATTCATCAGCGTGCTGTATCCGCCATTCATCACTGAGCTGTATCGCCCCATTCATCAGTGTGCTGTATTCCTCCATTCATCAGGATGCTGTGTTAGCCCCATTCATTAGTGTTCTGTATCCCCGTATTCATCAGTGTGATGTATCCCCCATTCATCAGTGTGCTGTATCCCGCCATTCAACAGTCTTTTATCCCCCATTCATCAGCGTGCTGTATCCCCCCATTCATCTGTGTTCTGTATCCCTCCATTCATCAATGTGTTGTATACCCCAATTCATCAGTGTGTTGTAACCCCGCATTCATCAGTGTGTTGTATCCCTCCATTCATCAGTGTGTTGTATCCCCCATTCATCAGGCATGCTGTATCCCCACATTCATCAATCTGGTGTAGCCACCCATTCATGAGTGTATTTTATCCCCCATTCATCAGTGTGATGTATCCCACCTCTAGCCCCATTCATCAGCTTGCTGTATCCCTCCATTCATCAGTGTGCTGTATCCCCCAATTCATCAGCGTGCTCTATCCCCACATTCATCAGTGTGCTGTGTCGCCCCATTCATCACTGTGTTGTATCCCCCATTCATCAGGATGCTGTGCTCCCCCCATTCATCAGTGTGCTGTATCCCCGTATTCATCAGAGTGATGTATCCCCCATTCATCAGTGTGCTGTATCCCGCCATTCATCAGTGAGTTTTATCCCCAATTCATCAGCTTGCTGTATCCCCCCCATTCATCAGTGCTCTGATTCCCTCCATTCATCAATGCGTTGTATCCCCCAATTCATCAGAGTGTTGTATCCCCCCATTCATCAGTGTGTTGTATCCCTCCATTCATTAGTGTGTTGTATCCCCCCATTCATCAGTGTGCTGTATCCCTAATTCATCAGTGTGTTGTATCCCCCCATTCATCAGTGTGTTGTATCCTCCATTCATCAGTGTGTTTTATCCCCCATTCATCAGGCATGCTGTATCCCCCCATTCATCAGTGTGCTGTATCCCCGTATTCATCAGTGTGATGTATCCCCCAATAATGTGTTGTATCCCTCCATTCATCAGTGTGTTGTATCCCCACATTCATCAGTGTGTTGTCTCCCTCCATTCATCAGTGTGTTGTATCCCCCCATTCATCAGTGTGCTGTATCCCCAATTCATCAGTGTGTTGTATACCCCCATTCATCAGTGTGTTGTATCCCCCATTCATCAGTGTGTTGTATCCCACCATTCATCAGTGTGTTGTATCCCCCCATTCATCAGTGTGCTGTATCCCCCATTCATCAATCTGGTGTATCCACCCATTCATCAGTGTATTTTATCCCCCATTCATCAGTGTGTTGTATCCCCACATTCATCAGTGTGTTGTATCCCCCATTCATCAGGCATGCTGTATCCCCACATTCATCAATCTGGTGTATCCACCCATTCATCAGTGTATTTTATCCCCCATTCATCAGTGTGATGTATCCCACCTCTAGCCCCATTCATCAGCTTGCTGTATCCCTCCATTCATCAGTGTGCTGTATCCCCCAATTCATCAGCGTGCTCTATCCCCACATTCATCAGTGTGCTTTATCCCCCCATTCATCAGCGTGCTGTATCCGCCATTCATCACTGAGCTGTATCGCCCCATTCATCAGTGTGCTGTATTCCTCCATTCATCAGGATGCTGTGTTAGCCCCATTCATTAGTGTTCTGTATCCCCGTATTCATCAGTGTGATGTATCCCCCATTCATCAGTGTGCTGTATCCCGCCATTCAACAGTCTTTTATCCCCCATTCATCAGCGTGCTGTATCCCCCCATTCATCTGTGTTCTGTATCCCTCCATTCATCAATGTGTTGTATACCCCAATTCATCAGTGTGTTGTAACCCCGCATTCATCAGTGTGTTGTATCCCTCCATTCATCAGTGTGTTGTATCCCCCATTCATCAGGCATGCTGTATCCCCACATTCATCAATCTGGTGTAGCCACCCATTCATGAGTGTATTTTATCCCCCATTCATCAGTGTGATGTATCCCACCTCTAGCCCCATTCATCAGCTTGCTGTATCCCTCCATTCATCAGTGTGCTGTATCCCCCAATTCATCAGCGTGCTCTATCCCCACATTCATCAGTGTGCTGTGTCGCCCCATTCATCACTGTGTTGTATCCCCCATTCATCAGGATGCTGTGCTCCCCCCATTCATCAGTGTGCTGTATCCCCGTATTCATCAGAGTGATGTATCCCCCATTCATCAGTGTGCTGTATCCCGCCATTCATCAGTGAGTTTTATCCCCAATTCATCAGCTTGCTGTATCCCCCCCATTCATCAGTGCTCTGATTCCCTCCATTCATCAATGCGTTGTATCCCCCAATTCATCAGAGTGTTGTATCCCCCCATTCATCAGTGTGTTGTATCCCTCCATTCATTAGTGTGTTGTATCCCCCCATTCATCAGTGTGCTGTATCCCTAATTCATCAGTGTGTTGTATCCCCCCATTCATCAGTGTGTTGTATCCTCCATTCATCAGTGTGTTTTATCCCCCATTCATCAGGCATGCTGTATCCCCCCATTCATCAGTGTGCTGTATCCCCGTATTCATCAGTGTGATGTATCCCCCAATAATGTGTTGTATCCCTCCATTCATCAGTGTGTTGTATCCCCACATTCATCAGTGTGTTGTCTCCCTCCATTCATCAGTGTGTTGTATCCCCCCATTCATCAGTGTGCTGTATCCCCAATTCATCAGTGTGTTGTATACCCCCATTCATCAGTGTGTTGTATCCCCCATTCATCAGTGTGTTGTATCCCACCATTCATCAGTGTGTTGTATCCCCCCATTCATCAGTGTGCTGTATCCCCCATTCATCAATCTGGTGTATCCACCCATTCATCAGTGTATTTTATCCCCCATTCATCAGTGTGTTGTATCCCCACATTCATCAGTGTGTTGTATCCCCCATTCATCAGGCATGCTGTATCCCCACATTCATCAATCTGGTGTATCCACCCATTCATCAGTGTATTTTATCCCCCATTCATCAGTGTGATGTATCCCACCTCTAGCCCCATTCATCAGCTTGCTGTATCCCTCCATTCATCAGTGTGCTGTATCCCCCAATTCATCAGCGTGCTCTATCCCCACATTCATCAGTGTGCTATATCGCCCCATTCATCAGTGTGCTGTCTTCCTCCATTCATCAGGATGCTGTGTCCCCCCATTCATCAGTGTGCTGTCCCCACATTCATCAGGGTGTTCTATCCTCCCATTCATCAGGTTGTTGTATCCCCCCATTCTTCACTGTGCTGCATAGCCCCTTTCATCAGTGTGCTGTGTCGCCCCATTCATCACTGTGTTGTATCCCCCATTCATCAGGATGCTGTGCTCCCCCCATTCATCAGTGTGCTGTATCCCCGTATTCATCAGAGTGATGTATCCCCCATTCATCAGTGTGCTGTATCCCGCCATTCATCAGTGAGTTTTATCCCCAATTCATCAGCTTGCTGTATCCCCCCATTCATCAGTGCTCTGATTCCCTCCATTCATCAATGCGTTGTATCCCCCAATTCATCAGTGTGTTGTATCCCCCCAATCTTCAATGCGTTGTATCCCCCCATTCATCAGTGTGCTGTATCCGCCATTCATCAGTGAGCTGTATCACCCCATTCATCAGTGTGCTGTATCCCTCCATTCATCAGGATGCTGTGTTCCCCCCATTCATCAGTGTTCTGTATCCCCATATTCATCAGTGTGTTGTATCCCCCCATTCATCAGTGTGATGTATCCCCCAATCATCAGTGTGCTGTATCCAACCATTCATCAGTGTGCTGTATCCCACCATTCATCAGTGCGTTGTATCCCCCCCCATTTATCAGTGTGTTGTATCCCCCCATTCATCAGTGAGTTGTATCCCTCCATTAATCAGTGTGCTGTATCCCACCTCTAGCCCCATTCATCAGCTTGCTGTATCCCTCCATTCATCAGTGTGCTGTATCCCCCAATTCATCAGCGTGCTCTATCCCCACATTCATCAGTGTGCTATATCGCCCCATTCATCAGTGTGCTGTCTTCCTCCATTCATCAGGATGCTGTGTCCCCCCATTCATCAGTGTGCTGTCCCCACATTCATCAGGGTGTTCTATCCTCCCATTCATCAGGTTGTTGTATCCCCCCATTCTTCACTGTGCTGCATAGCCCCTTTCATCAGTGTGCTGTGTCGCCCCATTCATCACTGTGTTGTATCCCCCATTCATCAGGATGCTGTGCTCCCCCCATTCATCAGTGTGCTGTATCCCCGTATTCATCAGAGTGATGTATCCCCCATTCATCAGTGTGCTGTATCCCGCCATTCATCAGTGAGTTTTATCCCCAATTCATCAGCTTGCTGTATCCCCCCCATTCATCAGTGCTCTGATTCCCTCCATTCATCAATGCGTTGTATCCCCCAATTCATCAGTGTGTTGTATCCCCCCAATCATCAGTGTGTTGTATCCCCCATTCATCAATCTGGTGTATCCACCCATTCATCAGTGAGTTGTATCCCCCATTCATCAGTGTGATGTATCCCACCACCAGCCCCATTCATCAGTTTGCTGTATTCCTCCATTCATCAGGATGCTGTGTCCCCCCATTTATTAGTGTGCTGTATCCCCGTATTCATCAGTGTGATGTATCCCCCAATCATCAGTGTGCTGTATCCAACCATTCATCAGTGTGCTGTATCCCACCATTCATCAGTGCGTTGTATCCCCCCCCATTTATCAGTGTGTTGTATCCCCCCATTCATCAGTGAGTTGTATCCCTCCATTCATCAGTGTGCTGTATCCCCCCATTCATCCGTGAGTTGTATCCCTCCATTCATCAGTGTGCTGTATCCCCCCTTTCTTCTGTGTGCTGTATCCCTCCATTCAGCAGTGTGCTTTATCCCCCCATTCATCAGCGTGCTGTATCCCCCATTCATCAGTGAGCTGTATCGCCCCATTCATCAGTGTGCTGTATTCCTCCATTCAGCAGGATGCTGTGTTCCCCCCATTCATCAGTGTGCTGTATCCCCGTATTCATCAGTGTGAGGTGTCCCTCCATTCATCAGTGTGCTGTCCCCACATTCATCAGTGTGTTCTATCCTCCCATTCATCAGTGTGTTGTATCCCCCCATTCTTCACTGTGCTGCATAGCCCCTTTCATTAGCGTGCTGTGTCGCCCCATTCATCACTGTGTTGTATCCCCCATTCATCAGTATGCTGTGTTACCCCATTCATCAGTGTGCTGTCACCCCATTCTTCAGTGTACTGTATTCCTCCATTCATCAGGATGCTGTGCTCCCCCCATTCATCAGTGTGCTGTATCCCCGTATTCATCAGTGTGATGTATCCCCCATTCATCAGTGTGCTGTATCCCGCCATTCATCAATAAGTTTTATCCCCCATTCATCAGCTTGCTGAATCCCCCCATTCATCAGTGTTCTGTATCCCTCCATTCATCAATGCGTTGTATCCCCCAATTCATCAGTGTGTTTTATCCCCCCATTCATCAGTGTGTTGTCTCCCTCCATTCATCAGTGTGTTGTATCCACCCATTCATCAGTGTGCTGTATCCCCGTATTCATCAGTATGCTGTACCCCAATTCATCAGTGTGTTGTATCCCCCCATTCATCAGTGTGTTCTATCCCCCATTCCTCAGTGTGTTGTATCCCCCCATTCATCAGTGTGTTGTATCCCTCCATTCATCAATGCATTGTATCCCCAATTCATCAGTGTGTTGTATCCCCCCATTCATCAGTATGCTGTACCCCAATTCATCAGTGTGTTGTATCCCCCCATTCATCAGTGTGTTCTATCCCCCATTCCTCAGTGTGTTGTATCCCCCCATTCATCAGTGTGTTGTATCCCTCCATTCATCTGTGTTCTGTATCCCCCCATTCATCTGTGTGCTGTATCCCTCCATTCATCAGTGTGCTTTATCCCCCCATTCATCAGCGTGCTATATCCCCCATTCATCAGTGAGGTGTATCGCCCCATTCATCACTGTGCTGTATTCCTCCATTCATCAGGATGCTGTGTTCACACCATTCATCAGTGCGTTGTATCCCCCCCATTCATCAGTGTGTTGTATCCCCCCATTCATCAGTGTGTTGTATCCCTCCATTCATCAGTGTGCTGTATCCCCCCATTCATCTGTGTGCTGTATCCCTCCTTTCATCAGTGTGCTTTATACCCCCATTCATCAGCGTGCTGTATCCCCCATTCATCAGTGAGCTGTATCGCCACATTCATCAGTGTGCTGTATCCCCGTATTCATCAGTGTGATGTATCCCCCATTCATCAGTGTGCTGTATCCCGCCATTCATCAGTGTTTTATCCCCCATTCATCAGCGTGCTGTATCCCCCCATTCATCTGTGTTCTGTATCCCTCCATTCATCAATGCGTTGTATACCCCAATTCATCAGTGTGTTGTATCCCCGCATTCATCAGTGTGTTGTATCCCTCCATTCCTCAGTGTGTTGTATCCCCCCATTCATTAGTGTGCTGTATCCCCAATTCATCAGTGTGATGTATCCCCCCATTCATCAGTGTGCTGTCCCCTCATTCATCAGTGTGTTCTATCCTCCCATTCATCAGTGTGTTGTATCCCCCATTCATCAGTATGCTGTGTTACCCCATTCATCAGTGTGCTGTCACCCCATTCTTCAGTGTGCTGTATTCCTCCATTCATCAGGATGCTGTGCTCCCCCCATTCATCAGTGTGCTGTATCCCCGTATTCATCAGTGTGATGTATCCCCCATTCATCAGTGTGCTGTATCCCGCCATTCATCAATGAGTTTTATCCCCCATTCATCAGCTTGCTGTATCCCCCAATCAACAGTGTGAGGTGTCCCCCCATTCATCAGGCATGCTGTATCCACACATTCATCAATCTGGTGTATCCACCCATTCATCAGTGTATTTTATCACCCATTCATCAGTGTGATATATCCCACCACCAGCCCCATTCATCAGTTTGCTGTATCCCTCCATTCATCAGTGTGCTATATCCCCCAATTGATCAGCGTGCTCTATCCCCCCATTCATCAGTGTGCTATATCGCCCCATTCATCAGTGTGCTGTATTCCTCCATTCATCAGGATGCTGTGTCCTCGAATTCATCAGTGTGCTGTCCCCACATTTATCAGGGTGTTCTATCCTCCCATTCATCAGGTTTTTGTATCCCCACATTCTTCACTGTGCTGCATAGCCCCTTTCATCAGTGTGTTGTATCCCCCATTCATCAGTATGCTGTGTTACCCCATTCATCAGTGTGCTGTCACCCCATTCTTCAGTGTGCTGTATTCCTCCATTCATCAGGATGCTGTGCTCCCCCATTCATCAGTGTGCTGTATCCCCGTATTCATCAGAGTGATGTATCCTCCATTCATCAGTGTGCTGTATCCCGCCATTCATCAGTGAGTTTTATCCCCCATTCATCAGCTTGCTGTATCCCCCCATTCATCAGTGCTCTGATTCCCTCCATTCATCAATGCGTTGTATCCCCCAATTCATCAGTGTGTTGTATCCCCCCATTCATCAGTGTGTTGTATCCCCCATTCATCAATCTGGTGTATCCACCCATTCATCAGTGTATTTTATCCCCCATTCATCAGTGTGTTGTATCCCCCCATTCATCAGTGTGTTGTATCCCCCATTCATCAGGCATGCTGTATCCACACATTCATCAATCTGGTGTATCCACCCATTCATCAGTGTATTTTATCACCCATTCATCAGTGTGATATATCCCACCACCAGCCCCATTCATCAGTTTGCTGTATCCCTCCATTCATCAGTGTGCTGTATCCCCCAATTCATCAGCGTGCTCTATCCCCCCATTCATCAGTGCGCTATATCGCCCCATTCATCAGTGTGCTTTATTCCTGCATTCATCAGGATGCTGTGTCCCCCCATTCATCAGTCTGCTGTATCCCCGTATTCATCAGTGTGATATATCCCCCAATCATCAGTGTGCTGTATCCCTCCATTCATCAGTGTGCTGTATCCAACCATTCATCAGTGTGCTGTATCCCACCATTCATCAGTTCATTGTATCCCCCCCATTCATCAGTGTGTTGTATCCCCCCATTCATCAGTGAGTGTTATCACTCCATTCATCAGTGTGCTGTATCCCCCCATTCATCTGTGTTCTGTATCCCTCCATTCATCAATGCGTTGTATCCCCCCATTCATTAGTGTGCTGTATCCCCAATTCATCAGTGTGATGTATCCCCCCATTCATCAGTGTGCTGTCCCCTCATTCATCAGTGTGTTCTATCCTCCCATTCATCAGTGTGTTGTATCCCCCATTCATCAGTATGCTGTGTTACCCCATTCATCAGTGTGCTGTCACCCCATTCTTCAGTGTGCTGTATTCCTCCATTCATCAGGATGCTGTGCTCCCCCCATTCATCAGTGTGCTGTATCCCCGTATTCATCAGTGTGATGTATCCCCCATTCATCAGTGTGCTGTATCCCGCCATTCATCAATGAGTTTTATCCCCCATTCATCAGCTTGCTGTATCCCCCAATCAACAGTGTGAGGTGTCCCCCCATTCATCAGGCATGCTGTATCCACACATTCATCAATCTGGTGTATCCACCCATTCATCAGTGTATTTTATCACCCATTCATCAGTGTGATATATCCCACCACCAGCCCCATTCATCAGTTTGCTGTATCCCTCCATTCATCAGTGTGCTATATCCCCCAATTGATCAGCGTGCTCTATCCCCCCATTCATCAGTGTGCTATATCGCCCCATTCATCAGTGTGCTGTATTCCTCCATTCATCAGGATGCTGTGTCCTCGAATTCATCAGTGTGCTGTCCCCACATTTATCAGGGTGTTCTATCCTCCCATTCATCAGGTTTTTGTATCCCCACATTCTTCACTGTGCTGCATAGCCCCTTTCATCAGTGTGTTGTATCCCCCATTCATCAGTATGCTGTGTTACCCCATTCATCAGTGTGCTGTCACCCCATTCTTCAGTGTGCTGTATTCCTCCATTCATCAGGATGCTGTGCTCCCCCATTCATCAGTGTGCTGTATCCCCGTATTCATCAGAGTGATGTATCCTCCATTCATCAGTGTGCTGTATCCCGCCATTCATCAGTGAGTTTTATCCCCCATTCATCAGCTTGCTGTATCCCCCCATTCATCAGTGCTCTGATTCCCTCCATTCATCAATGCGTTGTATCCCCCAATTCATCAGTGTGTTGTATCCCCCCATTCATCAGTGTGTTGTATCCCCCATTCATCAATCTGGTGTATCCACCCATTCATCAGTGTATTTTATCCCCCATTCATCAGTGTGTTGTATCCCCCCATTCATCAGTGTGTTGTATCCCCCATTCATCAGGCATGCTGTATCCACACATTCATCAATCTGGTGTATCCACCCATTCATCAGTGTATTTTATCACCCATTCATCAGTGTGATATATCCCACCACCAGCCCCATTCATCAGTTTGCTGTATCCCTCCATTCATCAGTGTGCTGTATCCCCCAATTCATCAGCGTGCTCTATCCCCCCATTCATCAGTGCGCTATATCGCCCCATTCATCAGTGTGCTTTATTCCTGCATTCATCAGGATGCTGTGTCCCCCCATTCATCAGTCTGCTGTATCCCCGTATTCATCAGTGTGATATATCCCCCAATCATCAGTGTGCTGTATCCCTCCATTCATCAGTGTGCTGTATCCAACCATTCATCAGTGTGCTGTATCCCACCATTCATCAGTTCATTGTATCCCCCCCATTCATCAGTGTGTTGTATCCCCCCATTCATCAGTGAGTGTTATCACTCCATTCATCAGTGTGCTGTATCCCCCCATTCATCTGTGTTCTGTATCCCTCCATTCATCAATGCGTTGTATACCCCAATTCATCAGTGTGTTGTATCCCCGCATTCATCAGTGTGTTGTATCCCTCCATTCCTCAGTGTGTTGTATCCCCCCATTCATTAGTGTGCTGTATCCCCAATTCATCAGTGTGTTGTATCCCCCCATTCATCAGTGTGCTGTCCCCTCATTCATCAGTGTGTTCTATCCTCCCATTCATCAGTGTGTTGTATCCCCCATTCATCAGTATGCTGTGTTACCCCATTCATCAGTGTGCTGTCACCCCATTCTTCAGTGTGCTGTATTCCTCCATTCATCAGGATGCTGTGCTCCCCCCATTCATCAGTGTGCTGTATCCCCGTATTCATCAGTGTGATGTATCCCCCATTCATCAGTGTGCTGTATCCCGCCATTCATCAATGAGTTTTATCCCCCATTCATCAGCTTGCTGTATCCCCCAATCAACAGTGTGAGGTGTCCCCCCATTCATCAGGCATGCTGTATCCACACATTCATCAATCTGGTGTATCCACCCATTCATCAGTGTATTTTATCACCCATTCATCAGTGTGATATATCCCACCACCAGCCCCATTCATCAGTTTGCTGTATCCCTCCATTCATCAGTGTGCTATATCCCCCAATTGATCAGCGTGCTCTATCCCCCCATTCATCAGTGTGCTATATCGCCCCATTCATCAGTGTGCTGTATTCCTCCATTCATCAGGATGCTGTGTCCTCGAATTCATCAGTGTGCTGTCCCCACATTCATCAGGGTGTTCTATCCTCCCATTCATCAGGTTTTTGTATCCCCACATTCTTCACTGTGCTGCATAGCCCCTTTCATCAGTGTGTTGTATCCCCCATTCATCAGTATGCTGTGTTACCCCATTCATCAGTGTGCTGTCACCCCATTCTTCAGTGTGCTGTATTCCTCCATTCATCAGGATGCTGTGCTCCCCCATTCATCAGTGTGCTGTATCCCCGTATTCATCAGAGTGATGTATCCTCCATTCATCAGTGTGCTGTATCCCGCCATTCATCAGTGAGTTTTATCCCCCATTCATCAGCTTGCTGTATCCCCCCATTCATCAGTGCTCTGATTCCCTCCATTCATCAATGCGTTGTATCCCCCAATTCATCAGTGTGTTGTATCCCCCCATTCATCAGTGTGTTGTATCCCCCATTCATCAATCTGGTGTATCCACCCATTCATCAGTGTATTTTATCCCCCATTCATCAGTGTGTTGTATCCCCCCATTCATCAGTGTGTTGTATCCCCCATTCATCAGGCATGCTGTATCCACACATTCATCAATCTGGTGTATCCACCCATTCATCAGTGTATTTTATCACCCATTCATCAGTGTGATATATCCCACCACCAGCCCCATTCATCAGTTTGCTGTATCCCTCCATTCATCAGTGTGCTGTATCCCCCAATTCATCAGCGTGCTCTATCCCCCCATTCATCAGTGCGCTATATCGCCCCATTCATCAGTGTGCTTTATTCCTGCATTCATCAGGATGCTGTGTCCCCCCATTCATCAGTCTGCTGTATCCCCGTATTCATCAGTGTGATATATCCCCCAATCATCAGTGTGCTGTATCCCTCCATTCATCAGTGTGCTGTATCCAACCATTCATCAGTGTGCTGTATCCCACCATTCATCAGTTCATTGTATCCCCCCCATTCATCAGTGTGTTGTATCCCCCCATTCATCAGTGAGTGTTATCACTCCATTCATCAGTGTGCTGTATCCCCCCTTTCTTCTGTGTGCTGTATCCTTCCATTCATCAGTGTGCTTTATCCCCCCATTCATCAGCGTGCTGGATCCCCCATTCATCAGTGAGCTGAATCGCCCCATTCATCAGTGTGTTGTATCCCCCATTCATCAGTGTGTTGTATCCCTCCATTCATCAATGTACTGTATCCAGCCATTCATCAGTGTGCTGCATCCCACCATTGATCAGTGCATTGTATCCCCCCCATTCATCAGTGTGTTGTATCCCACCATTCATCAGTGAGTTGTATCCCTCCATTCCTAAGTGTGCTGTATCCCCCGTTTCTTCTGTGTGCTGTATCCCTCCATTCATCAGTGTGCTTTATCCCCCCATTCATCAGCGTGCTGTATCCCCCATTTATCAGTGTGATGTATGCCACCACCAGCCCCATTCATCAGTTTGCTGTATCCCTCCATTCATCAGTGTGCTGTATCCCCCAATTCAACAGCATGCTCTATCCCCCCATTCATCAGTGCGCTATATCGCCCCATTCATCAGTGTGCTGTATCCCTCCATTCATCAGGATGCTGTGTCCCCCCATTCATCAGTGTGTTGTATCCCCCAATCAACAGTGTGAGGTGTCCCCCCATTCATCAGTGTGCTGACCCCACATTCATCAGTGTGTTCTATCCTCCCATTCATCAGTGTGTTGTATCCCCCCATTCTTCACTGTGCTGCATAGCCCCTTTCATTAGTGTGCTGTGTCGCCCCATTCATCACTGTGTTGTATCCCCCATTCATCAGTATGCTGTGTTACCCCATTCATCAGTGTGCTGTCACCCCATTCTTCAGTGTGCTGTATTCCTCCATTCATCAGGATGCTGTGCTCCCCCCATTCATCAGTGTGCTGTATCCCCGTATTCATCAGTGTGATGTATCCCACATTCATCAGTGTGCTGTATCCCGCCATTCATCAATGAGTTTTATCCCCCATTCATCAGCTTGCTGTATCCCCCCATTCATCAGTGTTCTGTATCCCTCCATTCATCAATGCGTTGTATCCCCAATTCATTCGTGTGTTGTATCCTTCCATTCATCAGTGTGTTGTATCCCTCCATTCATCAGTGTGTTGTATCCCCCCATTCATCAGTATGCTGTATCCCCAATTCATCGGTGTGTTGTATCCCCCCATTCATCAGTGTGTTGTATCCCCCATTCATCAGTGTGTTGTATCCCCCCTTTCATCAGTGTGTTGTATCCCTCCATTCATCAGTGTTCTGTATCCCCCCATTCATCTGTGTGCTGTATCCCTCCATTCATCAGTGTGCTTTATCCACCCATTCATCAGTGTGTTGTATCCCCCATTCATCAGTGAGGTGTATCGCCCCATTCATCACTGTGCTGTATTCCTCCATTCATCAGTATGCTGTGTTCCCACCATTCATCAGTGCATTGTATCCCCCCATTCATCAGTGCGTTGTATCCCCCCATTCATCAGTGTGTTGTATCCCTCCATTCATCAGTGTGCTGTATCCCCCCATTCATCTGTGTGTTGTATCCCTCCATTCATCAGTGTGCTTTATCCCCCCATTCATCAGCGTGCTGTATCCCCCATTCATCAGTGAGCTGTATCGCCCCATTCATCAGTCTGCTGTATCCCCGTATTCATCAGTGTAATGTATCCACCATTCATCAGTGTTTTATCCCCCATTCATCAGCGTGCTGTATCCCCCATTCATCTGTGTTCTGTATCCCTCCATTCATCAATGCGTTGTATACCCCAATTCATCAGTGTGTTGTATCCCCGCATTCATCAGTCTGTTGTATCCCTCCATTCATCAGTGTGTTGTATCCCCCCATTCATCAGTGTGCTGTCACCCCATTCTTCAGTGTGCTGTATTCCTCCATTCATCAGGATGCTGTGCTCCCCCCATTCATCAGTGTGCTGTATCCCCGTATTCATCAGTGTGATGTATCCCCCATTCATCAGTGTGCTGTATCCCGACATTCATCAATGAGCTTTATCCCCCATTCATCAGCTTGCTGAATCCCCCAATCAACAGTGTGAGGTGTCCCCCCATTCATTAGTGTGTTCTATCCCTCCATTCATCAGTGTGTTGTATCCCCCCATTCATCAGTGTGTTGTATCCCCCATTCATCAATCTGGTGTATCCACCCATTCATCAGTGTATTTTATCCCCCATTCATCAGTGTGTTGTATCCCCCCATTCATCAGTGTGTTGTATCCCCCATTCATCAGGCATGCTGTATCCCCACATTCATCAATCTGGTGTATCCACACATTCATCAGTGTATTTTATCCCCCATTCATCAGTGTGATGTATCCCACCTCTAGCCCCATTCATCAGTTTGCTGTATCCCTCCATTCATCAGTGTGCTGTATCCCCCAATTCATCAGCGTGCTCTATCCCCCCATTCATCAGTGCGCTATATCGCCCCATTCTTCAGTGTGCTATATTCCTCCATTCATCAGGATGCTGTGTCCCCCCATTCATCAGTGTGCTTTATCCCCGTATTCATCAGTGTGATGTATCCCCCAATCACCAGTGTGTTGTATCCCTCCATTCATCAGTGTGCTGTATCCAACCATTCATCATTCATCAGTGCGTTGTATCCCCCCCATTCATCAGTGTGTTCTATCCCCCCATTCATCAGTGAGTGGGATCCCTCCATTCATCAGTGTGCTGTATCCCCCCTTTCTTCTGTGTGCTGTATCCCTCCATTCATCAGTGTGCTTTATCCCCCCATTCATCAGCGTGCTGTATCCCCCATTCATCAGTGAGCTGTATCGCCCCATTCATCAGTGTGTTGTATCCCTCCATTCATCAGTGTGCTGTATCCAACCATTCATCAGTGTGCTGCATCCCACCATTCATCAGTGCATTGTATCCCCCCCATTCATCAGTGTGTTGTATCCCCCCATTCATCAGTGAGTTGTATCCCTCCATTCATCAGTGTGCTGTATCCCCCGTTTCTTCTGTGTGCTGTATCCCTCCATTCATCAGTGTGCTTTATTCCCCATTCATCAGCGTGCTGTATCCCCCATTTATCAGTGTGATGTATGCCACCACCAGCCCCATTCATCAGTTTGCTGTATCCCTCCATTCATCAGTGTGCTGTATCCCGCCATTCATCAGTGAGTTTTATCCCCCATTCATCAGCTTGCTGTATCCCCCCCATTCATCAGTGCTCTGATTCCCTCCATTTATCAATGCGTTGTATCCCCCAATTCATCAGTGTGTTGTATCCACCCATTCATCAGTGTGTTGTATCTCCCATTCATCAATCTGGTGTATCCACCCATTCATCAGTGTATTTTATCCCCCATTCATCAGTGTGTTGTATCCCCCCATTCATCAGTGTATTTTATCCCCCATTCATCAGTGTGCTGTATCCCCCATTCATCAATCTGGTATATCCACCCATTCATCAGTGTATTTTATCCCCCATTCATCAATCTGGTGTATCCACCCATTCATCAGTGTATTTTATCCCCCATTCATCAGGCATGCTGTATCCCCACATTCATCAATCTGGTGTATCCACCCATTCATCAGTGTATTTTATCCCCCATTCATCAGTGTGATGTATCCCACTACCAGCCCCATTCATCAGTTTGCTGTATCCCTCCATTCATCAGTCTGCTGTATCCCCCAATTCATCAGGGTGCTCTATCCCCCCATTCATCAGTGAGCTATATCGCCCCATTCATCAGTGTGCTGTATTCCTCCATTCATCAGGATGCTGTGTCCCCCCATTCATCAGTGTGCTTTATCCCCGTATTCATCAGTGTGATGTATCCCCCAATCATCAGTGTGTTGTATCCCTCCATTCATCAGTGTGCTGTATCCAACCATTCATCATTCATCAGTGCGTTGTATCCCCCCCCATTCATCAGTGTGTTGTATCCCCCCATTCATCAGTGTGTTGTATCCCCCATTCATCAATCTGGTGTATCCACCCATTCATCAGTGTATTTTATCCCCCATTCATCAGTGTGTTGTATCCCCCCATTCATCAGTGTGTTGTATCCCCCATTCATCAGGAATGCGGTATCCCCACATTCATCAGCTTGCTGTATCCCTTCATTCATCAGTGTGCTGTATCCCCCAATTCATCAGCGTGCACTATCCCCCCATTCATCAGTGTGCTGTATCCCCCAATTCTTCACTGTGCTGCATAACCCCTTTCATCAGTGTGCTGTGTAGCGCCATTCATCACTGTGTTGTATCCCCCATTCATCAGTGTGTTCTATCCTCCCATTCATCAGTGTGTTGTATCCCCCCATTCTTCACTGTGCTGCATAGCCCCTTTCATCAGTGTGCTGTGTCGCCCCATTCATCACTGTGTTGTATCCCCCATTCATCAGTATGCTGTGTTACTCCATTCATCAGTGTGCTGTCACCCCATTCTTCAGTGTGCTGTATTCCTCCATTCATCAGGATGCTGTGCACCCCCCATTCATCAGTGTGCTGTATCCCCCATTCATCAGTGTGTTGTATCCCCCATTCATCAGTGTGCTGTATCCCGCCATTCATCAGTGAGTTTTATCCCCCATTCATCAGCTTGCTGTAGCCCCCCATTCACCAGTGTTCTGTATCTCTCCATTCATCAGTGTGCTGTATCCCCAATTCATCAGTGTGCTGTATCCTCAATTCATCAGTGTGTTCTATCCCCCCATTCATCAGTGTGTTGTATCCCTCCATTCATCAGTGTGCTGTATCCCCCCTTTCTTCAGTGTGCTGTATCCCTCCATTCATCAGTGTGCTTTATCCCCCCATTCATCAGCGTGCTGTATTCCCCATTCATCAGTGAGCTGTATCGCCCCATTCATCAGTGTGTTGTATCCCCCATTCATCAGTGTGTTGTATCCCTCCATTCATCAGTGTGCTGTATCCAACCATTCATCAGTGTGCTGCATCCCACCATTCATCAGTGCATTATATCCCCCCCATTCGTCAGTGTGTTGTATCCCCCATTCATCAATCTGGTGTATCCACCCATTCATCAGCGTATTTTATCCCTCATTCATCAGTGTGTTGTATCCCCCCATTCATCAGTGTGTTGTATCCCCCATTCATCAGGCATGCTGTATCCCCACATTCATCAATCTGGTGTATCCACCCATTCATCAGTGTATATTATCCCCCATTCATCAGTGTGATGTATCCCACTACCAGCCCCATTCATCAGTTTGCTGTATCCCTCCATTCATCAGTGTGCTATATCCCCCAATTCATCAGCGTGCTCTATCCCCCATTCATCAGTGCGCTATATCGCCCCATTCATCAGTGTGCTGTATTCCTCCATTCAACAGGATGCTGTGTCCTCCCATTCATCAGTGTGCTGTATCCCCGTATTCATCAGTGTGATGTATCCCCCAATCATCAGTGTGTTGTATCCCTCCATTCATCACTGTGCTGTATCCAACCATTCATGAGTGTGCTGCATCCCACCATTCATCAGTGCATTGTATCACCCCCATTCATCAGTGTGTTGTATCCCCCCATTCATCAGTGAGTGGTATCCCTCCATTCATCAGTGTGCTGTATCCCCCCTTTCTTCTGTGTGCTGTATCCCTCCATTCATCAGTGTGCTTTATCCCCCCACTCATCAGCGTGCTGTATCCCCCATTCATCAGTGAACTGTATTACCCCATTCATCAGTGTGTTGTATCCCCCATTCATCAGTGTGTTGTATCCCTCCATTCATCAGTGCTGTATCCAACCATTCATCAGTGTGCTGCATCCCACCATTCATCAGTGCATTGTATCCCCCCCATTCATCAGTGTGTTGTATCCCCACATTCATCAGTGAGTTGTATCCCTCCATTCATCAGTGTGCTGTATCCCCCGTTTCTTCTGTGTGCTGTATCCCTCCATTCATCAGTGTGCTTTATCCCCCCATTCATCAGCGTGCTGTATCCCCCATTTATCAGTGTGATGTATGCCACCACCAGCCCCATTTATCAGTTTGCTGTATCCCTCCATTCATCAGTGTGCTGTATCCTCCAATTCAACAGCGTGCTCTATCCCCCCATTCATCAGTGCGCTATATTGCCCCATTCATCAGTGTGCTCTATTCCTCCATTCATCAGGATGCTGTGTCCCCCATTCATCAGTGTGCTGTATCCCCGTATTCATCACTGTGATGTATCCGCCAATCATCAGTGTGTTGTATCCCCGATTCATCAGTGTGTTGTATCCCACCATTCATCAGTGTGTTGTATCCCCCCATTCATCAGTGTGCTGTATCCCCGATTCATCAATCTGGTGTATCCACCCACTCATCCGTGTATTTTATCCCCCATTCATCAGTGAGTTTTATCCCCCCATTCATCAGCGTGCTGTATTCCCCATTCATCAGTGTGTTGTATCACTCCATTCATCAGTGTGCTGTATCCAACCATTCATCAGTGTGCTGCATCCCACTATTCATCAGTGCATTGTATCCCCCCCATTCATCAGTGTGTTGTATCCCCCCATTCATCAGTGTGTTGTATCCCCCCATTCATCAGTGTGTTGTATCCCAGCATTCATCAGTGTGTTGTATCCCCCCATTCATCAGTGTGCTGTATCCCCCCTTTCTTCTGTGTGCTGTATCCCTCCATTCATCAGTGTGCTTTATCCCCCCATTCATCAGTGTGATGTATCCCCCAATCATCAGTGTGTTGTATCCCTCCATTCATCAGTGTGCTGTATCCAACCATTCATCATTCATCAGTGCATTGTATCCCCCCCATTCATCAGTGTGTTGTATCCCCCCATTCATCAGTGAGTGGGATCCCTCCATTCATCAGTGTGCTGTATCCCCTCTTTCTTCTGTGTGCTGTATCCCTCCATTCATCAGTGTGCTTTATCCCCCCATTCATCAGCGTGCTGTATCCCCCATTCATCAGTGAGCTGTATCGCCCCATTCATCAGTGTGTTGTATCCCTCCATTCATCAGGGTGCTGTATCCAACTATTCATCAGTGTGCTGCATCCCACCATTCATCAGTGTATTGTATCCCCCCCATTCATCAGTGTGTTGTATCCCCCCATTCATCAGTGAGTTGTATCCCTCCATTCATCAGTGTGCTGTATCCCCCGTTTCTTCTGTGTGCTGTATCCCTCCATTCATCAGTGTGCTTTATCCCCCCAGTCATCAGCGTGCTGTATCCCCCATTTATCAGTGTGATGTATGCCACCACCAGCCCCATTCATCAGTTTGCTGTATCCCTCCATTCATCAGTGTGCTGTATCCCGCCATTCATCAGTGAGTTTTATCCCCCATTCATCAGCTTGCTGTATCCCCCCCATTCATCAGTGCTCTGATTCCCTCCATTCATCAATGCGTTGTATCCCCCAATTCATCAGTGTGTTGTATCCCCCCATTCATCAGTGTGTTGTATCCCCCATTCATCAATCTGGTGTATCCACCCATTCATCAGTGTATTTTATCCCACATTCATCAGTGTGTTGTATCCCCCCATTCATCAGTGTATTTTATCCCCCATTCATCAGTGTGTTGTATCCCCCCATTCATCAGTGTGTTGTATCCCCCATTCATCAGGCATGCGGTATCCCCACATTCATCAATCTGGTGTAGCCACCCGCTCATCAGTGTATTTTATCCCCCATTCATCAGTGTGATGTATCCCACCACTAGCCCCATTCATCAGCTTGCTGTATCCCTCCATTCATCAGTGTGCTGTATCCCCCAATTCATCAGCGTGCTCTATCCCCCCATTCATCAGTGTGCTGTATCCCCCAATTCTTCACTGTGCTGCATAACCCCTTTCATCAGTGTGCTGTGTCGCCCCATTCATCACTGTTTGTATCCCCCATTCATCAGTGTATTCTATCCTCCCATTCATCAGTGTGTTGTATCCCCCCATTCTTCACTGTGCTGCATAGCCCCTTTCATCAGTGTGCTGTGTCGCCCCATTCATCACTGTGTTGTATCCCCCATTCATCAGTATGCTGTGTTACTCCATTGATCAGTGTGCTGTCACCCCATTCTTCAGTGTGCTGTATTCCTCCATTCATCAGGATGCTGTGCACCCCCCATTCATCAGTGTGCTGTATCCCCCATTCATCAGTGTGTTGTATCCCCCATTCATCAGTGTGCTGTATCCCGCCATTCATCAGTGAGTTTTATCCCCCATTCATCAGCTTGCTGTAGCCCCCCATTCACCAGTGTTCTGTATCCCTCCATTCATCAATGCATTGTATCCCCCAATTCATCAGTGTGTTGTATCCCCCCATTCATCAGTGTGTTGTATCCCTCCATTCATCAGTGTGTTGTATCCCCCCATTCATCAGTGTGCTGCATCCCACCATTCATCAGTGAATTGTATCCCCCCCATTCATCAGTGTGTTGTATCCCCCCATTCATCCGTGAGTTGTATCCCTCCATTCATCAGTGTGCTGTATCCCCCGTTTCTTCTGTGTGCTGTATCCCTCCATTCATCAGTGTGCTTTATCCCCCCATTCATCAGCGTGCTGTATCCCCCATTTATCAGTGTGATGTATGCCACCACCAGCCCCATTTATCAGTTTGCTGTATCCCTCCATTCATCAGTGTGCTGTATCCTCCAATTCAACAGCGTGCTCTATCCCCCCATTCATCAGAGCGCTATATTGCCCCATTCATCAGTGTGCTGTATTCCTCCATTCATCAGGATGCTGTGTCCCCACATTGATCAGTGTGCTGTATCCCCGTATTCATCACTGTGATGTATCCGCCAATCATCAGTGTGTTGTATCCCCCATTCATCAGTGTGTTGTATCCCACCATTCATCAGTGTGTTGTATCCCCTCATTCATCAGTGCGTTGTATCCCCCATTCCTCAATCTGGTGTATCCACCCATTCATCCGTGTATTTTATCCCCCATTCATCAGTGTGTTGTATCCCACCATTCATCAGTGTGTTGTATCCCCCCATTCATCAGTGTGCTGTATCCCCGATTCATCAATCTGGTGTATCCACCCATTCATCCGTGTATTTTATCCCCCATTCATCAGTGAGTTTTATCCCCCCATTCATCAGCGTGCTGTATTCCCCATTCATCAGTGAGCTGTATCGCCCCATTCATCAGTGTGTAGTATCCCCCATTCATCAGTGTGTTGTATCCCTCCATTCATCAGTGTGCTGTATCCAACCATTCATCAGTGTGCTGCATCCCACCATTCATCAGTGCATTGTATCCCCCCCATTCATCAGTGTGTTGTATCCCCCCATTCATCAGTGTACTGTATCCCCCGTTTCTTCTGTGTGCTGTATCCCTCTATTCATCAGTGTGCTTTATCCCCCCATTCATCAGCGTGCTGTATCCCCCATTCATCAGTGTGCTGTATCCTCCAATTCAACAGCGTGCTCTATCCCCCCATTCATCAGTGCGCTATATTGCCCCATTCATCAGTGTGCTGTATTCCTCCATTCATCAGGATGCTGTGTCCCCCATTCATCAGTGTGCTGTATCCCCATATTCATCACTGTGATGTATCCGCCAATCATCAGTGTGTTGTATCCCCCATTCATCAGTGTGTTGTATCCCACCATTCATTAGTGTGTTGTATCCCCCCATTCATCAGTGCGCTGTATCCCCCATTCATCAATCTGGTGTATCCACCCATTCATCCGTGTATTTTATCCCCCATTCATCAGTGTGTTGTATCCCACCATTCATCAGTGTGTTGTATCCCCCCATTCATCAGTGTGCTGTATCCCCGATTCATCAATCTGGTGTATCCACCCACTCATCCGTGTATTTTATCCCCCATTCATCAGTGAGTTTTATCCCCCCATTCATCAGCGTGCTGTATTCCCCATTCATCAGTGTGTTGTATCACTCCATTCATCAGTGTGCTGTATCCAACCATTCATCAGTGTGCTGCATCCCACTATTCATCAGTGCATTGTATCCCCCCCATTCATCAGTGTGTTGTATCCCCCCATTCATCAGTGAGTTGTATCCCTCCATTCATCAGTGTGCTGTATCCCCCGTTTCTTCTGTGTGCTGTATCCCTCCATTCATCAGTGTGCTTTATCCCCCCATTCATCAGCGTGCTGTATCCCCCATTCATCAGTGTGATGTATCCCCCAATCATCAGTGTGTTGTATCCCTCCATTCATCAGTGTGCTGTATCCAACCATTCATCATTCATCAGTGCATTGTATCCCCCCCATTCATCAGCGTGCTGTATCCCCCATTCATCAGTGAGCTGTATCGCCCCATTCATCAGTGTGTTGTATCCCTCCATTCATCAGGGTGCTGTATCCAACCATTCATCAGTGTGTTGTATCCCCCCATTCATCAGTGAGTTGTATCCCTCCATTCATCAGTGTGCTGTATCCCCCGTTTCTTCTGTGTGCTGTATCCCTCCATTCATCAGTGTGCTTTATCCCCCCATTCATCAGCGTGCTGTATCCCCCATTTATCAGTGTGATGTATGCCACCACCAGCCCCATTCATCAGTTTGCTGTATCCCTCCATTCATCAGTGTGCTGTATCCCGCCATTCATCAGTGAGTTTTATCCCCCATTCATCAGCTTGCTGTATCCCCCCCATTCATCAGTGCTCTGATTCCCTCCATTCATCAATGCGTTGTATCCCCCAATTCATCAGTGTGTTGTATCCCCCCATTCATCAGTGTGTTTTATCCCCCATTCATCAATCTGGTGTATCCACCCATTAATCAGTGTATTTTATCCCCCATTCATCAGTGTGTTGTATCCCCCCATTCATCAGTGTATTTTATACCCCATTCATCAGTGTGTTGTATCCCCCCATTCATCAGTGTGTTGTATCCCCCATTCATCAGGCATGCGGTATCCCCACATTCATCAATCTGGTGTAGCCACCCGTTCATCAGTGTATTTTATCCCCCATTCATCAGTGCGATGTATCCCACCACTAGCCCCATTCATCAGCTTGCTGTATCCCTCCATTCATCAGTGTGCTGTATCCCCCAATTCATCAGCGTGCTCTATCCCCCCATTCATCAGTGTGCTGTATCCCCCAATTCTTCACTGTGCTGCATAACCCCTTTCATCAGTGTGCTCTGTCGCCCCATTCATCACTGTTTGTATCCCCCATTCATCAGTGTATTCTATCCTCCCATTCATCAGTGTGTTGTATCCCCCCATTCTTCACTGTGCTGCATAGCCCCTTTCATCAGTGTGCTGTGTCGCCCCATTCATCACTGTGTTGTATCCCCCATTCATCAGTGTGTTGTATCCCTCCATTCATCAGTGTGTTGTATCCCCCCATTCATCAGTGTGATGTATCCCACCACTAGCCCCATTCATCAGCTTGCTGTATCCCTCCATTCATCAGTGTGCTGTATCCCCCAATTCATCAGCGTGCTCTATCCCCCCATTCATCAGTGTGCTGTATCCCCCAATTCTTCACTGTGCTGCATAACCCCTTTCATCAGTGTGCTGTGTCGCCCCATTCATCAGTGTGCTGTATCCCGCCATTCATCAGTGAGTTTTATCCCCCATTCATCAGCTTGCTGTAGCTCCCCATTCACCAGTGTTCTGTATCCCTCCATTCATCAATGCATTGTATCCCCCAATTCATCAGTGTGTTGTATCCCCCCATTCATCAGTGTGTTGTATCCCTCCATTCATCAGTGTGTTGTATCCCCCCATTCATCAGTGTGCTGCATCCCACCATTCATCAGTGAATTGTATCCCCCCCATTCATCAGTGTGTTGTATCCCCCCATTCATCCGTGAGTTGTATCCCTCCATTCATCAGTGTGCTGTATCCCCCGTTTCTTCTGTGTGCTGTATCCCTCCATTCATCAGTGTGCTTTATCCCCCCATTCATCAGCGTGCTGTATCCCCCATTTATCAGTGTGATGTATGCCACCACCAGCCCCATTTATCAGTTTGCTGTATCCCTCCATTCATCAGTGTGCTGTATCCTCCAATTCAACAGCGTGCTCTATCCCCCCATTCATCAGAGCGCTATATTGCCCCATTCATCAGTGTGCTGTATTCCTCCATTCATCAGGATGCTGTGTCCCCCCATTGATCAGTGTGCTGTATCCCCGTATTCATCACTGTGATGTATCCGCCAATCATCAGTGTGTTATATCCCCCATTCATCAGTGTGTTGTATCCCACCATTCGTCAGTGTGTTGTATCCCCCCATTCAACAGTGCGCTGTATCCCCCATTCCTCAATCTGGTGTATCCACCCATTCATCCGTGTATTTTATCCCCCATTCATCAGTGTGTTGTATCCCACCATTCATCAGTGTGTTGTATCCCCCCATTCATCAGTGTGCTGTATCCCCGATTCATCAATCTGGTGTATCCACCCATTCATCCGTGTATTTTATCCCCCATTCATCAGTGAGTTTTATCCCCCCATTCATCAGCGTGCTGTATTCCCCATTCATCAGTGAGCTGTATCGCCCCATTCATCAGTGTGTAGTATCCCCCATTCATCAGTGTGTTGTATCCCTCCATTCATCAGTGTGCTGTATCCAACCATTCATCAGTGTGCTGCATCCCACCATTCATCAGTGCATTGTATCCCCCCCATTCATCAGTGTGTTGTATCCCCCCATTCATCAGTGTACTGTATCCCCCGTTTCTTCTGTGTGCTGTATCCCTCTATTCATCAGTGTGCTTTATCCCCCCATTCATCAGCGTGCTGTATCCCCCATTCATCAGTGTGCTGTATCCTCCAATTCAACAGCGTGCTCTATCCCCCCATTCATCAGTGCGCTATATTGCCCCATTCATCAGTGTGCTGTATTCCTCCATTCATCAGGATGCTGTGTCCCCCATTCATCAGTGTGCTGTATCCCCATATTCATCACTGTGATGTATCCGCCAATCATCAGTGTGTTGTATCCCCCATTCATCAGTGTGTTGTATCCCACCATTCATTAGTGTGTTGTATCCCCCCATTCATCAGTGCGCTGTATCCCCCATTCATCAATCTGGTGTATCCACCCATTCATCCGTGTATTTTATCCCCCATTCATCAGTGTGTTGTATCCCACCATTCATCAGTGTGTTGTATCCCCCCATTCATCAGTGTGCTGTATCCCCGATTCATCAATCTGGTGTATCCACCCACTCATCCGTGTATTTTATCCCCCATTCATCAGTGAGTTTTATCCCCCCATTCATCAGCGTGCTGTATTCCCCATTCATCAGTGTGTTGTATCACTCCATTCATCAGTGTGCTGTATCCAACCATTCATCAGTGTGCTGCATCCCACTATTCATCAGTGCATTGTATCCCCCCCATTCATCAGTGTGTTGTATCCCCCCATTCATCAGTGAGTTGTATCCCTCCATTCATCAGTGTGCTGTATCCCCCGTTTCTTCTGTGTGCTGTATCCCTCCATTCATCAGTGTGCTTTATCCCCCCATTCATCAGCGTGCTGTATCCCCCATTCATCAGTGTGATGTATCCCCCAATCATCAGTGTGTTGTATCCCTCCATTCATCAGTGTGCTGTATCCAACCATTCATCATTCATCAGTGCATTGTATCCCCCCCATTCATCAGCGTGCTGTATCCCCCATTCATCAGTGAGCTGTATCGCCCCATTCATCAGTGTGTTGTATCCCTCCATTCATCAGGGTGCTGTATCCAACCATTCATCAGTGTGTTGTATCCCCCCATTCATCAGTGAGTTGTATCCCTCCATTCATCAGTGTGCTGTATCCCCCGTTTCTTCTGTGTGCTGTATCCCTCCATTCATCAGTGTGCTTTATCCCCCCATTCATCAGCGTGCTGTATCCCCCATTTATCAGTGTGATGTATGCCACCACCAGCCCCATTCATCAGTTTGCTGTATCCCTCCATTCATCAGTGTGCTGTATCCCGCCATTCATCAGTGAGTTTTATCCCCCATTCATCAGCTTGCTGTATCCCCCCCATTCATCAGTGCTCTGATTCCCTCCATTCATCAATGCGTTGTATCCCCCAATTCATCAGTGTGTTGTATCCCCCCATTCATCAGTGTGTTTTATCCCCCATTCATCAATCTGGTGTATCCACCCATTAATCAGTGTATTTTATCCCCCATTCATCAGTGTGTTGTATCCCCCCATTCATCAGTGTATTTTATACCCCATTCATCAGTGTGTTGTATCCCCCCATTCATCAGTGTGTTGTATCCCCCATTCATCAGGCATGCGGTATCCCCACATTCATCAATCTGGTGTAGCCACCCGTTCATCAGTGTATTTTATCCCCCATTCATCAGTGCGATGTATCCCACCACTAGCCCCATTCATCAGCTTGCTGTATCCCTCCATTCATCAGTGTGCTGTATCCCCCAATTCATCAGCGTGCTCTATCCCCCCATTCATCAGTGTGCTGTATCCCCCAATTCTTCACTGTGCTGCATAACCCCTTTCATCAGTGTGCTCTGTCGCCCCATTCATCACTGTTTGTATCCCCCATTCATCAGTGTATTCTATCCTCCCATTCATCAGTGTGTTGTATCCCCCCATTCTTCACTGTGCTGCATAGCCCCTTTCATCAGTGTGCTGTGTCGCCCCATTCATCACTGTGTTGTATCCCCCATTCATCAGTGTGTTGTATCCCTCCATTCATCAGTGTGTTGTATCCCCCCATTCATCAGTGTGATGTATCCCACCACTAGCCCCATTCATCAGCTTGCTGTATCCCTCCATTCATCAGTGTGCTGTATCCCCCAATTCATCAGCGTGCTCTATCCCCCCATTCATCAGTGTGCTGTATCCCCCAATTCTTCACTGTGCTGCATAACCCCTTTCATCAGTGTGCTGTGTCGCCCCATTCATCAGTGTGCTGTATCCCGCCATTCATCAGTGAGTTTTATCCCCCATTCATCAGCTTGCTGTAGCTCCCCATTCACCAGTGTTCTGTATCCCTCCATTCATCAATGCATTGTATCCCCCAATTCATCAGTGTGTTGTATCCCCCCATTCATCAGTGTGTTGTATCCCTCCATTCATCAGTGTGTTGTATCCCCCCATTCATCAGTGTGCTGCATCCCACCATTCATCAGTGAATTGTATCCCCCCCATTCATCAGTGTGTTGTATCCCCCCATTCATCCGTGAGTTGTATCCCTCCATTCATCAGTGTGCTGTATCCCCCGTTTCTTCTGTGTGCTGTATCCCTCCATTCATCAGTGTGCTTTATCCCCCCATTCATCAGCGTGCTGTATCCCCCATTTATCAGTGTGATGTATGCCACCACCAGCCCCATTTATCAGTTTGCTGTATCCCTCCATTCATCAGTGTGCTGTATCCTCCAATTCAACAGCGTGCTCTATCCCCCCATTCATCAGAGCGCTATATTGCCCCATTCATCAGTGTGCTGTATTCCTCCATTCATCAGGATGCTGTGTCCCCCCATTGATCAGTGTGCTGTATCCCCGTATTCATCACTGTGATGTATCCGCCAATCATCAGTGTGTTATATCCCCCATTCATCAGTGTGTTGTATCCCACCATTCGTCAGTGTGTTGTATCCCCCCATTCAACAGTGCGCTGTATCCCCCATTCCTCAATCTGGTGTATCCACCCATTCATCCGTGTATTTTATCCCCCATTCATCAGTGTGTTGTATCCCACCATTCATCAGTGTGTTGTATCCCCCCATTCATCAGTGTGCTGTATCCCCGATTCATCAATCTGGTGTATCCACCCATTCATCCGTGTATTTTATCCCCCATTCATCAGTGAGTTTTATCCCCCCATTCATCAGCGTGCTGTATTCCCCATTCATCAGTGAGCTGTATCGCCCCATTCATCAGTGTGTAGTATCCCCCATTCATCAGTGTGTTGTATCCCTCCATTCATCAGTGTGCTGTATCCAACCATTCATCAGTGTGCTGCATCCCACCATTCATCAGTGCATTGTATCCCCCCCATTCATCAGTGTGTTGTATCCCCCCATTCATCAGTGAGTTGTATCCCTCCATTCATCAGTGTACTGTATCCCCCGTTTCTTCTGTGTGCTGTATCCCTCTATTCATCAGTGTGCTTTATCCCCCCATTCATCAGCGTGCTGTATCCCCCATTCATCAGTGTGATGTATCCCCCAATCATCAGTGTGTTGTATCCCTCCATTCATCAGTGTGCTGTATCCAACCATTCATCATTCATCAGTGCGTTGTATCCCCCCCATTCATCAGTGTGTTATATCCCCCCATTCATCAGTGAGTGGGATCCCTCCATTCATCAGTGTGCTGTATCCCCCCTTTCTTCTGTGTGCTGTATCCCTCCATTCATCAGTGTGCTTTATCCCCCCATTCATCAGCGTGCTGTATCCCCCATTCATCAGTGAGCTGTATCGCCCCATTCATCAGTGTGTTGTATCCCCCCCATTCATCAGTGTGTTGTATCCCCCCATTCATCAGTGAGTTGTATCCCTCCATTCATCAGTGTGCTGTATCCCCCGTTTCTTCTGTGTGCTGTATCCCTCCATTCATCAGTGTGCTTTATCCCCCCATTCATCAGCGTGCTGTATCCCCCATTCATCAGTGTGATGTATGCCACCACCAGCCCCATTCATCAGTTTGCTGTATCCCTCCATTCATCAGTGTGCTGTATCCCGCCATTCATCAGTGAGTTTTATCCCCCAATTCATCAGTGTGTTGTATCCCCCCATTCATCAGTGTGTTGTATCCCCCATTCATCAATCTGGTGTATCCACCCATTCATCAGTGTATTTTATCCCCCATTCATCAGTGTGTTGTATCCCCCCATTCATCAGTGTATTTTATCCCCCATTCATCAGTGTGTTGTATCCCCCCATTCATCAGTGTGTTGTATCCCCCATTCATCAGGCATGCGGTATCCCCACATTCATCAATCTGGTGTAGCCACCCGTTCATCAGTGTATTTTATCCCCCATTCATCAGTGTGATGTATCCCACCACTAGCCCCATTCATCAGCTTGCTGTATCCCTCCATTCATCAGTGTGCTGTATCCCCCAATTCATCAGCGTGCTCTATCCCCCCATTCATCAGTGTGCTGTATCCCCCAATTCTTCACTGTGCTGCATAACCCCTTTCATCAGTGTGCTGTGTCGCCCCATTCATCACTGTTTGTATCCCCCATTCATCAGTGTATTCTATCCTCCCATTCATCAGTGTGTTGTATCCCCCCATTCTTCACTGTGCTGCATAGCCCCTTTCATCAGTGTGCTGTGTCGCCCCATTCATCACTGTGTTGTATCCCCCATTCATCAGTATGCTGTGTTACTCCATTGATCAGTGTGCTGTCACCCCATTCTTCAGTGTGCTGTATTCCTCCATTCATCAGGATGCTGTGCACCCCCCATTCATCAGTGTGCTGTATCCCCCATTCATCAGTGTGTTGTATCCCCCATTCATCAGTGTGCTGTATCCCGCCATTCATCAGTGAGTTTTATCCCCCATTCATCAGCTTGCTGTAGCCCCCCATTCACCAGTGTTCTGTATCCCTCCATTCATCAATGCATTGTATCCCCCCATTCATCAGTGTGTTGTATCCCTCCATTCATCAGTGTGTTGTATCCCCCCATTCATCAGTGTGCTGCATCCCACCATTCATCAGTGAATTGTATCCCCCCATTCATCAGTGTGTTGTATCCCCCCATTCATCCGTGAGTTGTATCCCTCCATTCATCAGTGTGCTGTATCCCCCGTTTCTTCTGTGTGCTGTATCCCTCCATTCAACAGTGTGCTTTATCCCCCCATTCATCAGCGTGCTGTATCCCCCATTTATCAGTGTGATGTATGCCACCACCAGCCCCATTTATCAGTTTGCTGTATCCCTCCATTCATCAGTGTGCTGTATCCTCCAATTCAACAGCGTGCTCTATCCCCCCATTCATCAGAGCGCTATATTGCCCCATTCATCAGTGTGCTGTATTCCTCCATTCATCAGGATGCTGTGTCCCCCCATTGATCAGTGTGCTGTATCCCCGTATTCATCACTGTGATGTATCCGCCAATCATCAGTGTGTTGTATCCCCCATTCATCAGTGTGTTGTATCCCACCATTCATCAGTGTGTTGTATCCCCCGATTCATCAGTGCGCTGTATCCCCCATTCCTCAATCTGGTGTATCCACCCATTCATCCGTGTATTTTATCCCCCATTCATCAGTGTGTTGTATCCCACCATTCATCAGTGTGTTGTATCCCCCCATTCATCAGTGTGCTGTATCCCCGATTCATCAATCTGGTGTATCCACCCATTCATCCGTGTATTTTATCCCCCATTCATCAGTGAGTTTTATCCCCCCATTCATCAGCGTGCTGTATTCCCCATTCATCAGTGAGCTGTATCGCCCCATTCATCAGTGTGTAGTATCCCCCATTCATCAGTGTGTTGTATCCCTCCATTCATCAGTGTGCTGTATCCAACCATTCATCAGTGTGCTGCATCCCACCATTCATCAGTGCATTGTATCCCCCCCATTCATCCGTGTGTTGTATCCCCCCATTCATCAGTGAGTTGTATCCCTCCATTCATCAGTGTACTGTATCCCCCGTTTCTTCTGTGTGCTGTATCCCTCTATTCATCAGTGTGCTTTATCCCCCCATTCATCAGCGTGCTGTATCCCCCATTCATCAGTGTGATGTATCCCCCAATCATCAGTGTGTTGTATCCCTCCATTCATCAGTGTGCTGTATCCAACCATTCATCATTCATCAGTGCGTTGTATCCCCCCCATTCATCAGTGTGTTATATCCCCCCATTCATCAGTGAGTGGGATCCCTCCATTCATCAGTGTGCTGTATCCCCCCTTTCTTCTGTGTGCTGTATCCCTCCATTCATCAGTGTGCTTTATCCCCCCATTCATCAGCGTGCTGTATCCCCCATTCATCAGTGAGCTGTATCGCCCCATTCATCAGTGTTGTATCCCCCCCATTCATCAGTCTGCTGTATCCCTCCATTCATCAGTGTGCTTTATCCCCCCATTCATCAGTGTGCTGTATCCCGCCATTCATCAGTGAGTTTTATCCCCCATTCATCAGCTTGCTGTATCCCCCCCATTCATCAGTGCTCTGATTCCCTCCATTCATCAATGCGTTGTATCCCCCAATTCATCAGTGTGTTGTATCCCCCCATTCATCAGTGTATTTTATCCCCCATTCATCAGTGTGTTGTATCCCCCCATTCATCAGTGTGCTGTATTCCTCCATTCATCAGGATGCTGTGTTAGCCCCATTCATTAGTGTTCTGTATCCCCGTATTCATCAGTGTGATGTATCCCCCATTCATCAGTGTGCTGTATCCCGCCATTCAACAGTCTTTTATCCCCCATTCATCAGCGTGCTGTATCCCCCCATTCATCTGTGTTCTGTATCCCTCCATTCATCAATGTGTTGTATACCCCAATTCATCAGTGTGTTGTAACCCCGCATTCATCAGTGTGTTGTATCCCTCCATTCATCAGCGTGTTCTATCCTCCCATTCATCAGTGTGTTGTATCCCCACATTCATCAGTGTGTTGTATCCCCCATTCATCAGGCATGCTGTATCCCCACATTCATCAATCTGGTGTATCCACCCATTCATCAGTGTATTTTATCCCCCATTCATCAGTGTGATGTATCCCACCACCAGCCCCATTCATCAGTTTGCTGTATCCCTCCATTCATCAGTGTGCTGTATCCCCAAATTCATCAGCATGCTCTATCGCCCCATTCATCAGTGTGCTATATCGCCCCATTCATCAGTGTGCTGTATTCCTCCATTCATCAGGATGCTGTGTCCCCCCATTCATCAGTGTGCTGTCCCCACATTCATCAGGGTGTTCTATCCTCCCATTCATCAGGTTGTTGTATCCCCCCATTCTTCACTGTGCTGCTTAGCCCCTTTCATCAGTGTGCTGTGTCGCCCCGTTCATCACTGTGTTGTATCCCCCATTCATCAGTATGCTGTGTTACCCCATTCATCAGTGTGCTGTCACCCCATTCTTCAGTGTGCTGTATTCCTCCATTCATCAGGATGCTGTGCTCCCCCCATTCATCAGTGTGCTGTATCCCCGTATTCATCAGAGTGATGTATCCCCCATTCATCAGTGTGCTGTATCCCGCCATTCATCAGTGAGTTTTATCCCGCATTCATCAGCTTGCTGTATTCCCCCATTCATCAGTGCTCTGATTCCCTCCATTCATCAATGCGTTGTATCCCCCAATTAATCAGTGTGTTGTATCCCCCCATTCATCAGTGTGTTTAATCCCCCATTCATCAATCTGGTGTATCCACCCATTCATCAGTGTGTTGTATCCCCCATTCATCAGTGTGATGAATCCCACCACCAGCCCCATTCATCAGTTTGCTGTATCCCTCCATTCATCAGTGTGCTGTATCCCCCAATTCATCAGCGTGCTCTATCCCCCCATTCATCAGTGCGCTATATCGCCCCATTCAGCAGTGTGCTGTATTCCTCCATTCATCAGGATGCTGTGTCCCCCATTCATCAGTGTGCTGTATCCCCGTATTCATCAGTGTGATGTATTCCCCAATCATCAGTGTGTTGTATCCCTCCATTCATCAGTGTGCTGTATCCAACCATTCATCAGTGTGCTGTATCCCACCATTCATCAGTGCATTGTATCCCCCCCCCATTTATCAGTATGTTGTATCCCCCCATTCATCAGTGAGTTGTATCCCTCCATTCATCAGTGTGCTGTATCCCCCCTTTCTTCTGTGTGCTGTATCCCTCCATTCATCAGTGTGCTTTATCCCCCCATTCATCAGCGTGCTGTATCCCCCATTCATCAGTGAGCTGTATCGCCCCATTCATCAGTGTGCTGTATTCCTCCATTCAGCAGGATGCTGTGTTCACCCCATTCATCAGTGTGCTGTATCCCCGTATTCATCAGTGTGCTGTATCCCGCCATTCATCAGTGAGTTTTATTCCCCATTCATCAGTGTGCTGTATCCCCCAATCAACAGTGTGAGGTGTCCCCCCATTCATCAGTGTGTTGTATCCCTCCATTCATCAGTGTGCTGTCCCCACATTCATCAGTGTGTTCTATCCTCCCATTCATCAGTGTGTTGTATCCCCCCATTCTTCACTGTGCTGCATAGCCCCTTTCATTAGTGTGCTGTGTCGCCCCATTCATCACTGTGTTGTATCCCCCATTCATCAGTATTCTGTGTTACCCCATTCATCAGTGTGCTGTCACCACATTCTTCAGTGTGCTGTATTCCTCCATTCATCAGGATGCTGTGCTCCCCACATTCATCAGTGTGCAGTATCCCCGTATTCATCAGTGTGATGTATCCCCCATTCATCAGTGTGCTGTATCCCGCCATTCATCAATGAGTTTTATCCCCCATTCATCAGCTTGCTGTATCCCCCCATTCATCAGTGTTCTGTATCCCTCCATTCATCAATGCGTTGTATCCCCCAATTCATCAGTGTGTTTTATCCCCCCATTCATCAGTGTGTTGTCTCCCTCCATTCATCAGTGTGTTGTATCCCCCCATTCATCAGTGTGCTGTATCCCCGTATTCATCAGTGTGATGTATCCCCCATTCATCAGTTTGCTGTATCCCGCCATTCATCAGTGAGTTTTATCCCCCATTCATCAGCGTGCTGTATCCACCCATTCATCTGTGTTCTGTATCCCTCCATTCATCAATGCGTTGTATCCCCAATTCATCAGTATGTTGTATCCCCCCATTCATCAGTGTGTTGTATCCCTCCATTCATCAGTGTGTTGTATCCCCCCATTCATCAGTATGCTGTATCCCCAGTTCATCAGTGTGCTGTATCCCCCATTCATCAGTGTGTTGTATCCCCCCATTCATCAGTGTGTTGTATCCCTCCATTCATCAGTGTTCTGTATCCTCCCATTCATCACTGTGCTGTATTCCTCCATTCATCAGGATGCTGTGTTCCCACCATTCATCAGTGCGTTGTATCCCCCCCATTCATCAGTGTGTTGTATCCCCCCATTCATCAGTGTGTTGTATCCCTCCATTCATCAGTGTGCTGTATCCCCCCATTCATCTGTGTGCTGTATCCCTCCATTCATCAGTGTGCTTTATCCCCCCATTCATCAGCGTGCTGTATCCCCCATTCATCAGTGAGCTGTATCGCCCCATTCATCAGTGTGCTGTATCCCCGTATTCATCAGTGTGATGTATCCCCCATTCATCAGTGTGCTGTATCCCGCCATTCATCAGTCTTTTATCCCCCATTCATCAACGTGCTGTATCCCCCCATTCATCTGTGTTCTGTATCCCTCCATTCATCAATGCGTTGTATACCCCAATTCATCAGTGTGTTGTATCCCCGCATTCATCAGTGTTTTGTATCCCTCCATTCATCAGTGTGTTGTATCCACCCATTCATTAGTGTGCTGTATCCCCAATACATCAGTGTGTTGTATCCCCCCATTCATCAGTGTGTTGAATCCCCCATTCATCAGTGTGTTGTATCCCTCCATTCATCAGTGTTCTGTATCCCCCCATTCATCTGTGTGCTGTATCCCTCCATTCATCAGTGTGCTTTATCCCCCCATTCATCAGTGTGCTGTATCCCCCATTCATCAGTGAGGTGTATCGCCCCATTCATCACTGTGCTGTATTCCTCCATTCATCAGGATGCTGTGTTCCCACCATTCATCAGTGCGTTGTATCCCCCCCATTCATCAGTGTGTTGTATCCCCCCATTCATCAGTGTGTTGTATCCCTCCATTCATCAGTGTGCTGTATCCCCCCATTCATCTGTGTGCTGTATCCCTGCATTCATCAGTGTGCTTTATCCCCCCATTCATCAGTGTGCTGTATCCCCCATTCATCAGTGAGCTGTATCGCCCCATTCATCAGTGTGCTGTATCCCCGTATTCATCAGTGTGATGTATCCCCCATTCATCAGTGTGCTGTATCCCGCCATTCATCAGTCTTTTATCCCCCATTCATCAACGTGCTGTATCCCCCCATTCATCTGTGTTCTGTATCCCTCCATTCATCAATGCGTTGTATACCCCAATTCATCAGTGTGTTGTATCCCCGCATTCATCAGTGTTTTGGATCCCTCCATTCATCAGTGTGTTGTATCCACCCATTCATTAGAGTGCTGTATCCCCAATACATCAGTGTGTTGTATCCCCCCATTCATCAGTGTGCTGTATCCCCAATTCATCAGTGTGTTGTATCCCCCCATTCATCAGTGTGTTGAATCCCCCATTCATCAGTGTGTTGTATCCCACCGTTCATCAGTGTGTTGTATCGCCCCATTCATCAGTGTGCTGTATCCCCCATTCATCAATCAGGTGTATCCACCCATTCATCAGTGTGATGTATCCCACCACCAGCCCCATTCATTAGTTTGTCTAGTCCCCCCATTCATCAGTGTGCTGTATCCCCGTATTCATCAGTGTGATGTATCCCCCATTCATCAGTGTGCTGTATCCCGCCATTCATCAGTGAGTTTTATCCCCCATTCATCAGCGTGCTGTATCCCCCCATTCATCTGTGTTCTGTATCCCTCCATTCATCAATGCGTTGTAAACCCCAATTCATCAGTGTGTTGTATCCCACCATTCATCAGTGTGTTGTATCCCCCATTCATCAGTGTGTTGTATCCCTCCATTCATCAGTGTGTTGTATCCCCCCATTCATCAGTATGCTGTATCCCCAATTCATCAGTGTGTTGTATCCCCTCATTCATCAGTGTGTTGTAGCACCCATTCATCAGTGTTCTGTATCCCCCCATTCATCTGTGTGCTGTATCCCTCCATTCATCAGTGTGCTGTATCCCCCATTCATCAGCGTGCTGTATCCCCCATTCATCAGTGAGCTGTATCGCCCCATTCATCAGTGTGCTGTATTCCTCCATTCATCAGGATGCTGTGTTCCCCCCATTCATCAGTGTGCTGTATCCCCGTATTCATCAGTGTGATGTATCCACCATTCATCAGTGTGCTGTATCCCGCAATTCATCAGTGAGTTTTATCCCCCATTCATCAGCGTGCTGTATCCCCACTTTCATCTGTGTTCTGTATCCCTCCATACATCAATGCGTTGTATCCCCCAATTCACCAGAGTGTTGTATCCCCCCATTCATCAGTGTGTTGTATCCCTCCATTCATTAGTGTGTTGTATCCCCCCATTCATCAGTGTGCTGTATACCCAATTCATCAGTGTGTTGTATCCCCCCATTCATCAGTGTGTTGTATCCTCCATTCATCAGTGTGTTGTATCCCACCATTCATCAGTGTGTTGTATCCCCCCATTCATAAGTGTGCTGTATCCCCCATTCATCTACCTGGTGTATCCACCCATTCATCAGTGTATTTTATCGCACATTCATCAGTGTGTTGTATCCCCCCATTCATCAGTGTGTTGTATCCCACATTCATCAGGCATGCTGTATCCCCCCATTCATCAGTGTGCTGTATCCCCATATCCATCAGTGTGATGTATCCCCCAATCATGTGTTGTATCCCTCCATTCATCAGTGTGCTGTATCCAACCATTCATCAGCGTGCTGTATCCCCACTTTCATTAGTGTGCTGTATCCCACCATTCATCAGTGCATTGTATCCCCCCGATTCATCAGTGTGTTGTATCCCCCCATTCAACAGTGTGTTGTATCCCTCCATTCATCAGTGTGCTGTATCCCCCCATTCATCTGTGTGCTGTATCCCTCCATTCATCAGTGTGCTTTATCCCCCCATTCATCAGCGTGCTGTATCCGCCATTCATCAGTGAGCTGTATCACCCCATTCATCAGTGTGCTGTATCCCTCCATTCATCAGGATGCTGTGTTCCCCCCATTCATCAGTGTTCTGTATCCCCATATTCATCAGTGTGTTGTATCCCCCCATTCATCAGTGTGCTGTATCCCCCATTCATCAATCTGGTGTATCCACCCATTCATCAGTGTATTTTATCCCCCATTCATCAGTGTGATGTATCCCACCACCAGCCCCATTCATTAGTGTGACTAGTCCCCCCATTCATCAGTGTGCTGTATCCCCCAATCAACAGTGTGAGGTGTCCCCCCATTCATCAGTGTGCTGTCCCCACATTCATCAGTGTGTTCTATCCTCCCATTCATCAGTGTGTTGTATCCCCCATTCATCAGTATGCTGTGTTACCCCATTCATCAGTGTGCTGTCACCCCATTCTTCAGTGTGCTGTATTCCTCCATTCATCAGGATGCTGTGCTCCCCCCATTCATCAGTGTGCTGTATCCCCGTATTCATCAGTGTGATGTATCCCCCATTCATCAGTGTGCTGTATCCCGCCATTCATCAGTGAGTTTTATCCCCCATTCATCAACTTGCTGTATCCCCCCATTCATCAGTGTTCTGTATCCCTCCATTCATCAATGCGTTGTATCCCCCAATTCATCAGTGTGTTGTATCCCCACATTCATCAGTGTGTTGTCTCCCTCCATTCATCAGTGTGTTGTATCCCCCCATTCATCAGTGTGCTGTATCCCCAATTCATCAGTGTGTTGTATCCCCCCATTCATCAGTGTGTTGTATCCCCCATTCATCAGTGTGTTGTATCCCACCATTCATCAGTGTGTTGTATCCCCCCATTCATCAGTGTGCTGTATCCCCCATTCATCAATCTGGTGTATCCACCCATTCATCAGTGTATTTTATCCCCCATTCATCAGTGTGTTGTATCCCTCCATTCATCAGTGTGTTGTATCCCACCGTTCATCAGTGTGTTGTATCGCCCCATTCATCAGTGTGCTGTATCCCCCATTCATCAATCAGGTGTATCCACCCATTCATCAGTGTGATGTATCCCACCACCAGCCCCATTCATTAGTGTGTCTAGTCCCCCCATTCATCAGTGTGCTGTATCCCCGTATTCATCAGTGTGATGTATCCCCCATTCATCAGTGTGCTGTATCCCGCCATTCATCAGTGAGTTTTATCCCCCATTCATCAGCGTGCTGTATCCCCCCATTCATCTGTGTTCTGTATCCCTCCATTCATCAATGCGTTGTAAACCCCAATTCATCAGTGTGTTGTATCCCACCATTCATCAGTGTGTTGTATCCCCCATTCATCAGTGTGTTGTATCCCTCCATTCATCAGTGTGTTGTATCCCCCCATTCATCAGTATGCTGTATCCCCAATTCATCAGTGTGTTGTATCCCCTCATTCATCAGTGTGTTGTAGCACCCATTCATCAGTGTTCTGTATCCCCCCATTCATCTGTGTGCTGTATCCCTCCATTCATCAGTGTGCTGTATCCCCCATTCATCAGCGTGCTGTATCCCCCATTCATCAGTGAGCTGTATCGCCCCATTCATCAGTGTGCTGTATTCCTCCATTCATCAGGATGCTGTGTTCCCCCCATTCATCAGTGTGCTGTATCCCCGTATTCATCAGTGTGATGTATCCACCATTCATCAGTGTGCTGTATCCCGCAATTCATCAGTGAGTTTTATCCCCCATTCATCAGCGTGCTGTATCCCCACTTTCATCTGTGTTCTGTATCCCTCCATACATCAATGCGTTGTATCCCCCAATTCACCAGAGTGTTGTATCCCCCCATTCATCAGTGTGTTGTATCCCTCCATTCATTAGTGTGTTGTATCCCCCCATTCATCAGTGTGCTGTATACCCAATTCATCAGTGTGTTGTATCCCCCCATTCATCAGTGTGTTGTATCCTCCATTCATCAGTGTGTTGTATCCCACCATTCATCAGTGTGTTGTATCCCCCCATTCATAAGTGTGCTGTATCCCCCATTCATCTACCTGGTGTATCCACCCATTCATCAGTGTATTTTATCGCACATTCATCAGTGTGTTGTATCCCCCCATTCATCAGTGTGTTGTATCCCACATTCATCAGGCATGCTGTATCCCCCCATTCATCAGTGTGCTGTATCCCCATATTCATCAGTGTGATGTATCCCCCAATCATGTGTTGTATCCCTCCATTCATCAGTGTGCTGTATCCAACCATTCATCAGCGTGCTGTATCCCCACTTTCATTAGTGTGCTGTATCCCACCATTCATCAGTGCATTGTATCCCCCCGATTCATCAGTGTGTTGTATCCCCCCATTCAACAGTGTGTTGTATCCCTCCATTCATCAGTGTGCTGTATCCCCCCATTCATCTGTGTGCTGTATCCCTCCATTCATCAGTGTGCTTTATCCCCCCATTCATCAGCGTGCTGTATCCGCCATTCATCAGTGAGCTGTATCACCCCATTCATCAGTGTGCTGTATCGATCCATTCATCAGGATGCTGTGTTCCCCCCATTCATCAGTGTTCTGTATCCCCATATTCATCAGTGTGTTGTATCCCCCCATTCATCAGTGTGCTGTATCCCCCATTCATCAATCTGGTGTATCCACCCATTCATCAGTGTATTTTATCCCCCATTCATCAGTGTGATGTATCCCACCACCAGCCCCATTCATTAGTGTGACTAGTCCCCCCATTCATCAGTGTGCTGTATCCCCCAATCAACAGTGTGAGGTGCCCCCCCATTCATCAGTGTGCTGTCCCCACATTCATCAGTGTGTTCTATCCTCCCATTCATCAGTGTGTTGTATCCCCCATTCATCAGTATGCTGTGTTACCCCATTCATCAGTGTGCTGTCACCCCATTCTTCAGTGTGCTGTATTCCTCCATTCATCAGGATGCTGTGCTCCCCTCATTCATCAGTGTGCTGTATCCCCGTATTCATCAGTGTGATGTATCCCCCATTCATCAGTGTGCTGTATCCCGCCATTCATCAGTGAGTTTTATCCCCCATTCATCAACTTGCTGTATCCCCCCATTCATCAGTGTTCTGTATCCCTCCATTCATCAATGCGTTGTATCCCCCAATTCATCAGTGTGTTGTATCCCCACATTCATCAGTGTGTTGTCTCCCTCCATTCATCAGTGTGTTGTATCCCCCCATTCATCAGTGTGCTGTATCCCCAATTCATCAGTGTGTTGTATCCCCCCATTCATCAGTGTGTTGTATCCCACCATTCATCAGTGTGTTGTATCCCCCCATTCATCAGTGTGCTGTATCCCCCATTCATCAATCTGGTGTATCCACCCATTCATCAGTGTATTTTATCCCCCATTCATCAGTGTGTTGTATCCCCACATTCATCAGTGTGTTGTATCCCCCATTCATCAGGCATGCTGTATCCCCACATTCATCAATCTGGTGTATCCACCCATTCATCAGTGTATTTTATCCCCCATTCATCAGTGTGATGTATCCCACCTCTAGCCCCATTCATCAGCTTGCTGTATCCCTCCATTCATCAGTGTGCTGTATCCCCCAATTCATCAGCGTGCTCTATCCCCACATTCATCAGTGTGCTATATCGCCCCATTCATCAGTGTGCTGTCTTCCTCCATTCATCAGGATGCTGTGTCCCCCCATTCATCAGTGTGCTGTCCCCACATTCATCAGGGTGTTCTATCCTCCCATTCATCAGGTTGTTGTATCCCCCCATTCTTCACTGTGCTGCATAGCCCCTTTCATCAGTGTGCTGTGTCGCCCCATTCATCTCTGTGTTGTATCCCCCATTCATCAGGATGCTGTGCTCCCCCCATTCATCAGTGTGCTGTATCCCCGTATTCATCAGAGTGATGTATCCCCCATTCATCAGTGTGCTGTATCCCGCCATTCATCAGTGAGTTTTATCCCCAATTCATCAGCTTGCTGTATCCCCCCCATTCATCAGTGCTCTGATTCCCACCATTCATCAATGCGTTGTATTCCCCAATTCATCAGTGTGTTGTATCCCCCCAATCATCAATGCGTTGTATACCCCCATTCATCAGCGTGCTGTATCCGCCATTCATCAGTGAGCTGTATCACCCCATTCATCAGTGTGCTGTATCCCTCCATTCATCAGGATGCTGTGTTCCCCCCATTCATCAGTGTTCTGTATCCCCATATTCATCAGTGTGTTGTATCCCCCCATTCATCAGTGTGCTGTATCCCCCATTCATCAATCTGGTGTATCCACCCATTCATCAGTGTATTTTATCCCCCATTCATCAGTGTGATGTATCCCACCACCAGCCCCATTCATTAGTGTGACTAGTCCCCCCATTCATCAGTGTGCTGTATCCCCCAATCAACAGTGTGAGGTGTCCCCCCATTCATCAGTGTGCTGTCCCCACATTCATCAGTGTGTTCTATCCTCCCATTCATCAGTGTGTTGTATCCCCCATTCATCAGTATGCTGTGTTACCCCATTCATCAGTGTGCTGTCACCCCATTCTTCAGTGTGCTGTATTCCTCCATTCATCAGGATGCTGTGCTCCCCCCATTCATCAGTGTGCTGTATCCCCGTATTCATCAGTGTGATGTATCCCCCATTCATCAGTGTGCTGTATCCCGCCATTCATCAGTGAGTTTTATCCCCCATTCATCAACTTGCTGTATCCTCCCATTCATCAGTGTTCTGTATCCCTCCATTCATCAATGCGTTGTATCCCCCAATTCATCAGTGTGTTGTATCCCCACATTCATCAGTGTGTTGTCTCCCTCCATTCATCAGTGTGTTGTATCCCCCCATTCATCAGTGTGCTGTATCCCCAATTCATCAGTGTGTTGTATCCCCCCATTCATCAGTGTGTTGTATCCCCCATTCATCAGTGTGTTGTATCCCACCATTCATCAGTGTGTTGTATCCCCCCATTCATCAGTGTGCTGTATCCCCCATTCATCAATCTGGTGTATCCACCCATTCATCAGTGTATTTTATCCCCCATTCATCAGTGTATTTTATCCCCCATTCATCAGTGTGATGTATCCCACCTCTAGCCCCATTCATCAGCTTGCTGTATCCCTCCATTCATCAGTGTGCTGTATCCCCCAATTCATCAGCGTGCTCTATCCCCACATTCATCAGTGTGCTATATCGCCCCATTCATCAGTGTGCTGTATTCCTCCATTCATCAGGATGCTGTGTCCCCCCATTAATCAGTGTGCTGTCCCCACATTCATCAGGGTGTTCTATCCTCCCATTCATCAGGTTGTTGTATCCCCCCATTCTTCACTGTGCTGCATAGCCCCTTTCATCAGTGTGCTGTGTCGCCCCATTCATCACTGTGTTGTATCCCCCATTCATCAGGATGCTGTGCTCCCCCCATTCATCAGTGTGCTGTATCCCCGTATTCATCAGAGTGATGTATCCCCCATTCATCAGTGTGCTGTATCCCGCCATTCATCAGTGAGTTTTATCCCCAATTCATCAGCTTGCTGTGTCCCCCCCATTCATCAGTGCTCTGATTCCCTCCATTCATCAATGCGTTGTATCCCCCAATTCATCAGTGTGTTGTATCCCCCCAATCATCAGTGTGTTGTATCCCCCATTCATCAATCTGGTGTATCCACACATTCATCAGTGTGTTGTATCCCCCATTCATCAGTGTGATGTATCCCACCACCAGCCCCATTCATCAGTTTGCTGTATTCCTCCATTCATCAGGATGCTGTGTCCCCCCATTTATTAGTGTGCTGTATCCCCGTATTCATCAGTGTGATGTATCCCCCAATCATCAGTGTGCTGTATCCAACCATTCATCAGTGTGCTGTATCCCACCATTCATCAGTGCGTTGTATCCCCCCCCATTTATCAGTGTGTTGTATCCCCCCATTCATCAGTGAGTTGTATCCCTCCATTCATCAGTGTGCTGTATCCCCCCTTTCTTCTGTGTGCTGTATCCCTCCATTCAGCAGTGTGCTTTATCCCCCCATTCATCAGCGTGCTGTATCCCCCATTCATCAGTGAGCTGTATCGCCCCATTCATCAGTGTGCTGTATTCCTCCATTCAGCAGGATGCTGTGTTCCCCCCATTCATCAGTGTGCTGTATCCCTGTATTCATCAGTGTGAGGTGTCCCTCCATTCATCAGTGTGCTGTCCCCACATTCATCAGTGTGTTCTATCCTCCCATTCATCAGTGTGTTTAATCCCCCCATTCTTCACTGTGCTGCATAGCCCCTTTCATTAGCGTGCTGTGTCGCCCCATTCATCACTGTGTTGTATCCCCCATTCATCAGTATGCTGTGTTACCCCATTCATCAGTGTGCTGTCACCCCATTCTTCAGTGTGCTGTATTCCTCCATTCATCAGGATGCTGTGCTCCCCCCATTCATCAGTGTGCTGTATCCCCGTATTCATCAGTGTGATGTATCCCCCATTCATCAGTGTGCTGTATCCCGCCATTCATCAATAAGTTTTATCCCCCATTCATCAGCTTGCTGAATCCCCCCATTCATCAGTGTTCTGTATCCCTCCATTCATCAATGCGTTGTATCCCCCAATTCATCAGTGTGTTTTATCCCCCCATTCATCAGTGTGTTGTCTCCCTCCATTCATCAGTGTGTTGTATCCACCCATTCATCAGTGTGCTGTATCCCCGTATTCATCAGTGTGATGTATCCCCCATTCATCAGTGTGCTGTATCCCGCCATTCATCAGTGAGTTTTATCCCACATTCATCAGCGTGCTGTATCCCCCCATTCATCTGTGTTCTGTATCCCTCCATTCATCAATGCATTGTATCCCCAATTCATCAGTGTGTTGTATCCCCCCATTCATCAGTATGCTGTACCCCAATTCATCAGTGTGTTGTATCCCCCCATTCATCAGTGTGTTGTATCCCCCATTCCTCAGTGTGTTGTATTCCCCCATTCATCAGTGTGTTGTATCCCTCCATTCATCTGTGTTCTGTATCCCCCCATTCATCTGTGTGCTGTATCCCTCCATTCATCAGTGTGCTTTATCCCCCCATTCATCAGCGTGCTGTATCCCCCATTCATCAGTGAGGTGTATCGCCCCATTCATCACTGTGCTGTATTCCTCCATTCATCAGGATGCTGTGTTCACACCATTCATCAGTGCGTTGTATCCCCCCCATTCATCAGTGTGTTGTATCCCCCCATTCATCAGTGTGTTGTATCCCTCCATTCATCAGTGTGCTGTATCCCCCCATTCATCTGTGTGCTGTATCCCTCCTTTCATCAGTGTGCTTTATACCCCCATTCATCAGCGTGCTGTATCCCCCATTCATCAGTGAGCTGTATCGCCCCATTCATCAGTGTGCTGTATCCCGCCATTCATCAGTGTTTTATCCCCCATTCATCAGCGTGCTGTATCCCCCCATTCATCTGTGTTCTGTATCCCTCCATTCATCAATGCGTTGTATACCCCAATTCATCAGTGTGTTGTATCCCCGCATTCATCAGTGTGTTGTATCCCTCCATTCATCAGTGTGTTGTATCCCCCCATTCATTAGTGTGCTGTATCCCCAATTCATCAGTGTGTTGTATCCCCCCATTCATCAGTGTGCTGTCCCCTCATTCATCAGTGTGTTCTATCCTCCCATTCATCAGTGTGTTGTATCCCCCATTCATCAGTATGCTGTGTTACCCCATTCATCAGTGTGCTGTCACCCCATTCTTCAGTGTGCTGTATTCCTCCATTCATCAGGATGCTGTGCTCCCCCCATTCATCAGTGTGCTGTATCCCCGTATTCATCAGTGTGATGTATCCCCCATTCATCAGTGTGCTGTATCCCGCCATTCATCAATGAGATTTATCCCCCATTCATCAGCTTGCTGTATCCCCCAATCAACAGTGTGAGGTGTACCCCCATTCATCAGGCATGCTGTATCCACACATTCATCAATCTGGTGTATCCACCCATTCATCAGTGTATTTTATCACCCATTCATCAGTGTGATATATCCCACCACCAGCCCCATTCATCAGTTTGCTGTATCCCTCCATTCATCAGTGTGCTGTATCCCCCAATTGATCAGCGTGCTCTATCCCCCCATTCATCAGTGTGCTATATCGCCCCATTCATCAGTGTGCTGTATTCCTCCATTCATCAGGATGCTGTGTCCTCGAATTCATCAGTGTGCTGTCCCCACATTCATCAGGGTGTTCTATCCTCCCATTCATCAGGTTTTTGTATCCCCACATTCTTCACTGTGCTGCATAGCCCCTTTCATCAGTGTGTTGTATCCCCCATTCATCAGTATGCTGTGTTACCCCATTCATCAGTGTGCTGTCACCCCATTCTTCAGTGTGCTGTATTCCTCCATTCATCAGGATGCTGTGCTCCCCCATTCATCAGTGTGCTGTATCCCCGTATTCATCAGAGTGATGTATCCTCCATTCATCAGTGTGCTGTATCCCGCCATTCATCAGTGAGTTTTATCCCCCATTCATCAGCTTGCTGTATCCCCCCATTCATCAGTGCTCTGATTCCCTCCATTCATCAATGCGTTGTATCCCCCAATTCATCAGTGTGTTGTATCCCCCCATTCATCAGTGTGTTGTATCCCCCATTCCTCAGTGTGTTGTATCCCCCCATTCATCAGTGTGTTGTATCCCCCCATTCATCTGTGTGCTGTATCCCTCCATTCATCAGTGTGCTTTATCCCCCCATTCATCAGCGTGCTGTATCCCCCATTCATCAGTGAGGTGTATCGCCCCATTCATCACTGTGCTGTATTCCTCCATTCATCAGGATGCTGTGTTCACACCATTCATCAGTGCGTTGTATCCCCCCCATTCATCAGTGTGTTGTATCCCCCCATTCATCAGTGTGTTGTATCCCTCCATTCATCAGTGTGCTGTATCCCCCCATTCATCTGTGTGCTGTATCCCTCCTTTCATCAGTGTGCTTAATACCCCCATTCATCAGCGTGCTGTATCCCCCATTCATCAGTGAGCTGTATCGCCCCATTCATCAGTGTGCTGTATCCCCGTATTCATCAGTGTGATGTATCCCCCATTCATCAGTGTGCTGTATCCCGCCATTCATCAGTGTTTTATCCCCCATTCATCAGCGTGCTGTATCCCCCCATTCATCTGTGTTCTGTATCCCTCCATTCATCAATGCGTTGTATACCCCAATTCATCAGTGTGTTGTATCCCCGCATTCATCAGTGTGTTGTATCCCTCCATTCATCAGTGTGTTGTATCCCCCCATTCATTAGTGTGCTGTATCCCCAATTCATCAGTGTGTTGTATCCCCCCATTCATCAGTGTGCTATCCCCTCATTCATCAGTGTGTTCTATCCTCCCATTCATCAGTGTGTTGTATCCCCCATTCATCAGTATGCTGTGTTACCCCATTCATCAGTGTGCTGTCACCCCATTCTTCAGTGTGCTGTATTCCTCCATTCATCAGGATGCTGTGCTCCCCCCATTCATCAGTGTGCTGTATCCCCGTATTCATCAGTGTGATGTATCCCCCATTCATCAGTGTGCTGTATCCCGCCATTCATCAATGAGTTTTATCCCCCATTCATCAGCTTGCTGTATCCCCCAATCAACAGTGTGAGGTGTCCCCCCATTCATCAGGCATGCTGTATCCACACATTCATCAATCTGGTGTATCCACCCATTCATCAGTGTATTTTATCACCCATTCATCAGTGTGATATATCCCACCACCAGCCCCATTCATCAGTGTGCTGTATCCCTCCATTCATCAGTGTGCTGTATCCCCCAATTGATCAGCGTGCTCTATCCCCCCATTCATCAGTGTGCTATATCGCCCCATTCATCAGTGTGCTGTATTCCTCCATTCATCAATATGCTGTGTCCTCGAATTCATCAGTGTGCTGTCCCCACATTCATCAGGGTGTTCTATCCTCCCATTCATCAGGTTTCTGTATCCCCACATTCTTCACTGTGCTGCATAGCCCCTTTCATCAGTGTGTTGTATCCCCCATTCATCAGTATGCTGTGTTACCCCATTCATCAGTGTGCTGTCACCCCATTCTTCAGTGTGCTGTATTCCTCCATTCATCAGGATGCTGTGCTCTCCCATTCATCAGTGTGCTGTATCCCCGTATTCATCAGAGTGATGTATCCTCCATTCATCAGTGTGCTGTATCCCGCCATTCATCAGTGAGTTTTATCCCCCATTCATCAGCTTGCTGTAGCCCCCCATTCATCAGTGCTCTGATTCCCTCCATTCATCAATGCGTTGTATCCCCCAATTCATCAGTGTGTTGTATCCCCCCATTCATCAGTGTGTTGTATCCCCCATTCATCAATCTGGTGTATCCACCCATTCATCAGTGTATTTTATCCCCCATTCATCAGTGTGTTGCATCCCCCCATTCATCAGTGTGTTGTATCCCCCATTCATCAGGCATGCTGTATCCACACATTCATCAATCTGGTGTATCCACCCATTCATCAGTGTATTTTATCACCCATTCATCAGTGTGATATATCCCACCACCAGCCCCATTCATCAGTTTGCTGTATCCCTCCATTCATCAGTGTGCTGTATCCCCCAATTCATCAGCGTGCTCTATCCCCCCATTCATCAGTGCGCTATATCACCCCATTCATCAGTGTGCTTTATTCCTGCATTCATCAGGATGCTGTGTCCCCCCATTCATCAGTGTGCTGTATCCCCGTATTCATCAGCGTGATATATCCCCCAATCATCAGTGTGCTGTATCCCTCCATTCATCAGCGTGCTGTATCCAACCATTCATCAGTGTGCTGTATCCCACCATTCATCAGTTCGTTGTATCCCCCCCATTCATCAGTGTGCTGTATCCCCCCTTTCTTCTGTGTGCTGTATCCCTCCATTCATCAGTGTGCTTTATCCCCCCATTCATCAGCGTGCTGGATCCCCCATTCATCAGTGAGCTGAATCGCCCCATTCATCAGTGTGTTGTATCCCCCATTCATCAGTGTGTTGTATCCCTCCATTCATCAGTGTACTGTATCCAGCCATTCATCAGTGTGCTGCATCCCACCATTGATCAGTGCATTGTATCCCCCCCATTCATCAGTGTGTTGTATCCCCCCATTCATCAGTGAGTTGTATCCCTCCATTCCTCAGTGTGCTGTATCCCCCGTTTCTTCTGTGTGCTGTATCCCTCCATTCATCAGTGTGCTTTATCCCCCCATTCATCAGCGTGCTGTATCCCCCATTTATCAGTGTGATGTATCCCACCACCAGCCCCATTCATCAGTTTGCTGTATCCCTCCATTCATCAGTGTGCTGTATCCCCCAATTCAACAGCGTGCTCTATCCCCCCATTCATCAGTGCGCTATATCGCCCCATTCATCAGTGTGCTGTATCCCTCCATTCATCAGGATGCTGTGTCCCCCCATTCATCAGTGTGTTGTATCCCCCATTCATCAGTGTGTTGTATCCCACCATTCATCAGTGTGTTGTATCCCCCCATTCATCAGTGTGCTGTATCCCCCAATCAACAGTGTGAGGTGTCCCCCCATTCATCAGTGTGCTGTCCCCACATTCATCAGTGTGTTCTATCCTCCCATTCATCAGTGTGTTGTATCCCCCCATTCTTCACTGTCCTGCATAGCCCCTTTCATTAGTGTGCTGTGTCGCCCCATTCATCACTGTGTTGTATCCCCCATTCATCAGTATGCTGTGTTACCCCATTCATCAGTGTGCTGTCATCCCATTCTTCAGTGTGCTGTATTCCTCCATTCATCAGGATACTGTGCTCCCCCCATTCATCAGTGTGCTGTATCCCCGTATTCATCAGTGTGATGTATCCCACATTCATCAGTGTGCTGTATACCGCCATTCATCAATGAGTTTTATCCCCCATTCATCAGCTTGCTGTATCCCCCCATTCATCAGTGTTCTGTATCCCTCCATTCATCAATGCGTTGTATCCCCAATTCATTCGTGTGTTGTATCCCCCCATTCATCAGTGTGTTGTATCCCTCCATTCATCAGTGTGTTGTATCCCCCCATTCATCAGTATGCTGTATTCCCAATTCATCGGTGTGTTGTATCGCCCCATTCATCAGTGTGTTGTATCCCCCATTCATCAGTGTGTTGTATCCCCCCTTTCATCAGTGTGTTGTATCCCTCCATTCATCAGTGTTCTGTATCCCCCCATTCATCTGTGTGCTTTATCCACCCATTCATCAGCGTGTTGTATCCCCCATTCATCAGTGAGGTGTATCGCCCCATTCATCACTGTGCTGTATTCCTCCATTCATCAGTATGCTGTGTTCCCACCATTCATCAGTGCGTTGTATCCCCCCATTCATCAGTGCGTTGTATCCCCCCATTCATCAGTGTGTTGTATCCCTCCATTCATCAGTGTGCTGTATCCCCCCATTCATCTGTGTGTTGTATCCCTCCATTCATCAGTGTGCTTTATCCCCCCATTCATCAGCGTGCTGTATCCCCCATTCATCAGTGAGCTGTATCGCCCCATTCATCAGTCTGCTGTATCCCCGTATTCATCAGTGTAATGTATCCACCATTCATCAGTGTTTTATCCCCCATTCATCAGCGGGCTGTATCCCCCATTCATCTGTGTTCTGTATCCCTCCATTCATCAATGCGTTGTATACCCCAATTCATCAGTGTGTTGTATCCCCGCATTCATCAGTCTGTTGTATCCCTCCATTCATCAGTGTGTTGTATCCCCCCATTCATCAGTGTGCTGTATCCCGCATTCATCAGTATGCTGTGTTACCCCATTCATCAGTGTGCTGTCACCCCATTCTTCAGTGTGCTGTATTCCTCCATTCATCAGGATGCTGTGCTCCCCCCATTCATCAGTGTGCTGTATCCCCGTATTCATCAGTGTGATGTATCCCCCATTCATCAGTGTGCTGTATCCCCCCATTCATCAGTGTGTTGTATCCCCCATTCATCAATCTGGTGTATCCACCCATTCATCAGTGTATTTTATCCCCCATTCATCAGTGTGTTGCATCCCCCCATTCATCAGTGTGTTGTATCCCCCATTCATCAGGCATGCTGTATCCACACATTCATCAATCTGGTGTATCCACCCATTCATCAGTGTATTTTATCACCCATTCATCAGTGTGATATATCCCACCACCAGCCCCATTCATCAGTTTGCTGTATCCCTCCATTCATCAGTGTGCTGTATCCCCCAATTCATCAGCGTGCTCTATCCCCCCATTCATCAGTGCGCTATATCACCCCATTCATCAGTGTGCTTTATTCCTGCATTCATCAGGATGCTGTGTCCCCCCATTCATCAGTGTGCTGTATCCCCGTATTCATCAGTGTGATATATCCCCCAATCATCAGTGTGCTGTATCCCTCCATTCATCAGCGTGCTGTATCCAACCATTCATCAGTGTGCTGTATCCCACCATTCATCAGTTCGTTGTATCCCCCCCATTCATCAGTGTGCTGTATCCCCCCTTTCTTCTGTGTGCTGTATCCCTCCATTCATCAGTGTGCTTTATCCCCCCATTCATCAGCGTGCTGGATCCCCCATTCATCAGTGAGCTGAATCGCCCCATTCATCAGTGTGTTGTATCCCCCATTCATCAGTGTGTTGTATCCCTCCATTCATCAGTGTACTGTATCCAGCCATTCATCAGTGTGCTGCATCCCACCATTGATCAGTGCATTGTATCCCCCCCATTCATCAGTGTGTTGTATCCCCCCATTCATCAGTGAGTTGTATCCCTCCATTCCTCAGTGTGCTGTATCCCCCGTTTCTTCTGTGTGCTGTATCCCTCCATTCATCAGTGTGCTTTATCCCCCCATTCATCAGCGTGCTGTATCCCCCATTTATCAGTGTGATGTATCCCACCACCAGCCCCATTCATCAGTTTGCTGTATCCCTCCATTCATCAGTGTGCTGTATCCCCCAATTCAACAGCGTGCTCTATCCCCCCATTCATCAGTGCGCTATATCGCCCCATTCATCAGTGTGCTGTATCCCTCCATTCATCAGGATGCTGTGTCCCCCCATTCATCAGTGTGTTGTATCCCCCATTCATCAGTGTGTTGTATCCCACCATTCATCAGTGTGTTGTATCCCCCCATTCATCAGTGTGCTGTATCCCCCAATCAACAGTGTGAGGTGTCCCCCCATTCATCAGTGTGCTGTCCCCACATTCATCAGTGTGTTCTATCCTCCCATTCATCAGTGTGTTGTATCCCCCCATTCTTCACTGTCCTGCATAGCCCCTTTCATTAGTGTGCTGTGTCGCCCCATTCATCACTGTGTTGTATCCCCCATTCATCAGTATGCTGTGTTACCCCATTCATGAGTGTGCTGTCATCCCATTCTTCAGTGTGCTGTATTCCTCCATTCATCAGGATACTGTGCTCCCCCCATTCATCAGTGTGCTGTATCCCCGTATTCATCAGTGTGATGTATCCCACATTCATCAGTGTGCTGTATACCGCCATTCATCAATGAGTTTTATCCCCCATTCATCAGCTTGCTGTATCCCCCCATTCATCAGTGTTCTGTATCCCTCCATTCATCAATGCGTTGTATCCCCAATTCATTCGTGTGTTGTATCCCCCCATTCATCAGTGTGTTGTATCCCTCCATTCATCAGTGTGTTGTATCCCCCCATTCATCAGTATGCTGTATTCCCAATTCATCGGTGTGTTGTATCGCCCCATTCATCAGTGTGTTGTATCCCCCATTCATCAGTGTGTTGTATCCCCCCTTTCATCAGTGTGTTGTATCCCTCCATTCATCAGTGTTCTGTATCCCCCCATTCATCTGTGTGCTTTATCCACCCATTCATCAGCGTGTTGTATCCCCCATTCATCAGTGAGGTGTATCGCCCCATTCATCACTGTGCTGTATTCCTCCATTCATCAGTATGCTGTGTTCCCACCATTCATCAGTGCGTTGTATCCCCCCATTCATCAGTGCGTTGTATCCCCCCATTCATCAGTGTGTTGTATCCCTCCATTCATCAGTGTGCTGTATCCCCCCATTCATCTGTGTGTTGTATCCCTCCATTCATCAGTGTGCTTTATCCCCCCATTCATCAGCGTGCTGTATCCCCCATTCATCAGTGAGCTGTATCGCCCCATTCATCAGTCTGCTGTATCCCCGTATTCATCAGTGTAATGTATCCACCATTCATCAGTGTTTTATCCCCCATTCATCAGCGGGCTGTATCCCCCATTCATCTGTGTTCTGTATCCCTCCATTCATCAATGCGTTGTATACCCCAATTCATCAGTGTGTTGTATCCCCGCATTCATCAGTCTGTTGTATCCCTCCATTCATCAGTGTGTTGTATCCCCCCATTCATCAGTGTGCTGTATCCCGCATTCATCAGTATGCTGTGTTACCCCATTCATCAGTGTGCTGTCACCCCATTCTTCAGTGTGCTGTATTCCTCCATTCATCAGGATGCTGTGCTCCCCCCATTCATCAGTGTGCTGTATCCCCGTATTCATCAGTGTGATGTATCCCCCATTCATCAGTGTGCTGTATCCCGACATTCATCAATGAGCTTTATCCCCCATTCATCAGCTTGCTGAATCCCCCAATCAACAGTGTGAGGTGTCCCCCCATTCATCAGTGTGCTGTCCCCTCATTCATCAGTGTGTTCTATCCTCCCATTCATCAGTGTGTTGTATCCCCCCATTCATCAGTGTGTTGTATCCCCCATTCCTCAGTGTGTTGTATCCCCCCATTCATCAGTGTGTTGTATCCCTCCATTCATCTGTGTTCTGTATCCCCCCATTCATCTGTGTGCTGTATCCCTCCATTCATCAGTGTGCTTTATCCCCCCATTCATCAGCGTGCTGTATCCCCCATTCATCAGTGAGGTGTATCGCCCCATTCATCACTGTGCTGTATTCCTCCATTCATCAGGATGCTGTGTTCACACCATTCATCAGTGCATTGTATCCCCCCCATTCATCAGTGTGTTGTATCCCCCCATTCATCAGTGTGTTGTATCCCTCCATTCATCAGTGTGCTGTATCCCCCCATTCATCTGTGTGCTGTATCCCTCCTTTCATCAGTGTGCTTTATACCCCCATTCATCAGCGTGCTGTATCCCCCATTCATCAGTGAGCTGTATCGCCCCATTCATCAGTGTGCTGTATCCCCGTATTCATCAGTGTGATGTATCCCCCATTCATCAGTGTGCTGTATCCCGCCATTCATCAGTGTTTTATCCCCCATTCATCAGCGTGCTGTATCCCCCCATTCATCTGTGTTCTGTATCCCTCCATTCATCAATGCGTTGTATACCCCAATTCATCAGTGTGTTGTATCCCCGCATTCATCAGTGTGTTGTATCCCTCCATTCATCAGTGTGTTGTATCCCCCCATTCATTAGTGTGCTGTATCCCCAATTCATCAGTGTGTTGTATCCCCCCATTCATCAGTGTGCTATCCCCTCATTCATCAGTGTGTTCTATCCTCCCATTCATCAGTGTGTTGTATCCCCCATTCATCAGTATGCTGTGTTACCCCATTCATCAGTGTGCTGTCACCCCATTCTTCAGTGTGCTGTATTCCTCCATTCATCAGGATGCTGTGCTCCCCCCATTCATCAGTGTGCTGTATCCCCGTATTCATCAGTGTGATGTATCCCCCATTCATCAGTGTGCTGTATCCCGCCATTCATCAATGAGTTTTATCCCCCATTCATCAGCTTGCTGTATCCCCCAATCAACAGTGTGAGGTGTCCCCCCATTCATCAGGCATGCTGTATCCACACATTCATCAATCTGGTGTATCCACCCATTCATCAGTGTATTTTATCACCCATTCATCAGTGTGATATATCCCACCACCAGCCCCATTCATCAGTGTGCTGTATCCCTCCATTCATCAGTGTGCTGTATCCCCCAATTGATCAGCGTGCTCTATCCCCCCATTCATCAGTGTGCTATATCGCCCCATTCATCAGTGTGCTGTATTCCTCCATTCATCAGGATGCTGTGTCCTCGAATTCATCAGTGTGCTGTCCCCACATTCATCAGGGTGTTCTATCCTCCCATTCATCAGGTTTCTGTATCCCCACATTCTTCACTGTGCTGCATAGCCCCTTTCATCAGTGTGTTGTATCCCCCATTCATCAGTATGCTGTGTTACCCCATTCATCAGTGTGCTGTCACCCCATTCTTCAGTGTGCTGTATTCCTCCATTCATCAGGATGCTGTGCTCCCCCATTCATTAGTGTGCTGTATCCCCGTATTCATCAGAGTGATGTATCCTCCATTCATCAGTGTGCTGTATCCCGCCATTCATCAGTGAGTTTTATCCCCCATTCATCAGCTTGCTGTATCCCCCCATTCATCAGTGCTCTGATTCCCTCCATTCATCAATGCGTTGTATCCCCCAATTCATCAGTGTGTTGTATCCCCCCATTCATCAGTGTGTTGTATCCCCCATTCATCAATCTGGTGTATCCACCCATTCATCAGTGTATTTTATCCCCCATTCATCAGTGTGTTGCATCCCCCCATTCATCAGTGTGTTGTATCCCCCATTCATCAGGCATGCTGTATTCACACATTCATCAATCTGGTGTATCCACCCATTCATCAGTGTATTTTATCACCCATTCATCAGTGTGATATATCCCACCACCAGCCCCATTCATCAGTTTGCTGTATCCCTCCATTCATCAGTGTGCTGTATCCCCCAATTCATCAGCGTGCTCTATCCCCCCATTCATCAGTGCGCTATATCACCCCATTCATCAGTGTGCTTTATTCCTGCATTCATCAGGATGCTGTGTCCCCCCATTCATCAGTGTGCTGTATCCCCGTATTCATCAGTGTGATATATCCCCCAATCATCAGTGTGCTGTATCCCTCCATTCATCAGCGTGCTGTATCCAACCATTCATCAGTGTGCTGTATCCCACCATTCATCAGTTCGTTGTATCCCCCCCATTCATCAGTGTGCTGTATCCCCCCTTTCTTCTGTGTGCTGTATCCCTCCATTCATCAGTGTGCTTTATCCCCCCATTCATCAGCGTGCTGGATCCCCCATTCATCAGTGAGCTGAATCGCACCATTCATCAGTGTGTTGTATCCCCCATTCATCAGTGTGTTGTATCCCTCCATTCATCAGTGTACTGTATCCAGCCATTCATCAGTGTGCTGCATCCCACCATTGATCAGTGCATTGTATCCCCCCCATTCATCAGTGTGTTGTATCCCCCCATTCATCAGTAAGTTGTATCCCTCCATTCCTCAGTGTGCTGTATCCCCCGTTTCTTCTGTGTGCTGTATCCCTCCATTCATCAGTGTGCTTTATCCCCCCATTCATCAGCGTGCTGTATCCCCCATTTATCAGTGTGATGTATCCCACCACCAGCCCCATTCATCAGTTTGCTGTATCCCTCCATTCATCAGTGTGCTGTATCCCCCAATTCAACAGCGTGCTCTATCCCCCCATTCATCAGTGCGCTATATCGCCCCATTCATCAGTGTGCTGTATCCCTCCATTCATCAGGATGCTGTGTCCCCCCATTCATCAGTGTGTTGTATCCCCCATTCATCAGTGTGTTGTATCCCACCATTCATCAGTGTGTTGTATCCCCCCATTCATCAGTATGCTGTATCCCCCAATCAACAGAGTGAGGTGTCCCCCCATTCATCAGTGTGCTGTCCCCACATTCATCAGTGTGTTCTATCCTCCCATTCATCAGTGTGTTGTATCCCCCCATTCTTCACTGTCCTGCATAGCCCCTTTCATTAGTGTGCTGTGTCGCCCTATTCATCACTGTGTTGTATCCCCCATTCATCAGTATGCTGTGTTACCCCATTCATCAGTGTGCTGTCATCCCATTCTTCAGTGTGCTGTATTCCTCCATTCATCAGGATGCTGTGCTCCCCCCATTCATCAGTGTGCTGTATCCCCGTATTCATCAGTGTGATGTATCCCGCATTCATCAGTGTGCTGTATCCCGCCATTCATCAATGAGTTTTATCCCCCATTCATCAGCTTGCTGTATCCCCCCATTCATCAGTGTTCTGTATCCCTCCATTCATCAATGCGTTGTATCCCCCAATTCATCAGTGTGTTTTATCCCTCCATTCATCAATGCGTTGTATCCCCAATTCATTCGTGTGTTGTATCCCCCCATTCATCAGTGTGTTGTATCCCTCCATTCATCAGTGTGTTGTATCCCCCCATTCATCAGTATGCTGTATCCCCAATTCATCGGTGTGTTGTATCGCCCCATTCATCAGTGTGTTGTATCCCCCATTCATCAGTGTGTTGTATCCCCCCTTTCATCAGTGTGTTGTATCCCTCCATTCATCAGTGTTCTGTATCCCCCCATTCATCTGTGTGCTGTATCCCTCCATTCATCAGTGTGCTTTATCCACCCATTCATCAGCGTGTTGTATCCCCCATTCATCAGTGAGGTGTATCGCCCCATTCATCACTGTGCTGTATTCCTCCATTCATCAGTATGCTGTGTTCCCACCATTCATCAGTGCGTTGTATCCCCCCATTCATCAGTGCGTTGTATCCCCCCATTCATCTGTGTGTTGTATCCCTCCATTCATCAGTGTGCTTTATCCCCCCATTCATCAGCGTGCTGTATCCCCCATTCATCAGTGAGCTGTATCGCCCCATTCATCAGTCTGCTGTATCCCCGTATTCATCAGTGTAATGTATCCACCATTCATCAGTGTTTTATCCCCCATTCATCAGCGTGCTGTATCCCCCATTCATCTGTGTTCTGTATCCCTCCATTCATCAATGCGTTGTATACCCCAATTCATCAGTGTGTTGTATCCCCGCATTCATCAGTCTGTTGTATCCCTCCATTCATCAGTGTGTTGTATCCCCCCATTCATCAGTGTGCTGTATCCCGCATTCATCAGTATGCTGTGTTACCCCATTCATCAGTGTGCTGTCACCCCATTCTTCAGTGTGCTGTATTCCTCCATTCATCAGGATGCTGTGCTCCCCCCATTCATCAGTGTGCTGTATCCCCGTATTCATCAGTGTGATGTATCCCCCATTCATCAGTGTGCTGTATCCCGACATTCATCAATGAGCTTTATCCCCCATTCATCAGCTTGCTGAATCCCCCAATCAACAGTGTGAGGTGTCCCCCCATTCATCAGTGTGTTCTATCCCTCCATTCATCAGTGTGTTGCATCCCCCCATTCATCAGTGTGTTGTATCCCCCATTCATCAATCTGGTGTATCCACCCATTCATCAGTGTATTTTATCCCCCATTCATCAGTGTGTTGTATCCCCCCATTCATCAGTGTGTTGTATCCCCCATTCATCAGGCATGCTGTATCCCCACATTCATCAATCTGGTGTATCCACCCATTCATCAGTGTATTTTATCCCCCATTCATCAGTGTGATGTATCCCACCTCTAGCCCCATTCATCAGTTTGCTGCATCCCTCCATTCATCAGTGTGCTGTATCCCCCAATTCATCAGCGTGCTCTATCCCCCCATTCATCAGTGCGCTATATCGCCCCATTCTTCAGTGTGCTATATTCCACCATTCATCAGGATGCTGTGTCCCCCCATTCATCAGTGTGCTTTATCCCCGTATTCATCAGTGTGATGTATCCCCCAATCACCAGTGTGTTGTATCCCTCCATTCATCAGTGTGCTGTATCCAACCATTCATCATTCATCAGTGCGTTGTATCCCCCCCATTCATCAGTGTGTTCTATCCCCCCATTCATCAGTGAGTGGGATCCCTCCATTCATCAGTGTGCTGTATCCCCCCTTTCTTCTGTGTGCTGTATCCCTCCATTCATCAGTGTGCTTTATCCCCACATTCATCAGCGTGCTGTATCCCCCATTCATCAGTGAGCTGTATCGCCCCATTCATCAGTGTGTTGTATCCCTCCATTCATCAGTGTGCTGTATCCAACCATTCATCAGTGTGCTGCATCCCACCATTCATCAGTGCATTGTATCCCCCCCATTCATCAGTGTGTTGTATCCCCCCATTCATCAGTGAGTTGTATCCCTCCATTCATCAGTGTGCTGTATCCCCCGTTTCTTCTGTGTGCTGTATCCCTCCATTCATCAGTGTGCTTTATTCCCCATTCATCAGCGTGCTGTATCCCCCATTTATCAGTGTGATGTATGCCACCACCAGCCCCATTCATCAGTGCTCTGATTCCCTCCATTCATCAATGCGTTGTATCCCCCAATTCATCAGTGTGTTGTATCCCCCCATTCATCAGTGTGTTGTATCCCCCATTCATCAATCTGGTGTATCCACCCATTCATCAGTGTATTTTATCCCCCATTCATCAGTGTGTTGTATCCCCCCATTCATCAGTGTATTTTATCCCCCATTCATAAGTGTGCTGTATCCCCCATTCATCAATCTGGTATATCCACCCATTCATCAGTGTATTTTATCCCCCATTCATCAATCTGGTGTATCCACCCATTCATCAGTGTATTTTATCCCCCATTCATCAGGCATGCTGTATCCCCACATTCATCAATCTGGTGTATCCACCCATTCATCAGTGTATTTTATCCCCCATTCATCAGTGTGATGTATCCCACTACCAGCCCCATTCATCAGTTTGCTGTATCCCTCCATTCATCAGTCTGCTGTATCCCCCAATTCATCAGGGTGCTCTATCCCCCCATTCATCAGTGAGCTATTTCGCCCCATTCATCAGTGTGCTGTATTCCTCCATTCATCAGGATGCTGTGTCCCCCCATTCATCAGTGTGCTTTATCCCCGTATTCATCAGTGTGATGTATCCCCCAATCATCAGTGTGTTGTATCCCTCCATTCATCAGTGTGCTGTATCCAACCATTCATCATTCATCAGTGCGTTGTATCCCCCCCATTCATCAGTGTGTTGTATCCCCCCATTCATCAGTGTGTTGTATCCCCCATTCATCAATCTGGTGTATCCACCCATTCATCAGTGTATTTTATCCCCCATTCATCAGTGTGTTGTATCCCCCCATTCATCAGTGTATTTTCTCCCCCATTCATCAGTGTGTTGTATCCCCCCATTCATCAGTGTGTTGTATCCCCCATTCATCAGGAATGCGGTATCCCCACATTCATCAGCTTGCTGTATCCCTTCATTCATCAGTGTGCTGTATCCCCCAATTCATCAGCGTGCACTATCCCCCCATTCATCAGTGTGCTGTATCCCCCAATTCTTCACTGTGCTGCATAACCCCTTTCATCAGTGTGCTGTGTAGCCCCATTCATCACTGTGTTGTATCCCCCATTCATCAGTGTGTTCTATCCTCCCATTCATCAGTGTGTTGTATCCCCCCATTCTTCACTGTGCTGCATAGCCCCTTTCATCAGTGTGCTGTGTCGCCCCATTCATCACTGTGTTGTATCCCCCATTCATCAGTATGCTGTGTTACTCCATTCATCAGTGTGCTGTCACCCCATTCTTCAGTGTGCTGTATTCCTCCATTCATCAGGATGCTGTGCACCCCCCATTCATCAGTGTGCTGTATCCCCCATTCATCAGTGTGTTGTATCCCCCATTCATCAGTGTGCTGTATCCCGCCATTCATCAGTGAGTTTTATCCCCCATTCATCAGCTTGCTGTAGCCCCCCATTCACCAGTGTTCTGTATCTCTCCATTCATCAGTGTGCTGTATCCCCAATTCATCAGTGTGCTGTATCCCCAATTCATCAGTGTGTTCTATCCCCCCATTCATCAGTGTGTTGTATCCCTCCATTCATCAGTGTGCTGTATCCCCCCTTTCTTCAGTGTGCTGTATCCCTCCATTCATCAGTGTGCTTTATCCCCCCATTCATCAGCGTGCTGTATTCCCCATTCATCAGTGAGCTGTATCGCCCCATTCATCAGTGTGTTGTATCCCCCATTCATCAGTGTGTTGTATCCCTCCATTCATCAGTGTGCTGTATCCAACCATTCATCAGTGTGCTGCATCCCACCATTCATCAGTGCATTATATCCCCCCCATTCATCAGTGTGTTGTATCCCCCATTCATCAATCTGGTGTATCCACCCATTCATCAGCGTATTTTATCCCTCATTCATCAGTGTGTTGTATCCCCCCATTCATCAGTGTGTTGTATCCCCCATTCATCAGGCATGCTGTATCCCCACATTCATCAATCTGGTGTATCCACCCATTCATCAGTGTATTTTATCCCCCATTCAACAGTGTGATGTATCCCACTACCAGCCCCATTCATCAGTTTGCTGTTTCCCTCCATTCATCAGTGTGCTATATCCCCCAATTCATCAGCGTGCTCTATCCCGCCATTCATCAGTGCGCTATATCGCCCCATTCATCAGTGTGCTGTATTCCTCCATTCAACAGGATGCTGTGTCCTCCCATTCATCAGTGTGCTGTATCCCCGTATTCATCAGTGTGATGTATCCCCCAATCATCAGTGTGTTGTACCCCTCCATTCATCAGTGTGCTGTATCCAACCATTCATCAGTGTGCTGCATCCCACCATTCATCAGTGCATTGTATCACCCCCATTCATCAGTGTGTTGTATCCCCCCATTCATCAGTGAGTGGTATCCCTCCATTCATCAGTGTGCTGTATCCCCCCTTTCTTCTGTGTGCTGTATCCCTCCATTCATCAGTGTGCTTTATCCCCCCACTCATCAGCGTGCTGTATCCCCCATTCTTCAGTGAGCTGTATTGCCCCATTCATCAGTGTGTTGTATCCCCCATTCGTCAGTGTGTTGTATCCCTCCATTCATCAGTGCTGTATCCAACCATTCATCAGTGTGCTGCATCCCACCATTCATCAGTGCATTGTATCCCCCCCATTCATCAGTGTGTTGTATCCCCCCATTCATCAGTGAGTTGTATCCCTCCATTCATCAGTGTGCTGTATCCCCCGTTTCTTCTGTGTGCTGTATCCCTCCATTCATCAGTGTGCTTTATCCCCCCATTCATCAGCGTGCTGTATCCCCCATTTATCAGTGTGATGTATGCCACCACCAGCCCCATTTATCAGTTTGCTGTATCCCTCCATTCATCAGTGTGCTGTATCCTCCAATTCAACAGCATGCTCTATCCCCCCATTCATCAGTGCGCTATATTGCCCCATTCATCAGTGTGCTGTATTCCTCCATTCATCAGGATGCTGTGTCCCCCATTCATCAGTGTGCTGTATCCCCGTATTCATCACTGTGATGTATCCGCCAATCATCAGTGTGTTGTATCCCCGATTCATCAGTGTGTTGTATCCCACCATTCATCAGTGTGTTGTATCCCCCCATTCATCAGTGCACTGTATCCCCCATTCATCAATCTGGTGTATCCACCCATTCATCCGTGTATTTTATCCCCCATTCATCAGTGTGTTGTATCCCACCATTCATCAGTGTTTTGTATCCCCCCATTCATCAGTGTGCTGTATCCCCGATTCATCAATCTGGTGTATCCACCCATTCATCCGTGTATTTTATCCCCCATTCATCAGTGAGTTTTATCCCCCCATTCATCAGCGTGCTGTATTCCCCATTCATCAGTGTGTTGTATCACTCCATTCATCAGTGTGCTGTATCCAACCATTCATCAGTGTGCTGCATCCCACCATTCATCAGTGCATTGTATCCCCCCCATTCATCAGTGTGTTGTATCCCCCGTTTCTTCTGTGTGTTGTATCCCTCCATTCATCAGTGTGCTTTATCCCCCCATTCATCAGCGGGCTGTATCCCCCATTCATCAGTGTGATGTATCCCCCAATCATCAGTGTGTTGTATCCCTCCATTCATCAGTGTGCTGTATCCAACCATTCATCATTCATCAGTGCGTTGTATCCCCCCCATTCGTCAGTGTGTTGTATCCCCCCATTCGTCAGTCAGTGGGATCCCTCCATTCATCAGTGTGCTGTATCCCCACTTTCTTCTGTGTGCTGTATCCCTCCATTCATCAGTGTGCTTTATCCCCCCATTCATCAGCGTGCTGTATCCCCCATTCATCAGTGAGCTGTATCGCCCCATTCATCAGTGTGTTGTATCCCTCCATTCATCAGGGTGCTGTATCCAACCATTCATCAGTGTGCTGCATCCCACCATTCATCAGTGCATTGTATCCCCCCCATTCATCAGAGTGTTGTATCCCCCCCATTCATCAGTGAGTTGTATCCCTCCATTCATCAGTGTGCTGTATCCCCCGTTTCTTCTGTGTGCTGTATCCCTCCATTCATCAGTGTGCTTTATCCCCCCATTCATCAGCGTGCTGTATCCCCCATTTATCAGTGTGATGTATGCCACCACCAGCCCCATTCATCAGTTTGCTGTATCCCTCCATTCATCAGTGTGCTGTATCCCGCCATTCATCAGTGAGTTTTATCCCCCATTCATCAGCTTGCTGTATCCCCCCCATTCATCAGTGCTCTGATTCCCTCCATTCATCAATGCGTTGTATCCCCCAATTCATCAGTGTGTTGTATCCCCCCATTCATCAGTGTGTTGTATCCCCCATTCATCAATCTGGTGTATCCACCCATTCATCAGTGTATTTTATCCCCCATTCATCAGTGTGTTGTATCCCCCCATTCATCAGTGTGTTGTATCCCCCATTCATCAGGCATGCGGTATCCCCACATTCATCAATCTGGTGTAGCCACCCGTTCATCAGTGTATTTTATCCCCCATTCATCAGTGTGATGTATCCCACCACTAGCCCCATTCATCAGCTTGCTGTATCCCTCCATTCATCAGTGTGCTGTATCCCCCAATTCATCAGCGTGCTCTATCCCCCCATTCATCAGTGTGCTGTATCCCCCAATTCTTCACTGTGCTGCATAACCCCTTTCATCAGTGTGCTGTGTCGCCCCATTCATCACTGTTTGTATCCCCCATTCATCAGTGTATTCTATCCTCCCATTCATCAGTGTGTTGTATCCCCCCATTCTTCACTGTGCTGCATAGCCCCTTTCATCAGTGTGCTGTGTCGCCCCATTCATCACTGTGTTGTATCCCCCATTCATCAGTATGCTGTGTTACTCCATTGATCAGTGTGCTGTCACCCCATTCTTCAGTGTGCTGTATTCCTACATTCATCAGGATGCTGTGCACCCCCCATTCATCAGTGTGCTGTATCCCCCATTCATCAGTGTGTTGTATCCCCCATTCATCAGTGTGCTGTATCCCGCCATTCATCAGTGAGTTTTATCCCCCATTCATCAGCTTGCTGTAGCCCCCCATTCACCAGTGTTCTGTATCCCTCCATTCATCAATGCATTGTATCCCCCAATTCATCAGTGTGTTGTATCCCCCCATTCATCAGTGTGTTGTATCCCTCCATTCATCAGTGTGTTGTATCCCCCCATTCATCAGTGTGCTGCATCCCACCATGCATCAGTGAATTGTATCCCCCTCATTCATCAGTGTGTTGTATCCCCCCATTCATCCGTGAGTTGTATCCCTCCATTCATCAGTGTGCTGTATCCCCCGTTTCTTCTGTGTGCTGTATCCCTCCATTCATCAGTGTGCTTTATCCCCCCATTCATCAGCGTGCTGTATCCCCCATTTATCAGTGTGATGTATGCCACCACCAGCCCCATTTATCAGTTTGCTGTATCCCTCCATTCATCAGTGTGCTGTATCCTCCAATTCAACAGCGTGCTCTATCCCCCCATTCATCAGAGCGCTATATTGCCCCATTCATCAGTGTGCTGTATTCCTCCATTCATCAGGATGCTGTGTCCCCCCATTGATCAGTGTGCTGTATCCCCGTATTCATCACTGTGATGTATCTGCCAATCATCAGTGTGTTGTAACCCCATTCATCAGTGTGTTGTATCCCACCATTCATCAGTGTGTTGTATCCCCCCATTCATCAGTGCGCTGTATCCCCCATTCCTCAATCTTGTGTATCCACCCATTCATCCGTGTATTTTATCCCCCATTCATCAGTGTGTTGTATCCCACCATTCATCAGTGTGTTGTATCCCCCCATTCATCAGTGTGCTGTAACCCCGATTCATCAATCTGGTGTATCCACCCATTCATCCGTGTATTTTATCCCCCATTCATCAGTGAGTTTTATCCCCCCATTCATCAGCGTGCTGTATTCCCCATTCATCAGTGAGCTGTATCGCCCCATTCATCAGTGTGTAGTATCCCCCATTCATCAGTGTGTTGTATCCCTCCATTCATCAGTGTGCTGTATCCAACCATTCATCAGTGTGCTGCATCCCACCATTCATCAGTGCATTGTATCCCCCCCATTCATCAGTGTGTTGTATCCCCCCATTCATCAGTGAGTTGTATCCCTCCATTCATCAGTGTACTGTATCCCCCGTTTCTTCTGTGTGCTGTATCCCTCCATTCATCAGTGTGCTTTATCCCCCCATTCATCAGCGTGCTGTATCCCCCATTCATCAGTGTGATGTATCCCCCAATCATCAGTGTGTTGTATCCCTCCTTTCATCAGTGTGCTGTATCCAACCATTCATCATTCATCAGTGCGTTGTATCCCCCCCATTCATCAGTGTGTTATATCCCCCCATTCATCAGTGAGTGGGATCCCTCCATTCATCAGTGTGCTGTATCCCCCCTTTCTTCTGTGTGCTGTATCCCTCCATTCATCAGTGTGCTTTATCCCCCCATTCATCAGCGTGCTGTATCCCCCATTCATCAGTGAGCTGTATCGCCCCATTCATCAGTGAGTTGTATCCCCCCCATTCATCAGTGTGTTGTATCCCCCCATTCATCAGTGAGTTGTATCCCTCCATTCATCAGTGTGCTGTATCCCCCGTTTCTTCTGTGTGCTGTATCCCTCCATTCATCAGTGTGCTTTATCCCCCCCATTCATCAGGGTGCTGTATCCCCCATTTATCAGTGTGATGTATGCCACCACCAGCCTCATTCATCAGCTTGCTGTATCCCTAAATTCATCAGTGTGCTGTATCCCGCCATTCATCAGTGAGTTTTATCCCCCATTCATCAGCTTGCTGTATCCCCCCCATTCATCAGTGCTCTGATTCCCTCCATTCATCAATGCGTTGTATCCCCCAATTCATCAGTGTGTTGTATCCCCCCATTCATCAGTGTGTTGTATCCCCCATTCATCAATCTGGTGTATCCACCCATTCATCAGTGTATTTTATCCCCCATTCATCAGTGTGTTGTATCCCCCCATTCATCAGTGTGTTGTATCCCCCATTCATCAGGCATGCGGTATCCCCACATTCATCTATCTGGTGTAGCCACCCGTTCATCAGTGTATTTTATCCCCCATTCATCAGTGTGATGTACCCCACCACTAGCCCCATTCATCAGCTTGCTGTATCCCTCCATTCATCAGTGTGCTGTATCCCCCAATTCATCAGCGTGCTCTCTCCCCCCATTCATCAGTGTGCTGTATCCCCCAATTCTTCACTGTGCTGCATAACCCCTTTCATCAGTGTGCTGTGTCGCCCCATTCATCACTGTGTTGTATCCCCCATTCATCAGTGTATTCTATCCTCCCATTCATCAGTGTGTTGTATCCCCCATTCATCAATCTGGTGTATCCACCCATTCATCAGTGTATTTTATCCCCCATTCATCAGTGTGTTGTATCCCCCCATTCATCAGTGTGTTGTATCCCCCATTCATCAGGCATGCGGTATCCCCACATTCATCTATCTGGTGTAGCCACCCGTTCATCAGTGTATTTTATCCCCCATTCATCAGTGTGATATACCCCACCACTAGCCCCATTCATCAGCTTGCTGTATCCCTCCATTCATCAGTGTGCTGTATCCCCCAATTCATCAGCGTGCTCTATCCCCTCATTCATCAGTGTGCTGTATCCCCCAATTCTTCACTGTGCTGCATAACCCCTTTCATCAGTGTGCTGTGTCGCCCCATTCATCACTGTGTTGTATCCCCCATTCATCAGTATGCTGTGTTACTCCATTGATCAGTGTGCTGTCACCCCATTCTTCAGTGTGCTGTATTCCTCCATTCATCAGGATGCTGTGCACCCCCCATTCATCAGTGTGCTGTATCCCCCATTCATCAGTGTGTTGTATCCCCCATTCATCAGTGTGCTGTATCCCGCCATTCATCAGTGAGTTTTATCCCCCATTCATCAGCTTGCTGTAGCCCGCCATTCACCAGTGTTCTGTATCCCTCCATTCATCAATGCATTGTATCCCCCAATTCATCAGTGTGTTGTATCCCCCCATTCAGCAGTGTGTTGTATCCCTCCATTCATCAGTGTGTTGTATCCCCCCATTCATCAGTGTGCTGTATCCCTCATTCATCAGTGTGTTGTATCCCCCCATTCGTCAGTGTGTTGTATCCCCCCATTCATCAGTGTGCTGTATCCCCGTATTCATCAGTGTGATGTATCCCCCATTCATCAGTGTGCTGTATCCCGCCATTCATCAGTGTTTTATCCCCCATTCATCGGCGTGCTGTATCCCCCCATTCATCTGTGTTCTGTATCCCACCATTCATCAATGCTTTGTATACCCTAATTCATCAGTGTGCTGTCCCCACATTCATCAGGGTGTTCTATCCTCCCATTCATTAGGTTGTTGTATCCCCCCATTCTTCACTGTGCTGCATAGCCCCTTTCATCAGTGTGTTGTATCCCCCATTCATCAGTATGCTGTGTTACCCCATTCATCAGTGTGATGTATCCCCCAATCATCAGTGTGTTGTATCCCTCCATTCATCAGTGTGCTGTATCCAACCATTCATCATTCATCAGTGCGTTGTATCCCCCACATTCATCAGTGTGTTGTATCCCCCCATTCTTCACTGTGCTGCATAGCCCCTTTCATCAGTGTGTTGTATCCCCCATTCATCAGTATGCTGTGTTACCCCATTCATCAGTGTGATGTATCCCCCAATCATCAGTGTGTTGTATCCCTCCATTCATCAGTGTGCTGTATCCAACCATTCATCATTCATCAGTGCGTTGTATCCCCCCCATTCATCAGTGTGTTATATCCCCCCATTCATCAGTGAGTGGGATCCCTCCATTCATCAGTGTGCTGTATCCCCCCTTTCTTCTGTGTGCTGTATCCCTCCATTCATCAGTGTGCTGTATCCCCCAATTCATCAGCGTGCTCTATCCCCCCATTCATCAGTGTGCTGTATCCCCCAATTCTTCACTGTGCTGCATAACCCCTTTCATCAGTGTGCTGTGTCGCCCCATTCATCACTGTGTTGTATCCCCCATTCATCAGTATGCTGTGTTACTCCATTGATCAGTGTGCTGTCACCCCATTCTTCAGTGTGCTGTATTCCTCCATTCATCAGGATGCTGTGCACCCCCCATTCATCAGTGTGCTGTATCCCCCATTCATCAGTGTGTTGTATCCCCCATTCATCAGTGTGCTGTATCCCGCCATTCATCAGTGAGTTTTATCCCCCATTCATCAGCTTGCTGTAGCCCGCCATTCACCAGTGTTCTGTATCCCTCCATTCATCAATGCATTGTATCCCCCAATTCATCAGTGTGTTGTATCCCCCCATTCAGCAGTGTGTTGTATCCCTCCATTCATCAGTGTGTTGTATCCCCCCATTCATCAGTGTGCTGTATCCCTCATTCATCAGTGTGTTGTATCCCCCCATTCGTCAGTGTGTTGTATCCCCCCATTCATCAGTGTGCTGTATCCCCGTATTCATCAGTGTGATGTATCCCCCATTCATCAGTGTGCTGTATCCCGCCATTCATCAGTGTTTTATCCCCCATTCATCGGCGTGCTGTATCCCCCCATTCATCTGTGTTCTGTATCCCACCATTCATCAATGCTTTGTATACCCTAATTCATCAGTGTGCTGTCCCCCACATTCATCAGGGTGTTCTATCCTCCATTCATTAGGTTGTTGTATCCCCCCATTCTTCACTGTGCTGCATAGCCCCTTTCATCAGTGTGTTGTATCCCCCATTCATCAGTATGCTGTGTTACCCCATTCATCAGTGTGATGTATCCCCCAATCATCAGTGTGTTGTATCCCTCCATTCATCAGTGTGCTGTATCCAACCATTCATCATTCATCAGTGCGTTGTATCCCCCACATTCATCAGTGTGTTGTATCCCCCCCATTCTTCACTGTGCTGCATAGCCCCTTTCATCAGTGTGTTGTATCCCCCATTCATCAGTATGCTGTGTTACCCCATTCATCAGTGTGATGTATCCCCCAATCATCAGGTGTTGTATCCCTCCATTCATCAGTGTGCTGTATCCAACCATTCATCATTCATCAGTGCGTTGTATCCCCCCCATTCATCAGTGTGTTATATCCCCCCATTCATCAGTGAGTGGGATCCCTCCATTCATCAGTGTGCTGTATCCCCCCTTTCTTCTGTGTGCTGTATCCCTCCATTCATCAGTGTGCTTTATCCCCCCATTCATCAGCGTGCTGTATCCCCCATTCATCAGTGTGATGTATCCCCCAATCATCAGTGTGTTGTATCCCTCCATTCATCAGTGTGCTGTATCCAACCATTCATCATTCATCAGTGCGTTGTATCCCCCCCATTCATCAGTGTGTTATATCCCCCCATTCATCAGTGAGTGGGATCCCTCCATTCATCAGTGTGCTGTATCCCCCCTTTCTTCTGTGTGCTGTATCCCTCCATTCATCAGTGTGCTTTATCCCCCCATTCATCAGCGTGCTGTATCCCCCATTCATCAGTGAGCTGTATCGCCCCAGTCATCAGTGTGTTGTATCCCCCCCATTCATTAGTGTGTTGTATCCCCCCATTCATCAGAGTTGTATCCCTCCATTCATCAGTGTGCTGTATCCCCCGTTTCTTCTGTGTGCTGTATCCCTCCATTCATCAGTGTGCTTTATCCCCCCATTCATCAGCGTGCTGTATCCCCCATTTATCAGTGTGATGTATGCCACCACCAGCCCCATTCATCAGTTTGCTGTATCCCTCCATTCATCAGTGTGCTGTATCCCGCCATTCATCAGTGAGTTTTATCCCCCATTCATCAGCTTGCTGTATCCCCCCCATTCATCAGTGCTCTGATTCCCTCCATTCATCAATGCGTTGTATCCCCCAATTCATCAGTGTGTTGTATCCCCCCATTCATCAGTGTGTTCTATCCCCCATTCATCAATCTGGTGTATCCACCCATTCATCAGTGTATTTTATCCCCCATTCATCAGTGTGTTGTATCCCCCCATTCATCAGTGTGTTGTATCCCCCATTCATCAGGCATGCGGTATCCCCACATTCATCAATCTGGTGTAGCCACCCGTTCATCAGTGTATTTTATCCCCCATTCATCAGTGTGATGTATCCCACCACTAGCCCCATTCATCAGCTTGCTGTATCCCTCCATTCATCAGTGTGCTGTATCCCCCAATTCATCAGCGTGCTCTATCCCCCATTCATCAGTGTGCTGTATAGCCCAATTCTTCACTGTGCTGCATAACCCCTTTCATCAGTGTGCTGTGTCGCCCCATTCATCACTGTATTGTATCCCCCATTCATCAGTGTGTTGTATCCCCCCATTCATCAGTGTGTTGTATCCCCCATTCATCAGGCATGCGGTATCCCCACATTCATCAATCTGGTGTAGCCACCCGTTCATCAGTGTATTTTATCCCCCATTCATCAGTGTGATGTATCCCACCACTAGCCCCATTCATCAGCTTGCTGTATCCCTCCATTCATCAGTGTGCTGTATCCCCCAATTCATCAGCGTGCTCTATCCCCCCATTCATCAGTGTGCTGTATAGCCCAATTCTTCACTGTGCTGCATAGCCCCTTTCATCAGTGTGCTGTGTCGCCCCTTTCATCACTGTGTTGTATCCCCCATTCATCAGTATGCTGTGCACCCCCCATTCATCAGTGTGCTGTATCCCCCATTCATCAGTGTGTTGTATCCCCCATTCATCAGTGTGCTGTATCCCACCATTCATCAGTGAGTTTTATCCCCCATTCATCAGCTTGCTGTAGCCCCCCATTCACCAGTGTTCTGTATCCCTCCATTCATCAATGCATTGTATCCCCCAATTCATCAGTGTGTTGTATCCCCCCATTCATCAGTGTGTTGTATCCCTCCATTCATCAGTGTGTTGTATCCCCCCATTCATCAGTGTGCTGTATCCCCAATTCATCAGTGTGTTGTATCCCCCCATTCATCAGTGTGATGTATCCCCCATTCATCAGTGTGCTGTATCCCGGCATTCATCAGTGTGTTGTATCCCCCCATTCATCAGTGTGCTGTATCCCCCATTCATCAATCTGGTGTATCCACCCATTCATCAGTGTATTTTATCCCCCATTCATCAGTGTGTTGTATCCCCCATTCATCAGGCATGCTGTATCCCCACAGTCATCAATCTGGTGTATCCACCCATTCATCAGTGTATTTTATCCCCCATTCATCAGTGTGATGTATCCCACTACCAGCCCCATTCATCACTTTGCTGTATCCCTCCATTCATCAGTGTGCTGTATCCCCCAATTCATCAGCGTGCTCTATCGCCCCATTCATCAGTGCGCTATATCGCCCCATTAATCAGTGTGCTGTATTCCTCCATTCATCAGGATGCTGTGTCCCCCCATTCATCAGTGTGCTTTATCCCCGTATTCATCAGTGTGATGTATCCCCCAATCATCAGTGTGTTGTATCCCTCCATTCATCAGTGTGCTGCATCCAACCATTCATCATTCATCAGTGCGTTGTATCCCCCCCATTCATCAGTGTGTTGTATCCCCCCATTCATCAGTGAGTGGGATCCCTCCATTCATCAGGATGCTGTGTCCCCCCATTCATCAGTGTGCTTTATCCCCCCATTCATCAGTGTGTTGTATCCCTCCATTCATCAGTGTGCTGTATCCAACCATTCATCAGTGTGCTGCATCCCACCATTCATCAGTGCATAGTATCCCCCCCATTCATCAGTGTGTTGTATCCCCCCATTCATCAGTGAGTTGTATCCCTCCATTCATCAGTGTGCTGTATCCCCCGTTTCTTCTGTGTGCTGTATCCCTCCATTCATCAGTGTGCTGTATCCCGCCATTCATCAGTGAGTTTTATCCCCCATTCATCAGCTTGCTGTATCCCCCCCATTCATCAGTGCTCTGATTCCCTCCATTCATCAATGCGTTGTATCCCCCAATTCATCAGTGTGTTGTATCCCCCCATTCATCAGTGTGTTGTATCCCCCATTCATCAATCTGGTGTATCCACCCATTCATCAGTGTATTTTATCCCCCATTCATCAGTGTGTTGTATCCCCCCATTCATCAGTGTATTTTATCCCCCATTCATCAGTGTGTTCTATACCCCCATTCATCAGTGTGTTGTATCCCCCATTCATCAGGCATGCGGTATCCCCACATTCATCAATCTGGTGTAGCCACCCGTTCATCAGTGTATTTTATCCCCCATTCATCAGTGTGATGTATCCCACCACTAGCCCCATTCATCAGCTTGCTGTATCCCTCCATTCATCAGTGTGCTGTATCCCCCAATTCATCAGCGTGCTCTATCCCCCCATTCATCAGTGTGCTGTATCCCCCAATTCTTCACTGTGCTGCATAACCCCTTTCATCAGTGTGCTGTGTCGCCCCATTCATCACTGTGTTGTATCCCCCATTCATCAGTGTATTCTATCCCCCCATTCATCAGTGTGCTGTATCCCCCAATTCTTCACTGTGCTGCATAACCCCTTTCATCAGTGTGCTGTGTCGCCCCTTTTATCACTGTGTTGTATCCCCCATTCATCAGTATGCTGTGTTACTCCATTGATCAGTGTGCTGTCACCCCATTCTTCAGTGTGCTGTATTCCTCCATTCATCAGGATGCTGTGCACCCCCCATTCATCAGTGTGCTGTATCCCCCATTCATCAGTGTGCTGTATCCCGCCATTCATCAGTGAGTTTTATCCCCCATTCATCAGCTTGCTGTAGCCCCCCATTCACCAGTGTTCTGTATCCCTCCATTCATCAATGCATTGTATCCCCCAATTCATCAGTGTGTTGTATCCCCCCATTCATCAGTGTGTTGTATCCCTCCATTCATCAGTGTGTTGTATCCCCCCATTCATCAGTGTGCTGTATCCCCAATTCATCAGTGTGTTGTATCCCCCGATTCATCAGTGTGATGTATCCCCCATTCATCAGTGTGCTGTATCCCGGCATTCATCAATGAGTTTTATCCCCCATTCATCAGCTTGCTCTATCCCCCCATTCATCAGTGTTCTGTATCCCTCCATTCATTAATGCGTTGTATCCCCCCATTCATCAGTGTGCTGTATCCCTCATTCATCAGTGTGCTGTATCCCCCCTTTCTTCTGTGTGCTGTATCCCCCCATTCATCTGTGTTCTGTATCCCACCATTCATCAATGCTTTGTATACCCCAATTCATCAGTGTGCTGTCCCCACATTCATCAGGGTGTTCTATCCTCCCATTCATTAGGTTGTTGTATCCCCCCATTCTTCACTGTGCTGCATAGCCCCTTTCATCAGTGTGTTGTATCCCCCATTCATCAGTATGCTGTGTTACCCCATTCATCAGTGTGCTGTCACCCCATTCTTCAGTGTGCTGTATTCCTCCATTCATCAGGATTCTGTGCTCCCCCAATTCATCAGTGTGTTGTATCCACCCATTCATCAGTGTGTTGTATCCCCCATTCATCAATCTGGTGTATCCACACATTCATCAGTGTATTTTATCCCCCATTCATCATTGTGTTGTATCCCCCCATTCATCAATGTGTTGTATCCCCCAATCATCAGTGTGTTGTATCCCCCCATTCATCAGTGTGCTGTATCCCCAATTCATCAGTGTGTTGTATCCCCCCATTCATCAGTGTGATGTATCCCCCATTCATCAGTGTGCTGTATCCCGGCATTCATCAATGAGTTTTATCCCCCATTCATCAGCTTGCTCTATCCCCCCATTCATCAGTGTTCTGTAGCCCTCCATTCATTAATGCGTTGTATTCCCCCATTCGTCAGTGTGTTGTATCCCCCCATTCATCAGTGTGCTGTATCCCCGTATTCATCAATGTGCTGTATCCCCCATTCATCAGTGAGCTGTATCGCCCCATTCATCAGTGTGCTGTATCCCCGTATTCATCAGTGTGATGTATCCCCCATTCATCAGTGTGCTGTATCCCCCCATTCATCAGTTTGCTGTATCCCTCCATTCATCAGTGTGCTATATCGCCCCATTCATCAGTGTGCTGTATTCCTCCATTCATCAGGATGCTGTGTCCCCCCATTCATCAGTGTGCTGTATCCCCGTATTCATCAGTGTGATGTATCCCCCATTCATCAGTGTGCTGTATCCCCCCATTCATCAATGTGTTGTATCCCCAATTCATCAGGCATGCTGTATCCCCACATTCATCAATCTGGTGTATCCACCCATTCATCAGTGTATTTTATCCCCCATTCATCAGTGTGATGTATCCCACTACCAGCCCCATTCATCACTTTGCTGTATCCCCCCATTCATCAGTGTGCTGTATCCCCGTATTCATCAGTGTGATGTATCCCCCATTCATCAGTGTGCTGTATCCCGCCATTCATCAATGAGTTTTATCCCCCATTCATCAGCTTGCTGTATCCCCCCATTCATCAGTGCTCTTTCCCTCCATTCATCAATGCGTTGTATCCCCCAATTCATCAGTGTGTTGTATCCCCCCATTCATCAGTGTGCTGTCCCCTCATTCATCAGTGTGTTCTATCCTCCCATACATCAGTGTGTTGTATCCCCCCCATTCATCAGTGTGTTGTATCCCCCCATTCATCAGTGAGTTGTATCCCTCCATTCATCAGTGTGCTGTATCCCCCGTTTCTTCTGTGTGCTGTATCCCTCCATTCATCAGTGTGATTATCCCCCCATTCATCAGCGTGCTGTATCCCCCATTTATCAGTGTGATGTATGCCACCACCAGCCCCATTCATCAGTTTGCTGTATCCCTCCATTCATCAGTGTGCTGTATCCCGCCATTCATCAGTGAGTTTTATCCCCCATTCATCAGCTTGCTGTATCCCCCCCATTCATCAGTGCTCCGATTCCCACCATTCATCAATGCGTTGTATCCCCCAATTCATCAGTGTGTTGTATCCCCCCATTCATCAGTGTGTTGTATCCCCCATTCATCAATCTGGTGTATCCACCCATTCATCAGTGTATTTTATCCCCCATTCATCAATGTGTTGTATCCCCCCATTCATCAGTGTATTTTATCCCCCATTCATCAGTGTGTTGTATCCCCCCATTCATCAGTGTGTTGTATCCCCCATTCATCAGGCATGCGGTATCCCCACATTCATCAATCTGGTGTAGCCACCCGTTCATCAGTGTATTTTATCCCCCATTCATCAGTGTGATGTATCCCACCACTAGCCCCGTTCATCAGCTTGCTGTATCCCTCCATTCATCAGTGTGCTGTATCCCCCAATTCATCAGCGTGCTCTATCCCCCCATTCATCAGTGTGCTGTATCCCCCAATTCTTCACTGTGCTGCATAACCCCTTTCATCAGTGTGCTGTATCCCCATTCATCAGTGTATTCTATCCTCCCATTCATCAGTGTGTTGTATCCCCCCATTCTTCACTGTGCTGCATAGCCCCTTTCATCAGTGTGCTGTGTCGCCCCTTTCATCACTGTGTTGTATCCCCCATTCATCAGTATGCTGTGTTACTCCATTGATCAGTGTGCTGTCACCCCATTCTTCAGAGTGCTGTATTCCTCCATTCATCAGGATGATGTGCACCCCCCATTCATCAGTGTGTTGTATCCCCCATTCATCAGTGTGCTGTATCCCGCCATTCATCAGTGAGTTTTATCCCCCATTCATCAGCTTGCTGTAGCCCCCCATTCACCAGTGTTCTGTATCCCTCCATTCATCAATGCATTGTGTCCCCCAATTCATCAGTGTGTTGCATCCCCCCATTCATCAGTGTGTTGTATCCCTCCATTCATCAGTGTGTTGTATCCCCCCATTCATCAGTGTGCTGTATCCCCAATTCATCAGTGTGTTGTATCCCCCCATTCATCAGTGTGATGTATCCCCCATTCATCAGTGTGCTGTATCCCGGCATTCATCAATGAGTTTTATCTCCCATTCATCAGCTTGCTCTATCCCCCCATTCATCAGTGTTCTGTATCCCTCCATTCATTAATGCGTTGTATCCCCCCATTCATCAGTGTGCTGTATCCCTCATTCATCAGTGTGTTGTATCCCCCCATTCGTCAGTGTGTTGTATCCCCCCATTCATCAGTGTGCTGTATCCCCGTATTCATCAATGTGCTGTATCCCCTATTCATCAGTGAGCTGTATCGCCCCATTCATCAGTGTGCTGTATCCCCGTATTCATCAGTGTGATGTATCCCCCATTCATAAGTGTGCTGTATCCCGCCATTCATCAGTGTTTTATCCCCCATTCATCAGGGTGCTGTATCCCCCCATTCATCTGTGTTCTGTATCCCACCATTCATCAATGCTTTGTATACCCCAATTCATCAGTGTGCTGTCCCCACATTCATCAGGGTGTTCTATCCTCCCATTCATTAGGTTGTTGTATCCCCCCATTCTTCACTGTGCTGCATAGCCCCTTTCATCAGTGTGTTGTATCCCCCATTCATCAGTATGCTGTGTTACCCCATTCATCAGCGTGCTGTCACCCCATTCTTCAGTGTGCTGTATTCCTCCATTCATCAGGATTCTGTGCTCCCCCAATTCATCAGTGTGTTGTATCCCCCCATTCATCAGTGTGTTGTATTCCCCATTCATCAATCTGGTGTATCCACCCATTCATCAGTGTATTTTATCCCCCATTCATCATTGTGTTGTATCCCCCCATTCATCAATGTGTTGTATCCCCCATTCATCAGTGTGATGTATCCCACTACCAGCCCCATTCATCACTTTGCTGTATCCCTCCATTCATCAGTGTGCTGTATCCCCCAATTCATCAGTGTGCTCTATCGCCCCATTCATCAGTGCGCTATATCGCCCCATTAATCAGTGTGCTATATTCCTCCATTCATCAGGATGCTGTGTCCCCCCATTCATCAGTGTGCTTTATCCCCGTATTCATCAGTGTGATGTATCCCCCAATCATCAGTGTGTTGTATCCCTCCATTCATCAGTGTGCTGTATCCAACCATTCATCATTCATCAGTGCGTTGTATCCCCCCCATTCATCAGTGTGTTGTATCCCCCCATTCATCAGTGAGTGGGATCCCTCCATTCATCAGTGTGCTGTATCCCCCCTTTCTTCTGTGTGCTGTATCCCTCCATTCATCAGTGTGCTTTATCCCCCCATTCATCAGCGTGCTGTATCCCCCATTCATCAGTGAGCTGTATCGCCCCATTCATCAGTGTGTTGTATCCCTCCATTCATCAGTGTGCTGTATCCAACCATTCATCAGTGTGCTGCATCCCACCATTCATCAGTGCATAGTATCCCCCCCATTCATCAGTGTGTTGTATCCCCCCATTCATCAGTGAGTTGTATCCCTCCATTCATCAGTGTGCTGTATCCCCCGTTTCTTCTGTGTGCTGTATCCCTCCATTCATCAGTGTGCTGTATCCCGCCATTCATCAGTGAGTTTTATCCCCCATTCATCAGCTTGCTGTATCCCCCCCATTCATCAGTGCTCTGATTCCCTCCATTCATCAATGCGTTGTATCCCCCAATTCATCAGTGTGTTGTATCCCCCCATTCATCAGTGTGTTGTATCCCCCATTCATCAATCTGGTGTATCCACCCATTCATCAGTGTATTTTATCCCCCATTCATCAGTGTGTTGTATCCCCCCATTCATCAGTGTATTTTATCCCCCATTCATCAGTGTGTTGTATCCCCCCATTCATCAGTGTGTTGTATCCCCCATTCATCAGGCATGCGGTATCCCCACATTCATCAATCTGGTGTAGCCACCCGTTCATCAGTGTATTTTATCCCCCATTCATCAGTGTGATGTATCCCACCACTAGCCCCATTCATCAGCTTGCTGTATCCCTCCATTCATCAGTGTGCTGTATCCCCCAATTCATCAGCGTGCTCTATCCCCCCATTCATCAGTGTGCTGTATCCCCCAATTCTTCACTGTGCTGCATAACCCCTTTCATCAGTGTGCTGTGTCGCCCCATTCATCACTGTGTTGTATCCCCCATTCATCAGTATGCTATGTTACTCCATTGATCAGTGTGCTGTCACCCCATTCTTCAGTGTGCTGTATTCCTCCATTCATCAGGATGCTGTGCACCCCCCATTCATCAGTGTGCTCTATCCCCCATTCATCAGTGTGTTGTATCCCCCATTCATCAGTGTATTTTATCCCCCATTCATCAGTGTGATGTATCCCACCACTAGCCCCATTCATCAGCTTGCTCTATCCCTCCATTCATCAGTGTGCTGTATCCACCAATTCATCAGCGTGCTCTATCCCCCCATTCATCAGTGTGCTGTATCCCCCAATTCTTCACTGTGCTGAATAACCCCTTTCATCAGTGTGCTGTGTCGCCCCATTCATCACTGTGTTGTATCCCCCATTCATCAGTGTGCTGTATCCCCCAATTCATCAGCGTGCTCTATCCCCCCATTCATCAGTGTGCTGTATCCCCCAATTCTTCACTGTGCTGAATAACCCCTTTCATCAGTGTGCTGTGTCGCCCCATTCATTACTGTGTTGTATCCCCCATTCATCAGTGTGCTGTATCCCGCCATTCATCAGTGAGTTTTATCCCCCATTCATCAGCTTGCTGTAGCCCCCCATTCACCAGTGTTCTGTATCCCTCCATTCATCAATGCGTTGTATCCCCCAATTCATCAGTGTGTTGTATCCCCCCATTCATCAGTGTGTTGTAATCCTCCATTCATCAGTGTGTTGTATCCCCCCATTCATCAGTGTGCTGTATCCCTCATTCATCAGTGTGTTGTATCCCCCCATTCATCAGTGTGTTGTATCCCCCATTCATCAGGCATGCTGTATCCCCACATTCATCAATCTGGTGTATCCACCCATTCATCAGTGTATTTTATCCCCCATTCATCAGTGTGATGTATCCCACTACCAGCCCCATTCATCAGTTTGCTGTATCCCTCCATTCATCAGTGTGCTGTATCCCCCAATTCATCAGCGTGCTCTATCCCCCCATGCATCAGTGCGCTATATCGCCCCATTCATCAGTGTGCTGTATTCCTCCATTCATCAGGATGCTGTGTCCTCCCATTAATCAGTGTGCTGTATCCCCGTATTCATCAGTGTGATGTATCCCCCAATCATCAGTGTGTTATATCCCTCCATTCATCAGTGTGCTGTATCCAACCATTCATCAGTGTGCTGTATCCCACCATTCATCAGTGCGTTGTATCCCCCCCATTCATCAGTGTGTTGTATCCCCCCATTCATCAGTGAGCGGTATCCCTCCATTCATCAGTGTGCTGTATCCCCCCTTTCTTCTGTGTGCTGTATCCCTCCATTCATCAGTGTGCTTTATCCCCCCACTCATCAGCGTGCTGTATCCCCCATTCATCAGTGAGCTGTATCGCCCCATTCATCAGTGTGTTGTATCCCCCATTCATCAGTGTGTTGTATCCCTCCATTCATCAGTGCTGTATCCCACCATTCATCAGTGCATTGTATCCCCCCCATTCATCAGTGTGTTGTATCCCCCCATTCATCAGTGAGTTGTATCCCTCCATTCAACAGTGTGCTGTATCCCCCGTTTCTTCTGTGTGCTGTATCCCTCCATTCATCAGTGTGCTTTATCCCCCCATTCATCAGCGTGCTGTATCCCCCATTTATCAGTGTGATGTATGCCACCACCAGCCCCATTCATCAGTTTGCTGTATCCCTCCATTCATCAGTGTGCTGTATCCTCCAATTCAACAGCGTGCTCTATCCCCCCATTCATCAGTGCGCTATATCGCCCCATTCAACAGTGTGCTGTATCCCTCCATTCATCAGTGTGCTTTATCCCCCCACTCATCAGCGTGCTGTATCCCCCATTCATCAGTGAGCTGTATCGCCCCATTCATCAGTGTGTTGTATCCCCCATTCATCAGTGTGTTGTATCCCTCCATTCATCAGTGTGTTGTATCCCACCATTCATCAGTGTGTTGTATCCCCCCATTCATCAGTGTGCTGTATCCCCCATTCATCAATCTGGTGTATCCATCCATTCATCCGTGTATTTTATCCCCCATTCATCAGTGTGTTGTATCCCCCCATTCCTCAGTGTGTTGTTTCCCCCATTAATCAGTGTGATGTATCCCCGTATTCATCAGTGTGATGTATCCCCCAATCATGTGTTGTATCCCTCCATTCATCAGTGTGCTGTATCCAACCATTCATCAGCGTGCTGTATCCCTCCATTCATCAATGCGTTGTATACCCCAATTCATCATTGTGTTGTATCCCCGCATTCATCAGTGTGTTGTATCCCTCCATTCATCAGTGTGTTGAATCCCCCATTCATCAGTGTGTTTTATCCCATCATTCATCAGTGTGTTGTATCCCCCCATTCGTCAGTGTGCTGTATCCCCCATTCATCAATCAGGAGTATCCACCCATTTATCAGTGTATTTTATCCCCCATTCATCAGTGTGATGTATCCCACCGCCAGCCCCATTCATTAGTGTGTCTAGTCCCCCCATTCATCAGCGTACTGTATCCCCCCATTCATCAGTGTGCTGTATCCCACCATTTATCAGTGCGTTTTATTCCCCCCATTCATCAATCTGGTGTATCCACCCATTCATCAGTGTATTTTATCCCCCATTCATCAGGCATGCTGTATCCCCACATTCATCAATCTGGTGTATCCACCCATTCATCAGTGTATTTTATCCCCCATTCATCAGGCATGCTGTATACCCACATTCATCAATCTGGTGTATCCACCCATTCATCAGTGTATTTTATCCCCCATTCATCAGTGTGATGTATCCCACCACCAGCCCCATTCATTAGTGTGTCTAGTCCCCCCATTCATCAGTGTGCTGTATCCCCCAATCAAATGTGTGAGGTGTCCCCCCATTCATCAGTGTGTTGTATCCCTCCATTCATCAGTGTGTGGTATCCCCCCATTCATGAGTGTGCTGTATCCCCAATTCATCAGTGTGTTGTATCCCCCCATTTATCAGTGTGTTGTATCCCTCCATTCATCAGTGTGTTGTATCCCCCCATTCATCAGTGTGCTGTATCCCCAATTCATCAGTGTGCTGTATCCCCAATTCATCAGTGCGTTCTATCCCCCCATTCATCAGTGTGTTGTATCCCTCCATTCATCAGTGTGCTGAATCCAACCATTCATCAGTCTGCTGCATCCCACCATTCATCAGTGCATTATATCCCCCCCCATTCATCAGTGTGTTGTATCCCCCATTCATCAATCTGGTGTATCCACCCATTCATCAGTGTATTTTATCCCTCATTCATCAGTGTGTTGTATCCCCCCATTCATCAGTGTGTTGTATCCCCCATTCATCAGGCATGCTGTATCCCCACATTCATCAATCTGGTGTATCCACCCATTCATCAATGTATTTTATCCCCCATTCATCAGTGTGATGTATCCCACTACCAGCCCCATTCATCAGTTTGCTGTATCCCTCCATTCATCAGTGTGCTGTATCCCCCAATTCATCAGCGTGCTCTATCCCCCCATTCATCAGTACGCTATATCGGCCCATTCATCAGTGTGCTGCATCCCCCCTTTCTTCAGTGTGCTGTATCCCTCCATTCATCAGTGTGCTTTATCCTCCCATTCATCAGCGTGCTGTATTCCCCATTCATCAGTGAGCTGTATCGCCCCATTCATCAGTGTGTTGTATCCCCCATTCATCAGTGTGTTGTATCCCTCCATTCATCAGTGTGCTGAATCCAACCATTCATCAGTCTGCTGCATCCCACCATTCATCAGTGCATTATATCCCACCATTCATCAGTGTGTTGTATCCCCCATTCATCAATCTGGTGTATCCACCCATTCATCAGTGTATTTTATCCCTCATTCATCAGTGTGTTGTATCCCCCCATTCATCAGTGTGTTGTATCCCGCATTCATCAGGCATGCTGTATCCCCACATTCATCAGTGTATTTTATCCCCCATTCATCAGTGTGATGTATCCCACTACCAGCCCCATTCATCAGTTTGCTGTATCCCTCCATTCATCAGTGTGCTGTATCCCCCAATTCATCAGCGTGCTCTATCCCCCCATTCATCAGTACGCTATATCGGCCCATTCATCAGTGTGCTGCATAACCCCTTTCATCAGTGTGCTGTGTCGCCCCATTCATCACTGTGTTGTATCCCCCATTCATCAGTGTGTTCTATCCTCCCATTCGTCAGTGTGCTGTATCCCCCATTCATCAATCAGGAGTATCCACCCATTCATCAGTGTATTTTATCCCCCATTCATCAGTGTGATGTATCCCACCACCAGCCCCATTCATTAGTGTGTCTAGTCCCCCCATTCATCAGCGTGCTGTATCCCCCCATTCATCAGTGTGCTGTATCCCACCATTTATCAGTGCGTTTTATTCCCCCCATTCATCAGTGTGTTGTATCCCCCCATTCATCGGTGTGTTGTATCCCTCCATTCATCAGTGTGCTGTATCCCCCCCATTCATCAGCGTGCTGTATCCCCCATTCATCAATCTGGTGTATCCACCCATTCATCAGTGTATTTTATCCCCCATTCATCAGTGTGTTGTATCCCCCATTCATCAGGCATGCTGTATCCCCACATTCATCAATCTGGTGTATCCACCCATTCATCAGTGTATTTTATCCCCCATTCATCAGTGTGTTGTATCCCCCCAATCATCAGTGTGATGTATCCCTCCCATTCATCAGCATGCTGTATCCCCACATTCATCAATGTGCTGTATCCCCGTATTCATCAGTGTGCTGTAACCCCGTATTCATCAGTGTGATGTATGCCCCCAATCATCAGTGTGTTGTATCCCCCACAATCATCAGTGTGCTGTCCCCCCCATTCATCAGTATGCTGTATCCTCCAATTCATCAGTGTGCTGTGTCCCATCACTACCGCATTCATCAGTGAGCTGTGTCCCCCCATTCATCAGTGTGCTGTGTCCCCCCAATACCCCCATTCATCAGTGTATTGGATCCCCCCATTCATCAGTGTGTTGTATCCCCCCCATTCATCAGTGTCCTGTGTCCACCCACTACACCCATTCATCAGTGTGCTTTGTCCCCCCATTCATCAGTGAGCTGTATCCCCCATTCATCAGTGTGCTGTATCCCCCAAATCATCAGTTTGATGTATTCCCCATTCATCAGTGTGCTGTCCCCCCATTCATCAGTGTGTTGTATCCCCCCATTCATCAGTATGCTGTGATGCCCCATTCATCAGTGCATTATATCCCCCCCATTCATCAGTGTGTTGTATCCCCCATTCATCAATCTGGTGTATCCACACATTCATCAGAGTATTTTATCCCTCATTCATCAGTGTGTTGTATCCTTCCATTCATCAGTGTGTTGTATCCCCCATTCATCAGGCATGCTGTATCCCCACATTCATCAATCTGGTGTATCCACCCATTCATCAGTGTATTTTATCCCCCATTCATCAGTGTGATGTATCCCACTACCAGCCCCATTCATCAGTTTGCTGTATCCCTCCATTCAACAGTGTGCTGTATCCCCCAATTCATCAGCGTGCTCTATCCCCCCATTCATCAGTGCGCTATATCGCCCCATTCATCAGTGTGCTGTATTCCTCCATTCATCAGGATGCTGTGTCCTCCCATTCATCAGTGTGCTGTATCCCCGTATTCATCAGTGTGATGTATCCCCCAATCATCAGTGTGTTGTATCCCTCCATTCATCAGTGTGTGTATCCCCCCATTCATCAGTGAGTGGTATCCCTCCATTCATCAGTGTGCTGTATCCCCCCTTTCTTCTGTGTGCTGTATCCCTCCATTCATCAGTGTGCTTTATCCCCCCACTCATCAGCGTGCTGTATCCCCCATTCATCAGTGAGCTGTATCGCCCCATTCATCAGTGTGTTGTATCCCCCATTCATCAGTGTGTTGTATCCCTCCATTCATCAGTGCTGTATCCAACCATTCATCAGTGTGCTGCATCCCACCATTCATCAGTGCATTGTATCCCCCCCATTCATCAGTGTGTTGTACCCCCCATTCATCAGTGAGTTGTATCCCTCCATTCATCAGTGTGCTGTATCCCCCGTTTCTTCTGTGTGCTGTATCCCTCCACTCATCAGTGTGCTTTATCCCCCCATTCATCAGCGTGCTGTATCCCCCATTTATCACTGTGATGTATGCCACCACCAGCCCCATTCATCAGTTTGCTGTATCCCTCCATTCATCAGTGTGCTGTATCCTCCAATTCAACAGCGTGCTCTATCCCCCCATTCATCAGTGCGCTATATTGCCCCATTCATCAGTGTGCTGTATTCCTCCATTCATCAGGATGCTGTGTCCCCCCATTCATCAGTGTGCTGTATCCCCGTATTCATCAGTGTGATATATCCCCCAATCATCAGTGGGTTGTATCCCCGATTCATCAGTGTGTTGTATCCCACCATTCATCAGTGTGTTGTATCCCCCCATTCATCAGTGTGCTGTATCCCCCATTCATCAATCTGGTGTATCCACCCATTCATCCGTGTATTTTATCCCCGATTCATCAGTGTGTTGTATCCCCCCATTCCTCAGTGTGTTGTATCCCCCATTCATCAGTGTGCTGTATCCCCGTATTCATCAGTGTGATGTATCCCCCAATCATGTGTTGTATCCCTCCATTCATCAGTGTATTGTATCCCCCCATTCATCAGTATGCTGTATCCCCAATTCATCAGTGTGTTGTATCCCCCATTCATCAGTGTGTTGAATCCCCCATTCATCATTGTGTTTTATCCCATCATTCATCAGTGTGTTGTATCCCCGCATTCGTCAGTGTGCTGTATTCCCCATTCATCAATCAGGAGTATCCACCCATTCATGAGTGTATTTTATCCCCCATTCATCAGTGTGATGTATCCCACCACCAGCCCCATTCATTAGTGTGTCTAGTCCCCCCATTCATCAGCGTGCTGTATCCCCCCATTCATCAGTGTGCTGTATCCCACCATTTATCAGTGCGTTTTATTCCCCCCATTCATCAGTGTGTTGTATCCCCCCATTCATCAGTGTGTTGTATCCCTCCATTCATCAGTGTGCTGTATCCCCCCGTTCATCAGCATGCTGTATCCCCCATTCATCAATCTGGTGTATCCACCCATTCATCAGTGTATTTTATCCCCCATTCATCAGTGTGTTGTATCCTCCATTCATCAGGCATGCTGTATCCCCACATTCATCAATCTGGTGTATCCACCCATTCATCAGTGTATTTTATCCCCCATTCATCAGGCATGCTGTGTCCCCACATTCATCAATCTGGTGTATCCACCCATTCATCAGTGTATTTTATCCCCCATTCATCAGGCATGCTGTATCCCCACATTCATCAATCTGGTGTATCCACCCATTCATCAGTGTGATGTATCCCACCACCAGCCCCATTCATTAGTGTGTCTAGTCCCCCCATTCATCAGTGTGCTGTATCCCCCAATGAAAAGTGTGAGGTGTCCCCCCATTCATCAGTGCGCTGTCCCCACATTCATCAGTGTGCTGTATACCCCCATTCTTCACTGTGCTGCATAGCCCCTTTCATCAGTGTGCTGTGTTACTCCATTCATCACTGTGTTGTATCCCCATTCATCAGTGTGTTCTATCCTCCCATTCATCAGTGTGTTGTAACCCCCATTCTTCACTGTGCTGCATAGCCCCTTTCATCAGTGTGCTGTGTGGCCCCTTTCATCACTGTGTTGTATCCCCCATTCATCAGTATGCTGTGTTACTCCATTCATCAGTGTGCTGTCACCCCATTCTTCAGTGTGCTGTATTCCTCCATTCATCAGGATGCTGTGCTCCCCCCATTCATCAGTGTGCTGTATCCCCCATTCATCAGTGTGTTGTATCCCCCATTCATCAGTGTGCTGTATCCCGCCATTCATCAGTGAGTTTTATCCCCCATTCATCAGCTTGCTGTATCCCCCATTCACCAGTGTGTTGTATCCCTCCATTCATCAGTGTGTTGTATCCCTCCATTCATCAGTGTGTTGTATCCCCCATTCATCAGTGTGCTGTATCCCCAATTCATCAGTGTGCTGTATCCCCCAATTCATCAGCATGCTGTATCCCCCCATTCATCAGTGTGCTGTATTCCTCCATTCATCAGGATGCTGTGTCCCCCCATTCATCAGTGTGCTGTATCCCCGTATTCATCAGTGTGATGTATCCCCCAATCATCAGTGTGTTGTATCCCCCCTTTCATCAGTGTGTTGTATCCCCCATTCATCAGGCATGCTGTATGCCCACATTCATCAATCTGGTGTATCCACCCATTCATCAGTGTATTTTATCCCCCATTCATCAGTGTGATGTATCCCACCATCAGCCCCATTCAGCAGTTTGCTGTATCCCTCCATTCATCAGTGTGCTGTATCCCCCAATTCATCAGCATGCTCTATCCCCCCATTCATCAGTGTGCTATGTCGCCCAATTCATCAGTGTGCTGTATTCCTCCATTCATCAGGATGCTGTGTCCCCCCATTCATCAGTGTGCTGTATCCCCGTATTCATCAGTGTGATGTATCCCCCAATCATCAGTGTGTTGTATCCCTCCATTCATCAGTGTGCTGTATCCCACCATTTATCAGTGCGTTGTATTCCCCCGATTCATCAGTGTGTTGTATCCCCCCATTCATCAGTGTGTTGTATCCCTCCATTCATCAGTGTGCTGTATCCCCCCATTCATCAGCGTGCTGTATCCCCCATTCATCAATCTGGTGTATCCACCCATTCATCAGTGTATTTTATCCCCCATTCATCAGTGTGTTGTATCCCCCATTCATCAGGCATGCTGTATCCCCACATTCATCAGTCTGGTGTATCCACCCATTCATCAGTGTATTTTATCCCCCATTCATCAGGCATGCTGTATCCCCACATTCATTAATCTGGTGTATCCACCCATTCATCAGTGTATTTTATCCCCCATTCATCAGGCATGCTGTATCCCCACATTCATCAATCTGGTGTATCCACCCATTCATCAGTGTGATGTATCCCACCACCAGCCCCATTCATTAGTGTGTCTAGTCCCCCCATTCATCAGTGTGCTGTATCCCCCAATGAACAGTGTGAGGTGTCCCCCCATTCATCAGTGCGCTGTCCCCACATTCATCAGTCTGCTGTATACCCCCATTCTTCACTGTGCTGCATAGCCCCTTTCATCAGTGTGCTGTGTCGCCCCATTCATCACTGTGTTGTATCCCCATTCATCAGTGTGTTCTATCCTCCCATTCATCAGTGTGTTGTAACCCCCATTCTTCACTGTGCTGCATAACCCCTTTCATCAGTGTGCTGTATTCCTCCATTCATCAGGATGCTGTGCTCCCCCCATTCATCAGTGTGCTGTATCCCCCATTCATCAGTGTATTGTATCCCCCATTCATCAGTGTGCTGTATCCCGCCATTCATCAGTGAGTTTCATCCCCCATTCATCAGCTTGCTGTATCCCCCATTCACCAGTGTTCTGTATCCCTCCATTCATCAATGCGTTGTATCCCCCAATTCATCAGTGTGTTGTATCCCCCCATTCATCAGTGTGTTGTATCCCTCCATTCATCAGTGTGTTGTATCCCCCCATTCATCAGTGTGCTGTATCCCCAATTCATCAGTGTGTTGTATCCCCCCATTCATCAGTGTGTTGTATCCCTCCATTCATCAGTGTGTTGTATCCCCCCATTCATCAGCGTGCTGTATCCCCAATTCATCAGTGTGCTGTATCCCCAATTCATCAGTGTGTTCTATCCCCCCATTCATCAGTGGGTTGTAACCCTCCATTCATCAGTGTGCTGTATCCCCCCTTTCTTCAGTGTGCTGTATCCCTCCATTCATCAGTGTGCTTTATCCCCCCATTCATCAGCGTGCTGTATCACCCATTCATCAGTGAGCTGTATCGCCCCATTCATCAGTGTGTTGTATCCCCCATTCATCAGTGTGTTGTATCCCTCCATTCATCAGTGTGCTGTATCCAACCATTCATCAGTGTGCTGCATCCCACCATTCATCAGTGCATTGTATCACCCCCATTCATCAGTGTGTTGTATCCCCCCATTCATCAGTGAGTTGTATCCCTCCATTCATCAGTGTGCTGTATCCCCACTTTCTTCTGTGTGCTGTATCCCTCCATTCATCAGTGTGCTTCATCCCCCCATTCATCAGCATGCTGTATCCCCCATTTATCAGTGTGATGTATCCCACCACCAGCCCCATTCATCAGTTTGCTGTATCCCTCCATTCATCAGTGTGCTGTATCCCCCAATTCAACAGCGTGCTCTATCCCCCCATTCATCAGTGCGCTATATCGTCCCATTCATCAGTGTGCTGTATTCCTCCATTCATCAGGATGCTGTGTCCCCCCATTCATCAGTGTGCTGTATCCCCGTATTCATCACTGTGATGTATCCGCCAATCATCAGTGTGTTGTATCCCCCATTCATCAGTGTGTTGTATCCCACGATTCATCAGTGTGTTGTATCCACCCATTCATCAGTGTGCTGTATCCCCCATTCATCAATCTAGTGTATCCACCCATTCATCCGTGTATTTTATCCCCCATTCATCAGTGTGTTGTATCCCCCCATTCATCAGTGTGTTGTATCCCGCATTCATCAGGCCTGCTGTATCCCCTCATTCATCAGTGTGCTGTATACCTGTATTCATCTGTGTGATGTATCCCTCCATTCATCAGTGTGCTGTATCCAACCATTCATCAGTGTGCTGTATTTCCCCATTCATCTGTGTGCTGTATCCCTCCATTCATCAGTGTGCTTTATCCCCCCATTCATCAGCGTGCTGTATCCCCGATTCATCACTGAGCTGTATCGCCCCATTCATCAGTGTCCTGTATTCCTCCATTCATCAGGATGCTGTGTTCCCCCCATTCATCAGTGCGCTATATCGTCCCATTCATCAGTGTGCTGTATTCCTCCATTCATCAGGATGCTGTGTCCCCCCATTCATCAGTGTGCTGTATCCCCGTATTCATCACTGTGATGTATCCGCCAATCATCAGTGTGTTGTATCCCCCATTCATCAGTGTGTTGTATCCCACCATTCATCTGTGCGTTGTATCCCCCACATTCATCAGTGTGTTGTATCCCCCCCATTCATCAGTGTGTTGTATCCCTCCATTCATCAGTGTGCTGTATTTCCCCATTCATCTGTGTGCTGTATCCCTCCATTCATCAGTGTGCTTTATCCCCCCATTCATCAGCGTGCTGTATCCCCGATTCATCACTGAGCTGTATCGCCCCATTCATCAGTGTCCTGTATTCCTCCATTCATCAGGATGCTGTGTTCCCCCCATTCATCAGAGTGCTATATCCCCATATTCATCAGTGTGATGTATCCCCCATTCATCAGTGTGCTGTATCCCGCCATTCATCAGTGAGTTTTATCCCCCATTCATCAGCGTGCTGTATCCCCCCATTCATCTGTGTTCTGTATCCCTCCATTCATCAATGCGTTGTATACCCCAATTCATCAGTGTTTTGTATCCCCGCATTCATCAGTGTGTTGTATCCCTCCATTCATCAGTGTGTTGTATCCCCCCATTCATCAGTGTGCTGTATCCCCAATTCATCAGTGTGTTGTATCCCCCAATTCATCAGTGTGTTGAATCCCCCATTCATCAGTGTGTTTTATCCCACCATTCATCAGTGTGTTGTATCCCCCCATTCATCAGTGTGCTTTATCCCCCATTCATCAATCTGGTGTATCCACCCATTCATCAGTGTATTTTATCCCCCATTCATCAGTGTGATCTATCCCACCACCAGCCCCATTCATTAGTGTGTCTAGTCCCCCCATTCATCAGTGTGCTGTATCCCCCAATCAACAGTGTGAGGTGTCCCCCCATTCATCTGTGTGCTGTCCCGACATTCGTCAGTCTATCCTCCCATTCATCAGTGTGTTGTATCCCCCCATTCTTCACTGTGCTGCATAGCCACTTTCATCAGTGTGCTGTGTTGCCCCATTCATCACTGTGTTGTATCCCCCATTCATCAGTATGCTGTATTACCCCATTCATCAGTGTGCTGTCACCCCATTCTTCAGTGTGCTGTATTCCTCCATTCATCAGATTGCTGTGCTCCCCCCATTCATCAGTGTGCTGTATCCCCGTATTCATCATTGTGATGTACCCCCATTCATCAGTGTGCTGTATCCTGCCATTCATCAGTGAGTTTTATCCCCCATTCATCAGCTTGCTGTATCCCCCCATTCATCAGTGTTCTGCATCCCTCCATTCATCAATGCGTTGTATCCCCCAATTCATCAGGGTGTTGTATCCCCCCATTCATCAGTGTGTTGTATCCCACCATTCATCAGTGTGTTGTATCCCCCCATTCATCAGTGTGCTGTATACCCAATTCATCAGTGTGTTGTATCCCCGCATTCATCAGTGTGTTGTATCCCCCATTCATCAGTGTGTTGTATCCCACCATTCATCAGTGTGTTGTATCCGCTCATTCATCAGTGTGCTGTATCCCCGTATTCATCGCTGTGATGTATCCGCCAATCATCAGTGTGTTGTATCCCCCATTCATCAGTGTGTTGTATCCCACCATTCATCAGTGTGTTGTATCCCCCCATTCATCAGTGTGCTGTATCCCCCATTCATCAATCTAGTATATCCACCCATTCATCCGTGTATTTTATCCCCCATTCATCAGTGTGTTGTATCCCCCCATTTCTCAGTGTGTTGTATCTCGCATTCATCAGGCCTGCTGTATCCCCTCATTCATCAGTGTGCTGTATACCTGTATTCATCTGTGTGATGTATCCCCCAACCATGTGTTGTATCCCTCCATTCATCAGTGTGCTGTATCCAACCAGTCATCAGCGTGCTGTATCCCCCCATTCATCAGTGTGCTGTATCCCACCATTCATCTGTGCGTTGTATCCCCCACATTCATCAGTGTGTTGTATCCCCCCATTCATCAGTGTGTTGTATCCCTCCATTCATCAGTGTGCTGTATTTCCCCATTCATCTGTGTGCTGTATCCCTCCATTCATCAGTGTGCTTTATCCCCCCATTCATCAGCGTGCTGTATCCCCCATTCATCACTGAGCTGTATCGCCCCATTCATCAGTGTGCTGTATTCCTCCATTCATCAGGATGCTGTGTTCCCCCCATTCATCAGTGTGCTATATCCCCGTATTCATCAGTGTGATGTATCCCCCATTCATCAGTGTGCTGTATCCCGCCATTCATCAGTGAGTTTTATCCCCCATTCATCAGCGTGCTGTATCCCCCCATTCATCTGTGTTCTGTATCCCTCCATTCATCAATGTGTTGTATACCCCAATTCATCAGTGTTTTGTATCCCCGCATTCATCAGTGTGTTGTATCCCTCCATTCATCAGTGTGTTGTATCCACCCATTCATCAGTGTGCTGTATCCCCAATTCATCAGTGTGTTGTATCCCCCAATTCATCAGTGTGTTGAATCCCCCATTCATCAGTGTGTTTTATCCCACCATTCATCAGTGTGTTGTAACCCCCCATTCATCAGTGTGCTTTATCCCCCATTCATCAATCTGGTGTATCCACCCATTCATCAGTGTATTTTATCCCCCATTCATCAGTGTGATCTATCCCACCACCAGCCCCATTCATTAGTGTGTCTAGTCCCCCCATTCATCAGCGTACTGTATCCCCCCATTCATCAGTGTGCTGTATCCCACCATTTATCAGTGCGTTTTATTCCCCCCATTCATCAGTGTGTTGTATCCCCCCATTCATCAGTGTGTTGTATCCCTCCATTCATCAGTGTGCTGTATCCCCCCGTTCATCAGCATGCTGTATCCCCCATTCATCAATCTGGTGTATCCACCCATTCATCAGTGTATTTTATCCCCCATTCATCAGTGTGTTGTATCCTCCATTCATCAGGCATGCTGTATCCCCACATTCATCAATCTGGTGTATCCACCCATTCATCAGTGTATTTTATCCCCCATTCATCAGGCATGCTGTGTCCCCACATTCATCAATCTGGTGTATCCACCCATTCATCAGTGTATTTTATCCCCCATTCATCAGGCATGCTGTATCCCCACATTCATCAATCTGGTGTATCCACCCATTCATCAGTGTGATGTATCCCACCACCAGCCCCATTCATTAGTGTGTCTAGTCCCCCCATTCATCAGTGTGCTGTATCCCCCAATGAAAAGTGTGAGGTGTCCCCCCATTCATCAGTGCGCTGTCCCCTCATTCATCAGTGTGCTGTATACCCCCATTCTTCACTGTGCTGCATAGCCCCTTTCATCAGTGTGCTGTGTTACTCCATTCATCACTGTGTTGTATCCCCATTCATCAGTGTGTTCTATCCTCCCATTCATCAGTGTGTTGTAACCCCCATTCTTCACTGTGCTGCATAGCCCCTTTCATCAGTGTGCTGTGTGGCCCCTTTCATCACTGTGTTGTATCCCCCATTCATCAGTATGCTGTGTTACTCCATTCATCAGTGTGCTGTCACCCCATTCTTCAGTGTGCTGTATTCCTCCATTCATCAGGATGCTGTGCTCCCCCCATTCATCAGTGTGCTGTATCCCCCATTCATCAGTGTGTTGTATCCCCCATTCATCAGTGTGCTGTATCCCGCCATTCATCAGTGAGTTTTATCCCCCATTCATCAGCTTGCTGTATCCCCCATTCACCAGTGTGTTGTATCCCTCCATTCATCAGTGTGTTGTATCCCTCCATTCATCAGTGTGTTGTATCCCCCATTCATCAGTGTGCTGTATCCCCAATTCATCAGTGTGCTGTATCCCCCAATTCATCAGCATGCTGTATCCCCCCATTCATCAGTGTGCTGTATTCCTCCATTCATCAGGATGCTGTGTCCCCCCATTCATCAGTGTGCTGTATCCCCGTATTCATCAGTGTGATGTATCCCCCAATCATCAGTGTGTTGTATCCCCCCTTTCATCAGTGTGTTGTATCCCCCATTCATCAGGCATGCTGTATGCCCACATTCATCAATCTGGTGTATCCACCCATTCATCAGTGTATTTTATCCCCCATTCATCAGTGTGATGTATCCCACCATCAGCCCCATTCAGCAGTTTGCTGTATCCCTCCATTCATCAGTGTGCTGTATCCCCCAATTCATCAGCATGCTCTATCCCCCCATTCATCAGTGTGCTATGTCGCCCAATTCATCAGTGTGCTGTATTCCTCCATTCATCAGGATGCTGTGTCCCCCCATTCATCAGTGTGCTGTATCCCCGTATTCATCAGTGTGATGTATCCCCCAATCATCAGTGTGTTGTATCCCTCCATTCATCAGTGTGCTGTATCCCACCATTTATCAGTGCGTTGTATTCCCCCGATTCATCAGTGTGTTGTATCCCCCCATTCATCAGTGTGTTGTATCCCTCCATTCATCAGTGTGCTGTATCCCCCCATTCATCAGCGTGCTGTATCCCCCATTCATCAATCTGGTGTATCCACCCATTCATCAGTGTATTTTATCCCCCATTCATCAGTGTGTTGTATCCCCCATTCATCAGGCATGCTGTATCCCCACATTCATCAGTCTGGTGTATCCACCCATTCATCAGTGTATTTTATCCCCCATTCATCAGGCATGCTGTATCCCCACATTCATTAATCTGGTGTATCCACCCATTCATCAGTGTATTTTATCCCCCATTCATCAGGCATGCTGTATCCCCACATTCATCAATCTGGTGTATCCACCCATTCATCAGTGTGATGTATCCCACCACCAGCCCCATTCATTAGTGTGTCTAGTCCCCCCATTCATCAGTGTGCTGTATCCCCCAATGAACAGTGTGAGGTGTCCCCCCATTCATCAGTGCGCTGTCCCCACATTCATCAGTCTGCTGTATACCCCCATTCTTCACTGTGCTGCATAGCCCCTTTCATCAGTGTGCTGTGTCGCCCCATTCATCACTGTGTTGTATCCCCATTCATCAGTGTGTTCTATCCTCCCATTCATCAGTGTGTTGTAACCCCCATTCTTCACTGTGCTGCATAACCCCTTTCATCAGTGTGCTGTATTCCTCCATTCATCAGGATGCTGTGCTCCCCCCATTCATCAGTGTGCTGTATCCCCCATTCATCAGTGTATTGTATCCCCCATTCATCAGTGTGCTGTATCCCGCCATTCATCAGTGAGTTTCATCCCCCATTCATCAGCTTGCTGTATCCCCCATTCACCAGTGTTCTGTATCCCTCCATTCATCAATGCGTTGTATCCCCCAATTCATCAGTGTGTTGTATCCCCCCATTCATCAGTGTGTTGTATCCCTCCATTCATCAGTGTGTTGTATCCCCCCATTCATCAGTGTGCTGTATCCCCAATTCATCAGTGTGTTGTATCCCCCCATTCATCAGTGTGTTGTATCCCTCCATTCATCAGTGTGTTGTATCCCCCCATTCATCAGCGTGCTGTATCCCCAATTCATCAGTGTGCTGTATCCCCAATTCATCAGTGTGTTCTATCCCCCCATTCATCAGTGGGTTGTAACCCTCCATTCATCAGTGTGCTGTATCCCCCCTTTCTTCAGTGTGCTGTATCCCTCCATTCATCAGTGTGCTTTATCCCCCCATTCATCAGCGTGCTGTATCACCCATTCATCAGTGAGCTGTATCGCCCCATTCATCAGTGTGTTGTATCCCCCATTCATCAGTGTGTTGTATCCCTCCATTCATCAGTGTGCTGTATCCAACCATTCATCAGTGTGCTGCATCCCACCATTCATCAGTGCATTGTATCACCCCCATTCATCAGTGTGTTGTATCCCCCCATTCATCAGTGAGTTGTATCCCTCCATTCATCAGTGTGCTGTATCCCCACTTTCTTCTGTGTGCTGTATCCCTCCATTCATCAGTGTGCTTCATCCCCCCATTCATCAGCATGCTGTATCCCCCATTTATCAGTGTGATGTATCCCACCACCAGCCCCATTCATCAGTTTGCTGTATCCCTCCATTCATCAGTGTGCTGTATCCCCCAATTCAACAGCGTGCTCTATCCCCCCATTCATCAGTGCGCTATATCGTCCCATTCATCAGTGTGCTGTATTCCTCCATTCATCAGGATGCTGTGTCCCCCCATTCATCAGTGTGCTGTATCCCCGTATTCATCACTGTGATGTATCCGCCAATCATCAGTGTGTTGTATCCCCCATTCATCAGTGTGTTGTATCCCACGATTCATCAGTGTGTTGTATCCACCCATTCATCAGTGTGCTGTATCCCCCATTCATCAATCTAGTGTATCCACCCATTCATCCGTGTATTTTATCCCCCATTCATCAGTGTGTTGTATCCCCCCATTCATCAGTGTGTTGTATCCCGCATTCATCAGGCCTGCTGTATCCCCTCATTCATCAGTGTGCTGTATACCTGTATTCATCTGTGTGATGTATCCCCCAACCATGTGTTGTATCCCTCCATTCATCAGTGTGCTGTATCCAACCATTCATCAGCGTGCTGTATCCCCCCATTCATCAGTGTGCTGTATCCCACCATTCATCTGTGCGTTGTATCCCCCACATTCATCAGTGTGTTGTATCCCCCCCATTCATCAGTGTGTTGTATCCCTCCATTCATCAGTGTGCTGTATTTCCCCATTCATCTGTGTGCTGTATCCCTCCATTCATCAGTGTGCTTTATCCCCCCATTCATCAGCGTGCTGTATCCCCGATTCATCACTGAGCTGTATCGCCCCATTCATCAGTGTCCTGTATTCCTCCATTCATCAGGATGCTGTGTTCCCCCCATTCATCAGAGTGCTATATCCCCATATTCATCAGTGTGATGTATCCCCCATTCATCAGTGTGCTGTATCCCGCCATTCATCAGTGAGTTTTATCCCCCATTCATCAGCGTGCTGTATCCCCCCATTCATCTGTGTTCTGTATCCCTCCATTCATCAATGCGTTGTATACCCCAATTCATCAGTGTTTTGTATCCCCGCATTCATCAGTGTGTTGTATCCCTCCATTCATCAGTGTGTTGTATCCCCCCATTCATCAGTGTGCTGTATCCCCAATTCATCAGTGTGTTGTATCCCCCAATTCATCAGTGTGTTGAATCCCCCATTCATCAGTGTGTTTTATCCCACCATTCATCAGTGTGTTGTATCCCCCCATTCATCAGTGTGCTTTATCCCCCATTCATCAATCTGGTGTATCCACCCATTCATCAGTGTATTTTATCCCCCATTCATCAGTGTGATCTATCCCACCACCAGCCCCATTCATTAGTGTGTCTAGTCCCCCCATTCATCAGTGTGCTGTATCCCCCAATCAACAGTGTGAGGTGTCCCCCCATTCATCTGTGTGCTGTCCCGACATTCGTCAGTCTATCCTCCCATTCATCAGTGTGTTGTATCCCCCCATTCTTCACTGTGCTGCATAGCCACTTTCATCAGTGTGCTGTGTTGCCCCATTCATCACTGTGTTGTATCCCCCATTCATCAGTATGCTGTATTACCCCATTCATCAGTGTGCTGTCACCCCATTCTTCAGTGTGCTGTATTCCTCCATTCATCAGATTGCTGTGCTCCCCCCATTCATCAGTGTGCTGTATCCCCGTATTCATCATTGTGATGTACCCCCATTCATCAGTGTGCTGTATCCTGCCATTCATCAGTGAGTTTTATCCCCCATTCATCAGCTTGCTGTATCCCCCCATTCATCAGTGTTCTGCATCCCTCCATTCATCAATGCGTTGTATCCCCCAATTCATCAGGGTGTTGTATCCCCCCATTCATCAGTGTGTTGTATCCCACCATTCATCAGTGTGTTGTATCCCCCCATTCATCAGTGTGCTGTATACCCAATTCATCAGTGTGTTGTATCCCCGCATTCATCAGTGTGTTGTATCCCCCATTCATCAGTGTGTTGTATCCCACCATTCATCAGTGTGTTGTATCCGCTCATTCATCAGTGTGCTGTATCCCCGTATTCATCGCTGTGATGTATCCGCCAATCATCAGTGTGTTGTATCCCCCATTCATCAGTGTGTTGTATCCCACCATTCATCAGTGTGTTGTATCCCCCCATTCATCAGTGTGCTGTATCCCCCATTCATCAATCTAGTATATCCACCCATTCATCCGTGTATTTTATCCCCCATTCATCAGTGTGTTGTATCCCCCCATTTCTCAGTGTGTTGTATCTCGCATTCATCAGGCCTGCTGTATCCCCTCATTCATCAGTGTGCTGTATACCTGTATTCATCTGTGTGATGTATCCCCCAACCATGTGTTGTATCCCTCCATTCATCAGTGTGCTGTATCCAACCAGTCATCAGCGTGCTGTATCCCCCCATTCATCAGTGTGCTGTATCCCACCATTCATCTGTGCGTTGTATCCCCCACATTCATCAGTGTGTTGTATCCCCCCATTCATCAGTGTGTTGTATCCCTCCATTCATCAGTGTGCTGTATTTCCCCATTCATCTGTGTGCTGTATCCCTCCATTCATCAGTGTGCTTTATCCCCCCATTCATCAGCGTGCTGTATCCCCCATTCATCACTGAGCTGTATCGCCCCATTCATCAGTGTGCTGTATTCCTCCATTCATCAGGATGCTGTGTTCCCCCCATTCATCAGTGTGCTATATCCCCGTATTCATCAGTGTGATGTATCCCCCATTCATCAGTGTGCTGTATCCCGCCATTCATCAGTGAGTTTTATCCCCCATTCATCAGCGTGCTGTATCCCCCCATTCATCTGTGTTCTGTATCCCTCCATTCATCAATGTGTTGTATACCCCAATTCATCAGTGTTTTGTATCCCCGCATTCATCAGTGTGTTGTATCCCTCCATTCATCAGTGTGTTGTATCCACCCATTCATCAGTGTGCTGTATCCCCAATTCATCAGTGTGTTGTATCCCCCAATTCATCAGTGTGTTGAATCCCCCATTCATCAGTGTGTTTTATCCCACCATTCATCAGTGTGTTGTAACCCCCCATTCATCAGTGTGCTTTATCCCCCATTCATCAATCTGGTGTATCCACCCATTCATCAGTGTATTTTATCCCCCATTCATCAGTGTGATCTATCCCACCACCAGCCCCATTCATTAGTGTGTCTAGTCCCCCCATTCATCAGTGTGCTGTATCCCCCAATCAACAGTGTGAGGTGTCCCCCTTTCATCTGTGTGCTGTCCCGACATTCGTCAGTCTATCCTCCCATTCATCAGTGTGTTGTATCCCCCCCATTCTTCACTGTGCTGCATAGCCCCTTTCATCTGTGTGCTGTGTTGCCCCATTCATCACTGTGTTGTATCCCCCATTCATCAGTATGCTGTATTACCCCATTCATCAGTGTGCTGTCACCCCATTCTTCAGTGTGCTGTATTCCTCCATTCATCAGTTTGCTGTGCTCCCCCCATTCATCAGTGTGCTGTATCCCCGTATTCATCATTGTGATGTACCCTCATTCATCAGTGTGCTGTATCCCGCCATTCATCAGTGAGTTTTATCCCCCATTCATCAGCTTGCTGTATCCCCCCATTCATCAATGTTCTGCATCCCTCCATTCATCAATGCGTTGTATCCCCCAATTCATCAGGGTGTTGTATCCCCCCATTCATCAGTGTGTTGTATCCCACCATTCATCAGTGTGTTGTATCCCCCCATTCATCAGTGTGCTGTATACGCAATTCATCAGTGTGTTGTATCCCCGCATTCATCAGTGTGTTGTATCCCCCATTCATCAGTGTGTTGTATCCCACCATTCATCAGTGTGTTGTATCCCCCCATTCATCAGTGTGCTGTATCCCCCATTCATCAGTGTGTTGTATGCCCCCCATTCATCAGGCATGCTATATCCACACATTCATCAATCTGGTCTATCCACCCATTCATCAGTGTATTTTATCCCCCATTCATCAGTGTGATGTATCCCACCCCCAGCCCCATTCATCAGTTTGCTGTATCCCTCCATTCATCAGTGTGCTGTATTCCTCCATTCATCAGGATGCTGTGTCCCCCCATTCATCAGAGTGCTGTATCCCCGTATTCATCAGTGTGATGTATCCCCCAATCATCAGTGTGTTGTATCCCCCCTTTCATCAGTGTGTTGTATCCCCCATTCATCAGGCATGCTGTATGCCCACATTCATCAATCTGGTGTATCCACCCATTCATCAGTGTATTTTATCCCCCATTCATCAGTGTGATGTATCCCACCATCAGCCCCATTCAGCAGTTTGCTGTATCCCTCCATTCATCAGTGTGCTGTATCCCCCAATTCATCAGCATGCTCTATCCCCCCATTCATCAGTGTGCTATGTCGCCCAATTCATCAGTGTGCTGTATTCCTCCATTCATCAGGATGCTGTGTCCCCCCATTCATCAGTGTGCTGTATCCCCGTATTCATCAGTGTGATGTATCCCCCAATCATCAGTGTGTTGTATCCCTCCATTCATCAGTGTGCTGTATCCAACCATTCATCAGCGCGCTGTATCCCCCCATTCATCAGTGTGCTGTATCCCATCATTTATCAGTGCGTTGGATTCCCCCGATTCATCAGTGTGTTGTATCCCCCCATTCATCAGTGTGTTGTATCCCTCCATTCATCAGTGTGCTGTATCCCCCCATTCATCAGCGTGCTGTATCCCCCATTCATCAATCTGGTGTATCCACCCATTCATCAGTGTATTTTATCCCCCATTCATCAGTGTGTTGTATCCCCCATTCATCAGGCATGCTGTATCCCCACATTCATCAATCTGGTGTATCCACCCATTCATCAGTGTATTTTATCCCCCATTCATCAGGCATGCTGTATCCCCACATTCATCAATCTGGTGTATCCACCCATTCATCAGTGTATTTTATCCCCCATTCATCAGGCATGCTGTATCCCCACATTCATCAATCTGGTGTATCAACCCATTCATCAGTGTGATGTATCCCACCACCAGCCCCATTCATTAGTGTGTCTAGTCCCACCATTCATCAGTGTGCTGTATCCCCCAATGAACAGTGTGAGGTGTCCCCCCATTCATCAATGCGCTGTCCCCACATTCATCAGTCTGCTGTATACCCCCATTCTTCACTGTGCTGCATAGCCCCTTTCATCAGTGTGCTGTGTCGCCCCATTCATCACTGTGTTGTATCCCCATTCATCAGTGTGTTCTATCCTCCCATTCATCAGTGTGTTGTAACCCCCATTCTTCACTGTGCTGCATAGCCCCTTTCATCAGTATGCTGTGTCGCCCCATTCATCACTGTGTTGTATCCCCCATTCATCAGTATGCTGTGTTACTCCATTCATCAGTGTGCTGTCACCCCATTCATCAGTGTGTTGTATCCCCCCATTCATCAGTGGGCTGTATCCCCCATTCATCAGTGTGTTGTATGCCCCCCATTCATCAGTGTGTTGTATCCCCCATTCATCAGGCATGCTATATCCACACATTCAACAATCTGGTCTATCCACCCATTCATCAGTGTATTTTATCCCCCATTCATCAGTGTGATGTATCCCACCCCCAGCCCCATTCATCAGTTTGCTGTATCCCTCCATTCATCAGTGTGCTGTATCCCCCAATTCATCAGCATGCTGTATCCCCCCATTCATCAGTGTGCTGTATTCCTCCATTCATCAGGATGCTGTGTCCCCCCATTCATCAGTGTGCTGTATCCCCGTATTCATCAGTGTGTTGTATCCCCCATTCATCAGGCATGCTATATCCACACATTCAACAATCTGGTCTATCCACCCATTCATCAGTGTATTTTATGCCCCATTCATCAGTGTGATGTATCCCACCCCCAGCCCCATTCATCAGATTGCTGTATCCCTCCATTCATCAGTGTGCTGTATCCCCCAATTCATCAGCATGCTGTATCCCCCCATTCATCAGTGTGCTGTATTCCTCCATTCATCAGGATGCTGTGTCCCCCCATTCATCAGTGTGCTGTATCCCCGTATTCATCAGTGTGATGTATCCCCCAATCATCAGTGTGTTGTATCCCCCCTTTCATCAGTGTGTTGTATCCCCCATTCATCAGGCATGCTGTATGCCCACATTCATCAATCTGGTGTATCCACCCATTCATCAGTGTATTTTATCCCCCATTCATCAGTGTGATGTATCCCACCATCAGCCCCATTCAGCAGTTTGCTGTATCCCTCCATTCATCAGTGTGCTGTATCCCCCAATTCATCAGCATGCTCTATCCCCCCATTCATCAGTGTGCTATGTCGCCCAATTCATCAGTGTGCTGTATCCCCCCATTCATCAGTGTTCTGCATCCCTCCATTCATCAATGCGTTGTATCCCCCAATTCATCAGGGTGTTGTATCCCCCCATTCATCAGTGTGTTGTATCCCACCATTCATCAGTGTGTTGTATCCCCCCATTCATCAGTGTGCTGTATACCCAATTCATCAGTGTGTTGTATCCCCGCATTCATCAGTGTGTTGTATCCCCCATTCATCAGTGTGTTGTATCCCACCATTCATCAGTGTGTTGTATCCCCCCATTCATCAGTGTGCTGTATTCCTCCATTCATCAGGATGCTGTGTCCCCCCATTCATCAGTGTGCTGTATCCCCGTATTCATCAGTGTGTTGTATCCCCCATTCATCAGGCATGCTATATCCACACATTCAACAATCTGGTCTATCCACCCATTCATCAGTGTATTTTATGCCCCATTCATCAGTGTGATGTATCCCACCCCCAGCCCCATTCATCAGATTGCTGTATCCCTCCATTCATCAGTGTGCTGTATCCCCCAATTCATCAGCATGCTGTATCCCCCCATTCATCAGTGTGCTGTATTCCTCCATTCATCAGGATGCTGTGTCCCCCCATTCATCAGTGTGCTGTATCCCCGTATTCATCAGTGTGATGTATCCCCCAATCATCAGTGTGTTGTATCCCCCCTTTCATCAGTGTGTTGTATCCCCCATTCATCAGGCATGCTGTATGCCCACATTCATCAATCTGGTGTATCCACCCATTCATCAGTGTATTTTATCCCCCATTCATCAGTGTGATGTATCCCACCATCAGCCCCATTCAGCAGTTTGCTGTATCCCTCCATTCATCAGTGTGCTGTATCCCCCAATTCATCAGCATGCTCTATCCCCCCATTCATCAGTGTGCTATGTCGCCCAATTCATCAGTGTGCTGTATTCCTCCATTCATCAGGATGCTGTGTCCCCCATTCATCAGTGTGCTGTATCCCCGTATTCATCAGTGTGATGTATCCCCCATTCATCAGTGTGTTGTATCCCTCCATTCATCAGTGTGTTGTATCCACCCATTCATCAGTGTGCTGTATCCCCAATTCATCAGTGTGTTGTATCCCGCAATTCATCAGTGTGTTGAATCCCCCATTCATCGGTGTGTTTTATCCCACCATTCATCAGTGTGTTGTAACCCCCCATTCATCAGTGTGCTTTATCCCCCATTCATCAATCTGGTGTATCCACCCATTCATCAGTGTATTTTATCCCCCATTCATCAGTGTGCTGTATCCCCCAATCAACAGTGTGAGGTGTCCCCCCATTCATCTGTGTGCTGTCCCGACATTCGTCAGTCTATCCTCCCATTCATCAGTGTGTTGTATCCCCCCATTCTTCACTGTGCTGCATAGCCCCTTTCATCTGTGTGCTGTGTTGCCCCATTCATCACTGTGTTGTATCCCCCATTCATCAGTATGCTGTATTACCCCATTCATCAGTGTGCTGTCACCCCATTCTTCAGTGTGCTGTATTCCTCCATTCATCAGTTTGCTGTGCTCCCCCCATTCATCAGTGTGCTGTATCCCCGTATTCATCATTGTGATGTACCCCCATTCATCAGTGTGCTGTATCCCGCCATTCATCAGTGAGTTTTATCCCCCATTCATCAGCTTGCTGTATCCCCCCATTCATCAGTGTTCTGCATCCCTCCATTCATCAATGCGTTGTATCCCCCAATTCATCAGGGTGTTGTATCCCCCCATTCATCAGTGTGTTGTATCCCACCATTCATCAGTGTGTTGTATCCCCCCATTCATCAGTGTGCTGTATACCCAATTCATCAGTGTGTTGTATCCCCGCATTCATCAGTGTGTTGTATCCCCCATTCATCAGTGTGTTGTATCCCACCATTCATCAGTGTGTTGTATCCCCCCATTCATCAGTGTGCTGTATCCCCCATTCATCAGTGTGTTGTATGCCCCTCATTCATCAGTGTGTTGTATCCCCCATTCATCAGGCATGCTATATCCACACATTCATCAATCTGGTCTATCCACCCATTCATCAGTGTATTTTATCCCCCATTCATCAGTGTGATGTATCCCACCCCCAGCCCCATTCATCAGTTTGCTGTATCCCTCCATTCATCAGTGTGCTGTATTCCTCCATTCATCAGGATGCTGTGTCCCCCCATTCATCAGAGTGCTGAATCCCCGTATTCATCAGTGTGATGTATCCCCCAATCATCAGTGTGTTGTATCCCCCCTTTCATCAGTGTGTTGTATCCCCCATTCATCAGGCATGCTATATGCCCACATTCATCAATCTGGTGTATCCACCCATTCATCAGTGTATTTTATCCCCCATTCATCAGTGTGATGTATCCCACCATCAGCCCCATTCAGCAGTTTGCTGTATCCCTCCATTCATCAGTGTGCTGTATCCCCCAATTCATCAGCATGCTCTATCCCCCCATTCATCAGTGTGCTATGTCGCCCAATTCATCAGTGTGCTGTATTCCTCCATTCATCAGGATGCTGTGTCCCCCCATTCATCAGTGTGCTGTATCCCCGTATTCATCAGTGTGATGTATCCCCCAATCATCAGTGTGTTGTATCCCTCCATTCATCAGTGTGCTGTATCCAACCATTCATCAGCGCGCTGTATCCCCCCATTCATCAGTGTGCTGTATCCCATCATTTATCAGTGCGTTGGATTCCCCCGATTCATCAGTGTGTTGTATCCCCCCATTCATCAGTGTGTTGTATCCCTCCATTCATCAGTGTGCTGTATCCCCCCATTCATCAGCGTGCTGTATCCCCCATTCATCAATCTGGTGTATCCACCCATTCATCAGTGTATTTTATCCCCCATTCATCAGTGTGTTGTATCCCCCATTCATCAGGCATGCTGTATCCCCACATTCATCAATCTGGTGTATCCACCCATTCATCAGTGTATTTTATCCCCCATTCATCAGGCATGCTGTATCCCCACATTCATCAATCTGGTGTATCCACCCATTCATCAGTGTGATGTATCCCACCACCAGCCCCATTCATTAGTGTGTCTAGTCCCCCCATTCATCAGTGTGCTGTATCCCCCAATGAACAGTGTGAGGTGTCCCCCCATTCATCAATGCGCTGTCCCCACATTCATCAGTCTGCTGTATACGCCCATTCTTCACTGTGCTGCATAGCCCCTTTCATCAGTGTGCTGTGTCGCCCCATTCATCACTGTGTTGTATCCCCATTCATCAGTGTGTTCTAGCCTCCCATTCATCAGTGTGTTGCAACCCCCATTCTTCACTGTGCTGCATAGCCCCTTTCATCAGTATGCTGTGTCGCCCCATTCATCACTGTGTTGTATCCCCCATTCATCAGTATGCTGTGTTACTCCATTCATCAGTGTGCTGTCACCCCATTCATCAGTGTGTTGTATCCCCCCATTCATCAGTGGGCTGTATCCCCCATTCATCAGTGTGCTGTATGCCCCCCATTCATCAGTGTGTTGTATCCCCCATTCATCAGGCATGCTATATCCACACATTCAACAATCTGGTCTATCCACCCATTCATCAGTGTATTTTATCCCCCATTCATCAGTGTGATGTATCCCACCCCCAGCCCCATTCATCAGTTTGCTGTATCCCTCCATTCATCAGTGTGCTGTATCCCCCAATTCATCAGCATGCTGTATCCCCCCATTCATCAGTGTGCTGTATTCCTCCATTCATCAGGATGCTGTGTCCCCCCATTCATCAGTGTGCTGTATCCCCATATTCATCAGTGTGTTGTATCCCCCATTCATCAGGCATGCTATATCCACACATTCAACAATCTGGTCTATCCACCCATTCATCAGTGTATTTTATCCCCCATTCATCAGTGTGATGTATCCCACCCCCAGCCCCATTCATCAGTTTGCTGTATCCCTCCATTCCTCAGTGTGCTGTATCCCCCAATTCATCAGCATGCTGTATCCCCCCATTCATCAGTGTGCTGTATTCCTCCATTCATCAGGATGCTGTGTCCCCCCATTCATCAGTGTGCTGTATCCCCGTATTCATCAGTGTGATGTATCCCCCAATCATCAGTGTGTTGTATCCCTCCATTCATCAGTGTGCTGTATCCAACCATTCATCAGCGCGCTGTATCCCCCCATTCATCAGTGTGCTGTATCCCACCATCAGCCCCATTCAGCAGTTTGCTGTATCCCTCCATTCATCAGTGTGCTGTATCCCCCAATTCATCAGCATGCTCTATCCCCCCATTCATCAGTGTGCTATGTCGCCCAATTCATCAGTGTGCTGTATTCCTCCATTCATCAGGATGCTGTGTCCCCCATTCATCAGTGTGCTGTATCCCCGTATTCATCAGTGTGATGTATCCCCCATTCATCAGTGTGTTGTATCCCTCCATTCATCAGTGTGTTGTATCCACCCATTCATCAGTGTGCTGTATCCCCAATTCATCAGTGTGTTGTATCCCCCAATTCATCAGTGTGTTGAATCCCCCATTCATCAGTGTGTTTTATCCCACCATTCATCAGTGTGTTGTAACCCCCCATTCATCAGTGTGCTTTATCCCCCATTCATCAATCTGGTGTATCCACCCATTCATCAGTGTATTTTATCCCCCATTCATCAGTGTGATCTATCCCACCACCAGCCCCATTCATTAGTGTGTCTAGTCCCCCCATTCATCAGTGTGCTGTATCCCCCAATCAACAGTGTGAGGTGTCCCCCCATTCATCTGTGTGCTGTCCCGACATTCGTCAGTCTATCCTCCCATTCATCAGTGTGTTGTATCCCCCCATTCTTCACTGTGCTGCATAGCCCCTTTCATCTGTGTGCTGTGTTGCCCCATTCATCACTGTGTTGTATCCCCCATTCATCAGTATGCTGTATTACCCCATTCATCAGTGTGCTGTCACCCCATTCTTCAGTGTGCTGTATTCCTCCATTCATCAGTTTGCTGTGCTCCCCCCATTCATCAGTGTGCTGTATCCCCGTATTCATCATTGTGATGTACCCCCATTCATCAGTGTGCTGTATCCCGCCATTCATCAGTGAGTTTTATCCCCCATTCATCAGCTTGCTGTATCCCCCCATTCATCAGTGTTCTGCATCCCTCCATTCATCAATGCGTTGTATACCCCAATTCATCAGGGTGTTGTATCCCCCCATTCATCAGTGTGTTGTATCCCACCATTCATCAGTGTGTTGTATCCCCCCATTCATCAGTGTGCTGTATACCCAATTCATCAGTGTGTTGTATCCCCGCATTCATCAGTGTGTTGTATCCCCCATTCATCAGTGTGTTGTATCCCACCATTCATCAGTGTGTTGTATCCCCCCATTCATCAGTGTGCTGTATCCCCCATTCATCAGTGTGTTGTATGCCCCCCATTCATCAGTGTGTTGTATCCCCCATTCATCAGGCATGCTATATCCACACATTCATCAATCTGGTCTATCCACCCATTCATCAGTGTATTTTATCCCCCATTCATCAGTGTGATGTATCCCACCCCCAGCCCCATTCATCAGTTTGCTGTATCCCTCCATTCATCAGTGTGCTGTATTCCTCCATTCATCAGGATGCTGTGTCCCCCCATTCATCAGAGTGCTGTATCCCCGTATTCATCAGTGTGATGTATCCCCCAATCATCAGTGTGTTGTATCCCCCCTTTCATCAGTGTGTTGTATCCCCCATTCATCAGGCATGCTATATGCCCACATTCATCAATCTGGTGTATCCACCCATTCATCAGTGTATTTTATCCCCCATTCATCAGTGTGATGTATCCCACCATCAGCCCCATTCAGCAGTTTGCTGTATCCCTCCATTCATCAGTGTGCTGTATCCCCCAATTCATCAGCATGCTCTATCCCCCCATTCATCAGTGTGCTATGTCGCCCAATTCATCAGTGTGCTGTATTCCTCCATTCATCAGGATGCTGTGTCCCCCCATTCATCAGTGTGCTGTATCCCCGTATTCATCAGTGTGATGTATCCCCCAATCATCAGTGTGTTGTATCCCTCCATTCATCAGTGTGCTGTATCCAACCATTCATCAGCGCGCTGTATCCCCCCATTCATCAGTGTGCTGTATCCCATCATTTATCAGTGCGTTGGATTCCCCCGATTCATCAGTGTGTTGTATCCCCCCATTCATCAGTGTGTTGTATCCCTCCATTCATCAGTGTGCTGTATCCCCCCATTCATCAGCGTGCTGTATCCCCCATTCATCAATCTGGTGTATCCACCCATTCATCAGTGTATTTTATCCCCCATTCATCAGTGTGTTGTATCCCCCATTCATCAGGCATGCTGTATCCCCACATTCATCAATCTGGTGTATCCACCCATTCATCAGTGTATTTTATCCCCCATTCATCAGGCATGCTGTATCCCCACATTCATCAATCTGGTGTATCCACCCATTCATCAGTGTATTTTATCCCCCATTCATCAGGCATGCTGTATCCCCACATTCATCAATCTGGTGTATCCACCCATTCATCAGTGTGATGTATCCCACCACCAGCCCCATTCATTAGTGTGTCTAGTCCCCCCATTCATCAGTGTGCTGTATCCCCCAATGAACAGTGTGAGGTGTCCCCCCATTCATCAATGCGCTGTCCCCACATTCATCAGTCTGCTGTATACGCCCATTCTTCACTGTGCTGCATAGCCCCTTTCATCAGTGTGCTGTGTCGCCCCATTCATCACTGTGTTGTATCCCCATTCATCAGTGTGTTCTATCCTCCCATTCATCAGTGTGTTGTAACCCCCATTCTTCACTGTGCTGCATAGCCCCTTTCATCAGTATGCTGTGTCGCCCCATTCATCACTGTGTTGTATCCCCCATTCATCAGTATGCTGTGTTACTCCATTCATCAGTGTGCTGTCACCCCATTCATCAGTGTGTTGTATCCCCCCATTCATCAGTGGGCTGTATCCCCCATTCATCAGTGTGTTGTATGCCCCCCATTCATCAGTGTGTTGTATCCCCCATTCATCAGGCATGCTATATCCACACATTCAACAATCTGGTCTATCCACCCATTCATCAGTGTATTTTATCCCCCATTCATCAGTGTGATGTATCCCACCCCCAGCCCCATTCATCAGTTTGCTGTATCCCTCCATTCATCAGTGTGCTGTATCCCCCAATTCATCAGCATGCTGTATCCCCCCATTCATCAGTGTGCTGTATTCCTCCATTCATCAGGATGCTGTGTCCCCCCATTCATCAGTGTGCTGTATCCCCATATTCATCAGTGTGTTGTATCCCCCATTCATCAGGCATGCTATATCCACACATTCAACAATCTGGTCTATCCACCCATTCATCAGTGTATTTTATCCCCCATTCATCAGTGTGATGTATCCCAACCCCAGCCCCATTCATCAGTTTGCTGTATCCCTCCATTCCTCAGTGTGCTGTATCCCCCAATTCATCAGCATGCTGTATCCCCCCATTCATCAGTGTGCTGTATTCCTCCATTCATCAGGATGCTGTGTCCCCCCATTCATCAGTGTGCTGTATCCCCGTATTCATCAGTGTGATGTATCCCCCAATCATCAGTGTGTTGTATCCCTCCATTCATCAGTGTGCTGTATCCAACCATTCATCAGCGCGCTGTATCCCCCCATTCATCAGTGTGCTGTATCCCACCATTTATCAGTGCGTTGTATTCCCCCGATTCATCAGTGTGCTGTATCCCCCAATTCATCAGCATGCTCTATCCCCCCATTCATCAGTGTGCTATGTCGCCCAATTCATCAGTGTGCTGTATTCCTCCATTCATCAGGATGCTGTGTCCCCCCATTCATCAGTGTGCTGTATCCCCGTATTCATCAGTGTGATGTATCCCCCAATCATCAGTGTGTTGTATCCCTCCATTCATCAGTGTGCTGTATCCAACCATTCATCAGCGCGCTGTATCCCCCCATTCATCAGTGTGCTGTATCCCATCATTTATCAGTGCGTTGGATTCCCCCGATTCATCAGTGTGTTGTATCCCCCCATTCATCAGTGTGTTGTTTCCCTCCATTCATCAGTGTGCTGTATCCCCCCATTCATCAGCGTGCTGTATCCCCCATTCATCAATCTGGTGTATCCACCCATTCATCAGTGTATTTTATCCCCCATTCATCAGTGTGTTGTATCCCCCATTCATCAGGCATGCTGTATCCCCACATTCATCAATCTGGTGTATCCACCCATTCATCAGTGTATTTTATCCCCCATTCATCAGGCATGCTGTATCCCCACATTCATCAATCTGGTGTATCCACCCATTCATCAGTGTATTTTATCCCCCATTCATCAGGCATGCTGTATCCCCACATTCATCAATCTGGTGTATCCACCCATTCATCAGTGTGATGTATCCCACCACCAGCCCCATTCATTAGTGTGTCTAGTCCCCCCATTCATCAGTGTGCTGTATCCCCCAATGAACAGTGTGAGGTGTCCCCCCATTCATAAATGCGCTGTCCCCACATTCATCAGTCTGCTGTATACGCCCATTCTTCACTGTGCTGCATAGCCCCTTTCATCAGTGTGCTGTGTCGCCCCATTCATCACTGTGTTGTATCCCCATTCATCAGTGTGTTCTATCCTCCCATTCATCAGTGTGTTGTAACCCCCATTCTTCACTGTGCTGCATAGCCCCTTTCATCAGTATGCTGTGTCGCCCCATTCATCACTGTGTTGTATCCCCCATTCATCAGTATGCTGTGTTACTCCATTCATCAGTGTGCTGTCACCCCATTCATCAGTGTGTTGTATCCCCCCATTCATCAGTGGGCTGTATCCCCCTTTCATCAGTGTGTTGTATGCCCCCCATTCATCAGTGTGTTGTATCCCCCATTCATCAGGCATGCTATATCCACACATTCAACAATCTGGTCTATCCACCCATTCATCAGTGTATTTTATCCCCCATTCATCAGTGTGATGTATCCCACCCCCAGCCCCATTCATCAGTTTGCTGTATCCCTCCATTCATCAGTGTGCTGTATCCCGCAATTCATCAGCATGCTGTATCCCCCCATTCATCAGTGTGCTGTATTCCTCCATTCATCAGGATGCTGTGTCCCCCCATTCATCAGTGTGCTGTATCCCCATATTCATCAGTGTGTTGTGTCCCCCATTCATCAGGCATGCTATATCCACACATTCAACAATCTGGTCTATCCACCCATTCATCAGTGTATTTTATCCCCCATTCATCAGTGTGATGTATCCCACCCCCAGCCCCATTCATCAGTTTGCTGTATCCCTCCATTCCTCAGTGTGCTGTATCCCCCAATTCATCAGCATGCTGTATCCCCCCATTCATCAGTGTGCTGTATTCCTCCATTCATCAGGATGCTGTGTCCCCCCATTCATCAGTGTGCTGTATCCCCGTATTCATCAGTGTGATGTATCCCCCAATCATCAGTGTGTTGTATCCCTCCATTCATCAGTGTGCTGTATCCAACCATTCATCAGCGCGCTGTATCCCCCCATTCATCAGTGTGCTGTATCCCACCATTTATCAGTGCGTTGTATTCCCCCGATTCATCAGTGTGTTGTATCCCCCCATTCATCAGTGTGTTGTATCCCTCCATTCATCAGTGTGCTGTATATCCCCATTCATCAGCGTGCTGTATCCCCCATTCATCAATCTGGTGTATCCACCCATTCATCAGTGTATTTTATCCCCCATTCATCAGTGTGCTGTATCCCCCCATTCATCAGCGTGCTGTATCCCCACATTCATCAATCTGGTGTATCCACCCATTTATCAGTGTATTTTATCCCCCATTCATCAGGCATGCTGTATCCCCACATTCCTCAATCTGGTGTATCCACCCATTCATCAGTGTATTTTATCCCCCATTCATCAGGCATGCTGTATCCCCACATTCATCAATCTGGTGTATCCACCCATTCATCAGTGTGATGTATCCCACCACCAGCCCCATTCATTAGTGTGTCTAGTCCCCCCATTCATCAGTGTGCTGTTTCCCCCAATGAACAGTGTGAGGTGTCTCCCCATTCATCAGTGCGCTGTCCCCACATTCATCAGTCTGCTGTATACCCCCATTCTTCACGGTGCTGCATAGCCCCTTTCATCAGTGTGCTGTGTCGCCCCATTCATCAGTATGCTGTGTTACTCCATTCATCAGTGTGCTGTCACCCCATTCTTCAGTGTGCTGTATTCCTCCATTCATCAGGATGCTGTGCTCCCCCCATTCATCAGTGTGCTGTATCCCCCATTCATCAGTGTGTTGTATCCCCCATTCATCAGTGTGCTGTATCCCGCCATTCATCAGTGAGTTTTATCCCCCATTCATCAGCTTGCTGTATCCCCCATTCACCAGTGTTCTGTATCCCTCCATTCATCAATGCGTTGTATCCCCCAATTCATCAGTGTGTTGTATCCCCCCATTCATCAGTGTGTTGTATCCCTCCATTCATCAGTGTGTTGTATCCCCCCATTCATCAGTGTGCTGTATCCCCAATTCATCAGTGTGCTGTATCCCCAATTCATCAGTGTGTTCTATCCCCCCATTCATCAGTGGGTTGTAACCCTCCATTCATCAGTGTGCTGTATCCCCCCTTTCTTCAGTGTGCTGTATCCCTCCATTCATCAGTGTGCTTTATCGCCCCATTCATCAGCGTGCTGTATCACCCATTCATCAGTGAGCTGTATCGCCCCATTCATCAGTGTGTTGTATCCCCCATTCATCAGTGTGTTGTATCCCTCCATTCATCAGTGTGCTGTATCCAACCATTCATCAGTGTGCTGTATCCCCACTTTCTTCTGTGTGCTGTATCCCTCCATTCATCAGTGTGCTTCATCCCCCCATTCATCAGCGTGCTGTATCCCCCATTTATCAGTGTGATGTATCCCACCACCAGCCCCATTCATCAGTTTGCTGTATCCCTCCATTCATCAGTGTGCTGTATCCCCCAATTCAACAGCGTGCTCTATCCCCCCATTCATCAGTGCGCTATATCGTCCCATTCATCAGTGTGCTGTTTTCCTCCATTCATCAGGATGCTGTGTCCCCCCATTCATCAGTGTGCTGTATCCCCGTATTCATCACTGTGATGTATCCGCCAATCATCAGTGTGTTGTATCCCCCATTCATCAGTGTGTTGTATCCCACGATTCATCAGTGTGTTGTATCCCCCCATTCATCAGTGTGCTGTATCGCCCATTCATCAATCTAGTGTATCCACCCATTCATCCGTGTATTTTATCCCCCATTCATCAGTGTGTTGTATCCCCCCATTTCTCAGTGTGTTGTATCCCGCATTCATCAGGCCTGCTGTATCCCCTCATTCATCAGTGTGCTGTATACCTGTATTCATCTGTGTGATGTATCCCCCAACCATGTGTTGTATCCCTCCATTCATCAGTGTGCTGTATCCAACCATTCATCAGCGTGCTGTATCACCCCATTCATCAGTGTGCTGTATCCCACCATTCATCTGTGCGTTGTATCCCCCACATTCATCAGTGTGTTGTATCCCCCCATTCATCAGTGTGTTGTATCCCTCCATTCATCAGTGTGCTGTATTTCCCCATTCATCTGTGTGCTGTATCCCTCCATTCATCAGTGTGCTTTATCCCCCCATTCATCAGCGTGCTGTATCCCCCATTCATCACTGAGCTGTATCGCCCCATTCATCAGTGTGCTGTATTCCTCCATTCATCAGGATGCTGTGTTCCCCCCATTCATCAGTGTGCTATATCCCCGTATTCATCAGTGTGATGTATCCCCCATTCATCAGTGTGCTGTATCCCGCCATTCATCAGTGAGTTTTATCCCCCATTCATCAGCGTGCTGTATCCCCCCATTCATCTGTGTTCTGTATCCCTCCATTCATCAATGCGTTGTATACCCCAATTCATCAGTGTTTTGTATCCCCGCATTCATCAGTGTGTTGTATCCCTCCATTCATCAGTGTGTTGTATCCCCCCATTCATCAGTGTGCTGTATCCCCAATTCATCAGTGTGTTGTATCCCCCAATTCATCAGTGTGTTGAATCCCCCATTCATCAGTGTGTTTTATTCCACCATTCATCAGTGTGTTGTATCCCCCCATTCATCAGTGTATTTTATCCCCCATTCATCAGTGTGATGTATCCCCACTTTCTTATGTGTGCTGTATCCCTCCATTCATCAGTGTGCTTCATCCCCCCATTCATCAGCGTGCTGTATCCCCCATTTATCAGTGTGATGTATCCCACCACCAGCCCCATTCATCAGTTTGCTGTATCCCTCCATTCATCAGTGTGCTGTATCCCCCAATTCAACAGCGTGCTCTATCCCCCCATTCATCAGTGCGCTATATCGTCCCATTCATCAGTGTGCTGTATTCCTCCATTCATCAGGATGCTGTGTCCCCCCATTCATCAGTGTGCTGTATCCCCGTATTCATCACTGTGATGTATCCGCCAATCATCAGTGTGTTGTATCCCCCATTCATCAGTGTGTTGTATCCCACGATTCATCAGTGTGTTGTATCCCCCCATTCATCAGTGTGCTGTATCCCCCATTCATCAATCTAGTGTATCCACCCATTCATCCGTGTATTTTATCCCCCATTCATCAGTGTGTTGTATCCCCCCATTTCTCAGTGTGTTGTATCCCGCATTCATCAGGCCTGCTGTATCCCCTCATTCATCAGTGTGCTGTATACCTGTATTCATCTGTGTGATGTATCCCCCAACCATGTGTTGTATCCCTCCATTCATCAGTGTGCTGTATCCAACCATTCATCAGCGTGCTGTATCCCCCCATTCATCAGTGTGCTGTATCCCACCATTCATCTGTGCGTTGTATCCCCCACATTCATCAGTGTGTTGTATCCCCCGATTCATCAGTGTGTTGTATCCCTCCATTCATCAGTGTGCTTTATCCCCCCATTCATCAGCGTGCTGTATCCCCCATTCATCACTGAGCTGTATCGCCCCATTCATCAGTGTGCTGTATTCCTCCATTCATCAGGATGCTGTGTTCCCCCCATTCATCAGTGTGCTATATCCCCGTATTCATCAGTGTGATGTATCCCGCATTCATCAGTGTGCTGTATCCCGCCATTCCTCAGTGAGTTTTATCCCCCATTCATCAGCTTGCTGTATCCCCCATTCACCAGTGTTCTGTATCCCTCCATTCATCAATGCGTTGTATCCCCCAATTCATCAGTGTGTTGTATCCCCCCATTCATCAGTGTGTTGTATCCCTCCATTCATCAGTGTGTTGTATCCCCCCATTCATCAGTGTGCTGTATCCCCAATTCATCAGTGTGTTGTATCCCTCCATTCATCAGTGTGTTGTATCCCCCCATTCATCAGCGTGCTGTATCCCCAATTCATCAGTGTGCTGTATCCCCAATTCATCAGTGTGTTCTATCCCCCCATTCATCAGTGGGTTGTAACCCTCCATTCATCAGTGTGCTGTATCCCCCCTTTCTTCAGTGTGTTTTATCCCACCATTCATCAGTGTGTTGTATCCCCCCATTCATCAGTGTGCTTTATCCCCTATTAATCAATCTGGTGTATCCACCCATTCATCAGTGTATTTTATCCCCCATTCATCAGTGTGATCTATCCCACCACCAGCCCCATTCATTAGTGTGTCTAGTCCCCCCATTCATCAGTGTGCTGTATCCCCCAATCAACAGTGTGAGGTGTCCCCCCATTCATCTGTGTGCTGTCCCGACATTCGTCAGTCTATCCTCCCATTCATCAGTGTGTTGTATCCCCCCATTCTTCACTGTGCTGCATAGCCCCTTTCATCAGTGTGCTGTGTTGCCCCATTCATCACTGTGTTGTATCCCCCATTCATCAGTATGCTGTATTACCCCATTCATCAGTGTGCTGTCACCCCATTCTTCAGTGTGCTGTATTCCTCCATTCATCAGGTTGCTGTGCTCCCCCCATTCATCAGTGTGCTGTAACCCTGCATTCATCATTGTGATGTACCCCCATTCATCAGTGTGCTGTATCCCGCCATTCATCAGTGAGTTTTATCCCCCATTCATCAGCTTGCTGTATCCCCCCATTCATCAGTGTTCTGCATCCCTCCATTCATCAATGCGTTGTATCCCCCAATTCATCAGGGTGTTGTATCCCCCCATTCTTCAGTGTGTTGTATCCCACCATTCATCAGTGTGTTGTATCCCCGCATTCATCAGTGTGTTGTATCCCCCATTCATCAGTGTGTTGTATCCCACCATTCATCAGTGTGTTGTATCCCCCCATTCATCAGTGTGCTGTATCCCCCATTCATCAGTGTGTTGTATGCCCCCCATTCATCAGTGTGTTGTATCCCCCATTCATCAGGCATGCTATATCCACACATTCATCAATCTGGTCTATCCACCCATTCATCAGTGTATTTTATCCCCAATTCATCAGTGTGATGTATCCCACCCCCAGCCCCATTCATCAGTTTGCTGTATCACTCCATTCATCAGTGTGCTGTATCCCCCAATTCATCAGCATGCTGTATCCCCCAATTCATCAGTGTGCTGTATTCCTCCATTCATCAGGATGCTGTGTCCCCCCATTCATCAGTGTGCTGTATCCCCGTATTCATCAGTGTGATGTATCCCCCAATCATCAGTGTGTTGTATCCCCCCTTTCATCAGTGTGTTGTATCCCCCATTCATCAGGCATGCTGTATGCCCACATTCATCAATCTGGTGTATCCACCCATTCATCAGTGTATTTTATCCCCAATTCTTCAGTGTGATGTATCCCACCATCAGCCCCATTCAGCAGTTTGCTGTATCCCCCCATTCATCAGTGTGCTGTATCCACCATTCATCAATCTGGTGTATCCACCCATTCATCAGTGTATTTTATCCCCCATTCATCAGTGTGTTGTATCCCCCCATTCATCAGTGTGTTGTATCCGCCATTCATCAGGCATGCTGTATCCCCACATTCATCAATCTGGTGTATCCACCCATTCATCAGTGTATTTTATCCTCCATTCATCAGTGTGCTGTATCCCCCAATTCATCAGCATGCTCTATCCCCCCATTCATCAGTGTGCTATGTCGCCCAATTCATCAGTGTGCTGTATTCCTCCCTTCATCAGGATGCTGTGTCCCCCCATTCATCAGTGTGCTGTATCCCCGTATTCATCAGTGTGATGTATCCCCCAATCATCAGTGTGTTGTATCCCTCCATTCATCAGTGTGCTGTATCCAACCATTCATCAGCGCGCTGTATCCCCCCATTCATCAGTGTGCTGTATCCCACCATTTATCAGTGCGTTGTATTCCCCCGATTCATCAGTGTGTTGTATCCCCCCATTCATCAGTGTGTTGTATCCCTCCATTCATCAGTGTGCCGTATCCCCCCATTCATCAGCGTGCTGTATCCCCCATTCATCAATCTGCTGTATCCACCCATTCATCAGTGTATTTTATCCCCCATTCATCAGTGTGTTGTATCCCCCATTCATCAGGCATGCTGTATCCCCACATTCATCAATCTGGTGTATCCACCCATTCATCAGTGTATTTTATCCCCCATTCATCAGGCATGCTGTATCCCCACATTCATCAATCTGGTGTATCCACCCATTCATCAGTGTATTTTATCCCCCATTCATCAGGCATGCTGTATCCCCACATTCATCAATCTGGTGTATCCACCCATTCATCAGTGTATTTTATCCCCCATTCATCAGTGTGATGTATCCCACCACCAGCCCCTTTCATTAGTGTGTCTAGTCCCCCCATTCATCAGTGTGCAGTATCCCCCAATGAACAGTGTGAGGTGTCCCCCCATTCATCACTGTGCTGTATCCCCCCATTCTTCACTGTGCTGCATAGCCCCTTTCATCAGTGTGCTGTGTCGCCCCATTCATCACTGTGTTGTATCCCCCATTCATCAGTGTGTTGTATCCCCCCATTCTTCACTGTGCTGCATAGCCCCTTTCATCAGTGTGCTGTGTCACCCCATTCATCACTGTGTTGTATCCCCCATTCATCAGTTTGCTGTGTTACTCCATTCATCAGCGTGCTGTCACCCCATTCTTCAGTGTGCTGTATCCCCCATTCATCAGTGTGTTGTATCCCCCATTCATCAGTGTGCTGTATCCGCCAATTCATCAGTGTGTTGTATCCCACCATTCATCAGTGTGATGTATCCCCCCATTCATCAGTGTGCTGTATCCACCATTCATCAATCTGGTGTATCCACCCATTCATCAGTGTATTTTATCCCCCATTCATCAATCTGGTGTATCCCCCCATTCATCAGTGTGTTGTATCCCCCATTCATCAGTGTGCTGTATCCCCGTATTCATCAGTGTGATGTATCCCCCAATCATCAGTGTGTTGTATCCCTCCATTCATCAGTGTGCTGTATCCAACCATTCATCAGCGCGCTGTATCCCCCCATTCATCAGTGTGCTGTATCCCACCATTTATCAGTGCGTTGTATTCCCCCGATTCATCAGTGTGTTGTATCCCCCCATTCATCAGTGTGTTGTATCCCTCCATTCATCAGTGTGCTGTATCCCCCCATTCATCAGCGTGCTGTATCCCCCATTCATCAATCTGCTGTATCCACCCATTCATCAGTGTATTTTATCCCCCATTCATCAGTGTGTTGTATCCCCCATTCATCAGGCATGCTGTATCCCCACATTCATCAATCTGGTGTATCCACCCATTCATCAGTGTATTTTATCCCCCATTCATCAGGCATGCTGTATCCCCACATTCATCAATCTGGTGTATCCACCCATTCATCAGTGTATTTTATCCCCCATTCATCAGGCATGCTGTATCCCCACATTCATCAATCTGGTGTATCCACCCATTCATCAGTGTATTTTATCCCCCATTCATCAGTGTGATGTATCCCACCACCAGCCCCTTTCATTAGTGTGTCTAGTCCCCCCATTCATCAGTGTGCAGTATCCCCCAATGAACAGTGTGAGGTGTCCCCCCATTCATCACTGTGCTGTATCCCCCCATTCTTCACTGTGCTGCATAGCCCCTTTCATCAGTGTGCTGTGTCGCCCCATTCATCACTGTGTTGTATCCCCCATTCATCAGTGTGTTGTATCCCCCCATTCTTCACTGTGCTGCATAGCCCCTTTCATCAGTGTGCTGTGTCACCCCATTCATCACTGTGTTGTATCCCCCATTCATCAGTTTGCTGTGTTACTCCATTCATCAGCGTGCTGTCACCCCATTCTTCAGTGTGCTGTATCCCCCATTCATCAGTGTGTTGTATCCCCCATTCATCAGTGTGCTGTATCCGCCAATTCATCAGCGTGTTGTATCCCACCATTCATCAGTGTGATGTATCCCCCCATTCATCAGTGTGCTGTATCCACCATTCATCAATCTGGTGTATCCACCCATTCATCAGTGTATTTTATCCCCCATTCATCAGTGTGTTGTATCCCCCCATTCATCAGTGTGTTGTATCCCCCATTCATCAGGCATGCTGTATCCCCAAATTCATCAATCTGGTGTATCCACCCATTCATCAGTGTATTTTATCCTCCATTCATCAGTGTGCTGTATCCCCCAATTCATCAGCATTCTCTATCCCCCCATTCATCAGTGTGCTTTGTCGCCCAATTCATCAGTGTGCCGTATTCCTCCATTCATCAGGATGCTGTGTCCCCCCATTCATCAGTGTGTTGTATCCCCCCATTCTTCACTGTGCTGCATAGCCCCTTTCATCAGTGTGCTGTGTCACCCCATTCATCACTGTGTTGTATCCCCCATTCATCAGTTTGCTGTGTTACTCCATTCATCAGCGTGCTGTCACCCCATTCTTCAGTGTGCTGTATCCCCCATTCATCAGTGTGTTGTATCCCCCATTCATCAGTGTGCTGTATCCGCCAATTCATCAGCGTGTTGTATCCCACCATTCATCAGTGTGATGTATCCCCCCATTCATCAGTGTGCTGTATCCACCATTCATCAATCTGGTGTATCCACCCATTCATCAGTGTATTTTATCCCCCATTCATCAGTGTGTTGTATCCCCCCATTCATCAGTGTGTTGTATCCCCCATTCATCAGGCATGCTGTATCCCCAAATTCATCAATCTGGTGTATCCACCCATTCATCAGTGTATTTTATCCTCCATTCATCAGTGTGCTGTATCCCCCAATTCATCAGCATTCTCTATCCCCCCATTCATCAGTGTGCTTTGTCGCCCAATTCATCAGTGTGCCGTATTCCTCCATTCATCAGGATGCTGTGTCCCCCCATTCATCAGTGTGCTGTATCCCCGTATTCATCAGTGTGATGTATCCCCCAATCATCAGTGTGTTGTATCACTCCATTCATCAGTGTGCTGTATCCAACCATTCATCAGCGCGCTGTATCCCCCCATTCATCAGTGTGCTGTATCCCACCATTTATCAGTGCATTGTATTCCCCCGATTCATCAGTGTGTTGTATCCCCCCATTCATCAGTGTGTTGTATCCCTCCATTCATCAGTGTGCTGTATCCCCCCATTCATCAGCGTGCTGTATCCCCCATTCATCAATCTGGTGTATCCACCCATTCATCAGTGTATTTTATCCCCCATTCATCAGTGTGTTGTATCCCCCATTCATCAGCGTGCTGTATCCCCACATTCATCAATCTGGTGTATCCACCCATTTATCAGTGTATTTTATCCCCCATTCATCAGGCATGCTGTATCCCCACATTCATCAATCTGGTGTATCCACCCATTCATCAGTGTATTTTATCCCCCATTCATCAGGCATGCTGTATCCCCACATTCATCAATCTGGTGTATCCACCCATTCATCAGTGTATTTTATCCCCCATTCATCAGTGTGATGTATCCCACCACCAGCCCCTTTCATTAGTGTGTCTAGTCCCCCCATTCATCAGTGTGCAGTATCCCCCAATGAACAGTGTGAGGTGTCCCCCCATTCATCACTGTGCTGTATCCCCCCATTCTTCACTGTGCTGCATAGCCCCTTTCATCAGTGTGCTGTGTCGCCCCATTCATCACTGTGTTGTATCCCCCATTCATCAGTGTGTTCTATCCTCCCATTCATCAGTGTGTTGTATCCCCCCATTCTTCACTGTGCTGCATAGCCCCTTTCATCAGTGTGCTGTGTCACCCCATTCATCACTGTGTTGTATCCCCCATTCATCAGTTTGCTGTGTTACTCCATTCATCAGCGTGCTGTCACCCCATTCTTCAGTGTGCTGTATCCCCCATTCATCAGTGTGTTGTATCCCCCATTCATCAGTGTGCTGTATCCGCCAATTCATCAGTGTGTTGTATCCCACCATTCATCAGTGTGTTGTATCCCCCCATTCATCAGTGTGTTGTATCCCCCATTCATCAGGCATGCTGTATCCCCAAATTCATCAATCTGGTGTATCCACCCATTCATCAGTGTATTTTATCCTCCATTCATCAGTGTGCTGTATCCCCCAATTCATCAGCATTCTCTATCCCCCCATTCATCAGTGTGCTATGTCGCCCAATTCATCAGTGTGCCGTATTCCTCCATTCATCAGGATGCTGTGTCCCCCCATTCATCAGTGTGCTGTATCCCCGTATTCATCAGTGTGATGTATCCCCCAATCATCAGTGTGTTGTATCACTCCATTCATCAGTGTGCTGTATCCAACCATTCATCAGCGCGCTGTATCCCCCCATTCATCAGTGTGCTGTATCCCACCATTTATCAGTGCATTGTATTCCCCCGATTCATCAGTGTGTTGTATCCCCCCATTCATCAGTGTGTTGTATCCCTCCATTCATCAGTGTGCTGTATCCCCCCATTCATCAGCGTGCTGTATCCCCCATTCATCAATCTGGTGTATCCACCCATTCATCAGTGTATTTTATCCCCCATTCATCAGTGTGTTGTATCCCCCATTCATCAGGCATGCTGTATCCCCACATTCATCAATCTGGTGTATCCACCCATTCATCAGTGTATTTTATCCCCCATTCATCAGGCATGCTGTATCCCCACATTCATCAATCTGGTGTATCCACCCATTCATCAGTGTATTTTATCCCCCATTCATCAGTGTGATGTATCCCACCACCAGCCCCTTTCATTAGTGTGTCTAGTCCTCCCATTCATCAGTGTGCAGTATCCCCCAATGAACAGTGTGAGGTGTCCCCCCATTCATCACTGTGCTGTATCCCCCCATTCTTCACTGTGCTGCATAGCCCCTTTCATCAGTGTGCTGTGTCGCCCCATTCTTCACTGTGTTGTATCCCCCATTCATCAGTGTGTTCTATCCTCCCATTCATCAGTGTGTTGTATCCCCCCATTCTTCACTGTGCTGTATAGCCCCTTTCATTAGTGTGCTGTGTCGCCCCATTCATCACTGTGTTGTATCCCCCATTCATCAGTATGCTGTGTTACTCCATTCATCAGTGTGCTGTCACCCCATTCTTCAGTGTGCTGTATTCCTCCATTCATCAGGATGCTGTGCTCCCCCCATTCATCAGTGTGCTGTATCCCCCATTCATCAGTGTGTTGTATCCCCCATTCATCAGTGTGCTGTATCCCCCCATTCATCAGTGTGTTGTATCCCACCATTCATCAGTGTGTTGTATCCCCCCATTCATCAGTGTGCTGTATCCACCATTCATCAATCTGGAGTATCCACCCATTCATCAGTGTATTTTATCCCCCATTAATCAGTGTGTTGTATCCCCCCATTCATCAGTGTGTTGTATCCCCCATTCATCAGGCATGCTGTATCCCCACATTCATCAATCTGGTGTATCCACCCATTCATCAGTGTATTTTATCCCCCATTCATCAGTGTGATGTATCCCACCACCAGCCCCATTCATCAGTTTGCTGTATCGCTCCATTCATCAGTGTGCTGTATCCCCCAATTTATCAGCATGCTCTATCCCCCCTTTCATCAGTGTGCTATATCGCCCCATTCATCAGTGTGCTGTATTCCTCCATTCATCAGGATGCTGTGTCCCCCCATTCATCAGTGTGCTGTATCCCCGTATTCATCAGAGTGTTGTATCCCCCATTCATCAGTGTGTTGTATCCCCCCATTCATCAGTGCGTTGTATCCCCCCATTCATCAGTGTGTTGTATCCCTCCATTCATCAGTGTGCTGTATCCCCCCATTCATCAGTCTGCTGTATCCCCCATTCATCAATCTGGTGTATCCACCCATTCATCAGTGTATTTTATCCCCCATTCATCAGTGTGTTGTATCCCCCATTCATCAGGCATGCTGTATCCCCACAGTCATCAATCTGGTGTATCCACCCATTCATCAGTGTATTTTATCCCCCATTCATCAGTGTGATGTTTCCCACCACCAGCCCCATTCATCAGTTTGCTGTATCCCTCCATTCATCAGTGTGCTGTATACCCCAATTTATCAGCATGCTCTATCCCCCCATTCATCAGTGTGCTATATCGCCCCATTCATCAGTGTGCTGTATTCCTCCATTCATCAGGATGCTGTGTCCCCCCATTTATCAGTGTGCTGTATCCCCGTATTCATCAGAGTGTTGTATCCCCCATTCATCAGTGTGTTGTATCCCACCATTCGTCAGTGTGTTGTATCCCCCCATTCATCAGTGTGCTGTATCCCCCATTCATCAATCTGGTGTATCCACCCATTCATCAGTGTATTTTATCCCACATTCATCAGTGTTTTGTATCCCCCCATTCATCAGTGTGTTGTATCCCCAATTCATCAGGCATGCTGTATCCCCACATTCATCAATCTGGTGTATCCACCCATTCATCAGTGTATTTTATCCCCCAGTCATCAGTGTGATGTATCCCACCACCAGCCCCATTCATCATTTTGCTGTATCCCTCCATTCATCAGTGTGTTGTATCACTCCATTCATCAGTGTGCTGTATCCCCCCATTCATCAGCGTGCTGTATCCCCCATTCATCAATCTGGTGTATCCACCCATTCATCAGTGTATTTTATCCCCCATTCATCAGTGTGTTGTATCCCCCATTCATCAGGCATGCTGTATCCCCACATTCATCAATCTGGTGTATCCACCCATTCATCAGTGCATTTTATCCCCCATTCATCAGGCATGCTGTATCCCCACATTCATCAATCTGGTGTATCAACCCATTCATCAGTGTATTTTATCCCCCATTCATCAGTCATGCTGTATCCCCACATTCATCAATCTGGTGTATCCACACATTCATCAGTGTATTTTATCCCCCATTCATCAGTGTGATGTATCCCACCACCAGCCCCTTTCATTAGTGTGTCTAGTCCCCCCATTCATCAGTGTGCAGTATCGCCCAATGAACAGTGTGAGGTGTCACCCCATTCATCACTGTGCTGTATCCCCCCATTCTTCACTGTGCTGCATAGCCCCTTTCATCAGTGTGCTGTGTCGCCGCATTCATCACTGTGTTGTATCCCCCATTCATCAGTATGCTGTGTTACTCCATTCATCAGTGTGCTGTCACCCCATTCTTCAGTGTGCTGTATTCCTCCATTCATCAGGATGCTGTGCTCCCCCCATTCATCAGTGTGCTGTATCCCCCATTCATCAGTGTGTTGTATCCCCCATTCATCAGTGTGCTGTATAGCCCCTTTCATTAGTGTGCTGTGTCGCCCCATTCATCACTGTGTTGTATCCCCCATTCATCAGTATGCTGTGTTACTCCATTCATCAGTGTGCTGTCACCCCATTCTTCAGTGTGCTGCATAGCCCCTTTCATCAGTGTGCTGTGTCGCCCCATTCTTCACTGTGTTGTATCCCCCATTCATCAGTGTGTTCTATCCTCCCATTCATCAGTGTGTTGTATCCCCCCATTCTTCACTGTGCTGTATAGCCCCTTTCATTAGTGTGCTGTGTCGCCCCATTCATCACTGTGTTGTATCCCCCATTCATCAGTATGCTGTGTTACTCCATTCATCAGTGTGCTGTCACCCCATTCTTCAGTGTGCTGTATTCCTCCATTCATCAGGATGCTGTGCTCCCCCCATTCATCAGTGTGCTGTATCCCCCATTCATCAGTGTGTTGTATCCCCCATTCATCAGTGTGCTGTATCCCCCCATTCATCAGTGTGTTGTATCCCACCATTCATCAGTGTGTTGTATCCCCCCATTCATCAGTGTGCTGTATCCACCATTCATCAATCTGGAGTATCCACCCATTCATCAGTGTATTTTATCCCCCATTAATCAGTGTGTTGTATCCCCCCATTCATCAGTGTGTTGTATCCCCCATTCATCAGGCATGCTGTATCCCCACATTCATCAATCTGGTGTATCCACCCATTCATCAGTGTATTTTATCCCCCATTCATCAGTGTGATGTATCCCACCACCAGCCCCATTCATCAGTTTGCTGTATCGCTCCATTCATCAGTGTGCTGTATCCCCCAATTTATCAGCATGCTCTATCCCCCCTTTCATCAGTGTGCTATATCGCCCCATTCATCAGTGTGCTGTATTCCTCCATTCATCAGGATGCTGTGTCCCCCCATTCATCAGTGTGCTGTATCCCCGTATTCATCAGAGTGTTGTATCCCCCATTCATCAGTGTGTTGTATCCCCCCATTCATCAGTGCGTTGTATCCCCCCATTCATCAGTGTGTTGTATCCCTCCATTCATCAGTGTGCTGTATCCCCCCATTCATCAGTCTGCTGTATCCCCCATTCATCAATCTGGTGTATCCACCCATTCATCAGTGTATTTTATCCCCCATTCATCAGTGTGTTGTATCCCCCATTCATCAGGCATGCTGTATCCCCACAGTCATCAATCTGGTGTATCCACCCATTCATCAGTGTATTTTATCCCCCATTCATCAGTGTGATGTTTCCCACCACCAGCCCCATTCATCAGTTTGCTGTATCCCTCCATTCATCAGTGTGCTGTATACCCCAATTTATCAGCATGCTCTATCCCCCCATTCATCAGTGTGCTATATCGCCCCATTCATCAGTGTGCTGTATTCCTCCATTCATCAGGATGCTGTGTCCCCCCATTTATCAGTGTGCTGTATCCCCGTATTCATCAGAGTGTTGTATCCCCCATTCATCAGTGTGTTGTATCCCACCATTCGTCAGTGTGTTGTATCCCCCCATTCATCAGTGTGCTGTATCCCCCATTCATCAATCTGGTGTATCCACCCATTCATCAGTGTATTTTATCCCACATTCATCAGTGTTTTGTATCCCCCCATTCATCAGTGTGTTGTATCCCCAATTCATCAGGCATGCTGTATCCCCACATTCATCAATCTGGTGTATCCACCCATTCATCAGTGTATTTTATCCCCCAGTCATCAGTGTGATGTATCCCACCACCAGCCCCATTCATCATTTTGCTGTATCCCTCCATTCATCAGTGTGTTGTATCACTCCATTCATCAGTGTGCTGTATCCCCCCATTCATCAGCGTGCTGTATCCCCCATTCATCAATCTGGTGTATCCACCCATTCATCAGTGTATTTTATCCCCCATTCATCAGTGTGTTGTATCCCCCATTCATCAGGCATGCTGTATCCCCACATTCATCAATCTGGTGTATCCACCCATTCATCAGTGCATTTTATCCCCCATTCATCAGGCATGCTGTATCCCCACATTCATCAATCTGGTGTATCAACCCATTCATCAGTGTATTTTATCCCCCATTCATCAGTCATGCTGTATCCCCACATTCATCAATCTGGTGTATCCACACATTCATCAGTGTATTTTATCCCCCATTCATCAGTGTGATGTATCCCACCACCAGCCCCTTTCATTAGTGTGTCTAGTCCCCCCATTCATCAGTGTGCAGTATCGCCCAATGAACAGTGTGAGGTGTCACCCCATTCATCACTGTGCTGTATCCCCCCATTCTTCACTGTGCTGCATAGCCCCTTTCATCAGTGTGCTGTGTCGCCGCATTCATCACTGTGTTGTATCCCCCATTCATCAGTATGCTGTGTTACTCCATTCATCAGTGTGCTGTCACCCCATTCTTCAGTGTGCTGTATTCCTCCATTCATCAGGATGCTGTGCTCCCCCCATTCATCAGTGTGCTGTATCCCCCATTCATCAGTGTGTTGTACCCCCATTCATCAGTGTGCTGTATCCCGCCATTCATCAGTGAGTTTTATCCCCCATTCATCAGCTTGCTGTATCTCCCCATTCACCAGTGTTCTGTATCCCTCCATTCATCAATGCGTTTTATCCCCCAATTCATCAGTGTGTTGTATCCCCCCATTCATCAGTGTGTTGTATCCCACCATTCATCAGTGTGTTGTATCCCCCCATTCATCAGTGTGCTGTATCCACCATTCATCAATCTGGTGTATCCACCCATTCATCAGTGTATTTTATCCCCCATTCATCAGTGTGTTGTATCCCCCCATTCATCAGTGTGTTGTATCCCCCATTCATCAGGCATGCTGTATCCCCACATTCATCAATCTGGTGTATCCACCCATTCATCAGTGTATTTTATCCCCCATTCATCAGTGTGATGTTTCCCACCACCAGCCCCATTCATCAGTTTGCTGTATCCCTCCATTCATCAGTGTGCTGTATACCCCAATTTATCAGCATGCTCTATCCCCCCATTCATCAGTGTGCTATATCGCCCCATTCATCAGTGTGCTGTATTCCTCCATTCATCAGGATGCTGTGTCCCCCCATTTATCAGTGTGCTGTATCCCCGTATTCATCAGAGTGTTGTATCCCCCATTCATCAGTGTGTTGTATCCCACCATTCGTCAGTGTGTTGTATCCCCCCATTCATCAGTGTGCTGTATCCCCCATTCATCAATCTGGTGTATCCACCCATTCATCAGTGTATTTTATCCCCCATTCATCAGTGTGTTGTATCCCCCCATTCATCAGTGTATTGTATCCCCCATTCATCAGGCATGCAGTATCCCCACATTGATCAATCTGGTGTATCCACCCATTCATCAGTGTATTTTATCCCCCATTCATCAGCGTGATGTATCCCACCACCAGCCCCATTCATCAGTTTGCTGTATCCCTCCATTCATCTCTGTGTTGTATCCCCCAATTCATCAGCATGCTCTATCCCCCCATTCATCAGTGTGCTATATCGCCCCATTCATCAGTGTGCTGTATTCCTCAATTCATCAGGATGCTGTGTCCCCCCATTCATCAGTGTGCTGTATCCCCGTATTCATCAGTGTGATGTATCTCCCAATCATCAGTGTGTTGTATCCCTCCATTCATCAGTGTGCTGTATCCAACCATTCATCAGCGTGCTGTATCCCCCCATTCATCAGTGTGTTGTATCCCACCATTCATCAGTGCATTGTATTCCCCCCATTCATCAGTGTGTTGTATCCCCCCATTCATCAGCGTGCTGCATCCCCCATTCATCAATCTGGTGTATCCACCCATTCATCAGTGTATTTTATCCCACATTCATCAGTGTGTTGTATCCCCCCATTCATCAGTGTGTTGTATCCCCAATTCATCAGGCATGCTATATCCCCACATTCATCAATCTGGTGTATCCACCCATTCATCAGTGTATTTTATCCCACATTCATCACTGTGTTGTATCCCCCATTCATCAGTGTGTTGTATCCCCCCATTCTTCACTGTGCTGCATAGCCCCTTTCATCAGTGTGCTGTGTCGCCGCATTCATCACTGTGTTGTATCCCCCATTCATCAGTATGCTGTGTTACTCCATTCATCAGTGTGCTGTCACCCCATTCTTCAGTGTGCTGTATTCCTCCATTCATCAGGATGCTGTGCTCCCCCCATTCATCAGTGTGCTGTATCCCCCATTCATCAGTGTGTTGTATCCCCCATTCATCAGTGTGCTGTATAGCCCCTTTCATTAGTGTGCTGTGTCGCCCCATTCATCACTGTGTTGTATCCCCCATTCATCAGTATGCTGTGTTACTCCATTCATCAGTGTGCTGTCACCCCATTCTTCAGTGTGCTGCATAGCCCCTTTCATCAGTGTGCTGTGTCGCCCCATTCTTCACTGTGTTGTATCCCCCATTCATCAGTGTGTTCTATCCTCCCATTCATCAGTGTGTTGTATCCCCCCATTCTTCACTGTGCTGTATAGCCCCTTTCATTAGTGTGCTGTGTCGCCCCATTCATCACTGTGTTGTATCCCCCATTCATCAGTATGCTGTGTTACTCCATTCATCAGTGTGCTGTCACCCCATTCTTCAGTGTGCTGTATTCCTCCATTCATCAGGATGCTGTGCTCCCCCCATTCATCAGTGTGCTGTATCCCCCATTCATCAGTGTGTTGTATCCCCCATTCATCAGTGTGCTGTATCCCCCCATTCATCAGTGTGTTGTATCCCACCATTCATCAGTGTGTTGTATCCCCCCATTCATCAGTGTGCTGTATCCACCATTCATCAATCTGGAGTATCCACCCATTCATCAGTGTATTTTATCCCCCATTAATCAGTGTGTTGTATCCCCCCATTCATCAGTGTGTTGTATCCCCCATTCATCAGGCATGCTGTATCCCCACATTCATCAATCTGGTGTATCCACCCATTCATCAGTGTATTTTATCCCCCATTCATCAGTGTGATGTATCCCACCACCAGCCCCATTCATCAGTTTGCTGTATCGCTCCATTCATCAGTGTGCTGTATCCCCCAATTTATCAGCATGCTCTATCCCCCCTTTCATCAGTGTGCTATATCGCCCCATTCATCAGTGTGCTGTATTCCTCCATTCATCAGGATGCTGTGTCCCCCCATTCATCAGTGTGCTGTATCCCCGTATTCATCAGAGTGTTGTATCCCCCATTCATCAGTGTGTTGTATCCCCCCATTCATCAGTGCGTTGTATCCCCCCATTCATCAGTGTGTTGTATCCCTCCATTCATCAGTGTGCTGTATCCCCCCATTCATCAGTCTGCTGTATCCCCCATTCATCAATCTGGTGTATCCACCCATTCATCAGTGTATTTTATCCCCCATTCATCAGTGTGTTGTATCCCCCATTCATCAGGCATGCTGTATCCCCACAGTCATCAATCTGGTGTATCCACCCATTCATCAGTGTATTTTATCCCCCATTCATCAGTGTGATGTTTCCCACCACCAGCCCCATTCATCAGTTTGCTGTATCCCTCCATTCATCAGTGTGCTGTATACCCCAATTTATCAGCATGCTCTATCCCCCCATTCATCAGTGTGCTATATCGCCCCATTCATCAGTGTGCTGTATTCCTCCATTCATCAGGATGCTGTGTCCCCCCATTTATCAGTGTGCTGTATCCCCGTATTCATCAGAGTGTTGTATCCCCCATTCATCAGTGTGTTGTATCCCACCATTCGTCAGTGTGTTGTATCCCCCCATTCATCAGTGTGCTGTATCCCCCATTCATCAATCTGGTGTATCCACCCATTCATCAGTGTATTTTATCCCACATTCATCAGTGTTTTGTATCCCCCCATTCATCAGTGTGTTGTATCCCCAATTCATCAGGCATGCTGTATCCCCACATTCATCAATCTGGTGTATCCACCCATTCATCAGTGTATTTTATCCCCCAGTCATCAGTGTGATGTATCCCACCACCAGCCCCATTCATCATTTTGCTGTATCCCTCCATTCATCAGTGTGTTGTATCACTCCATTCATCAGTGTGCTGTATCCCCCCATTCATCAGCGTGCTGTATCCCCCATTCATCAATCTGGTGTATCCACCCATTCATCAGTGTATTTTATCCCCCATTCATCAGTGTGTTGTATCCCCCATTCATCAGGCATGCTGTATCCCCACATTCATCAATCTGGTGTATCCACCCATTCATCAGTGCATTTTATCCCCCATTCATCAGGCATGCTGTATCCCCACATTCATCAATCTGGTGTATCAACCCATTCATCAGTGTATTTTATCCCCCATTCATCAGTCATGCTGTATCCCCACATTCATCAATCTGGTGTATCCACACATTCATCAGTGTATTTTATCCCCCATTCATCAGTGTGATGTATCCCACCACCAGCCCCTTTCATTAGTGTGTCTAGTCCCCCCATTCATCAGTGTGCAGTATCGCCCAATGAACAGTGTGAGGTGTCACCCCATTCATCACTGTGCTGTATCCCCCCATTCTTCACTGTGCTGCATAGCCCCTTTCATCAGTGTGCTGTGTCGCCGCATTCATCACTGTGTTGTATCCCCCATTCATCAGTATGCTGTGTTACTCCATTCATCAGTGTGCTGTCACCCCATTCTTCAGTGTGCTGTATTCCTCCATTCATCAGGATGCTGTGCTCCCCCCATTCATCAGTGTGCTGTATCCCCCATTCATCAGTGTGTTGTACCCCCATTCATCAGTGTGCTGTATCCCGCCATTCATCAGTGAGTTTTATCCCCCATTCATCAGCTTGCTGTATCTCCCCATTCACCAGTGTTCTGTATCCCTCCATTCATCAATGCGTTTTATCCCCCAATTCATCAGTGTGTTGTATCCCCCCATTCATCAGTGTGTTGTATCCCACCATTCATCAGTGTGTTGTATCCCCCCATTCATCAGTGTGCTGTATCCACCATTCATCAATCTGGTGTATCCACCCATTCATCAGTGTATTTTATCCCCCATTCATCAGTGTGTTGTATCCCCCCATTCATCAGTGTGTTGTATCCCCCATTCATCAGGCATGCTGTATCCCCACATTCATCAATCTGGTGTATCCACCCATTCATCAGTGTATTTTATCCCCCATTCATCAGTGTGATGTTTCCCACCACCAGCCCCATTCATCAGTTTGCTGTATCCCTCCATTCATCAGTGTGCTGTATACCCCAATTTATCAGCATGCTCTATCCCCCCATTCATCAGTGTGCTATATCGCCCCATTCATCAGTGTGCTGTATTCCTCCATTCATCAGGATGCTGTGTCCCCCCATTTATCAGTGTGCTGTATCCCCGTATTCATCAGAGTGTTGTATCCCCCATTCATCAGTGTGTTGTATCCCACCATTCGTCAGTGTGTTGTATCCCCCCATTAATCAGTGTGCTGTATCCCCCATTCATCAATCTGGTGTATCCACCCATTCATCAGTGTATTTTATCCCCCATTCATCAGTGTGTTGTATCCCCCCATTCATCAGTGTATTGTATCCCCCATTCATCAGGCATGCAGTATCCCCACATTGATCAATCTGGTGTATCCACCCATTCATCAGTGTATTTTATCCCCCATTCATCAGCGTGATGTATCCCACCACCAGCCCCATTCATCAGTTTGCTGTATCCCTCCATTCATCTCTGTGTTGTATCCCCCAATTCATCAGCATGCTCTATCCCCCCATTCATCAGTGTGCTATATCGCCCCATTCATCAGTGTGCTGTATTCCTCAATTCATCAGGATGCTGTGTCCCCCCATTCATCAGTGTGCTGTATCCCCGTATTCATCAGTGTGATGTATCTCCCAATCATCAGTGTGTTGTATCCCTCCATTCATCAGTGTGCTGTATCCAACCATTCATCAGCGTGCTGTATCCCCCCATTCATCAGTGTGTTGTATCCCACCATTCATCAGTGCATTGTATTCCCCCCATTCATCAGTGTGTTGTATCCCCCCATTCATCAGCGTGCTGCATCCCCCATTCATCAATCTGGTGTATCCACCCATTCATCAGTGTATTTTATCCCACATTCATCAGTGTGTTGTATCCCCCCATTCATCAGTGTGTTGTATCCCCAATTCATCAGGCATGCTATATCCCCACATTCATCAATCTGGTGTATCCACCCATTCATCAGTGTATTTTATCCCCCATTCATCAGTGTGATGTATCCCACCACCAGCCCCATTCATCAGTTTGCTGTATCCCTCCATTCATCAGTGTGCAGTATCCGCCAATTCATCAGCATGCTCTATCCCCCCATTCATCAGTGTGCTATAGCGCCCCATTCAGCAGTGTGCTGTATTCCTCCATTCATCAGGATGCTGTGTCCCCCCATTCATCAGTGTGCTGTATCCCCGTATTCATCAGAGTGTTGTATCCCCCATTCATCAGTGTGTTGTATCCCACCATTCGTCAGTGTGTTGTATCCCCACATTCATCAGTGTGCTGTATCCCCCATTCATCAATCTGGTGTATCCACCCATTCATCAGTGTATTTTATCCCCCATTCATCAGTGTGTTGTATCCCTCCATTCATCAGTGTATTGTATCCCCCATTCATCAGGCATGCTGTATCCCCACATTCATCAATCTGGTGTATCCACCCATTCATCAGTGTATTTTATCCCCCATTCATCAGTGTGATGTATCCCACCACCAGCTCCATTCATCAGTTTGCTGTATCCCTCCATTCATCACTGTGCTGTATCCCCCAATTCATCAGCATGCTCTATCCCCCCATTCATCAGTGTGCTATATCGCCACATTCATCAGTGTGCTGTATTCCTCCATTCATCAGGATGCTGTGTCCCCCCATTGATCAGTGTGCTGTATCCCCGTATTCATCAATGTGATGTATCCCCCAATCATCAGTGTGTTGTATCCCTCAATTCATCAGTGTGCTGTATCCAACCATTCATCAGCGTGCTGTATCCCCCCATTCATCAGTGTGCTGTATCCCACCGTTCATCAGTGCATTGTATTCCCCCCATTCATCAGTGTGTTGTATCCCCCCATTCATCAGTGTGTTGTATCCCTCCATTCATCAGTGTGCTGTATCCCCCCATTCATCAGTGTGCTGTATCCCCATATTCATCAGGGTGATGTATCCCCCAATCATCAGTGTGTTGTATCACTCCATTCATCAGTGTGCTGTATCCAACCATTCATCAGCGTGCTGTATCCCCCCATTCATCAGTGTGCTGTATCCCACCATTTATCAGTGCGTTGTATTCCCCCCATTCATCAGTGTGTTGTATCCCCCCATTCATCAGTGTGTTGTATCCCTCCATTCATCAGTGTGCTGTATCCCCCCATTCATCAGCGTGCTGTATCCCCCATTCTTCAATCTGGTGTATCCACCCATTCATCAGTGTATTTTATCCCCCATTCATCAGTGTGTTGTATCCCCCATTCATCAGGCATGCTGTATCCCCACATTCATCAATCTGGTGTATCCACCCATTGATCAGTGTATTTTATCCCCCCTTCATCAGGCATGCTGTATCCCCACATTCATCAATCTGGTGTATCCACCCATTCATCAGTGTATTTTATCCCCCATTCATCAGTGTGTTGTATCCCCCATTCATCAGGCATGCTGTATCCCCACATGCATCAGTCTGGTGTATCCACCCATTCATCAGAGTATTTTATCCCCCATTCATCAGGCATGCTGTATCCCCACATTCATCAATCTGGTGTATCCACCCATTCATCAGTGTATTTTATCCCCCATTCATCAGTGTGATGTATCCCACCACCAGCCCCATTTATTAGTGCGTCTAGTCCCCCCATTCATCAGTGTGTTGTATCCCCCAATGAACAGTGTGAGGTGTCCCCCCATTCATCAGTGCGCTGTCCCCACATTCATCAGTGTGCTGTATACCCCCATTCTTCACTGTGCTGCATAGCCCCTTTCATCAGTGTGCTGTGTCGCCCCATTCATCACTGTGTTGTATCCCCATTCATCAGTGTGTTCTATCCTCCCATTCATCAGTGTGTTGTAACCCCCATTCTTCACTGTGCTGCATAGCCCCTTTCATCAGTGTACTGTGTCGCCCCATTCATCACTGTGTTGTATCCCCCATTCATCAGTATGCTGTATTACCCCATTCATCAGTATGCTGTGTTACCCCATTCATCAGTGTGCTGTCACCCCATTCTTCAGTGTGCTGTATTCCGCCATTCATCAGGATGCTGTGCTCCCCCCATTCATCAGTGTGCTGTATCCCCCATTCATCAGTGTGTTCTATCCCTCATTCATCAGTGTGTTGTATCCCTCCATTCATCAGTGTGCTGTATCCAACCATTCATCAGCGTGCTGTATCCCCCCATTCATCAGTGTGCTGTATCCCACCATTCATCTGTGCGTTGTATCCCCCACATTCATCAGTGTGTTGTATCCCCCCATTCATCAGTGTGTTGTATCCCTCCATTCATCAGTGTGTTGTATCCCTCCATTCATCAGTGTGTTGTATCCCTCCATTCATCAGTGTGTTGTATCCCTCCATTCATCAGTGTGCTGTATCCCCCCATTCATCAGCGTGCTGTATCCCCCCATTCATCAGCGTGCTGTATCCCCCCATTCATCAGTGTGCTGTATCCCACCATTCATCTGTGCGTTGTATCCCCCACATTCATCAGTGTGTTGTATCCCTCCATTCATCAGTGTGCTGTATTTCCCTATTCATCTGTGTGCTGTATCCCACCATTCATCAGTGTGCTTTATCCCCCCATTCATCAGCGTGCTGTATCCCCCATTCATCACTGAGCTGTATCGCCCCATTCATCAGTGTGCTGTATTCCTCCATTCATCAGGATGCTGTGTTCGCCCCATTCATCAGTGTGCTGTATCCCCGTATTCATCAGCGTGCTGTATCCCCCCATTCATCTGTGTTCTGTATCCCTCCATTCATCAATGCGTTGTATACCCCAATTCATCAGTGTGTTGTATCCCCGCATTCATCAGTGTGTTGTATCCCTCCATTCATCAGTGTGTTGTATCCCCCCATTCATCAGTGTGTTGAAGCCCCCATTCATCTGTGTGTTTTATCCCACCATTCATCAGTGTGTTCTATCCTCCCATTCATCAGTGTGCTCTATCCTCCCATTCATCACTGTGTTGTATCCCCCCATTCTTCACTGTGCTGCATAGCCCCTTTCATCAGTGTGCTGTGTTGCCCCATTCATCACTGTCTTGTATCCCCCATTCATCAGTATGCTGTATTACCCCATTCATCAGTGTGCTGTCACCCCATTCTTCAGTGTGCTGTATCCCCGTATTCATCAGTGTGATGTATCCCCCATTCATCAGTGTGCTGTATCCCGCCATTCATCAGTGAGTTTTATCCCCCATTCATCAGTGTTCTGTATCCCTCAATTCATCTATGCGTTGTATCCCCCAATTCTTCAGTGTGTTGTATCCCCCCATTCATCAGTGTGCTGTATCCCCAATTTATCAGTGTGTTGTATCCCCCCATTCATCAGTGTGTTGTATCCCCCCATTCATCAGTGTGCTGTATCCCCCATTCATCAGTGTGCTGTATCCCCCATTCATCAATCTCGTGTATCCACCCATTCATCAGTGTATTTTATCCCCCATTAATCAGTGTGTTTTATGCCCCCCATTCATCAGTGAGTTTTATCCCCCATTCATCAGCGTGCTGTATCCCCCCATTCATCTGTGTTCTGTATCCCTCCTTTCATCAATGCGTTGTATACCCCAATTCATCAGTGTGTTGTATCCCCACATTCATCAGGGTGTTCTATCCTCCCATTCATCAGTGTGTTGTATCCCCCCATTCTTCACTCTGCTGCATAGCCCCTTTCATCAGTGTGCTGTATTGCCCCATTCATCACTGTCTTGTATCCCCCATTCATCAGTATGCTGTATTACCCCATTCATCAGTGTGCTGTCACCCCATTCTTCAGTGTGCTGTATCCCCGTATTCATCAGTGTGATGTATCCCCCATTCATCAGTGTGCTGTATCCCGCCATTCATCAGTGAGTTTTATCCCCCATTCATCAGTGTTCTGTATCCCTCAATTCATCAATGCGTTGTATCCCCCAATTCATCAGTGTGTTGTATCCCCCCATTCATCAGTGTGCTGTATCCCCAATTTATCAGTGTGTTGTATCCCCCCATTCATCAGTGTGTTGTATCCCCCATTCATCAGTGTGTTGTATCCCACCATTCATCAGTGTGTTGTATCCCCCGATTCATCAGTGTGCTGTATCCCCCATTCATCAATCTCGTGTATCCACCCATTCATCAGTGTATTTTATCCCCCATTCATCAGTGTGTTTTATGCCCCCCATTCATCAGTGAGTTTTATCCCCCATTCATCAGCGTGCTGTATCCCCCCATTCATCTGTGTTCTGTATCCCTCCATTCATCAATGCGTTGTATACCCCAATTCATCAGTGTGTTGTATCCCCGCATTCATCAGTGTGTTGTATCCCTACATTCATCAGTGTGTTGTATCCCCCCATTCATCAGTGTGCTGTATCCCCAATTCATCAGTGTGTTGTATCCCCCCATTCATCAGTGTGTTGAATCCCCCATTCATCAGTGTGTTTTATCCCACCATTCATCAGTGTGTTGTATCCCACCATTCATCAGTGTGTTGTATCCCCCAATTCATCAGTGTGTTGTATCCCCGCATTCATCAGTGTGTTGTATCCCCCCCATTCATTAGTGTGTCTAGTCCCCACATTCATCACTGTGCTGTATCCCCCAATCAACAGTGTGAGTTGTCCCCCCATTCATCTGTGTGCTGTCCCCACATTCATCAGTGTGTTCTATCCTCCCATTCATCAGTGTGTTGTATCCCCCCATTCTTCACTGTGCTGCATAGCCCCTTTCATCAGTGTGCTGTGTTGCCCCATTCATCACTGTCTTGTATCCCCCATTCATCAGTGTGCTGTCACCCCATTCTTCAGTGTGCTGTATTCCTCCATTCATCAGGATGCTGTGCTCCCCCCATTCATCAGTGTGCTGTATCCCCGTATTCATCAGTGTGATGTATCCCCCATTCATCAGTGTGCTGTATCCCGCCATTCATCAGTGAGTTTTATCCCCCATTCATCAGTGTTCTGTATCCCTCCATTAATCAATGCGTTGTATCCCCCAATTCATCAGTGTGTTGTATCCCCCCATTCATCAGTGTGTTGTATCCCCCCATTCATCAGTGTGCTGTATCCCCAATTCATCAGTGTGTTGTATCCCCCCATTCATCAGTGTGTTGTATCCCCCATTCATCAGTGTGTTGTATCCCCCCAGTCATCAGTGTGTTGTATCCCACCATTCATCAGTGTGTTGTATCCCCCCATTAATCAGTGTGCTGTATCCCCCATTCATCAATCTGGTGTATCCACCCATTCATCCGTGTATTTTATCCCCCATTCATCAGTGTGTTGTATCCCCCCATTCCTCAGTGTGTTGAATCCCCCATTCATCAGTGTGTTTTATCCCACCATTGATCAGTGTGTTGTATCCCACCATTCATCAGTGTGTTGTATCCCCCAATTCATCAGTGTGTTGTATCCCCACATTCATCAGTGTGTTGTATCCCCCCCATTCATTAGTGTGTCTAGTCCCTACATTCATCAGTGTGCTGTATCCCCCAATCAACAGTGTGAGGTGTCCCCCCATTCATCTGTGTGCTGTCCCCACATTCATCAGTGTGTTCTATCCTCCCATTCATCAGTGTGTTGTATCCCCCCATTCTTCACTGTGCTGCATAGCCCCTTTCATCAGTGTGCTGTGCTGCCCCATTCATCACTGTCTTGTATCACCCATTCATCAGTATGCTGTATTACCCCATTCATCAGTGTGCTGTAACCCATTCTTCAGTGTGCTGTATTCCTCCATTCATCAGGATGCGGTGCTCCCCCCATTCATCAGTGTGCTGTATCCCCGTATTCATCAGTGTGATGTATCCCCCATTCATCAGTGTGCTGTATCCCGCCATTCATCAGTGAGTTTTATCCCCCATTCATCAGTGTTCTGCATCCCTCAATTCATCAATGCGTTGTATCCCCCAATTCATCAGTGTGTTGTATCCCCCCATTCATCAGTGTGCTGTATCCCCAATTTATCAGTGTGTTGTATCCCCCCATTCATCAGTGTGTTGTATCCCCCATTCATCAGTGTGTTGTATCCCACCATTCATCAGTGTGTTGTATCCCCCCATTCATCAGTGTGCTGTATCCCCCATTCATCAATCTCGTGTATCCACCCATTCATCAGTGTATTTTATCCCCGCATTCATCAGTGTGTTGTATCCCCCCATTCATCAGTGTGCTGTATCCCCAATTCATCAGTGTGTTGTATCCCCCAATTCAACAGTGTGTTGAAGCCCCCATTCATCTGTGTGTTTTATCCCCCATTCATCAGTGTGCTGTCACCCCATTCTTCAGTGTGCTGTATCCCCGTATTCATCAGTGTGATGTATCCCCCATTCATCAGTGTGCTGTATCCCGCCATTCATCAGTGAGTTTTATCCCCCATTCATCAGTGTTCTGTATCCCTCAATTCATCAATGCGTTGTATCCCCCCATTCATCAGTGTGCTGTATCCCCAATTTATCAGTGTATTGTATCCACCCATTCATCAGTGTGTTGTATCCCCCATTCATCAGTGTGTTGTATCCCCCCAGTCATCAGTGTGTTGTATCCCACCATTCATCAGTGTGTTGTATCCCCCCATTAATCAGTGTGCTGTATCCCCCATTCATCAATCTGGTGTATCCACCCATTCATCCGTGTATTTTATCCCCCATTCATCAGTGTGTTGTATCCCCCCATTCCTCAGTGTGTTGTATCCCCCATTCATCAGGCCTGCTGTATCCCCCCATTCATCAGTGTGATGTATCCCCCAATCATGTGTTGTATCCCTCCATTCATCAGTGTGCTGTATCAAACCATTCATCAGCGTGCTGTATCCCCCCATTCATCAGTGTGCTGTATCCCACCATTCAACTGTGCGTTGTATCCCCCACATTCATCAGTGTGTTGTATCCCTCCATTCATCAGTGTGCTGTATTTCCCCATTCATCTGTGTGCTGTATCCCTCCATTCATCAGTGTGCTTTATCCCCCCAATCATCAGCGTGCTGTATCCCCCATTCATCACTGAGCTGTATTGCCCCATTCATCAGTGTGCTGTATTCCTCCATTCATCAGGGTGCTGTGTTCCCCCCATTCATCAGTGTGCAGTATCCCCGTATTCATCAGTGTGATGTATCCCCCATTCATCAGTGTGTTGTATCCCTCCATTCATCAGTGTGTTGTATCCCCCCATTCATCAGTGTGCTGTATCCCCAATTCATCAGAGTGTTGTATCCCCCCATTCATCAGTGTGTTGAAGCCCCCATTCATCAGTGTGTTTTATCCCACCATTCATCAGTGTGTTGTATCCCACCATTCATCAGTGTGTTGTATCCCCCAATTCATCAGTGTGTTGTATCCCCGCATTCATCAGTGTGTTGTATCCCCCCATTCATTAGTTTGTCTAGTCCCCACATTCATCAGTGTGCTGTATCCCCCAATCAACAGTGTGAGGTGTCCCCCATTCATCTGTGTGCTGTCCCCACATTCATCAGTGTGTTCTATCCTCCCATTCATCAGTGTGTTGTATCCCCCCATTCTTCACTGTGCTGCATAGCCCCTTTCATCAGTGTACTGTGTTGCCCCATTCATCACTGTCTTGTATCGCCCATTCATCAGTATGCTGTATTACCCCATTCATCAGTGTGCTGTCACCCCATTCTTCAGTGTGCTGTATTCCTCCATTCATCAGGATGCTGTGCTCCCCCCATTCATCAGTGTGCTGTATCCCCGTATTCATCAGTGTGATGTATCCCCCATTCATCAGTGTGCTGTATCCCGCCATTCATCAGTGAGTTTTATCCCCCATTCATCAGTGTTCTGTATCCCTCAATTCATCAATGCGTTGCATCCCCCAATTCATCAGTGTGTTGTATCCCCCCATTCATCAGTGTGCTGTATCCCCAATTTATCAGTGTGTTGTATCCACCCATTCATCAGTGTGTTGTATCCCCCATTCATCAGTGTGTTGTATCCCACCATTCATCAGTGTGTTGTATCCCCCATTCATCAGTGTGCTGTATCCCCCATTCATCAATCTCGTGTATCCACCCATTCATCAGTGTATTTTATCCCCCATTAATCAGTGTGTTTTATGCCCCCCATTCATCAGTGAGTTTTATCCCCCATTCATCAGTGTGTTGTATCCCTCCATTCATCAGTGTGTTGTATCCCCCCATTCATCAGTGTGCTGTATCCCCAATTCATCAGTGTGTTGTATCCCCCCATTCATCAGTGTGTTGAATCCCCCATTCATCAGTGTGTTTTATCCCACCATTCATCAGTGTGTTGTATCCCACCATTCATCATTGTGTTGTATCCCCCAATTCATCAGTGTGTTGTATCCCCGCATTCATCAGTGTGTTGTATCCACCCCATTCATTAGTGTGTCTAGTCCCTACATTCATCAGTGTGCTGTATCCCCCAATCAACAGTGTGAGGTGTCCCCCCATTCATCTGTGTGCTGTCCCCACATTCATCAGTGTGTTCTATCCTCCCATTCATCAGTGTGTTGTATCCCCCCATTCTTCACTGTGCTGCATAGCCCCTTTCATCAGTGTGCTGTGTTGCCCCATTCATCACTGTCTTGTATCCCCCATTCATCAGTATGCTGTATTACCCCATTCATCAGTGTGCTGTCACCCCATTCTTCAGTGTGCTGTATTCCTCCATTCATCAGGATGCTGTGCTCCCCCCATTCATCAGTGTGCTGTATCCCGCCATTCATCAGTGAGTTTTATCCCCCATTCATCAGTGTTCTGTATCCCTCCATTCATCAATGCGTTGTATACCCCAATTCATCAGTGTGTTGTATCCCCCATTCATCAGTGTGTTGTATCCCACCATTCATCAGTGTGTTGTATCCCCCGATTCATCAGCGTGCTGTATCCCCCATTCATCAATCTCGTGTATCCACCCATTCATCAGTGTATTTTATCCCCCATTCATCAGTGTGTTTTATGCCCCCCATTCATCAGTGAGTTTTATCCCCCATTCATCAGCGTGCTGTATCCCCCCCATTCATCTGTGTTCTGTATCCCTCCATTCATCAATGCGTTGTATACCCCAATTCATCAGTGTGTTGTATCCCCGCATTCATCAGTGTGTTGTATCCCTCCATTCATCAGTGTGTTGTATCCCCCCATTCATCAGTGTGCTGTATCCCCAATTCATCAGTGTGTTGTATCCCCCCATTCATCAGTGTGTTGAATCCCCCATTCATCAGTGTGTTTTATCCCACCATTCATCAGTGTGTTGTATCCCACCATTCATCAGTGTGTTGTATCCCCCAATTCATCAGTGTGTTGTATCCCCGCATTCATCAGTGTGTTGTATCCCCCCCATTCATTAGTGTGTCTAGTCCCCACATTCATCACTGTGCTGTATCCCCCAATCAACAGTGTGAGTTGTCCCCCCATTCATCTGTGTGCTGTCCCCACATTCATCAGTGTGTTCTATCCTCCCATTCATCAGTGTGTTGTATCCCCCCATTCTTCACTGTGCTGCATAGCCCCTTTCATCAGTGTGCTGTGTTGCCCCATTCATCACTGTCTTGTATCCCCCATTCATCAGTGTGCTGTCACCCCATTCTTCAGTGTGCTGTATTCCTCCATTCATCAGGATGCTGTGCTCCCCCCATTCATCAGTGTGCTGTATCCCCGTATTCATCAGTGTGATGTATCCCCCATTCATCAGTGTGCTGTATCCCGCCATTCATCAGTGAGTTTTATCCCCCATTCATCAGTGTTCTGTATCCCTCCATTAATCAATGCGTTGTATCCCCCAATTCATCAGTGTGTTGTATCCCCCCATTCATCAGTGTGTTGTATCCCCCCATTCATCAGTGTGCTGTATCCCCAATTCATCAGTGTGTTGTATCCCCCCATTCATCAGTGTGTTGTATCCCCCATTCATCAGTGTGTTGTATCCCCCCAGTCATCAGTGTGTTGTATCCCACCATTCATCAGTGTGTTGTATCCCCCCATTAATCAGTGTGCTGTATCCCCCATTCATCAATCTGGTGTATCCACCCATTCATCCGTGTATTTTATCCCCCATTCATCAGTGTGTTGTATCCCCCCATTCCTCAGTGTGTTGAATCCCCCATTCATCAGTGTGTTTTATCCCACCATTGATCAGTGTGTTGTATCCCACCATTCATCAGTGTGTTGTATCCCCCAATTCATCAGTGTGTTGTATCCCCACATTCATCAGTGTGTTGTATCCCCCCCATTCATTAGTGTGTCTAGTCCCTACATTCATCAGTGTGCTGTATCCCCCAATCAACAGTGTGAGGTGTCCCCCCATTCATCTGTGTGCTGTCCCCACATTCATCAGTGTGTTCTATCCTCCCATTCATCAGTGTGTTGTATCCCCCCATTCTTCACTGTGCTGCATAGCCCCTTTCATCAGTGTGCTGTGCTGCCCCATTCATCACTGTCTTGTATCACCCATTCATCAGTATGCTGTATTACCCCATTCATCAGTGTGCTGTAACCCATTCTTCAGTGTGCTGTATTCCTCCATTCATCAGGATGCGGTGCTCCCCCCATTCATCAGTGTGCTGTATCCCCGTATTCATCAGTGTGATGTATCCCCCATTCATCAGTGTGCTGTATCCCGCCATTCATCAGTGAGTTTTATCCCCCATTCATCAGTGTTCTGCATCCCTCAATTCATCAATGCGTTGTATCCCCCAATTCATCAGTGTGTTGTATCCCCCCATTCATCAGTGTGCTGTATCCCCAATTTATCAGTGTGTTGTATCCCCCCATTCATCAGTGTGTTGTATCCCCCATTCATCAGTGTGTTGTATCCCACCATTCATCAGTGTGTTGTATCCCCCCATTCATCAGTGTGCTGTATCCCCCATTCATCAATCTCGTGTATCCACCCATTCATCAGTGTATTTTATCCCCGCATTCATCAGTGTGTTGTATCCCCCCATTCATCAGTGTGCTGTATCCCCAATTCATCAGTGTGTTGTATCCCCCAATTCAACAGTGTGTTGAAGCCCCCATTCATCTGTGTGTTTTATCCCCCATTCATCAGTGTGCTGTCACCCCATTCTTCAGTGTGCTGTATCCCCGTATTCATCAGTGTGATGTATCCCCCATTCATCAGTGTGCTGTATCCCGCCATTCATCAGTGAGTTTTATCCCCCATTCATCAGTGTTCTGTATCCCTCAATTCATCAATGCGTTGTATCCCCCCATTCATCAGTGTGCTGTATCCCCAATTTATCAGTGTATTGTATCCACCCATTCATCAGTGTGTTGTATCCCCCATTCATCAGTGTGTTGTATCCCCCCAGTCATCAGTGTGTTGTATCCCACCATTCATCAGTGTGTTGTATCCCCCCATTAATCAGTGTGCTGTATCCCCCATTCATCAATCTGGTGTATCCACCCATTCATCCGTGTATTTTATCCCCCATTCATCAGTGTGTTGTATCCCCCCATTCCTCAGTGTGTTGTATCCCCCATTCATCAGGCCTGCTGTATCCCCCCATTCATCAGTGTGATGTATCCCCCAATCATGTGTTGTATCCCTCCATTCATCAGTGTGCTGTATCAAACCATTCATCAGCGTGCTGTATCCCCCCATTCATCAGTGTGCTGTATCCCACCATTCAACTGTGCGTTGTATCCCCCACATTCATCAGTGTGTTGTATCCCTCCATTCATCAGTGTGCTGTATTTCCCCATTCATCTGTGTGCTGTATCCCTCCATTCATCAGTGTGCTTTATCCCCCCAATCATCAGCGTGCTGTATCCCCCATTCATCACTGAGCTGTATTGCCCCATTCATCAGTGTGCTGTATTCCTCCATTCATCAGGGTGCTGTGTTCCCCCCATTCATCAGTGTGCAGTATCCCCGTATTCATCAGTGTGATGTATCCCCCATTCATCAGTGTGTTGTATCCCTCCATTCATCAGTGTGTTGTATCCCCCCATTCATCAGTGTGCTGTATCCCCAATTCATCAGAGTGTTGTATCCCCCCATTCATCAGTGTGTTGAAGCCCCCATTCATCAGTGTGTTTTATCCCACCATTCATCAGTGTGTTGTATCCCACCATTCATCAGTGTGTTGTATCCCCCAATTCATCAGTGTGTTGTATCCCCGCATTCATCAGTGTGTTGTATCCCCCCATTCATTAGTTTGTCTAGTCCCCACATTCATCAGTGTGCTGTATCCCCCAATCAACAGTGTGAGGTGTCCCCCATTCATCTGTGTGCTGTCCCCACATTCATCAGTGTGTTCTATCCTCCCATTCATCAGTGTGTTGTATCCCCCCATTCTTCACTGTGCTGCATAGCCCCTTTCATCAGTGTACTGTGTTGCCCCATTCATCACTGTCTTGTATCGCCCATTCATCAGTATGCTGTATTACCCCATTCATCAGTGTGCTGTCACCCCATTCTTCAGTGTGCTGTATTCCTCCATTCATCAGGATGCTGTGCTCCCCCCATTCATCAGTGTGCTGTATCCCCGTATTCATCAGTGTGATGTATCCCCCATTCATCAGTGTGCTGTATCCCGCCATTCATCAGTGAGTTTTATCCCCCATTCATCAGTGTTCTGTATCCCTCAATTCATCAATGCGTTGCATCCCCCAATTCATCAGTGTGTTGTATCCCCCCATTCATCAGTGTGCTGTATCCCCAATTTATCAGTGTGTTGTATCCACCCATTCATCAGTGTGTTGTATCCCCCATTCATCAGTGTGTTGTATCCCACCATTCATCAGTGTGTTGTATCCCCCATTCATCAGTGTGCTGTATCCCCCATTCATCAATCTCGTGTATCCACCCATTCATCAGTGTATTTTATCCCCCATTAATCAGTGTGTTTTATGCCCCCCATTCATCAGTGAGTTTTATCCCCCATTCATCAGTGTGTTGTATCCCTCCATTCATCAGTGTGTTGTATCCCCCCATTCATCAGTGTGCTGTATCCCCAATTCATCAGTGTGTTGTATCCCCCCATTCATCAGTGTGTTGAATCCCCCATTCATCAGTGTGTTTTATCCCACCATTCATCAGTGTGTTGTATCCCACCATTCATCATTGTGTTGTATCCCCCAATTCATCAGTGTGTTGTATCCCCGCATTCATCAGTGTGTTGTATCCACCCCATTCATTAGTGTGTCTAGTCCCTACATTCATCAGTGTGCTGTATCCCCCAATCAACAGTGTGAGGTGTCCCCCCATTCATCTGTGTGCTGTCCCCACATTCATCAGTGTGTTCTATCCTCCCATTCATCAGTGTGTTGTATCCCCCCATTCTTCACTGTGCTGCATAGCCCCTTTCATCAGTGTGCTGTGTTGCCCCATTCATCACTGTCTTGTATCCCCCATTCATCAGTATGCTGTATTACCCCATTCATCAGTGTGCTGTCACCCCATTCTTCAGTGTGCTGTATTCCTCCATTCATCAGGATGCTGTGCTCCCCCCATTCATCAGTGTGCTGTATCCCGCCATTCATCAGTGAGTTTTATCCCCCATTCATCAGTGTTCTGTATCCCTCCATTCATCAATGCGTTGTATACCCCAATTCATCAGTGTGTTGCATCCCCCCATTCATCAGTGTGTTCTATCCCACCATTCATCAGTGTGTTGTATCCCCCCATTCATCAGTGTGCTGTATCCCCAATTTATCAGTGTGTTGTATCCCCCCATTCATCAGTGTGTTGTATCCCCCATTCATCAGTGTGTTGTATCCCCCCATTCATCAGTGTATTTTATCCCCCATTCATCAGTGTGTTGTATCCACCCATTCATCAGTGTGTTGTATCCCCCATTCATCAGGCATGCTGTATCCCCACATTCATCAATCTGGTGTATCCACCCATTCATCAGTGTATTTTATCCCCCATTCATCAGTGTGATGTATCCCACCACCAGCCCCATTCATCAGTTTGCTGTATCCCTCCATTCATCAGTGTGCTGTATCCCACCATTCATCAGTGCATTGTATTCCCCCCATTCATCAGTGTGTTGTATCCCCCCATTCATCAGTGTGTTGTTTCCCTCTATTCATCAGTGTGCTGTATCCCCCCATTCATCAGCGTGCTGTATCCCCCATTCATCAATCTGGTGTATCCACCCATTCATCAGTGTATTTTATCCCCCATTCATCAGTGTGTTGTATCCCCCCATTCATCAGTTTGTTGTATCCCCAATTCATCAGGCATGCTGTATCCCCACATTCATCAATCTGGTGTATCCACCCAGTCATCAGTGTATTTTATCCCCCATTCATCAGTGTGATGTATCCCACCACCAGCCCCATTCATCAGTTTGCTGTATCCCTCCATTCATCAGTGTGCTGTATCCCCCAATTCATCAGCATGCTCTATCCCCCCATTCATCAGTGTGCTATATCGCCCAATTCATCAGTCTGCTGTATCCCCACATTCATCAATCTGGTGTGTCCACCCATTCATCTGTGTATTTTATCCCCCATTCATCAGTGTGTTGTATCCCCCATTCATCAGTGTGATGTATCCCCCAATCATCAGTGTGTTGTATCCCTCCATTCATCAGTGTGTTGTATCCCTCCATTCATCAGTGTGCTGTATCCCCCCATTCATCAGCGTGCTGTATCCCCCATTCTTCAATCTGGTGTATCCACCCATTCATCAGTTTATTTTATCCCCCATTCATCAGTGTTTTGTATCCCCCATTCATCAGGCATGCTATAACCCCACATTCATCAATCTGGTGTATCCACCCATTCATCAGTGTATTTTATCCCCCATTCATCAGGCATGCTGTATCCCCACATTCATCAATCTGGTGTATCCACCCATTCATCAGTGTATTTTATCCCCCATTCATCAGTTTGTTGTATCCCCCATTCATCAGGCATGCTGTATCCCCACATTCATTAATCTGGTGTATCCACCCATTCATCATTGTATTTTATCCCCCATTCATCAGGCATGCTGTATCCCCACATTCATCAATCTGGTGTATCCACCCATTCATCAGTTTATTTTATCCCCCATTCATCAGTGTGATGTATCCCACCACCAGCCCCATTAGTGTGTCTAGTCCCCCCATTCATCAGTGTGTTGTATCCCCCAATGAACAGTGTGAGGTGTCCCCCCATTCATCAGTGTGCTGTCCCCACATTCATCAGTGTGCTGTATACCCCCATTCTTCACTGTGCTGCATAGCCCCTTTCATTACTGTTCTGTGTCGCCCCATTCATCACTGTGTTGTATCCCCCATTTATCAGTGTGTTCTATCCTCCCATTCATCAGTGTGTTGTATCCCCCCATTCTTCACTGTGCTGCATAGCCCCTTTCATCAGTGTGCTGTGTCTCCCCATTCATCACTGTGTTGTATCCCCCATTCATCAGTATGCTGTATTACCCCATTCATCAGTATGCTGTGTTACTCCATTCATCAGTGTGCTGTCACCCCATTCTTCAGTGTGCTGTATTCCGCCATTCATCAGGATGCTGTGCTCCCCCCATTCATCAGTGTGCTGTATCCCCCATTCATCAGTGTGTTGTATCCCCCCATTCATCAGTGTGTTGTATCCCTCCATTCATCAGTGTGCTGTATCCCCCCATTCTTCTGTGTGCTGTATCCCTCCATTCATCAGTATGCTTTATCCCCCCATTCATCAGCGTGCAGTATCCCCCATTCATCAGTGAGCTGTATCGCCCCATGCATCAGTGTGCTGTATCCCCGTATTCATCAGTGAGTTTTATCCCCCATTCATCAGCGTACTGTATCCCCCCATTCATCTGTGTTCTGTATCCCTCCATTCATCAATGAGTTGTATCCCCCAATTCATCAGTTTGTTGTATCCCCCCATTCATCAGTATGCTGTATCACCAATTCATCAGTGTGTTGTATCCCCCCATTCATCAGTGTGTTGTATCCCCCATTCATCAGTGTGTTGTATCCCACCATTCATCAGTGTGTTGTATCCCTCCATTCATCAGTGTGTTGTATCCCCCCATTCATCAGTGTGCTGTATCCCCAATTCATCAGTGTGTTGTATCCCCCCATTCATCAGTGTGTTGTATCCCCCATTCATCAGTGTGTTGTATCCCACCATTCATCAGTGTGTTGTATCCCCCCATTCATCAGTGTGTTCTATCCCACCATTCATCAGTGTGTTGTATTCCCCCCATTCATCAGTGTGCTGTATCCCCCATTCATCAATCTGGTGCATCCACCCATTCATCAGTGTATTTTATCCCCCATTCATCAGCTTGCTGTATCCCCCCATTCACCAGTGTTCTGTATCCCTCCATTCATCAATGCGTTGTATCCCCCAATTCATCAGTGTGTTGTATCCCCCCATTCATCAGTGTGTTGTATCCCTCCGTTCATCAGTGTGTTGTATCCCCCCATTCATCAGTGTGCTGTATCCCCAATTCATCGGTGTGTTGTATCCCCCCATTCATCAGTGTGTTGTATCCCCCATTCATCAGTGTGTTGTATCCCACCACTCATCAGTGTGTTGTATCCCCCCATTCATCAGTGTGCTGTATCCCCCATTCATCAATCTGGTGTATCCACCCATTCATCAGTGTATTTTATCCCCCATTCATCAGTGTGTTGTATCCCCCATTCATCAGGCATGCTGTATCCCCACAGTCATCAATCTGGTGTATCCACCCATTCATCAGTGTATTTTATCCCCCATTCATCAGTGTGATGTATCCCACCACCAGCCCCATTCATCAGTTTGCTGTATCCCTCCATTCATCAGTGTGCTGTATCCCCCAATTCATCAGCATGCTCTATCCCCCCTTCATCAGTGTGCTAATTCGCCCCATTCATCAGTGTGCTGTATTCCTACATTCATCAGGATGCTGTGTCCCCCCATTCATCAGTGTGCTGTATCCCCGTATTCATCAGTGTGATGTATCCCCCAATCATCAGTGTATTGTATCCCTCCATTCATCAGTGTGCTGTATCCAACCATTCATCAGCGTGCTGTATCCCCCCATTCATCAGTGTGCTGTATCCCACCATTCATCAGTGCGTTGTATTCCCCCCATTCATCAGTGTGTTGTATCCCCCCCATTCATCAGTGTGTTGTATCCCTCCATTCATCAGTGTGCTGTATCCCCCCCATTCATCAGTGTACTGTATCCCCCATTCATCAATCTGGTGTATCCACCCATTCATCAGTGTATTTTATCCCCCATTCATCAGTGTGTTGTCTCCCCCCATTCATCAGTGTGTGGTATCCCCAATTCATCAGGCATGCTGTATCCCCACATTCATCAATCTGGTGTATCCACCCTTTCATCAGTGTATTTTATCCCCCATTCATCAGTGTGATGTATCCCACCACCAGCCCCATTCATCAGCTTGCTGTATCCCTCCATTCATCAGCGTGCTGTATCCCCCATTCATCAGTGAGCTGTATCGCCCCATTCATCAGTGTGCTGTATCCCCGTATTCATCAGTGTGATGTATACCCCATTCATCAGTGTGCTGTATCCCTCCATTCATCAGTGAGTTTTATCCCCCATTCATCAGCGTACTGTATCCCCCCATTCATCAGTGTGTTGTATCCCCCATTCATCAGTGTGTTGTATCCCACCATTCATCAGTGTGTTGTATCCCCCATTCATCAGTGTGTTGTATCCCAATTCATCAGTGTGTTGTATCCCCCCATTTATCAGTGTGTTGTATCCCTCCATTCATCAGTGTGTTGTATCCCCAATTCATCAGTGTGTTCTATCCCCCGATTCATCAGTGTGTTGTATCCCTCCATTCATCAGTGTGCTGTATCCCCCCTTTCTTCAGTGTGCTGTATCCCTCCATTCATCAGTGTGCTGTATCCCCCCATTCATCAGCGTGCTGTATCCCCCATTCATCAATCTGGTGTATCCACCCATTCATCAGTGTATTTTATCCCCCATTCATCAGTGTGTTGTATCCCCCCATTCATCAGTTTGTTGTATCCCCAATTCATCAGGCATGCTGTATCCCCACATTCATCAATCTGGTGTATCCACCCAGTCATCAGTGTATTTTATCCCCCATTCATCAGTGTGATGTATCCCACCACCAGCCCCATTCATCAGTTTGCTGTATCCCTCCATTCATCAGTGTGCTGTATCCCCCAATTCATCAGCATGCTCTATCCCCCCATTCATCAGTGTGCTATATCGCCCAATTCATCAGTCTGCTGTATCCCCACATTCATCAATCTGGTGTGTCCACCCATTCATCTGTGTATTTTATCCCCCATTCATCAGTGTGTTGTATCCCCCATTCATCAGTGTGATGTATCCCCCAATCATCAGTGTGTTGTATCCCTCCATTCATCAGTGTGTTGTATCCCTCCATTCATCAGTGTGCTGTATCCCCCCATTCATCAGCGTGCTGTATCCCCCATTCTTCAATCTGGTGTATCCACCCATTCATCAGTTTATTTTATCCCCCATTCATCAGTGTTTTGTATCCCCCATTCATCAGGCATGCTATAACCCCACATTCATCAATCTGGTGTATCCACCCATTCATCAGTGTATTTTATCCCCCATTCATCAGGCATGCTGTATCCCCACATTCATCAATCTGGTGTATCCACCCATTCATCAGTGTATTTTATCCCCCATTCATCAGTTTGTTGTATCCCCCATTCATCAGGCATGCTGTATCCCCACATTCATTAATCTGGTGTATCCACCCATTCATCATTGTATTTTATCCCCCATTCATCAGGCATGCTGTATCCCCACATTCATCAATCTGGTGTATCCACCCATTCATCAGTTTATTTTATCCCCCATTCATCAGTGTGATGTATCCCACCACCAGCCCCATTAGTGTGTCTAGTCCCCCCATTCATCAGTGTGTTGTATCCCCCAATGAACAGTGTGAGGTGTCCCCCCATTCATCAGTGTGCTGTCCCCACATTCATCAGTGTGCTGTATACCCCCATTCTTCACTGTGCTGCATAGCCCCTTTCATTACTGTTCTGTGTCGCCCCATTCATCACTGTGTTGTATCCCCCATTTATCAGTGTGTTCTATCCTCCCATTCATCAGTGTGTTGTATCCCCCCATTCTTCACTGTGCTGCATAGCCCCTTTCATCAGTGTGCTGTGTCTCCCCATTCATCACTGTGTTGTATCCCCCATTCATCAGTATGCTGTATTACCCCATTCATCAGTATGCTGTGTTACTCCATTCATCAGTGTGCTGTCACCCCATTCTTCAGTGTGCTGTATTCCGCCATTCATCAGGATGCTGTGCTCCCCCCATTCATCAGTGTGCTGTATCCCCCATTCATCAGTGTGTTGTATCCCCCCATTCATCAGTGTGTTGTATCCCTCCATTCATCAGTGTGCTGTATCCCCCCATTCTTCTGTGTGCTGTATCCCTCCATTCATCAGTATGCTTTATCCCCCCATTCATCAGCGTGCAGTATCCCCCATTCATCAGTGAGCTGTATCGCCCCATGCATCAGTGTGCTGTATCCCCGTATTCATCAGTGAGTTTTATCCCCCATTCATCAGCGTACTGTATCCCCCCATTCATCTGTGTTCTGTATCCCTCCATTCATCAATGAGTTGTATCCCCCAATTCATCAGTTTGTTGTATCCCCCCATTCATCAGTATGCTGTATCACCAATTCATCAGTGTGTTGTATCCCCCCATTCATCAGTGTGTTGTATCCCCCATTCATCAGTGTGTTGTATCCCACCATTCATCAGTGTGTTGTATCCCTCCATTCATCAGTGTGTTGTATCCCCCCATTCATCAGTGTGCTGTATCCCCAATTCATCAGTGTGTTGTATCCCCCCATTCATCAGTGTGTTGTATCCCCCATTCATCAGTGTGTTGTATCCCACCATTCATCAGTGTGTTGTATCCCCCCATTCATCAGTGTGTTCTATCCCACCATTCATCAGTGTGTTGTATTCCCCCCATTCATCAGTGTGCTGTATCCCCCATTCATCAATCTGGTGCATCCACCCATTCATCAGTGTATTTTATCCCCCATTCATCAGCTTGCTGTATCCCCCCATTCACCAGTGTTCTGTATCCCTCCATTCATCAATGCGTTGTATCCCCCAATTCATCAGTGTGTTGTATCCCCCCATTCATCAGTGTGTTGTATCCCTCCGTTCATCAGTGTGTTGTATCCCCCCATTCATCAGTGTGCTGTATCCCCAATTCATCGGTGTGTTGTATCCCCCCATTCATCAGTGTGTTGTATCCCCCATTCATCAGTGTGTTGTATCCCACCACTCATCAGTGTGTTGTATCCCCCCATTCATCAGTGTGCTGTATCCCCCATTCATCAATCTGGTGTATCCACCCATTCATCAGTGTATTTTATCCCCCATTCATCAGTGTGTTGTATCCCCCATTCATCAGGCATGCTGTATCCCCACAGTCATCAATCTGGTGTATCCACCCATTCATCAGTGTATTTTATCCCCCATTCATCAGTGTGATGTATCCCACCACCAGCCCCATTCATCAGTTTGCTGTATCCCTCCATTCATCAGTGTGCTGTATCCCCCAATTCATCAGCATGCTCTATCCCCCCTTCATCAGTGTGCTAATTCGCCCCATTCATCAGTGTGCTGTATTCCTACATTCATCAGGATGCTGTGTCCCCCCATTCATCAGTGTGCTGTATCCCCGTATTCATCAGTGTGATGTATCCCCCAATCATCAGTGTATTGTATCCCTCCATTCATCAGTGTGCTGTATCCAACCATTCATCAGCGTGCTGTATCCCCCCATTCATCAGTGTGCTGTATCCCACCATTCATCAGTGCGTTGTATTCCCCCCATTCATCAGTGTGTTGTATCCCCCCCATTCATCAGTGTGTTGTATCCCTCCATTCATCAGTGTGCTGTATCCCCCCCATTCATCAGTGTACTGTATCCCCCATTCATCAATCTGGTGTATCCACCCATTCATCAGTGTATTTTATCCCCCATTCATCAGTGTGTTGTCTCCCCCCATTCATCAGTGTGTGGTATCCCCAATTCATCAGGCATGCTGTATCCCCACATTCATCAATCTGGTGTATCCACCCTTTCATCAGTGTATTTTATCCCCCATTCATCAGTGTGATGTATCCCACCACCAGCCCCATTCATCAGCTTGCTGTATCCCTCCATTCATCAGCGTGCTGTATCCCCCATTCATCAGTGAGCTGTATCGCCCCATTCATCAGTGTGCTGTATCCCCGTATTCATCAGTGTGATGTATACCCCATTCATCAGTGTGCTGTATCCCTCCATTCATCAGTGAGTTTTATCCCCCATTCATCAGCGTACTGTATCCCCCCATTCATCAGTGTGTTGTATCCCCCATTCATCAGTGTGTTGTATCCCACCATTCATCAGTGTGTTGTATCCCCCATTCATCAGTGTGTTGTATCCCAATTCATCAGTGTGTTGTATCCCCCCATTTATCAGTGTGTTGTATCCCTCCATTCATCAGTGTGTTGTATCCCCAATTCATCAGTGTGTTCTATCCCCCGATTCATCAGTGTGTTGTATCCCTCCATTCATCAGTGTGCTGTATCCCCCCTTTCTTCAGTGTGCTGTATCCCTCCATTCATCAGTGTGCTGTATCCCCCCATTCATCAGCGTGCTGTATCCCCCATTCATCAATCTGGTGTATCCACCCATTCATCAGTGTATTTTATCCCCCATTCATCAGTGTGTTGTATCCCCCCATTCATCAGTTTGTTGTATCCCCAATTCATCAGGCATGCTGTATCCCCACATTCATCAATCTGGTGTATCCACCCAGTCATCAGTGTATTTTATCCCCCATTCATCAGTGTGATGTATCCCACCACCAGCCCCATTCATCAGTTTGCTGTATCCCTCCATTCATCAGTGTGCTGTATCCCCCAATTCATCAGCATGCTCTATCCCCCCATTCATCAGTGTGCTATATCGCCCAATTCATCAGTCTGCTGTATCCCCACATTCATCAATCTGGTGTGTCCACCCATTCATCTGTGTATTTTATCCCCCATTCATCAGTGTGTTGTATCCCCCATTCATCAGTGTGATGTATCCCCCAATCATCAGTGTGTTGTATCCCTCCATTCATCAGTGTGTTGTATCCCTCCATTCATCAGTGTGCTGTATCCCCCCATTCATCAGCGTGCTGTATCCCCCATTCTTCAATCTGGTGTATCCACCCATTCATCAGTTTATTTTATCCCCCATTCATCAGTGTTTTGTATCCCCCATTCATCAGGCATGCTATAACCCCACATTCATCAATCTGGTGTATCCACCCATTCATCAGTGTATTTTATCCCCCATTCATCAGGCATGCTGTATCCCCACATTCATCAATCTGGTGTATCCACCCATTCATCAGTGTATTTTATCCCCCATTCATCAGTTTGTTGTATCCCCCATTCATCAGGCATGCTGTATCCCCACATTCATTAATCTGGTGTATCCACCCATTCATCATTGTATTTTATCCCCCATTCATCAGGCATGCTGTATCCCCACATTCATCAATCTGGTGTATCCACCCATTCATCAGTTTATTTTATCCCCCATTCATCAGTGTGATGTATCCCACCACCAGCCCCATTAGTGTGTCTAGTCCCCCCATTCATCAGTGTGTTGTATCCCCCAATGAACAGTGTGAGGTGTCCCCCCATTCATCAGTGTGCTGTCCCCACATTCATCAGTGTGCTGTATACCCCCATTCTTCACTGTGCTGCATAGCCCCTTTCATTACTGTTCTGTGTCGCCCCATTCATCACTGTGTTGTATCCCCCATTTATCAGTGTGTTCTATCCTCCCATTCATCAGTGTGTTGTATCCCCCCATTCTTCACTGTGCTGCATAGCCCCTTTCATCAGTGTGCTGTGTCTCCCCATTCATCACTGTGTTGTATCCCCCATTCATCAGTATGCTGTATTACCCCATTCATCAGTATGCTGTGTTACTCCATTCATCAGTGTGCTGTCACCCCATTCTTCAGTGTGCTGTATTCCGCCATTCATCAGGATGCTGTGCTCCCCCCATTCATCAGTGTGCTGTATCCCCCATTCATCAGTGTGTTGTATCCCCCCATTCATCAGTGTGTTGTATCCCTCCATTCATCAGTGTGCTGTATCCCCCCATTCTTCTGTGTGCTGTATCCCTCCATTCATCAGTATGCTTTATCCCCCCATTCATCAGCGTGCAGTATCCCCCATTCATCAGTGAGCTGTATCGCCCCATGCATCAGTGTGCTGTATCCCCGTATTCATCAGTGAGTTTTATCCCCCATTCATCAGCGTACTGTATCCCCCCATTCATCTGTGTTCTGTATCCCTCCATTCATCAATGAGTTGTATCCCCCAATTCATCAGTTTGTTGTATCCCCCCATTCATCAGTATGCTGTATCACCAATTCATCAGTGTGTTGTATCCCCCCATTCATCAGTGTGTTGTATCCCCCATTCATCAGTGTGTTGTATCCCACCATTCATCAGTGTGTTGTATCCCTCCATTCATCAGTGTGTTGTATCCCCCCATTCATCAGTGTGCTGTATCCCCAATTCATCAGTGTGTTGTATCCCCCCATTCATCAGTGTGTTGTATCCCCCATTCATCAGTGTGTTGTATCCCACCATTCATCAGTGTGTTGTATCCCCCCATTCATCAGTGTGTTCTATCCCACCATTCATCAGTGTGTTGTATTCCCCCCATTCATCAGTGTGCTGTATCCCCCATTCATCAATCTGGTGCATCCACCCATTCATCAGTGTATTTTATCCCCCATTCATCAGCTTGCTGTATCCCCCCATTCACCAGTGTTCTGTATCCCTCCATTCATCAATGCGTTGTATCCCCCAATTCATCAGTGTGTTGTATCCCCCCATTCATCAGTGTGTTGTATCCCTCCGTTCATCAGTGTGTTGTATCCCCCCATTCATCAGTGTGCTGTATCCCCAATTCATCGGTGTGTTGTATCCCCCCATTCATCAGTGTGTTGTATCCCCCATTCATCAGTGTGTTGTATCCCACCACTCATCAGTGTGTTGTATCCCCCCATTCATCAGTGTGCTGTATCCCCCATTCATCAATCTGGTGTATCCACCCATTCATCAGTGTATTTTATCCCCCATTCATCAGTGTGTTGTATCCCCCATTCATCAGGCATGCTGTATCCCCACAGTCATCAATCTGGTGTATCCACCCATTCATCAGTGTATTTTATCCCCCATTCATCAGTGTGATGTATCCCACCACCAGCCCCATTCATCAGTTTGCTGTATCCCTCCATTCATCAGTGTGCTGTATCCCCCAATTCATCAGCATGCTCTATCCCCCCTTCATCAGTGTGCTAATTCGCCCCATTCATCAGTGTGCTGTATTCCTACATTCATCAGGATGCTGTGTCCCCCCATTCATCAGTGTGCTGTATCCCCGTATTCATCAGTGTGATGTATCCCCCAATCATCAGTGTATTGTATCCCTCCATTCATCAGTGTGCTGTATCCAACCATTCATCAGCGTGCTGTATCCCCCCATTCATCAGTGTGCTGTATCCCACCATTCATCAGTGCGTTGTATTCCCCCCATTCATCAGTGTGTTGTATCCCCCCCATTCATCAGTGTGTTGTATCCCTCCATTCATCAGTGTGCTGTATCCCCCCCATTCATCAGTGTACTGTATCCCCCATTCATCAATCTGGTGTATCCACCCATTCATCAGTGTATTTTATCCCCCATTCATCAGTGTGTTGTCTCCCCCCATTCATCAGTGTGTGGTATCCCCAATTCATCAGGCATGCTGTATCCCCACATTCATCAATCTGGTGTATCCACCCTTTCATCAGTGTATTTTATCCCCCATTCATCAGTGTGATGTATCCCACCACCAGCCCCATTCATCAGCTTGCTGTATCCCTCCATTCATCAGCGTGCTGTATCCCCCATTCATCAGTGAGCTGTATCGCCCCATTCATCAGTGTGCTGTATCCCCGTATTCATCAGTGTGATGTATACCCCATTCATCAGTGTGCTGTATCCCTCCATTCATCAGTGAGTTTTATCCCCCATTCATCAGCGTACTGTATCCCCCCATTCATCAGTGTGTTGTATCCCCCATTCATCAGTGTGTTGTATCCCACCATTCATCAGTGTGTTGTATCCCCCATTCATCAGTGTGTTGTATCCCAATTCATCAGTGTGTTGTATCCCCCCATTTATCAGTGTGTTGTATCCCTCCATTCATCAGTGTGTTGTATCCCCAATTCATCAGTGTGTTCTATCCCCCGATTCATCAGTGTGTTGTATCCCTCCATTCATCAGTGTGCTGTATCCCCCCTTTCTTCAGTGTGCTGTATCCCTCCATTCATCAGTGTGCTTTATCCCCCCATTCAACAGCGTGCTGTATCCCCGTATTCATCAGTGTGATGTATCCCCGAATCATCAGTGTATTGTATCCCTCCATTCATCAGTGTGCTGTATCCAACCATTCATCAGCGTGCTGTATCCCCCCATTCATCAGTGTGCTGTATCCCACCATTCATCAGTGCGTTGTATTCCCCCCATTCATCAGTGTGTTGTATCCCCCCCATTCATCAGTGTGTTGTATCCCTCCATTCATCAGTGTGCTGTATCCCCCCCATTCATCAGTGTACTGTATCCCCCATTCATCTATCTGGTGTATCCACCCATTCATCAGTGTATTTTATCCCCCATTCATCAGTGTGTTGTATCCCCCCCATTCATCAGTGTGTTGTATCCCCAATTCATCAGGCATGCTGTATCCCCACATTCATCAATCTGGTGTATCCACCCATTCATCAGTGTATTTTATCCCCCATTCATCAGTGTGATGTATCCCACCACCAGCTCCATTCATCAGCTTGCTGCATCCCTCCATTCATCAGCGTGCTGTATCCCCCATTCATCAGTGAGCTGTATCGCCCCATTCATCAGTGTGCTGTATCCCCGTATTCATCAGTGTGATGTATACCCCATTCATCAGTGTGCTGTATCCCGCCATTCATCAGTGAGTTTTATCCCCCATTCATCAGCGTACTGTATCCAGCCATTCATCAGTGTCTTGTATCCCCCATTCATCAGTGTGTTGTATCCCACCATTCATCAGTGTGTTGTATCCCCCCATTCATCAGTGTGTTCTATCCCACCATTCATCAGTGTGTTGTATACCCCTGTTCATCAGTGTGCTGTATCCCCCATTCATCAATCTAGTGCATCCACCCATTCATCAGTGTATTTTATCCCCCATTCATCAGCTTGCTGTATCCCCCCATTCACCAGTGTTCTGTATCCCTCCATTCATCAATGCGTTGTATCCCCCAATTCATCAGTGTGTTGTATCCCCCCATTCATCAGTCTGTTGTATCCCTCCGTTCATCAGTGTGTTGTATCCCCCCATTCATCAGTGTGCTGTATACCCAATTCATCAGTGTGTTGTATCCCCCCATTCATCAGTCTGTTGTATCCGTCCGTTCATCAGTGTGTTGTATCCCCCAATTCATCAGTGTGTTGTATCCCCGCATTCATCAGTGTGTTGTATCCCACCACCAGCCCCAATCATCAGTGTGTTGTATCCCTCCATTCATCAGTGGGTTGTATCCCTCCGTTCATCAGTGTGTTGTATCCCCCCATTCATCAGTGTGCTGTATCCCCAATTCATCAGTGTATTGTATCCCCCCATTCATCAGTGTGTTGTATCCCCCATTCATCAGTGTGTTGTATCCCACCATTCATCAGTGTGTGGTATCCCCCCATTCATCAGTGTGCTGTATCCCCCATTCATCAATCTGTTGTATCCCCCCATTCATCGGTGTGCTATATCGTCCCATTCATCAGTGTGCTGTATTCCTCCATTCATCAGGATGCTGTCCCCCCCCCATTCATCAGTGTGCTGTATCCCCGTATTCATCAGTGTGATGTATCCCCCAATCATCAGTGTGTTGTATCCCTCCATTCATCAGTGTGATGTATCCAACCATTCATCAGCGTGCTGTATCCCCCATTCATCAGTGTGCTGTATCCCACCATTCATCAGTGCGTTGTATTCCCCCCATTCATCAGTCTGTTGTATCCCCCCATTCATCAGAGTGTTGTATCCCTCCATTCATCAGTGTGCTGTATCCCCCCATTCATCAGTGTGCTGTATCCCCGATTCATCAATCTGGTGTATTCACCCATTCATCAGTGTATTTTATCCCCCATTCATTAGTGTGTTGTATCCCCCATTCATCAGTGTGCTATATCCCACCATTCATCAGGGAGTTTTATCCCCCATTCATCAGCTTGCTGTATCCCCCCATTCACCAGTGTTCTGTATCCCTCCATTCATCAGTGTGTTGTATCCCACCATTCATCAGTGTGTTGTATCCCCCCATTCATCAGTGTGCTGTATCCCCCATTCATCAATCTGGTGTATCCACCCATTCATCAGTGTATTTTATCCCCCATTCATCAGCTTGCTGTATCCCCCCATTCAGCAGTGTTCTGTATCCCTCCATTCATCAATGCGTTGTATCCCCCAATTCATCAGTGTGTTGTATCCCCCCATTCATCAGTGTGTTGTATCCCTCCATTCATCAGTCTGTTGTATCCCCCCATTCATCAGTGTGTTGTATCCCCCCATTCATCAGTGTGCTGTATCCCCCCATTCTTCTGTGAGCTGTATCCCTCCATTCATCAGTGTGCTTTATCCCCCCATTCATCAGCGTGCTGTATCCTCCATTGATCAGTGAGCTGTATCGCCCCATTCATCAGTGTGTTGTACCCCCCATTCATCAGTGTGTTGTATCCCACCACTCATCAGTGTGTTGTATCCCCCCATTCATCAGTGTGCTGTATCCCCCATTCATCAATCTGGTGTATCCACCCATTCATCAGTGTATTTTATCCCCCATTCATCAGTGTGTTGTATCCCCCATTCATCAGGCATGCTGTATCCCCACAGTCATCAATCTGGTGTATCCACCCATTCATCAGTGTATTTTATCCCCCATTCATCAGTGTGATGTATCCCACCACCAGCCCCATTCATCAGTTTGCTGTATCCCTCCATTCATCAGTGTGCTGTATCCCCCAATTCATCAGCATGCTCTATCCCCCTTCATCAGTGTGCTAATTCGCCCCATTCATCAGTGTGCTGTATTCCTACATTCATCAGGATGCTGTGTCCCCCCATTCATCAGTGTGCTGTATCCCCGTATTCATCAGTGTGATGTATCCCCCAATCATCAGTGTATTGTATCCCTCCATTCATCAGTGTGCTGTATCCAACCATTCATCAGCGTGCTGTATCCCCCCATTCATCAGTGTGCTGTATCCCACCATTCATCAGTGCGTTGTATTCCCCCCATTCATCAGTGTGTTGTATCCCCCCCATTCATCAGTGTGTTGTATCCCTCCATTCATCAGTGTGCTGTATCCCCCCCATTCATCAGTGTACTGTATCCCCCATTCATCTATCTGGTGTATCCACCCATTCATCAGTGTATTTTATCCCCCATTCATCAGTGTGTTGTCTCCCCCCATTCATCAGTGTGTTGTATCCCCAATTCATCAGGCATGCTGTATCCCCACATTCATCAATCTGGTGTATCCACCCATTCATCAGTGTATTTTATCCCCCATTCATCAGTGTGATGTATCCCACCACCAGCCCCATTCATCAGCTTGCTGTAGCCCTCCATTCATCAGCGTGCTGTATCCCCCATTCATCAGTGAGCTGTATCGCCCCATTCATCAGTGTGCTGTATCCCCGTATTCATCAGTGTGATGTATACCCCATTCATCAGTGTGCTGTATCCCTCCATTCATCAGTGAGTTTTATCCCCCATTCATCAGCGTACTGTATCCCCCCATTTATCAGTGTGTTGTATCCCCCATTCATCAGTGTGTTGTATCCCACCATTCATCAGTGTGCTGTATCCCCAATTCATCAGTGTGCTGTATCCCCAATTCATCAGTGTGTTCTATCCCCCGATTCATCAGTGTGTTGTATCCCTCCATTCATCAGTGTGCTGTATCCCCCCTTTCTTCAGTGTGCTGTATCCCTCCATTCATCAGTGTGCTTTATCCCCCCATTCAACAGCGTGCTGTATCCCCGTATTCATCAGTGTGATGTATCCCCGAATCATCAGTGTATTGTATCCCTCCATTCATCAGTGTGCTGTATCCAACCATTCATCAGCGTGCTGTATCCCCCCATTCATCAGTGTGCTGTATCCCACCATTCATCAGTGCGTTGTATTCCCCCCATTCATCAGTGTGTTGTATCCCCCACATTCATCAGTGTGTTGTATCCCTCCATTCATCAGTGTGCTGTATCCCCCCCATTCATCAGTGTGCTGTATCCCCAATTCATCAGTGTATTGTATCCCCCCATTCATCAGTGTGTTGTATCCCCCATTCATCAGTGTGTTGTATCCCACCATTCATCAGTGTGTGGTATCCCCCCATTCATCAGTGTGCTGTATCCCCCATTCATCAATCTGTTGTATCCCCCCATTCATCGGTGTGCTATATCGTCCCATTCATCAGTGTGCTGTATTCCTCCATTCATCAGTGTGATGTATCCCCCAATCATCAGTGTGTTGTATCCCTCCATTCATCAGTGTGATGTATCCAACCATTCATCAGCGTGCTGTATCCCCCATTCATCAGTGTGCTGTATCCCACCATTCATCAGTGCGTTGTATTCCCCCCATTCATCAGTCTGTTGTATCCCCCCATTCATCAGAGTGTTGTATCCCTCCATTCATCAGTGTGCTGTATCCCCCCATTCATCAGTGTGCTGTATCCCCGATTCATCAATCTGGTGTATTCACCCATTCATCAGTGTATTTTATCCCCCATTCATTAGTGTGTTGTATCCCCCATTCATCAGTGTGCTATATCCCACCATTCATCAGGGAGTTTTATCCCCCATTCATCAGCTTGCTGTATCCCCCCATTCACCAGTGTTCTGTATCCCTCCATTCATCAGTGTGTTGTATCCCACCATTCATCAGTGTGTTGTATCCCCCCATTCATCAGTGTGCTGTATCCCCCATTCATCAATCTGGTGTATCCACCCATTCATCAGTGTATTTTATCCCCCATTCATCAGCTTGCTGTATCCCCCCATTCAGCAGTGTTCTGTATCCCTCCATTCATCAATGCGTTGTATCCCCCAATTCATCAGTGTGTTGTATCCCCCCATTCATCAGTGTGTTGTATCCCTCCATTCATCAGTCTGTTGTATCCCCCCATTCATCAGTGTGTTGTATCCCCCCATTCATCAGTGTGCTGTATCCCCCCATTCTTCTGTGAGCTGTATCCCTCCATTCATCAGTGTGCTTTATCCCCCCATTCATCAGCGTGCTGTATCCTCCATTGATCAGTGAGCTGTATCGCCCCATTCATCAGTGTGTTGTACCCCCCATTCATCAGTGTGTTGTATCCCACCACTCATCAGTGTGTTGTATCCCCCCATTCATCAGTGTGCTGTATCCCCCATTCATCAATCTGGTGTATCCACCCATTCATCAGTGTATTTTATCCCCCATTCATCAGTGTGTTGTATCCCCCATTCATCAGGCATGCTGTATCCCCACAGTCATCAATCTGGTGTATCCACCCATTCATCAGTGTATTTTATCCCCCATTCATCAGTGTGATGTATCCCACCACCAGCCCCATTCATCAGTTTGCTGTATCCCTCCATTCATCAGTGTGCTGTATCCCCCAATTCATCAGCATGCTCTATCCCCCCTTCATCAGTGTGCTAATTCGCCCCATTCATCAGTGTGCTGTATTCCTACATTCATCAGGATGCTGTGTCCCCCCATTCATCAGTGTGCTGTATCCCCGTATTCATCAGTGTGATGTATCCCCCAATCATCAGTGTATTGTATCCCTCCATTCATCAGTGTGCTGTATCCAACCATTCATCAGCGTGCTGTATCCCCCCATTCATCAGTGTGCTGTATCCCACCATTCATCAGTGCGTTGTATTCCCCCCATTCATCAGTGTGTTGTATCCCCCCCATTCATCAGTGTGTTGTATCCCTCCATTCATCAGTGTGCTGTATCCCCCCCATTCATCAGTGTACTGTATCCCCCATTCATCTATCTGGTGTATCCACCCATTCATCAGTGTATTTTATCCCCCATTCATCAGTGTGTTGTCTCCCCCCATTCATCAGTGTGTTGTATCCCCAATTCATCAGGCATGCTGTATCCCCACATTCATCAATCTGGTGTATCCACCCATTCATCAGTGTATTTTATCCCCCATTCATCAGTGTGATGTATCCCACCACCAGCCCCATTCATCAGCTTGCTGTATCCCTCCATTCATCAGCGTGCTGTATCCCCCATTCATCAGTGAGCTGTATCGCCCCATTCATCAGTGTGCTGTATCCCCGTATTCATCAGTGTGATGTATACCCCATTCATCAGTGTGCTGTATCCCTCCATTCATCAGTGAGTTTTATCCCCCATTCATCAGCGTACTGTATCCCCCCATTTATCAGTGTGTTGTATCCCCCATTCATCAGTGTGTTGTATCCCACCATTCATCAGTGTGCTGTATCCCCAATTCATCAGTGTGCTGTATCCCCAATTCATCAGTGTGTTCTATCCCCCGATTCATCAGTGTGTTGTATCCCTCCATTCATCAGTGTGCTGTATCCCCCCTTTCTTCAGTGTGCTGTATCCCTCCATTCATCAGTGTGCTTTATCCCCCCATTCAACAGCGTGCTGTATCCCCGTATTCATCAGTGTGATGTATCCCCGAATCATCAGTGTATTGTATCCCTCCATTCATCAGTGTGCTGTATCCAACCATTCATCAGCGTGCTGTATCCCCCCATTCATCAGTGTGCTGTATCCCACCATTCATCAGTGCGTTGTATTCCCCCCATTTATCAGTGTGTTGTATCCCCCACATTCATCAGTGTGTTGTATCCCTCCATTCATCAGTGTGCTGTATCCCCCCCCATTCATCAGTGTACTGTATCCCCCATTCATCTATCTGGTGTATCCACCCATTCATCAGTGTATTTTATCCCCCATTCATCAGTGTGTTGTATCCCCCCATTCATCAGTGTGTTGTATCCCCAATTCATCAGGCATGCTGTATCCCCACATTCATCAATCTGGTGTATCCACCCATTCATCAGTGTATTTTATCCCCCATTCATCAGTGTGATGTATCCCACCACCAGCTCCATTCATCAGCTTGCTGCATCCCTCCATTCATCAGCGTGCTGTATCCCCCATTCATCAGTGAGCTGTATCGCCCCATTCATCAGTGTGCTGTATCCCCGTATTCATCAGTGTGATGTATACCCCATTCATCAGTGTGCTGTATCCCGCCATTCATCAGTGAGTTTTATCCCCCATTCATCAGCGTACTGTATCCAGCCATTCATCAGTGTGTTGTATCCCCCATTCATCAGTGTGTTGTATCCCACCATTCATCAGTGTGTTGTATCCCCCCATTCATCAGTGTGTTCTATCCCACCATTCATCAGTGTGTTGTATACCCCTGTTCATCAGTGTGCTGTATCCCCCATTCATCAATCTAGTGCATCCACCCATTCATCAGTGTATTTTATCCCCCATTCATCAGCTTGCTGTATCCCCCCATTCACCAGTGTTCTGTATCCCTCCATTCATCAATGCGTTGTATCCCCCAATTCATCAGTGTGTTGTATCCCCCCATTCATCAGTGTGTTGTATCCCTCCGTTCATCAGTGTGTTGTATCCCCCCATTCATCAGTGTGCTGTACCCCAATTCATCAGTGTGTTGTATCCCCGCATTCATCAGTGTGTTGTATCCCACCACCAGCCCCAATCATCAGTGTGTTGTATCCCTCCATTCATCAGTGGGTTGTATCCCTCCGTTCATCAGTGTGTTGAATCCCCCCATTCATCAGTGTGCTGTATCCCCAATTCATCAGTGTATTGTATCCCCCCATTCATCAGTGTGTTGTATCCCCCATTCATCAGTGTGTTGTATCCCACCATTCATCAGTGTGTGGTATCCCCCCATTCATCAGTGTGCTGTATCCCCCATTCATCAATCTGTTGTATCCCCCCATTCATCGGTGTGCTATATCGTCCCATTCATCAGTGTGCTGTATTCCTCCATTCATCAGGATGCTGTCCCCCCCCATTCATCAGTGTGCTGTATCCCCGTATTCATCAGTGTGATGTATCCCCCAATCATCAGTGTGTTTTATCCCTCCATTCATCAGTGTGATGTATCCAACCATTCATCAGCGTGCTGTATCCCCCATTCATCAGTGTGCTGTATCCCACCATTCATCAGTGCGTTGTATTCCCCCCATTCATCAGTCTGTTGTATCCCCCCATTCATCAGAGTGTTGTATCCCTCCATTCATCAGTGTGCTGTATCCCCCCATTCATCAGTGTGCTGTATCCCCGATTCATCAATCTGGTGTATTCACCCATTCATCAGTGTATTTTATCCCCCATTCATTAGTGTGTTGTATCCCCCATTCATCAGTGTGCTGTATCCCACCATTCATCAGGGAGTTTTATCCCCCATTCATCAGCTTGCTGTATCCCCCCATTCACCAGTGTTCTGTATCCCTCCATTCATCAATGCGTTGTATCCCCCAATTCATCAGTGTGTTGTATCCCCCCATTCATCAGTGTGTTGTATCCCTCCATTCATCAGTGTGTTGTATCTCCCCATTCATCAGTGTGCTGTAACCCCAATTCATCAGTGTGTTGTATCCCCCATTCATCAGTGAGCTGTATCGCCCCATTCATCAGTGTGCTGTATTCCTCCATTCATCAGGATGCTGTGTTCCCCCCATTCATCAGTGTGCTGTATCCCCGTATTCATCAGTGTGATGTATCCCCCATTCATCAGTGTGCTGTATCCCGCCATTCATCAGTGAGTTTTATCCCCCATTCATCAGCGTACTGTATCCCCCCATTCATTTGTGTTCTGTATCCCTCCATTCATCAATGCGTTGTATACCCCAATTCATCAGTTTGTTGTATCCCCCCATTCATCAGTGTGTTGTATCCCTCCATTCATCAGTGTGTTGTATCCCCCATTCATCAGTGTGTTGTATCCCACCATTCATCAGTGTGTTGTATCCCCCCATTCATCAGTGTGCTGTATCCCCCATTCATCAATCTGGTGTATCCACCCATTCATCAGTGTATTTTATCCCACATTCATCAGCCTGCTGTATCCCCCCATTCAGCAGTGTTCTGTATCCCTCCATTCATCAATGCGTTGTATCCCCCAATTCATCAGTGTGTTGTATCCCCCCATTCATCAGTGTGTTGTATCCCTCCATTCATCAGTGTGCTGTATCCCCCCATTCTTCTGTGAGCTGTATCCCTCCATTCATCAGTGTGCTTTATCCCCCCATTCATCAGCGTGCTGTATCCTCCATTGATCAGTGAGCTGTATCGCCCCATTCATCAGTGTGCTGTATTCCTCCATTCATCAGGATGCTGTGTTCCCCCCATTCATCAGTGTGCTGTATCCTCGTATTCATCAGTGTGATGTATCCACCATTCAAGAGTCTGCTGTACCCCTCCATTCATCAGTGAGTTGTATCCCCCCATTCATCAGTGTGCTGTATCCCTCCATTCATCAGTGTGCTTTATCCCCCCATTCAACAGCGTGCTGTATCCCCGTATTCATCAGTGTGATGTATCCCCGAATCATCAGTGTATTGTATCCCTCCATTCATCAGTGTGCTGTATCCAACCATTCATCAGCGTGCTGTATCCCCCCATTCATCAGTGTGCTGTATCCCACCATTCATCAGTGCGTTGTATTCCCCCCATTCATCAGTGTGTTGTATCCCCCACATTCATCAGTGTGTTGTATCCCTCCATTCATCAGTGTGCTGTATCCCCCCCCATTCATCAGTGTACTGTATCCCCCATTCATCTATCTGGTGTATCCACCCATTCATCAGTGTATTTTATCCCCCATTCATCAGTGTGTTGTATCCCCCCATTCATCAGTGTGTTGTATCCCCAATTCATCAGGCATGCTGTATCCCCACATTCATCAATCTGGTGTATCCACCCATTCATCAGTGTATTTTATCCCCCATTCATCAGTGTGATGTATCCCACCACCAGCTCCATTCATCAGCTTGCTGCATCCCTCCATTCATCAGCGTGCTGTATCCCCCATTCATCAGTGAGCTGTATCGCCCCATTCATCAGTGTGCTGTATCCCCGTATTCATCAGTGTGATGTATACCCCATTCATCAGTGTGCTGTATCCCGCCATTCATCAGTGAGTTTTATCCCCCATTCATCAGCGTACTGTATCCAGCCATTCATCAGTGTGTTGTATCCCCCATTCATCAGTGTGTTGTATCCCACCATTCATCAGTGTGTTGTATCCCCCCATTCATTAGTGTGTTCTATCCCACCATTCATCAGTGTGTTGTATACCCCTGTTCATCAGTGTGCTGTATCCCCCATTCATCAATCTAGTGCATCCACCCATTCATCAGTGTATTTTATTCCCCATTCATCAGCTTGCTGTATCCCCCCATTCACCAGTGTTCTGTATCCCTCCATTCATCAATGCGTTGTATCCCCCAATTCATCAGTGTGTTGTATCCCCCCATTCATCAGTGTGTTGTATCCCTCCGTTCATCAGTGTGTTGTATCCCCCCATTCATCAGTGTGCTGTACCCCAATTCATCAGTGTTTTGTATCCCCGCATTCATCAGTGTGTTGTATCCCACCACCAGCCCCAATCATCAGTGTGTTGTATCCCTCCATTCATCAGTGGGTTGTATCCCTCCGTTCATCAGTGTGTTGAATCCCCCCATTCATCAGTGTGCTGTATCCCCAATTCATCAGTGTATTGTATCCCCCCATTCATCAGTGTGTTGTATCCCCCATTCATCAGTGTGTTGTATCCCACCATTCATCAGTGTGTGGTATCCCCCCATTCATCAGTGTGCTGTATCCCCCATTCATCAATCTGTTGTATCCCCCCATTCATCGGTGTGCTATATCGTCCCATTCATCAGTGTGCTGTATTCCTCCATTCATCAGGATGCTGTCCCCCCCCATTCATCAGTGTGCTGTATCCCCGTATTCATCAGTGTGATGTATCCCCCAATCATCAGTGTGTTTTATCCCTCCATTCATCAGTGTGATGTATCCAACCATTCATCAGCGTGCTGTATCCCCCATTCATCAGTGTGCTGTATCCCACCATTCATCAGTGCGTTGTATTCCCCCCATTCATCAGTCTGTTGTATCCCCCCATTCATCAGAGTGTTGTATCCCTCCATTCATCAGTGTGCTGTATCCCCCCATTCATCAGTGTGCTGTATCCCCGATTCATCAATCTGGTGTATTCACCCATTCATCAGTGTATTTTATCCCCCATTCATTAGTGTGTTGTATCCCCCATTCATCAGTGTGCTGTATCCCACCATTCATCAGAGAGTTTTATCCCCCATTCATCAGCTTGCTGTATCCCCCCATTCACCAGTGTTCTGTATCCCTCCATTCATCAATGCGTTGTATCCCCCAATTCATCAGTGTGTTGTATCCCCCCATTCATCAGTGTGTTGTATCCCTCCATTCATCAGTGTGTTGTATCTCCCCATTCATCAGTGTGCTGTAACCCCAATTCATCAGTGTGTTGTATCCCCCATTCATCAGTGAGCTGTATCGCCCCATTCATCAGTGTGCTGTATTCCTCCATTCATCAGGATGCTGTGTTCCCCCCATTCATCAGTGTGCTGTATCCCCGTATTCATCAGTGTGATGTATCCCCCATTCATCAGTGTGCTGTATCCCGCCATTCATCAGTGAGTTTTATCCCCCATTCATCAGCGTACTGTATCCCCCCATTCATTTGTGTTCTGTATCCCTCCATTCATCAATGCGTTGTATACCCCAATTCATCAGTTTGTTGTATCCCCCCATTCATCAGTGTGTTGTATCCCTCCATTCATCAGTGTGTTGTATCCCCCATTCATCAGTGTGTTGTATCCCACCATTCATCAGTGTGTTGTATCCCCCCATTCATCAGTGTGCTGTATCCCCCATTCATCAATCTGGTGTATCCACCCATTCATCAGTGTATTTTATCCCACATTCATCAGCCTGCTGTATCCCCCCATTCAGCAGTGTTCTGTATCCCTCCATTCATCAATGCGTTGTATCCCCCAATTCATCAGTGTGTTGTATCCCCCCATTCATCAGTGTGTTGTATCCCTCCATTCATCAGTGTGCTGTATCCCCCCATTCTTCTGTGAGCTGTATCCCTCCATTCATCAGTGTGCTTTATCCCCCCATTCATCAGCGTGCTGTATCCTCCATTGATCAGTGAGCTGTATCGCCCCATTCATCAGTGTGCTGTATTCCTCCATTCATCAGGATGCTGTGTTCCCCCCATTCATCAGTGTGCTGTATCCTCGTATTCATCAGTGTGATGTATCCACCATTCAAGAGTCTGCTGTACCCCTCCATTCATCAGTGAGTTGTATCCCCCCATTCATCAGCGTGCTGTATCCCCCCATTCATCAGTGTTCTGTATCCCTCCATTCATCAATGCATTGTATCCCCCAATTCATCAGTGTGTTGTGTCCCACCATTCATCAGTGTGTTGTATCACCCCATTCATCAGTGTGCTGTATCCCCCATTCATCAGTGTGCTGTATACCCCATTCATCTGTGTGCTGTAACGCCCCATTCATCAGTGTGCTGTATCGCCCCATTCATCAGTGTTCAATCCCCCAATTCATCAGTGTGCTGTATCCCTCCATTCATCAATGCGTTGTATCCCCCAATTCATCAGTGTGTTGTGTCCCACCATTCATCAGTGTGATGTATCCCCCCTATTCATCAGTGTGCTGTATTCCCCCATTCATCAGTGTGCTGTATCCCCCCATTCATCTGTGTGCTGTATCCCACCATTCATCAGTGCGTTGTATTCCCCCCATTCATCAGTGTGTTGTATCCCCCCATTCATCAGTGTGTTGTATCCCTCCATTCATCAGTGTGCTGTATCCCCCCATTCATCAGTGTGCTGTATCCCCCATTCATCAATCTGGTGTATCCACCCATTCATCAGTGTATTTTATCCCCCATTCATCAGTGTGTTGTATCCCCCCATTCATCAGTGTGTTGTACCCCCATTCATCAGGCATGCTGTATGCCCACATTCATCAAACTGGTGTATCCACCCATTCATCAGTGTATTTTATCCCCCATTCATCAGTGTGATGTATCCCACCACCAGCCCCATTCATCAGTTTGCTGTATCCCTCCATTCATCAGTGTGCTACTTCGCCCCATTCATCAGTGTGCTGTATTCGTCCATTCATCAGGATGCTGTGTCCCCCCATTCATCAGTGTGCTGTATCCCCGTATTCATCAGTGTGATGTATCCCCCAATCATCAGTGTGTTGTATCCCTCCATTCATCAGTGTGCTGTATCCAACCATTCATCAGCGTGCTGTATCCCCCCATTCATCAGTGTGCTGTATCCCACCATTCATCAGTGCGTTGTATTCCCCACATTCATCAGTGTGTTGTATCCCCCCCATTCATCAGTGTGTTGTATCCCCATTCATCAGTGTGCTGTATCCCCCCCATTAATCAGTGTGCTGTATCCCCCATTCATCAATCTGGTGTATCCACGCATTCATCAGTGTATTTTATCCCCCATTCAACAGTGTGTTGTATCCCCCCATTCATCAGTGTGTTGTATCCCCAATTCATCAGGCATGCTGTATCCCCACATTCATCAATCTGGTGTATCCACCCATTCATCAATGTATTTTATCCCCCATTCATCAGTGTGATGTATCCCCCATTCATCAATCTGGTGTATCCACCCATTCATCAGTGTATTTTATCCCCCATTCATCAGTGTGTTGTATCCCCCCATTCATCAGTGTATTTTATCCCCCATTCATCAGTGTGATGTATCCCACCACCAGCCCCATTCATCAGTTTGCTGTATCCCTCCATTCATCAGTGTGCTGTATCCCCCAAATCATCAGCATGCTCTATCTCCCCATTCATCAGTGTGCTATATCTCCCCATTCATCAGTGTGCTGTATTCCTCCATTCATCAGGATGCTGTGTCCCCCCATTCATCAGTGTGCTGTATCCCACCATTCATCAGTGTGTTGTATCCCCCCATTCATCAGTGTGTTGTATCCCCATTCATTAGTGTGCTGTATCCCCCCATTCATCAGTCTGCTGTATCCCCCATTCATCAATCTGGTGTATCCAACCATTCATCAGTGTATTTTATTCCCCTTTCATCAGTGTGTTGAATCCCCCCATTCATCAGTGAGTTGTATCCCCAATTCATCAGGCATGCTGTATCCCCACATTAATCAATCTGGTGTATCCACCCATTCATCAGTGTATTTTATCCCCCATTCATCAGAGTGATGTATCCCACCACCAGCCCCAATCATCAGTGTGTTGTATCCCTCCATTCATCAGTGTGTTGTATCCCTCCGTTCATCAGTGTGTTGTATCCCCCCATTCATCAGTGAGCTGTATCCCCAATTCATCAGTGTGTTGTATCCCCACATTCATCAATCTGGTGTATCCACCCATTCATCAGTGTATTTTATCCCCCATTCATCAGTGTGTTGTATCCCCCCATTCATCAGTGTGTTGTATCCCCAATTCATCAGGCATGCTGTATCCCCACATTCATCAATCTGGTGTATCCACCCATTCATCAGTGTATTTTATCCCCCATTCATCAGTGTGATGTATCCCACCACCAGCCCCATTCATCAGTTTGCTGTATCCCTCCATTCATCAGTGTGCTGTATCCCCCAATTCATCAGCATGCTCTATCCCCCCATTCATCAGTGTGCTATATCGCCCCATTCATCAGTGTGCTGTATTCCTCCATTCATCTGGATGCTGTGTCCCCCCATTTATCAGTGTGCTGTATCCCCGTATTCATCAGTGTGATGTATCCCCCCATTCATCAGTGTGTTTTATCCCTCCATTCATCAGTGTGCTGTATCCAACCATTCATCAGCGTGCTGTATCCCCCAATTCATCAGTGTGCTGTATCCCACCATTCATCAGTGCGTTGTATTCCCCCCATTCATCAGTGTGCTGTATCCCCCCATTCATCAATCTGGTGTATCCACCCATTCATCAGTGTATTTTATCCCCCATTCATCTGGCATGCTGTTTCCCCACATTCATCAATCTGGTGTATCCACCCATTCATCAGTGTATTTTATCCCCCATTCATCAGTGTGATGTATCCCACCACCAGCCCCAATCATCAGTGTGTTGTATCCCTCCATTCATCAGTGGGTTGTATCCCTCCGTTCATCAGTGTGTTGTATCCCCCCAATTCATCAGTGTGCTGTATCCCCAATTCATCGGTGTGTTGTATCCCCCCATTCATCAGTGTGTTGTATCCCCCATTCATCAGTGTGTTGTATCCCACCATTCATCAGTGTGTTGTATCCCCCCATTCATCAGTGTGCTATATCCCCCATTCATCAATCTATTGTATCCCCCATTCATCGGTGTGCTATATCGCCCCATTCATCAGTGTGCTGTATTCCTCCATTCATCAGTGGGTTGTATCCCACCATTCATCAGTGTGTTGTATCACCCCATTCATCAGTGTGCTGTATCCCCCCATTCATCAGTGTGCTGTATCCCCCATTCATCAATCTGGTGTATCCAACCATTCATCAGTGTATTTTATCCCCCATTCATCAGGCATGCTGTATCCCAACATTCATCAATCTGGTGTATCCACCCATTCATCAGTGTATTTTATCCCCCATTCATCAGTGTGATGTATCCCACCACCAGCCCCAATCATCAGTGAGTTGTATCCCTCCATTCATCAGTGGGTTGTATCCCCGTATTCATCAGTGTGATGTATCCCCCATTCATCAGTGTGCTGTATCCCGCCATTCATCAGTGAGTTTTATCCCCCATTCATCAGCGTACTGTATCCCCCCATTCATTTGTGTTCTGTATCCCTCCATTCATCAATGCGTTGTATACCCCAATTCATCAGTTTGTTGTATCCCCCCATTCATCAGTGTGTTGTATCCCTCCATTCATCAGTGTGTTGTATCCCCCATTCATCAGTGTGTTGTATCCCACCATTCATCAGTGTGTTGTATCCCCCCATTCATCAGTGTGCTGTATCCCCCATTCATCAATCTGGTGTATCCACCCATTCATCAGTGTATTTTATCCCACATTCATCAGCCTGCTGTATCCCCCCATTCAGCAGTGTTCTGTATCCCTCCATTCATCAATGCGTTGTATCCCCCAATTCATCAGTGTGTTGTATCCCCCCATTCATCAGTGTGTTGTATCCCTCCATTCATCAGTGTGCTGTATCCCCCCATTCTTCTGTGAGCTGTATCCCTCCATTCATCAGTGTGCTTTATCCCCCCATTCATCAGCGTGCTGTATCCTCCATTGATCAGTGAGCTGTATCGCACCATTCATCAGTGTGCTGTATTCCTCCATTCATCAGGATGCTGTGTTCCCCCCATTCATCAGTGTGCTGTATCCTCGTATTCATCAGTGTGATGTATCCACCATTCAAGAGTCTGCTGTACCCCTCCATTCATCAGTGAGTTGTATCCCCCCATTCATCAGCGTGCTGTATCCCCCCATTCATCAGTGTTCTGTATCCCTCCATTCATCAATGCATTGTATCCCCCAATTCATCAGTGTGTTGTGTCCCACCATTCATCAGTGTGTTGTATCACCCCATTCATCAGTGTGCTGTATCCCCCATTCATCAGTGTGCTGTATACCCCATTCATCTGTGTGCTGTAACGCCCCATTCATCAGTGTGCTGTATCGCCCCATTCATCAGTGTTCAATCCCCCAATTCATCAGTGTGCTGTATCCCTCCATTCATCAATGCGTTGTATCCCCCAATTCATCAGTGTGTTGTGTCCCACCATTCATCAGTGTGATGTATCCCCCCTATTCATCAGTGTGCTGTATTCCCCCATTCATCAGTGTGCTGTATCCCCCCATTCATCTGTGTGCTGTATCCCACCATTCATCAGTGCGTTGTATTCCCCCCATTCATCAGTGTGTTGTATCCCCCCATTCATCAGTGTGTTGTATCCCTCCATTCATCAGTGTGCTGTATCCCCCCATTCATCAGTGTGCTGTATCCCCCATTCATCAATCTGGTGTATCCACCCATTCATCAGTGTATTTTATCCCCCATTCATCAGTGTGTTGTATCCCCCCATTCATCAGTGTGTTGTACCCCCATTCATCAGGCATGCTGTATGCCCACATTCATCAAACTGGTGTATCCACCCATTCATCAGTGTATTTTATCCCCCATTCATCAGTGTGATGTATCCCACCACCAGCCCCATTCATCAGTTTGCTGTATCCCTCCATTCATCAGTGTGCTACTTCGCCCCATTCATCAGTGTGCTGTATTCGTCCATTCATCAGGATGCTGTGTCCCCCCATTCATCAGTGTGCTGTATCCCCGTATTCATCAGTGTGATGTATCCCCCAATCATCAGTGTGTTGTATCCCTCCATTCATCAGTGTGCTGTATCCAACCATTCATCAGCGTGCTGTATCCCCCCATTCATCAGTGTGCTGTATCCCACCATTCATCAGTGCGTTGTATTCCCCACATTCATCAGTGTGTTGTATCCCCCCCATTCATCAGTGTGTTGTATCCCCATTCATCAGTGTGCTGTATCCCCCCCATTCATCAGTGTGCTGTATCCCCCATTCATCAATCTGGTGTATCCACGCATTCATCAGTGTATTTTATCCCCCATTCAACAGTGTGTTGTATCCCCCCATTCATCAGTGTGTTGTATCCCCAATTCATCAGGCATGCTGTATCCCCACATTCATCAATCTGGTGTATCCACCCATTCATCAATGTATTTTATCCCCCATTCATCAGTGTGATGTATCCCCCATTCATCAATCTGGTGTATCCACCCATTCATCAGTGTATTTTATCCCCCATTCATCAGTGTGTTGTATCCCCCCATTCATCAGTGTATTTTATCCCCCATTCATCAGTGTGATGTATCCCACCACCAGCCCCATTCATCAGTTTGCTGTATCCCTCCATTCATCAGTGTGCTGTATCCCCCAAATCATCAGCATGCTCTATCTCCCCATTCATCAGTGTGCTATATCTCCCCATTCATCAGTGTGCTGTATTCCTCCATTCATCAGGATGCTGTGTCCCCCCATTCATCAGTGTGCTGTATCCCACCATTCATCAGTGTGTTGCATCCCCCCATTCATCAGTGTGTTGTATCCCTCCATTCATTAGTGTGCTGTATCCCCCCATTCATCAGTCTGCTGTATCCCCCATTCATCAATCTGGTGTATCCAACCATTCATCAGTGTATTTTATTCCCCTTTCATCAGTGTGTTGAATCCCCCCATTCATCAGTGAGTTGTATCCCCAATTCATCAGGCATGCTGTATCCCCACATTCATCAATCTGGTGTATCCACCCATTCATCAGTGTATTTTATCCCCCATTCATCAGAGTGATGTATCCCACCACCAGCCCCAATCATCAGTGTGTTGTATCCCTCCATTCATCAGTGTGTTGTATCCCTCCGTTCATCAGTGTGTTGTATCCCCCCATTCATCAGTGAGCTGTATCCCACCATTCATCAGTGCGTTGTATTCCCCCCATTCATCAGTCTGTTGTATCCCCCCATTCATCAGTGTGTTGTATCCCTCCATTCATCAGTGTGCTGTATCCCCCCATTCATCAGTGTGCTGTATCCCCGATTCATCAATCTGGTGTATCCACCAATTCATCAGTGTATTTTATCCCCCATTCATCAGTGTGTTGTATCCCCCATTCATCAGTGTGCTGTATCCCACCACTCATCAGGGAGTTTTATCCCCCATTCATCAGCTTGCTGTATCCCCCCATTCACCAGTGTTCTGTATCCGTCCATTCATCAATGCGTTGTATCCCCCAATTCATCAGTGTGTTGTATCCCCCCATTCATCAGTGTGTTGTATCCCTCCATTCATCAGTGTGTTGTATCTCCCCATTCATCAGTGTGCTGTAACCCCAATTCATCAGTGTGTTGTATCCCCCATTCATCAGTGAGCTGTATCGCCCCATTCATCAGTGTGCTGTATTCCTCCATTCATCAGGATGCTGTGTTCCCCCCATTCATCAGTGTGCTGTATCCTCGTATTCATCAGTGTGATGTATCCACCATTCAACAGTGTGCTGCACCCCTCCATTCATCAGTGAGTTGTATCCCCCCGTTCATCAGCGTGCTGAATCCCCCCATTCATCAGTGTTCTGTATCCCTCCATTCATCAATGCATTGTATCCCCCAATTAATCAGTGTGTTGTGTCCCACCATTCATCAGTGTGTTGTATCACCCCATTCATCATTGTGCTGTATCCCCCATTCATCAGTGTGCTGTATACCCCATTCATCTGTGTGCTGTAACGCCCCATTCATCAGTGTGCTGTATCGCCCCATTCATCAGTGTTCTATCCCCCAATTCATCAGTGTGCTGTATCCCTCCATTCATCAATGCGTTGTATCCCACCATTCATCAGTGTGATGTATCCCCCCTATTCATCAGTGTGCTGTATTCCCCCAATAATCAGTGTGCTGAATCCCCCCATTCATCTGTGTGCTGTATCCCACCATTCATCAGTGCGTTGTATTCCCCCCATTCATCAGTGTGTTGTATCCCCCCATTCATCAGTGTGTTGTATCCCTCCATTCATCAGTGTGCTGTATCCCCCCATTCATCAGTGTGCTGTATCCCCCATTCATCAATCTGGTGTATCCACCCATTCATCAGTGTATTTTATCCCCCATTCATCAGTGTGTTGTATCCCCCCATTCATCAGTGTGTTGTACCCCATTCATCAGGCATGCTCTATGCCCACATTCATCAATCTGGTGTATCCACCCATTCATCAGTGTATTTTATCCCCCATTCATCAGTGTGATGTATCCCACCACCAGCCCCATTCATCAGTTTGCTGTATCCCTCCATTCATCAGTGTGCTGTATCCCCCAATTCATCAGCATGCTCTATCCCCCCATTCATCAGTGTGCTAATTCGCCCCATTCATCAGTGTGCTGTATTCCTCCATTCATCAGGATGCTGTGTCCCCCCATTCATCAGTGTGCTGTATCCCCGTATTCATCAGTGTGATGTATCCCCCAATCATCAGTGTGTTGTATCCCTCCATTCATCAGTGTGCTGTATCCAACCATTCATCAGCGTGCTGTATCCCCCCATTCATCAGTGTGCTGTATCCCACCATTCATCAGTGCGTTGTATTCCCCCCATTCATCAGTGTGTTGTATCCCCCCCCATTCATCAGTGTGTTGTATCCCTCCATTCATCAGTGTGCTGTATCCCCCCCATTCATCAGTGTGCTGTATCCCCCATTCATCAATCTGGTGTATCCACGCATTCATCAGTGTATTTTATCCCCCATTCATCAGTGTGTTGTATCCCCCCATTCATCAGTGTGTTGTATCCCCAGTTCATCAGGCATGCTGTATCCCCACATTCATCAATCTGGTGTATCCACCCATTCATCAATGTATTTTATCCCCCATTCATCAGTGTGATGTATCCCACCACCAGCCCCATTCACCAGTTTGCAGTATCCCTCCATTCATCAGTGTGCTGTATCCCCCAATTCATCAGCATGCTCTATCCCCCCATTCATCAGTGTGCTATATCGCCCCATTTATCAGTGTGCTGTATTCCTCCATTCATCAGGATGCTGTGTCCCCCCATTCATCAGTGTGCTGTATCCCCGTATTCATCAGTGTGATGTATCCCCCAATCATCAGTGTGTTGTATCCCTCCGTTCATCAGTGTGCTGTATCCAACCATTCATCAGTGTGCTGTATTCCTCCATTCATCAGGATGCTGTGTCCCCCCATTCATCAGTGTGCTGTATCCCCGTATTCATCAGTGTGATGTATCCCCCAATCATCAGTGTGTTGTATCCCTCCGTTCATCAGTGTGCTGTATCCAACCATTCATCAGCGTGCTGTATCCCCCCATTCATCAGTGTGCTGTATCCCACCATTCATCAGTGCGTTGTATTCCCCCCATTCATCAGTGTGTTGTATCCCCCCATTCATCAGTGTGTTGTACCCCTCCATTCATCAGTGTGCTGTATCCACCCATTCATCAGTCTGCTGTATCCCCCATTCATCAATCTGGTGTATCCACCCATTCATCAGTGTATTTTATCCCCCGTTCATCAGTGTGTTGTATCCCCCCATTCATCAGTGTGTTGTATCCCTAATTCATCAGGCATGCTGTATCCCCACATTCATCAATCTGGTGTATCCACCCATTCATCAGTGTATTTTATCCCACATTCATCAGTGTGATGTATCCCACCACCAGCTCCAATCATCAGTGTGTTGTATCCCTCCATTCATCAGTGTGTTGTATCCCTCCGTTCATCAGTGTGTTGTATCCCCACATTCATCAGTGAGCTGTATCCCCAATTCATCAGTGTGTTGTATCCCCACATTCATCAATCTGGTGTATCCACCCATTCATCAGTGTATTGTATCCCCAATTCATCAGGCATGCTGTATCCCCACATTCATCAATCTGGTGTATCCACCCATTCATCAGTGTATTTTATCCCCCATTCATCAGTGTGATGTATCCCACCACCAGCCCCATTCATCAGTTTGCTGTATCCCTCCATTCATCAGTGTGCTATATCGCCCCATTCATCAGTGTGCTGTATTCCTCCATTCATCAGGATGCTGTGTCCCCCCATTCATCAGTGTGCTGTATCCCCGTATTCATCAGTGTGATGTATCCCCCAATCATCAGTGCGTTGTATCCCTCCATTCATCAGTGTGCTGTATCCAACCATTCATCAGCGTGCTGTATCCCCCCATTCATTAGTGTGCTGTATCCCACCATTCATCAGTGCGTTGTATTCCCCCCATTCATCAGTGTGTTGTATCCCCCCATTCATCAGTGTGTTGTATCCCTCCATTCATCAGTGTGCTGTATCCCCCCATTCATCAGTGTGCTGTATCCCACATTCATCAATCTGGTGTATCCACCCATTCATCAGTGTATTTTATCCCCCATTCATCAGTGTGTTGTATCCCCCCATTCATCAGTGTGTTGTATCCCCCATTCATCAGGCATGCTGTATCTCCACATTGATCAATCTGGTGTATCCACCCATTCATCAGTGTATTTTATCCCCCATTCATCAGTCTGATGTATCCCACCACCAGCCCCATTCATCAGTTTGCTGTATCCCTCCATTCATCAGTGTGCTGTATCCCCAAATTCATCAGCATGCTCTATTGCCCCATTCATCAGTGTGCTATATCGCCCCATTCATCAGTGTGCTGTATTCCTCCATTCATCAGGATGCTGTGTCCCCCCATTCATCAGTGTGCTGTATCCCCGAATTCATCAGTGTGATGTATCCCCAAATCATCAGTGTGATTTATCCCACCACCAGCCCCAATCATCAGTGTGTTGTATCCCTCCATTCATCAGTGTGTTGTATCCCTCCGTTCATCAGTGTGTTGTATCCCCCCATTCATCAGTGTGCTGTATCCCCAATTCATCAGTGTGTAGTATCCCCCCATTCATCAGTGTGTTGTATCCCCCATTCATCAGTGTGTTGTATCCCACCATTCATCAGTGTGTTGTATCCCCCCATTCATCAGTGTGCTGTATCCCCCATTCATCAATCTGGTGTATCCACCCATTCATCAGTGTATTTTATCCCCCATTCATCAGTGTGTTGTATCCCCCCATTCATCAGTGTGTTGTATCCCCAATTCATCAGGCTTGCTGTATCCCCACATTCATCAATCTGGTGTATCCACCCATTCATCAGTGTATTTTATCCCCCATTCATCAGTGTGATGTATCCCACCACCAGCCCCATTCATCAGTTTGCTGTATCCCTCCATTCATCAGTGTGCTGTATCCCCCAATTCATCAGCATGCTCTATCCCCCCATTCATCAGTGTGCTATATCGCCCCATTCATCAGTGTGCTGTATTCCTCCATTCATCAGGATGCTGTGTCCCCCCATTCATCAGTGTGCTGTATCCCCGTATTCATCAGTGTGATGTATCCCCCAATCATCAGTGTGTTGTATCCCTCCGTTCATCAGTGTGCTGTATCCAACCATTCATCAGCGTGCTGTATCCCCCCATTCATCAGTGTGCTGTATCCCACCATTCATCAGTGCGTTGTATTCCCCCCATTCATCAGTGTGTGGTATCCCCCCATTCATCAGTGTGTTGTATCCCTCCATTCATCAGTGTGCGGTATCCCCCCATTCATCAGTGTGCTGTATCCCCCATCTATCAATCTGGTGTATCCACCCATTCATCAGTGTATTTTATCCCCCATTCATCAGTGCGTTGTATCCCCCCATTCATCAGTGTGTTGTATCCCCCATTCATCAGGCATGCTGTATCCCCACATTCATCAATCTGGTGTATCCACCCATTCATCAGTGTATTTTATCCCCCATTCATCAGTGTGATGTATCCCACCACCAGCCCCATTCATCAGTTTGCTGTATCCCTCCATTCATCAGTGTGCTGTATCCCCCAATTCATCAGCATCCTCTATCCCCCCATTCATCAGTGTGCTATATCGCCCCATTCATCAGTGTGCTGTATTCCTCCATTCATCAGGATGCTGTGTCCCCCCATTCATCAGTGTGCTGTATCCCCGTATTCATCAGTGTGATGTATCCCCCAATCATCAGTGTGTTGTATCCCTCCATTCATCAGTGTGCTGTATCCAACCATTCATCAGCGTGCTGTATCCCCCCATTCATCAGTGTGCTGTATCCCACCATTCATCAGTGCGTTGTATCCCCACATTCATCAATCTGGTGTATCCACCCATTCATCAGTGTATTTTATCCCCCATTCATCAGTGTGATGTATCCCACCACCAGCCCCAATCATCAGTGTGTTGTATCCCTCCATTCATCAGTGTCTTGTATCCCTCCGTTCATCAGTGTGTTGTATCCCCACATTCATCAGTGAGCTGTATCCCCAATTCATCAGTGTGTTGTATCCCCACATTCATCAAGCTGGTGTATCCACCCATTCATCAGTGTATTTTATCCCCCATTCATCTGTGTGTTGTATCCCCCCATTCATCAGTGTGTTGTATCCCCAATTCATCAGGCATGCTGTATCCCCACATTCATCAATCTGGTGTATCCACCCATTCATCAGTGTATTTTATCCCCCATTCATCAGTGTGATGTATCCCACCACCAGCCCCATTCATCAGTTTGCTGTATCCCTCCATTCATCAGTGTGCTATATCGCCCCATTCATCAGTGTGCTGTATTCCTCCATTCATCAGGATGCTGTGTCCCCCCATTCATCAGTGTGCTGTATCCCCGTATTCATCAGTGTAATGTATCCCCCAATCATCAGTGTGTTGTATCCCTCCATTCATCAGTGTGCTGTATCCAACCATTCATCAGCGTGCTGTATCCCCCCATTCATCAGTGTGCTGTATCCCACCATTCATCAGTGCGTTGTATTCCCCCCATTCATCAGTGTGTTGTATCCCCCCATTCATCAGTGTGTTGTATCCCTCCATTCATCAGTGTGCTGTATCCCCCCATTCATCAGTGTGCTGTATCCCACATTCATCAATCTGGTGTATCCACCCATTCATCAGTGTATTTTATCCCCCATTCATCAGTGTGTTGTATCCCCCCATTCAACAGTGTGTTGTATCCCCCATTCATCAGGCATGCTGTATCCCCACATTCATCAATCTGGTGTATCCACCCATTCATCAGTGTATTTTATCCCCCATTCATCAGTGTGTTGTATCCCCCCATTCATCAGTGTGTTGTATCCCCAATTCATCAGGCATGCTGTATCCCCACATTCATCAGTGTGCTATATCGCCCCATTCATCAGTGTGCTGTATTCCTCCATTCATCAGGATGCTGTGTCCCCCCATTCATCAGTGTGCTGTATCCCCGTATTCATCTGTGTGATGTATCCCCAAATCATCAGTGTGATTTATCCCACCACCAGCCCCAATCATCAGTGTGTTGTATCCCTCCATTCATCAGTGTGTTGTATCCCTCCGTTCATCAGTGTGTTGTATCCCCCCATTCATCAGTGTGCTGTATCCCCAATTCATCAGTGTGTTGTATCCCCCCATTCATCAGTGTGTTGTATCCCCCATTCATCAGTGTGTTGTATCCCACCATTCATCAGTGTGTTGTATCCCCCCATTCATCAGTGTGCTGTATCCCCCATTCATCAATCTGGTGTATCCACCCATTCATCAGTGTATTTTATCCCCCATTCATCAGTGTGTTGTATCCCCCCATTCATCAGTGTGTTGTATCCCCAATTCATCAGGCATGCTGTATCCCCACATTCATCAATCTGGTGTATCCACCCATTCATCAGTGTATTTTATCCCCCATTCATCAGTGTGATGTATCCCACCACCAGCCCCATTCATCAGTTTGCTGTATCCCTCCATTCATCAGTGTGCTGTATCCCCCAATTCATCAGCATGCTCTATCCCCCCATTCATCAGTGTGCTATATCGCCCCATTCATCAGTGTGCTGTATTCCTCCATTCATCAGGATGCTGTGTCCCCCCATTCATCAGTGTGCTGTATCCCTGTATTCATCAGTGTGATGTATCCCCCAATCATCAGTGTGTTGTATCCCTCCGTTCATCAGTGTGCTGTATCCAACCATTCATCAGTGTGCTGTATCCCACCATTCATCAGTGCGTTGTATTCCCCCCATTCATCAGTGTGTGGTATCCCCCCATTCATCAGTGTGTTGTATCCCTCCATTCATCAGTGTGCTGTATCCCCCCATTCATCAGTGTGCTGTATCCCCCATTTATCAATCTGGTGTATCCACCCATTCATCAGTGTATTTTATCCCCCATTCATCAGTGCGTTGTATCCCCCCATTCATCAGTGTGTTGTATCCCCCATTCATCAGGCATGCTGTATCCCCACATTCATCAATCTGGTGTATCCACCCATTCATCAGTGTATTTTATCCCCCATTCATCAGTGTGATGTATCCCACCACCAGCCCCATTCATTAGTTTGCTGTATCCCTCCATTCATCAGTGTGGTGTATCCCCCAATTCATCAGCATGCTCTATCGCCCCATTCATCAGTGTGCTATATCTCCCCATTCATCAGTGTGCTGTATTTCTCCATTCATCAGGATGCTGTGTCCCCCCATTCATAAGTGTGCTGTATCCCCGTATTCATCAGTGTGATGTATCCCCCAATCATCAGTGTGTTGTATCCCTCCATTCATCAGTGTGCTGTATCCAACCATTCATCAGCGTGCTGTATCCCCCCATTCATCAGTGTGCTGTATCCCACCATTCATCAGTGCGTTGTATTCCCCCCATTCATCAGTGCGTTGTATCCCCCCATTCATCAGTGTGTTGTATCCCTCCATTCATCAGTGTGCTGTATCCCCCCATTCATCAGTCTGCTGTATCCCCCATTCATCAATCTGGTGTATCCACCCATTCATCAGTGTATTTTATCCCCCATTCATCAGTGTGTTGTATCCCCAATTCATCAGGCATGCTGTATCCCCACATTCATCAATCTGGTGTATCCACCCATTCATCAGTGTATTTTATCCCTCATTCATCAGTGTGATGTATCCCACCACCAGCCCCAATCATCAGTGTGTTGTATCCCTCCATTCATCAGTGTGTTGTATCCCTCCGTTCATCAGTGTGTTGTATCCCCACATTCATCAGTGAGCTGTATCCCCAATTCATCAGTGTGTTGTATCCCCACATTCATCAATCTGGTGTATCCACCCATTCATCAGTGTATTTTATCCCCCATTCATCAGTGTGTTGTATCCCCCCATTCATCAGTGTGTTGTATCCCCAATTCATCAGGCATGCTGTATCCCCACATTCATCAATCTGGTGTATCCACCCATTCATCAGTGTATTTTATCCCCCATTCATCAGTGTGATGTATCCCACCACCAGCCCCATTCATCAGTTTCCTGTATCCCTCCATTCATCAGTGTGCTATATCGCCCCATTCATCAGTGTTCTGTATTCCTCCATTCATCAGGATGCTGTGTCCCCCCATTCATCAGTGTGCTGTATCCCCGTATTCATCAGTGTAATGTATCCCCCAATCATCAGTGTGTTGTATCCCTCCATTCATCAGTGTGCTGTATCCAACCATTCATCAGCGTGCTGTATCCCCCCATTCATCAGTGTGCTGTATCCCACCATTCATCAGTGCGTTGTATTCCCCCCATTCATCAGTGTGTTGTATCCCCCCATTCATCAGTGTGTTGTATCCCTCCATTCATCAGTGTGCTGTATCCCCCCATTCATCAGTGTGCTGTATCCCACATTCATCAATCTGGTGTATCCACCCATTCATCAGTGTATTTTATCCCCCATTCATCAGTGTGTTGTATCCCCCCATTCAACAGTGTGTTGTATCCCCCATTCATCAGGCATGCTGTATCCCCACATTCATCAATCTGGTGTATCCACCCATTCATCAGTGTATTTTATCCCCCATTCATCAGTGCGATGTATCCCACCACCAGCCCCATTCATCAGTTTGCTGTATCCCTCCATTCATCAGTGTGCTGTATCCCCAAATTCATCAGCATGCTCTATCACCCCATTCATCAGTGTGCTATATCGCCCCATTCATCAGTGTGCTGTATTCCTCCATTCATCAGGATGCTGTGTCCCCCCATTCATCAGTGTGCTGTATCCCCGTATTCATCTGTGTGATGTATCCCCAAATCATCAGTGTGATTTATCCCACCACCAGCCCCAATCATCAGTGTGTTGTATCCCTCCATTCATCAGTGTGTTGTATCCCTCCGTTCATCAGTGTGTTGTATCCCCCCATTCATCAGTGTGCTGTATCCCCAATTCATCAGTGTGTTGTATCCCCCCATTCATCAGTGTGTTATATCCCCCATTCATCAGTGTGTTGTATCCCACCATTCATCAGTGTGTTGTATCCCCCCATTCATCAGTGTGCTGTATCCCCCATTCATCAATCTGGTGTATCCACCCATTCATCAGTGTATTTTATCCCCCATTCATCAGTGTGTTGTATCCCCCCATTCATCAGTGTGTTGTATCCCCAATTCATCAGGCATGCTGTATCCCCACATTCATCAATCTGGTGTATCCACCCATTCATCAGTGTATTTTATCCCCCATTCATCAGTGTGATGTATCCCACCACCAGCCCCATTCATCAGTTTGCTGTGTCCCCCCATTCATCAGTGTGCTGTATCCCTGTATTCATCAGTGTGATGTATCCCCCAATCATCAGTGTGTTGTATCCCTCCGTTCATCAGTGTGCTGTATCCAACCATTCATCAGCGTGCTGTATCCCCCCATTCATCAGTGTGCTGTATCCCACCATTCATCAGTGCGTTGTATTCCCCCCATTCATCAGTGTGTGGTATCCCCCCATTCATCAGTGTGTTGTATCCCTCCATTCATCAGTGTGCTGTATCCCCCCATTCATCAGTGTGCTGTATCCCGCATTTATCAATCTGGTGTATCCACCCATTCATCAGTGTATTTTATCCCCCATTCATCAGTGCGTTGTATCCCCCCATTCATCAGTGTGTTGTATCCCCCATTCATCAGGCATGCTGTATCCCCACATTCATCAATCTGGTGTATCCACCCATTCATCAGTGTATTTTATCCCCCATTCATCAGTGTGATGTATCCCACCACCAGCCCCATTCATTAGTTTGCTGTATCCCTCCATTCATCAGTGTGGTGTATCCCCCAATTCATCAGCATGCTCTATCGCCCCATTCATCAGTGTGCTATATCTCCCCATTCATCAGTGTGCTGTATTTCTCCATTCATCAGGATGCTGTGTCCCCCCATTCATCAGTGTGCTGTATCCCCGTATTCATCAGTGTGATGTATCCCCCAATCATCAGTGTGTTGTATCCCTCCATTCATCAGTGTGCTGTATCCAACCATTCATCAGCGTGCTGTATCGCCCCATTCATCAGTGTGCTGTATCCCACCATTCATCAGTGCGTTGTATTCCCCCCATTCATCAGTGTGTTGTATCCCCCCATTCATCAGTGTGTTGTATCCCTCCATTCATCAGTGTGCTGTATCCCCCCATTCATCAGTGTGCTGTATCCCACATTCATCAATCTGGTGTATCCACCCATTCATCAGTGTATTTTATCCCCCATTCATCAGTGTGTTGTATCCACCCATTCAACAGTGTGTTGTATCCCCCATTCATCAGGCATGCTGTATCCCCACATACATCAATCTGGTGTATCCACCCATTCATCAGTGTATTTTATCCCCCATTCATCAGTGTGATGTATCCCACCACCAGCCCCATTCATCAGTTTGCTGTATCCCTCCATTCATCAGTGTGCTGTATCCCCAAATTCATCAGCATGCTCTATCACCCCATTCATCAGTGTGCTATATCGCCCCATTCATCAGTGTGCTGTATTCCTCCATTCATCAGGATGCTGTGTCCCCCCATTCATCAGTGTGCTGTATCCCCGTATTCATCTGTGTGATGTATCCCCAAATCATCAGTGTGATTTATCCCACCACCAGCCCCAATCATCAGTGTGTTGTATCCCTCCATTCATCAGTGTGTTGTATCCCTCCGTTCATCAGTGTGTTGTATCCCCCCATTCATCAGTGTGCTGTATCCCCAATTCATCAGTGTGTTGTATCCCCCCATTCATCAGTGTGTTGTATCCCCCATTCATCAGTGTGTTGTATCCCACCATTCATCAGTGTGTTGTATCCCCCCATTCATCAGTGTGCTGTATCCCCCATTCATCAATCTGGTGTATCCACCCATTCATCAGTGTATTTTATCCCCCATTCATCAGTGTGTTGTATCCCCCCATTCATCAGTGTGTTGTATCCCCAATTCATCAGGCATGCTGTATCCCCACATTCATCAATCTGGTGTATCCACCCATTCATCAGTGTATTTTATCCCCCATTCATCAGTGTGATGTATCCCACCACCAGCCCCATTCATCAGTTTGCTGTATCCCTCCATTCATCAGTGTGCTGTATCCCCCAATTCATCAGCATGCTCTATCCCCCCATTCATCAGTGTGCTATATCGCCCCATTCATCAGTGTGCTGTATTCCTCCATTCATCAGGATGCTGTGTCCCCCATTCATCAGTGTGCTGTATCCCTGTATTCATCAGTGTGATGTATCCCCCAATCATCAGTGTGTTGTATCCCTCCGTTCATCAGTGTGCTGTATCCAACCATTCATCAGCGTGCTGTATCCCCCCATTCATCAGTGTGCTGTATCCCACCATTCATCAGTGCGTTGTATTCCCCCCATTCATCAGTGTGTGGTATCCCCCCATTCATCAGTGTGTTGTATCCCTCCATTCATCAGTGTGCTGTATCCCCCCATTCATCAGTGTGCTGTATCCCCCATTTATCAATCTGGTGTATCCACCCATTCATCAGTGTATTTTATCCCCCATTCATCAGTGCGTTGTATCCCCCCATTCATCAGTGTGTTGTATCCCCCATTCATCAGGCATGCTGTATCCCCACATTCATCAATCTGGTGTATCCACCCATTCATCAGTGTATTTTATCCCCCATTCATCAGTGTGATGTATCCCACCACCAGCCCCATTCATTAGTTTGCTGTATCCCTCCATTCATCAGTGTGGTGTATCCCCCAATTCATCAGCATGCTCTATCGCCCCATTCATCAGTGTGCTATATCTCCCCATTCATCAGTGTGCTGTATTTCTCCATTCATCAGGATGCTGTGTCCCCCCATTCATCAGTGTGCTGTATCCCCGTATTCATCAGTGTGATGTATCCCCCAATCATCAGTGTGTTGTATCCCTCCATTCATCAGTGTGCTGTATCCAACCATTCATCAGCGTGCTGTATCCCCCCATTCATCAGTGTGCTGTATCCCACCATTCATCAGTGCGTTGTATTCCCCCCATTCATCAGTGCGTTGTATCCCCCCATTCATCAGTGTGTTGTATCCCTCCATTCATCAGTATGCTGTATCCCCCCATTCATCAGTCTGCTGTATCCCCCATTCATCAATCTGGTGTATCCACCCATTCATCAGTGTATTTTATCCCCCATTCATCAGTGTGTTGTATCCCCAATTCATCAGGCATGCTGTATCCCCACATTCATCAATCTGGTGTATCCACCCATTCATCAGTGTATTTTATCCCCCATTCATCAGTGTGATGTATCCCACCACCAGCCCCAATCATCAGTGTGTTGTATCCCTCCATTCATCAGTGTGTTGTATCCCTCCGTTCATCAGTGTGTTGTATCCCCCCATTCATCAGTGAGCTGTATCCCCAATTCATCAGTGTGTTGTATCCCCACATTCATCAATCTGGTGTATCCACCCATTCATCAGTGTATTTTATCCCCCATTCATCAGTGTGTTGTATCCCCCCATTCATCAGTGTGTTGTATCCCCAATTCATCAGGCATGCTGTATCCCCACATTCATCAATCTGGTGTATCCACCCATTCATCAGTGTATTTTATCCCCCATTCATCAGTGTGATGTATCCCACCACCAGCCCCATTCATCAGTTTGCTGTATCCCTCCATTCATCAGTGTGCTGTATCCCCCAATTCATCAGCATGCTCTATCCCCCCATTCATCAGTGTGCTATATCGCCCCATTCATCAGTGTGCTGTATTCCTCCATTCATCAGGATGCTGTGTCCCCCCATTTATCAGTGTGCTGTATCCCCGTATTCATCAGTATGATGTATCCCCCCATTCATCAGTGTGTTGTATCCCACCATTCATCAGTGTGCTGTATCCAACCATTCATCAGCGTGCTGTATCCCCCAATTTATCAGTGTGCTGTATCCCACCATTCATCAGTGCGTTGTATTCCCCCCATTCATCAGTGTGCTGTATCCCCCCATTCATCAATCTGGTGTATCCACCCATTCATCAGTGTATTTTATCCCCCATTCATCTGGCATGCCGTATCCCCACATTCATCAATCTGGTGTATCCACCCATTCATCAGTGTATTTTATCCCCCATTCATCAGTGTGATGTATCCCACCACCAGCCCCAATCATCAGTGTGTTGTATCCCTCCATTCATCAGTGGGTTGTATCCCTCCGTTCATCAGTGTGTTGTATCCCCCCATTCATCAGTGTGCTGTATCCCCAATTCATCAGTGTGTTGTATCCCCCCTTTCATCAGTGTGTTGTATCCCCCATTCTTCTGTGTGCTGTATCCCTCCATTCATCAGTGTGCATTATCCCCCCATTCATCAGCGTGCTGTATCGCCCCATTCATCAGTGTGCTGTATTCCTCCATTCATCAGGATGCTGTGTTCCCCCCATTCATCAGTGTGCTGTATCCCCGTATTCATCAGTGTGATGTATCCCCCATTCATCAGTGTGCTGTATCCCGCCATTCATCAGTGAGTTTTATCCCCCATTCATCAGCGTACTGTATCCCCCCATTCATCTGTGTTCTGTATCCCTCCATTCATCAATGCATTGTATCCCCCAATTCATCAGTTTGTTGTATCCCCCCATTCATCAGTGTGTTGTATCCCTCCATTCATCAGTGTGATGTATCCCCCCTATTCATCAGTGTGCTGTATTCCCCCATTCATCAGTGTGCTGTATCCCCCCATTCATCAGTGTGCTGTATCCCCCCCATTCATCAGTGTGCTGTGTCCCACCATTCATCAGTGTGTTGTATCCCCCATTCATCAGTGTGATGTATGCCCCATTCATCAGTGTGCTGTATTCCCCCATTCATCAGTGTGCTGTATCCCCCACCACCCCCATTCATCAGTGTGCTGTATCCCCGTATTCATCAGTGTGATGTATCCCCCAATCATCAGTGTGTTGTATCCCTCCGTTCATCAGTGTGCTGTATCCAACCATTCATCAGCGTGCTGTATCCCCCCATTCATCAGTGTGCTGTATCCCACCATTCATCAGTGCGTTGTATTCCCCCCATTCATCAGAGTGTGGTATCCCCCCATTCATCAGTGTGTTGTATCCCTCCATTCATCAGTGTGCTGTATCCCCCCATTCATCAGTGTGCTGTATCCCCCATTTATCAATCTGGTGTATCCACCCATTCATCAGTGTATTTTATCCCCCATTCATCAGTGCGTTGTATCCCCCCATTCATCAGTGTGTTGTATCCCCCATTCATCAGGCATGCCGTATCCCCACATTCATCAATCTGGTGTATCCACCCATTCATCAGTGTATTTTATCCCCCATTCATCAGTGTGATGTATCCCACCACCAGCCCCAATCATCAGTGTGTTGTATCCCTCCATTCATCAGTGGGTTGTATCCCTCCGTTCATCAATGTGTTGTATCCCCCCATTCATCAGTGTGCTGTATCCCCAATTCATCAGTGAGTTGTATCCCCCCTTTCATCAGTGTGTTGTATCCCCCATTCTTCTGTGTGCTGTATCCCTCCATTCATCAGTGTGCATTATCCCCCCATTCATCAGCGTGCTGTATCGCCCCATTCATCAGTGTGCTGTATTCCTCCATTCATCAGGATGCTGTGTTCCCCCCATTCATCAGTGTGCTGTATCCCCGTATTCATCAGTGTGATGTATCCCCCATTCATCAGTGTGCTGTATCCCGCCATTCATCAGTGAGTTTTATCCCCCATTCATCAGCGTACTGTATCCCCCCATTCATCTGTGTTCTGTATCCCTCCATTCATCAATGCATTGTATCCCCCAATTCATCAGTTTGTTGTATCCCCCCATTCATCAGTGTGTTGTATCCCTCCATTCATCAGTGTGATGTATCCCCCCTATTCATCAGTGTGCTGTATTCCCCCATTCATCAGTGCTGTATCCCCCCATTCATCAGTGTGCTGTATCCCCCCCATTCATCAGTGTGCTGTGTCCCACCATTCATCAGTGTGTTGTATCCCCCATTCATCAGTGTGATGTATCCCCCATTCATCAGTGTGCTGTATTCCCCCATTCATCAGTGTGCTTTATCCCCCACCACCCCCATTCATCAGTGTGCTGTATCCCCGTATTCATCAGTGTGATGTATCCCCCAATCATCAGTGTGTTGTATCCCTCCGTTCATCAGTGTGCTGTATCCAACCATTCATCAGCGTGCTGTATCCCCCCATTCATCAGTGTGTTGTATCCCCCCATTCATCAGTGTGTGGTATCCCCCCATTCATCAGTGTGTTGTATCCCTCCATTCATCAGTGTGCTGTATCCCCCCATTCATCAGTGTGCTGTATACCCCATTTATCAATCTGGTGTATCCACCCATTCATCAGTGTATTTTATCCCCCATTCATCAGTGCGTTGTATCCCCCCATTCATCAGTGTGTTGTATCCCCCATTCATCAGGCATGCTGTATCCCCACATTCATCAATCTGGTGTATCCACCCATTCATCAGTGTATTTTATCCCCCATTCATCAGTGTGATGTATCCCACCACCAGCCCCATTCATCAGTTTGCTGTATCCCTCCATTCATCAGTGTGCTGTATCCCCCAATTCATCAGCATGCTCTATCGCCCCATTCATCAGTGTGCTATATCTCCCCATTCATCAGTGTGCTGTATTCCTCCATTCATCAGGATGCTGTGTCCCCCCATTCATCAGTGTGCTGTATCCCCGTATTCATCAGTGTGATGTATCCCCCAATCATCAGTGTGTTGTATCCCTCCATTCATCAGTGTGCTGTATCCAACCATTCATCAGCGTGCTGTATCCCCCCATTCATCAGTGTGCTGTATCCCACCATTCATCAGTGCGTTGTATTCCCCCCATTCATCAGTGTGTTGTATCCCCCCATTCATCAGTGTGTTGTATCCCTCCATTCATCAGTGTGCTGTATCCCCCCATTCATCAGTCTGCTGTATCCCCCATTCATCAATCTGGTGTATCCACCCATTCATCAGTGTATTTTATCCCCCATTCATCAGTGTGTTGTATCCCCAATTCATCAGGCATGCTGTATCCCCACATTCATCAATCTGGTGTATCCACCCATTCATCAGTGTATTTTATCCCCCATTCATCAGTGTGATGTATCCCACCACCAGCCCCAATCATCAGTGTGTTGTATCCCTCCATTCATCAGTGTGTTGTATCCCTCCGTTCATCAGTGTGTTGTATCCCCCCATTCATCAGTGAGCTGTATCCCCAATTCATCAGTGTGTTGTATCCCCACATTCATCAATCTGGTGTATCCACCCATTCATCAGTGTATTTTATCCCCCATTCATCAGTGTGTTGTATCCCCCCATTCATCAGTGTGTTGTATCCCCAATTCATCAGGCATGCTGTATCCCCACATTCATCAATCTGGTGTATCCACCCATTCATCAGTGTATTTTATCCCCCATTCATCCGTGTGATGTATCCCACCACCAGCCCCATTCATCAGTTTGCTGGATCCCTCCATTCATCAGTGTGCTGTATCCCCCAATTCATCAGCATGCTCTATCCCCCCATTCATCAGTGTGCTATATCGCCCCATTCATCAGTGTGCTGTATTCCTCCATTCATCAGGATGCTGTGTCCCCCCATTTATCAGTGTGCTGTATCCCCGTATTCATCAGTATGATGTATCCCCCCATTCATCAGTGCGTTGTATTCCCCCCATTCATCAGTGTGCTGTATCCCCCCATTCATCAATCTGGTGTATCCACCCATTCATCAGTGTATTTTATCCCCCATTCATCTGGCATGCTGTATCCCCACATTCATCAATCTGGTGTATCCACCCATTCATCAGTGTATTTTATCCCCCATTCATCAGTGTGATGTATCCCATCACCAGCCCCAATCATCAGTGTGTTGTATCCCTCCATTCATCAGTGGGTTGGATCCCTCCGTTCATCAGTGTGTTGTATCCCCCCATTCATCAGTGTGCTGTATCCCCAATTCATCAGTGTGTTGTATCCCCCCTTTCATCAGTGTGTTGTATCCCCCATTCTTCTGTGTGCTGTATCCCTCCATTCATCAGTGTGCATTATCCCCCCATTCATCAGCGTGCTGTATCGCCCCATTCATCAGTGTGCTGTATTCCTCCATTCATCAGGATGCTGTGTTCCCCCCATTCATCAGTGTGCTGTATCCCCGTATTCATCAGTGTGATGTATCCCCCATTCATCAGTGTGCTGTATCCCGCCATTCATCAGTGAGTTTTATCCCCCATTCATCAGCGTACTGTATCCCCCCATTCATCTGTGTTCTGTATCCCTCCATTCATCAATGCGTTGTATCCCCCAATTCATCAGTTTGTTGTATCCCCCCATTCATCAGTGTGTTGTATCCCTCCATTCATCAGTGTGATGTATCCCCCCTATTCATCAGTGTGCTGTATTCCCCCATTCATCAGTGTGCTGTATCCCCCCATTCATCAATCTGGTGTATCCACCCATTCATCAGTGTATTTTAACCCCCATTCATCAGTGTGATGTATCCCACCACCAGCCCCAATCATCAGTGTGTTGCATCCCTCCATTCATCAGTGGGTTGTATCCCTCCGTTCATCAGTGTGTTGTATCCCCCCATTCATCAGTGTGCTGTATCCCCAATTCATCAGTGTGTTGTTTCCCCCCTTTCATCAGTGTGTTGTATCCCCCATTCTTCTGTGTGCTGTATCCCTCCATTCATCAGTGTGCATTATCCCCCCATTCATCAGCGTGCTGTATCGCCCCATTCATCAGTGTGCTGTATTCCTCCATTCATCAGGATGCTGTGTTCCCCCCATTCATCAGTGTGCTGTATCCCCGTATTCATCAGTGTGATGTATCCCCCATTCATCAGTGTGCTGTATCCCGCCATTCATCAGTGAGTTTTATCCCCCATTCATCAGCGTACTGTGTCCCCCCATTTATCAGTGTGCTGTATCCCCGTATTCATCAGTATGATGTATCCCCCCATTCATCAGTGCGTTGTATTCCCCCCATTCATCAGTGTGCTGTATCCCCCCATTCATCAATCTGGTGTATCCACCCATTCATCAGTGTATTTTATCCCCCATTCATCTGGCATGCTGTATCCCCACATTCATCAATCTGGTGTATCCACCCATTCATCAGTGTATTTTATCCCCCATTCATCAGTGTGATGTATCCCACCACCAGCCCCAATCATCAGTGTGTTGCATCCCTCCATTCATCAGTGGGTTGTATCCCTCCGTTCATCAGTGTGTTGTATCCCCCCATTCATCAGTGTGCTGTATCCCCAATTCATCAGTGTGATGTATCCCCCATTCATCAGTGTGCTGTACCCCTCCATTCATCAGTGAGTTGTATCCCCCCATTCATCAGCGTGCTGTATCCCCCCATTCATCAGTGTTCTGTATCCCTCCATTCATCAATGCGTTGTATCCCCGAATTCATCAGTGTGTTGTGTCCCACCATTCATCAGTGTGTTGTATCCCCCCATTCATCAGTGTGCTGTATTTCCCATTCATCAGTGTGCTGTATCGCCCCATTCATCAGTGTGTTGTATTGCCCCACCAGCCTCATTCATCAGTGTGTTGTATCCCTCCAATCATCAGTGTGATGTATCCCCCATTCATCAGTGTGCTGTATCCCCCCCATTCATCAGTGTGCTGTGTCCCACCAGTCATCAGTGTGTTGTATCCCCCTATTCATCAGTGTGCTGTTTTCCCCCATTCATCTGTGTGCTGCAACGCCCCATTCATCAGTGTGCTGTATCGCCCCATTCATCAGTGTTCTATCCCCCAATTCATCAGTGTGCTGTCCCCCCCATTCATCAGTGTGATGTATCCCCCCTATTCATCAGTGTGCTGTATTCCCCCATTCATCAGTGTGCTGTATCCCCCCATTCATCTGTGTGCTGTATCCCCCCCATTCATCAGTGTGCTGTGTCCCACCAGTCATCAGTGTGTTGTATCCCCCATTCATCAGTGTGATGTATCCCCCTATTCATCAGTGTGCTGTTTTCCCCCATTCATCAGTGTGCTGTATACCCCCATTCATCAGTGTGTTGTATCCCCACATTCATCAGTGTGTTGTATCCCCCCATTCATCAGTGTGTTGTATCCCTCCATTCATCAGTGTGCTGTATCCCCCCATTCATCAGTGTGCTGTATCCCCCATTTATCAATCTGGTGTATCCACCCATTCATCAGTGTATTTTATCCCCCATTCATCAGTGCGTTGTATCCCCCCATTCATCAGTGTGTTGTATCCCCCATTCATCAGGCATGCTGTATCCCCACATTCATCAATCTGGTGTATCCACCCATTCATCAGTGTATTTTATCCCCCATTCATCAGTGTGATGTATCCCCCCACCACCCCCATTCATCAGTGTGCTGTATCCCCCACCACCCCCATTCATCAGTGTGCTGTTTCCCCTCATCACCCCCATTCTTCAGTGTGCTGTCCCCCCAGCACCCCACATTCATCAGTGTGGTGTGTTCCCCCATTCTTCTGTGTGATGTATCCCTCGTTCATCAGTGTGCTGTATCGCCCCATTCATCAGTGTGTTGTATCGCCCCACCAGCCTCATTCATCAGTGTGTTGTATCCCTCCAATCATCAGTGTGATGTATCCCCCATTCATCAGTGTGCTGTATCCCCCCATTCATCTGTGTGCTGTATCCCCCCCATTCATCAGTGTGCTGTGTCCCACCAGTCATCAGTGTGTTGTATCCCCCATTCATCAGTGTGATGTATCCCCCTATTCATCAGTGTGCTGTTTTCCCCCATTCATCTGTGTGCTGCAACGCCCCATTCATCAGTGTGCTGTATCGCCCCATTCATCAGTGTTCTATCCCCCAATTCATCAGTGTGCTGTCCCCCCCATTCATCAGTGTAATGTATCCCCCCTATTCATCAGTGTGCTGTATTCCCCCATTCATCAGTGTGCTGTATCCCCCCATTCATCTGTGTGCTGTATCCCCGTATTCATCAGTGTGATGTATCCCCCATTCATCAGTGTGATGTATCCCCCTATTCATCAGTGTGCTGTTTTCCCCCATTCATCAGTGTGCTGTATACCCCCATTCATCAGTGTGCTGTATCCCCCACCACCCCCATTCATCAGTGTGCTGTTTCCCCTCATCACCCCCATTCTTCTGTGTGCTGTCCCCCCAGCACCCCACATTCATCAGTGTGGTGTGTTCCCCCATTCTTCAGTGTGATGTATCCCTCGTTCATCAGTGTGCTGTATTTCCCATTCATCAGTGTGCTGTATCGCCCCATTCATCAGTGTGTTGTATCGCCCCACCAGCCTCATTCATCAGTGTGTTGTATCCTTCCAATCATCAGTGTGATGTATCCCCCATTCATCAGTGTGCTGTCCCCCACCACCCCTATTCATCAGAGTGCTGTATCACCCCATTCAGCAGTGTGCTGTGTCGCCCCATTCATCAGTGTGTTGTATCCCTCCATTCATCAGAGTGTTGTATCCCCCCATTCTTCTGTGTGCTGTATCCCTCCATTCATCAGTGTGCATTATCCCCCCATTCATCAGCGTGCTGTATCGCCCCATTCATCAGTGTGCTGTATTCCTCCATTCATCAGGATGCTGTGTTCCCCCCATTCATCAGTGTGCTGTATCCCCGTATTCATCAGTGTGATGTATCCCCCATTCATCAGTGTGCTGTATCCCGCCATTCATCAGTGAGTTTTATCCCCCATTCATCAGCGTACTGTATCCCCCCATTCATCTGTGTTCTGTATCCCTCCATTCATCAATGCGTTGTATCCCCCAATTCACCAGTTTGTTGTATCCCCCCATTCATCAGTGTGTTGTATCCCTCCATTCATCAGTGTGATGTATCCCCCCTATTCATCAGTGTGCTGTATCCCCCCATTCATCAGTGTGCTGTATCCCCCCCATTCATCAGTGTGCTGTGTCCCACCATTCATCAGTGTGTTGTATCCCCCATTCATCAGTGTGATGTATCCCCCATTCATCAGTGTGCTGTATTCCCCCATTCATCAGTGTGCTGTATCCCCCACCACCCCCATTCATCAGTGTGCTGTTTCCCCTCATCACCCCCAATTCTTCAGTGTGCTGTCCCCCCAGCACCCCACATTCATCAGTGTGGTGTGTTCCCCCATTCTTCAGTGTGATGTATCCCTCGTTCATCAGTGTGCTGTATTTCCCATTCATCAGTGTGCTGTATCGCCCCATTCATCAGTGTGTTGTATCGCCCCACCAGCCTCATTCATCAGTGTGTTGTATCCCTCCAATCATCAGTGTGATGTATCCCCCATTCATCAGAGTGCTGTATCACCCCATTCATCAGTGTGCTGTCCCCCACCACCCCTATTCATCAGTGTGATGTATCCCCCATTCATCAGAGTGCTGTATCACCCCATTCAGCAGTGTGCTGTGTCGCCCCATTCATCAGTGTGTTGTATCCCTCCATTCATCTGCGTGTTGTATCGCCCCATTCATCAGTGTGTTGTATCCCTCCATTCATCAGTGTGCATTATCCCCCCATTCATCAGCGTGCTGTATCCCCCCATTCATCAGCGTGTTGTATCGCCCCATTCATCAGTGTGTTGTATCCCTCCATTCATCAGTGTGCATTATCCTTCCATTCATCAGCGTGCTGTATCCCCCCATTCAACAGAGTGCTGTATCCCTCCATTCATCAGTGTGCATTATCCCCCCATTCATCAGCGTGCTGTATCCCCCCCATACAGCAGTGTGCTGTGTCGCCCCATTCATCAGTGTGCATTATCCCTCCATTCATCAGCGTGTTGTATCCCTCCATTCATCAGTGTGCTGTATCCCCCCATTCTTCTGTGTGCTGTATCCCCGTATTCATCAGTGTGATGTATCCCCCCATTCATCTGTGTTCTGTATCCCTCCATTCATCAATGCATTGTATCCCCCAATTCATCAGTTTGTTGTATCCCCCCATTCATCAGTGTGTTGTATCCCTCCATTCATCAGTGTGATGTATCCCCCCTATTCATCAGTGTGCTGTATTCCCCCATTCATCAGTGTGCTGTATCCCCCCATTCATCAGTGTGCTGTAGCCCCCCCATTCATCAGTGTGCTGTGTCCCACCATTCATCAGTGTGTTGTATCTCTCATTCATCAGTGTGATGTATCCCCCATTCATCAGTGTGCTGTATTCCCCCATTCATCAGTGTGCTGTATCCCCTCATCACCCCCATTCTTCAGTGTGCTGTCCCCCCAGCACCCCTATTCATCAGTGTGATGTATCCCCCATTCTTCTGTGTGCTGTATCCCTCCATTCATCAGTGTGCATTATCCCTCCATTCATCAGTGTGCTGTATCCCCCCATTCTTCTGTGTGCTGTATCCCTCCATTCATCAGTGTGCATTATCCCCCCATTCATCAGCGTGCTGTATCCCCCATTCATCAGTGAGCTGTATCGCCCCATTCATCAGTGTGCTGTATTCCTCCATTCATCAGGATGCTGTGTTCCCCCCATTCATGTGTGCTGTATCCCCGTATTCATCTGTGTGATGTATCCCCCATTCATCAGTGTGCTGTATCCCGCCATTCATCAGTGAGTTTTATCCCCCATTCATCAGCGTACTGTATCCCCCCATTCATCTGTGTTCTGTATCCCTCCATTCATCAATGCGTTGTATCCCCCATTCATTAGTTTGTTATATCCCCCCATTCATCACTGTGTTGTATCCCTCCATTCATCAGTGTGATGTATCCCCCCTATTCATCAGTGTGCTGTATTCCCCCATTCATCAGTGTGCTGTATCCCCCCATTCATCAGTGTGCTGTATCCCCCCCATTCATCAGTGTGCTGTGTCCCACCATTCATCAGTGTGTTGTATCCCCATTCATCAGTGTGATGTATCCCCCATTCATCAGTGTGCTGTATTCCCCCATTCATCAGTGTGCTGTATCCCCCACCACCCCCATTCATCAGTGTGCTGTTTCCCCTCATCACCCCCATTCTTCAGTGTGCTGTCCCCCCAGCACCCCTATTCATCAGTGTGATGTATCCCCCATTCTTCTGTGTGCTGTATCCCTCCATTCATCAGTGTGCATTATCCCTCCATTCATCAGTGTGCTGTATCCCCCCATTCTTCTGTGTGCTGTATCCCTCCATTCATCAGTGTGCATTATCCCCCCATTCATCAGCGTGCTGTATCCCCCATTCATCAGTGAGCTGTATCGCCCCATTCATCAGTGTGCTGTATTCCTCCATTCATCAGGATGCTGTGTTCCCCCCATTCATGTGTGCTGTATCCCCGTATTCATCTGTGTGATGTATCCCCCATTCATCAGTGTGCTGTATCCCGCCATTCATCAGTGAGTTTTATCCCCCATTCATCAGCGTACTGTATCCCCCCATTCATCTGTGTTCTGTATCCCTCCATTCATCAATGCGTTGTATCCCCCATTCATTAGTTTGTTATATCCCCCCATTCATCAGTGTGCTGTATCCCCGTATTCATCAGTGTGCTGTATCCCCAATTCATCAGTGTGTTGTATCCCCCATTCATCAGTTTGTTGTATCCCACCATTCATCAGAGTGTTGTATCCCCCCATTCATCAGTGTGCTGTATCCCCCATTCATCAATCTGGTGTATCCCCCCATTCATCAGTGTGCTGTATCCCCAATTCATCAGTGTGTTGTATCCCCCCATTCATCAGTGTGTTGTATCCCTCCATTCATCAGTGTGCTGTATCCCCCCATTCTTCTGTGTGCTGTATCCCTCCATTCATCAGTGTGCTTTATCCCCCCATTCATCAGCGTGCTGTATCCCCCATTCATCAGTGAGCTGTATCGCCCCATTCATCAGTGTGCTGTATTCCTCCATTCATCAGGATGCTGTGTTCCCCCCATTCATCAGTGTGCTGTATCCCCGTATTCATCAGTGTGATGTATCCCCCATTCATCAGTGTGCTGTATCCCGCCATTCATCTGTGAGTTTTATCCCCCATTCATCAGCGTGCTGTATCCCCCCATTCATCTGTGTTCTGTATCCCTCGATTCATCAATGCGTTGTATCCCCCAATTCATCAGTTTGTTGTATCCCCCCATTCATGAGTGTGTTGTATCCCTCCATTCATCAGTGTGCATTATCCCCCCATTCATCAGCGTGCTGTATCCCCCCATTCATCAGCGTGTTGTATCGCCCCATTCATCAGTGTGTTGTATCCCTCCATTCATCAGTGCATTATCCCCCCATTCATCAGCGTGCTGTATCCCCCCATTCATCAGTGTGCATTATCCCCCCATTCATCAGCGTGCTGTATCCCCAATTCATCAGTGAGCTGTATCGCCCCATTCATCAGTGTGCTGTATTCCTCCAATAATCAGGATGCTGTGTTCCCCCCATTCATCAGTGTGCTGTATCCCCGTATTCATCTGTGTGATGTATCCCCCATTCATCAGTGTGCTGTATCCCGCCATTCATCAGTGAGTTTTATCCCCCATTCATCAGCGTACTGTATCCCCCCATTCATCTGTGTTCTGTATCCCTCCATTCATCAATGCGTTGTATCCCCCCATTCATTAGTTTGTTGTATCCCCCCATTCATCAGTGTGTTGTATCCCTCCATTCATCAGTGTGTTGTATCCCCCCATTCATCAGTGTGCTGTATCCCCAATTCATCAGTGTGTTGTATCCCCCATTCATCAGTGTGTTGTATCCCCCCATTCATCAGTGTGCTGTATCCCCCATTCATCAATCTGGTGTATCCACCCATTCATCAGTGTATTTTATCCCCCATTCATCAGCTTGCTGTATCCCCCCATTCACCAGTGTTCTGTATCCCTCCATTCATCAATGCGATGTATCCCCAATTCATCAGTGTGTTGTGTCCCCCCATTCATCAGTGTGTTGTATCCCTCCATTCATCAGTGTGTTGGATCCCCCCATTCATCAGTGTGCTGTATCCCCAATTCATCAGTGTGTTGTATCCCCACATTCATCAGTGTGTTGTATCCCTCCATTCATCAGTGTGCTGTATCCCCCCATTCTTCTGTGTGCTGTATCCCTCCATTCATCAGTGTGCTTTATCCCCCCATTCATCAGCGTGCTGTATCCCCCATTCATCAGTGAGCTGTATCGCCCCATTCATCAGAGTGCTGTATTCCTCCATTCATCAGGATGCTGTGTTTCCCCCCATTCATCAGTGTGCTGTATCCCCGTATTCATCAGTGTGATGTATCCCCCATTCATCAGTGTGCTGTATCCCGCCATTCATCTGTGAGTTTTATCCCCCATTCATCAGCGTGCTGTATCCCCCCATTCATCTGTGTTCTGTATCCCTCGATTCATCAATGCGTTGTATCCCCCAATTCATCAGTTTGTTGTATCCCCCCATTCATGAGTGTGTTGTATCCCTCCATTCATCAGTGTGTTGTATCCCCCCATTCATCAGTGTGCTGTATCCCCAATTCATCAGTGTGTTGTATCCCCCCATTCATCAGTGTGTTGTATCCCCCATTCATCAGTGTGTTGTACCCCACCATTCATCAGTGTGTTGTATACCCCCATTCATCAGTGTGCTGTATCCCCCATTCATCAATCTGGTGTATCCACCCATTCATCAGTGTATTTTATCCCCCATTCATCAGTGTGTTGTATCCCCCCATTCATCAGTGTGTTGTATCCCCCATTCATCAGGCATGCTGTATCCCCACATTCATCAATCTGGTGTATCCACCCATTCATCAGTGTATTTTATCCCCCATTCATCAGTGTGTTGTATCCCCCCCATTCATCAGTGTGTTGTATCCCCCATTCATCAGGCATGCTGTATCCCCACATTCATCAATCTGGTGTATCCACCCATTCATCAGTGTATTTTATCCCCCATTCATCAGTGCGTTGTATCCCCCCCATTCATCAGTGTGTTGTATCCCCCCATTCATCAGTGTGTTGTATCCCTCCATTCATCAGTGTGCTGTATCCCCCCATTCATTTGTGTGCTGTATCCCTCCATTCATCAGTGTGCTTTATCCCCCCATTCATCAGCGTGCTGTATCCCCCATTCATCAGTGTGCTGTATCCCCGTATTCATCAGTGTGATGTATCCCCCAATCATCAGTGTGTTGTATCCCTCCATTCATCAGTGTGCTGTATCCAACCATTCATCAGCGTGCTGTATCCCCCCATTCATCAGTGTGCTGTATCCCACCATTTATCAGTGCGTTGTATTCCCCCCATTCATCAGTGTGTTGTATCCCCCCATTCATCAGTGTGTTGTATCCCTCCATTCATCAGTGTGCTGTATCCCCGCATTCATCAGCGTGCTGTATCCCCCATTCATCAATCTGGTGTATCCACCCATTCATCAGTGTATTTTATCCCCCATTCATCAGGTATGCTGTATCCCCACATTCATCAACCTGGTGTATCCACCCATTCATCAGTGTATTTTATCCACCATTCATCAGTTTGATGTATCCCACCACCAGCCCCATTCATTAGTGTGTCTAGTCCCCCCATTCATCAGTGTGTTATATCCCCCCCATTCTTCACTGTGCTGCATAGCCCCTTTCATCAGTGTGCTGTGTCGCCCCATTCATCACTGAGTTGTATCCCCCATTCATCAGTGTGTTCTATCCTCCCATTCATCAGTGTGTTGTATCCCCCCATTCTTCACTGTGCTGCATAGCCCCTTTCATCAGTGTGCTGTGTCGCCCCTTTCATCACTGTGTTGTATCCCCCAATCATCAGTATGCTGTGTTACTCCAGTCATCAGTGTACTGTCACCCCATTTTTCAGTGTGCTGTATTCCTCCATTCATCAGGATGCTGTGCTCCCCCCATTCATCAGTGTGCTGTATCCCCCATTCATCAGTGTGTTGTATCCCCCATTCATCAGTGTGCTGTATCCCGCCATTCATCAGGGAGTTTTATCCCCCATTCATCAGCTTGCTGTATCCCCCCATTCACCAGTGTTCTGTATCCCTCCATTCATCAATGCGTTGTATCCCCCAATTCATCAGTGTGTTGTATCCCCCCCATTCATCAGTGGGTTGTATCCCTCCATTCATCAGTGTGTTGTATCTCCACATTCATCAGTGTGCTGTAACCCCAATTCATCAGTGTGTTGTATCCCCCATTCATGAGTGAGCTGTATCGCCCCATTCATCAGTGTGATGTATTCCTCCATTCATCAGGATGCTGTGTTCCCCCCATTCATCAGTGTGCTGTATCCCCGTATTCATCAGTGTGATGTATCCCCCATTCATCAGTGTGCTGTATCCCGCCATTCATCAGTGAGTTTTATCCCCCATTCATCAGCGTACTGTATCCCCCCATTCATCTGTGTTCTGCATCCGTCCATTCATCAATGCGTTGTATCCCCCAATTCATCAGTTTGTTGTATCCCCCCATTCATCAGTGTGTTGTATCCCTCCATTCATCAGTGTGTTGTATCCCCCCATTCATCAGTGTGCTGTATCCCCAATTCATCAGTGTGTTGTATCCCCCATTCATCAGTGTGTTGTATCCCACCATTCATCAGTGTGTTGGATCCCCCCATTCATCAGTGTGCTGTATCCCCCATTCATCAATCTGGTGTATCCACCCATTCATCAGTGTATTTTATCCCCCATTCATCAGCTTGCTGTATCCCCCCATTCACCAGTGTTCTGTATCCCTCCATTCATCAATGCGTTGTATCCCCCAATTCATCAGTGTGTTGTATCCCCCCATTCATCAGTGTGTTTTATCCCTCCATTCATCAGTGTGTTGTATCCCCCCATTCATCAGTGTGCTGTATCCCCAATTCATCAGTGTGTTGTATCCCTCCATTCATCAGTGTGTTGTATCCCTCCATTCATCAGTGTGCTGTATCCCCCCATTCTTCTGTGTGCTGTATCCCTCCATTCATCAGTGTGCTTTATCCCCCCATTCATCAGCGTGCTGTATCCCCCATTGATCAGTGAGCTGTATCGCCCCATTCATCAGTGTGCTGTATTCCTCCATTCATCAGGATGCTGTGTTCCCCCCATTCATCAGTGTGCTGTACCCCTCCATTCATCAGTGAGTTGTATCCCCCCATTCATCAGCGTGCTGTATTCCCCCATTCATCAGTGTTCTGTATCCCTCCATTCATCAATGCGTTGTATCCCCCAATTCATCAGTGTGTTGTGTCCCACCATTCATCAGTGTGTTGTATCCCCCCATTTATCAGTGTTCTGTATCCCCCATTCATCAGTGTGCTGTATACCCCATTCATCTGTGTGCTGTAACGCCCCATTCATCAGTGTGCTGTATCGCCCCATTCATCAGTGTTCTATCCCCCAATTCATCAGTGTGTTGTATCCCACCATTCATCAGTGTGTTGGATCCCCCCATTCATCAGTGTGCTGTATCCCCCATTCATCAATCTGGTGTATCCACCCATTCATCAGTGTATTTTATACCCCATTCATCAGCTTGCTGTATCCCCCCATTCACCAGTGTTCTGTATCCCTCCATTCATCAATGCGTTGTATCCCCCAATTCATCAGTGTGTTGTATCCCCCCGTTCATCAGTGTGCTGTAACCCCAATTCATCAGTGTGTTGTATCCCCCATTCATCAGCTTGCTGTATCCCCCCATTCACCAGTGTTCTGTATCCCTCCATTCATCAATGCGTAGTATCCCCCAATTCATCAGTGTGTTGTATCCCCCCCATTCATCAGTGGGTTGTATCCCTCCATTCATCAGTGTGTTGTATCTCCCCATTCATCAGTGTGCTGTAACCCCAATTCATCAGTGTGTTGTATCCCCCATTCATCAGTGAGCTGTATCCCCCCATTCATCTGTGTTCTGTATCCGTCCATTCATCAATGCATTGTATCCCCCAATTCATCAGTTTGTTGTATCCCCCCATTCATCAGTGTGTTGTATCCCTCCATTCATCAGTGTGTTGTATTCCCCCATTCATCAGTGTGCTGTATCCCCAATTCATCAGTGTGTTGTATCCCCCATTCATCAGTGTGTTGTATCCCACCATTCATCAGTGTGTTGGATCCCCCCATTCATCAGTGTGCTGTATCCCCCATTCATCAGTGTGCTGTATTCCTCCATTCATCAGGATGCTGTGCTCCCCCCATTCATCAGTGTGCTGTATCCCCCATTCATCAGTGTGTTGTATCCCCCATTCATCAGTGTGCTGTATCCCGCCATTCATCAGGGAGTTTTATCCCCCATTCATCAGCTTGCTGTATCCCCCCATTCACCAGTGTTCTGTATCCCTCCATTCATCAATGCGTAGTATCCCCCAATTCATCAGTGTGTTGTATCCCCCCCATTCATCAGTGGGTTGTATCCCTCCATTCATCAGTGTGTTGTATCTCCCCATTCATCAGTGTGCTGTAACCCCAATTCATCAGTGTGTTGTATCCCCCATTCATCAGTGAGCTGTATCCCCCCATTCATCTGTGTTCTGTATCCGTCCATTCATCAATGCGTTGTATCCCCCAATTCATCAGTTTGTTGTATCCCCCCATTCATCAGTGTGTTGTATCCCTCCATTCATCAGTGTGTTGTATCCCCCCATTCATCAGTGTGCTGTATCCCCAATTCATCAGTGTGTTGTATCCCCCATTCATCAGTGTGTTGTATCCCACCATTCATCAGTGTGTTGGATCCCCCCATTCATCAGTGTGCTGTATCCCCCATTCATCAATCTGGTGTATCCACCCATTCATCAGTGTATTTTATCCCCCATTCATCAGCTTGCTGTATCCCCCCATTCACCAGTGTTCTGTATCCCTCCATTCATCAATGCGTTGTATCCCCCAATTCATCAGTGTGTTGTATCCCCCCATTCATCAGTGTGTTGTATCCCTCCATTCATCAGTGTGTTGTATCCCCCCATTCATCAGTGTGCTGTATCCCCAATTTATCAGTGTGTTGTATCCCGCCATTCATCAGTGTGTTGTATCCCTCCATTCATCAGTGTGCTGTATCCCCCCATTCTTCTGTGTGCTGTATCCCTCCATTCATCAGTGTGCTTTATCCCCCCATTCATCAGCGTGCTGTATCCCCCATTGATCAGTGAGCTGTATCGCCCCATTCATCAGTGTGCTGTATTCCTCCATTCATCAGGATGCTGTGCTCCCCCCATTCATCAGTGTGCTGTATCCCCCATTCATCAGTGTGTTGTATCCCCCATTCATCAGTGTGCTGTATCCCGCCATTCATCAGGGAGTTTTATCCCCCATTCATCAGCTTGCTGTATCCCCCCATTCACCAGTGTTCTGTATCCCTCCATTCATCAATGCGTAGTATCCCCCAATTCATCAGTGTGTTGTATCCCCCCCATTCATCAGTGGGTTGTATCCCTCCATTCATCAGTGTGTTGTATCTCCCCATTCATCAGTGTGCTGTAACCCCAATTCATCAGTGTGTTGTATCCCCCATTCATCAGTGAGCTGTATCCCCCCATTCATCTGTGTTCTGTATCCGTCCATTCATCAATGCATTGTATCCCCCAATTCATCAGTTTGTTGTATCCCCCCATTCATCAGTGTGTTGTATCCCTCCATTCATCAGTGTGTTGTATCCCCCCATTCATCAGTGTGCTGTATCCCCAATTCATCAGTGTGTTGTATCCCCCATTCATCAGTGTGTTGTATCCCACCATTCATCAGTGTGTTGGATCCCCCCATTCATCAGTGTGCTGTATCCCCCATTCATCAGTGTGCTGTATTCCTCCATTCATCAGGATGCTGTGCTCCCCCCATTCATCAGTGTGCTGTATCCCCCATTCATCAGTGTGTTGTATCCCCCATTCATCAGTGTGCTGTATCCCGCCATTCATCAGGGAGTTTTATCCCCCATTCATCAGCTTGCTGTATCCCCCCATTCACCAGTGTTCTGTATCCCTCCATTCATCAATGCGTAGTATCCCCCAATTCATCAGTGTGTTGTATCCCCCCCATTCATCAGTGGGTTGTATCCCTCCATTCATCAGTGTGTTGTATCTCCCCATTCATCAGTGTGCTGTAACCCCAATTCATCAGTGTGTTGTATCCCCCATTCATCAGTGAGCTGTATCCCCCCATTCATCTGTGTTCTGTATCCGTCCATTCATCAATGCGTTGTATCCCCCAATTCATCAGTTTGTTGTATCCCCCCATTCATCAGTGTGTTGTATCCCTCCATTCATCAGTGTGTTGTATCCCCCCATTCATCAGTGTGCTGTATCCCCAATTCATCAGTGTGTTGTATCCCCCATTCATCAGTGTGTTGTATCCCACCATTCATCAGTGTGTTGGATCCCCCCATTCATCAGTGTGCTGTATCCCCCATTCATCAATCTGGTGTATCCACCCATTCATCAGTGTATTTTATCCCCCATTCATCAGCTTGCTGTATCCCCCCATTCACCAGTGTTCTGTATCCCTCCATTCATCAATGCGTTGTATCCCCCAATTCATCAGTGTGTTGTATCCCCCCATTCATCAGCGTGCTGTATTCCCCCATTCATCAGTGTTCTGTATCCCTCCATTCATCAATGCGTTGTATCCCCCAATTCATCAGTGTGTTGTGTCCCACCATTCATCAGTGTGTTGTATCCCCCCATTTATCAGTGTTCTGTATCCCCCATTCATCAGTGTGCTGTATACCCCATTCATCTGTGTGCTGTAACGCCCCATTCATCAGTGTGCTGTATCGCCCCATTCATCAGTGTTCTATCCCCCAATTCATCAGTGTGTTGTATCCCACCATTCATCAGTGTGTTGGATCCCCCCATTCATCAGTGTGCTGTATCCCCCATTCATCAATCTGGTGTATCCACCCATTCATCAGTGTATTTTATACCCCATTCATCAGCTTGCTGTATCCCCCCATTCACCAGTGTTCTGTATCCCTCCATTCATCAATGCGTTGTATCCCCCAATTCATCAGTGTGTTGTATCCCCCCGTTCATCAGTGTGCTGTAACCCCAATTCATCAGTGTGTTGTATCCCCCATTCATCAGCTTGCTGTATCCCCCCATTCACCAGTGTTCTGTATCCCTCCATTCATCAATGCGTAGTATCCCCCAATTCATCAGTGTGTTGTATCCCCCCCATTCATCAGTGGGTTGTATCCCTCCATTCATCAGTGTGTTGTATCTCCCCATTCATCAGTGTGCTGTAACCCCAATTCATCAGTGTGTTGTATCCCCCATTCATCAGTGAGCTGTATCCCCCCATTCATCTGTGTTCTGTATCCGTCCATTCATCAATGCATTGTATCCCCCAATTCATCAGTTTGTTGTATCCCCCCATTCATCAGTGTGTTGTATCCCTCCATTCATCAGTGTGTTGTATCCCCCCATTCATCAGTGTGCTGTATCCCCAATTCATCAGTGTGTTGTATCCCCCATTCATCAGTGTGTTGTATCCCACCATTCATCAGTGTGTTGGATCCCCCCATTCATCAGTGTGCTGTATCCCCCATTCATCAGTGTGCTGTATTCCTCCATTCATCAGGATGCTGTGCTCCCCCCATTCATCAGTGTGCTGTATCCCCCATTCATCAGTGTGTTGTATCCCCCATTCATCAGTGTGCTGTATCCCGCCATTCATCAGGGAGTTTTATCCCCCATTCATCAGCTTGCTGTATCCCCCCATTCACCAGTGTTCTGTATCCCTCCATTCATCAATGCGTAGTATCCCCCAATTCATCAGTGTGTTGTATCCCCCCCATTCATCAGTGGGTTGTATCCCTCCATTCATCAGTGTGTTGTATCTCCCCATTCATCAGTGTGCTGTAACCCCAATTCATCAGTGTGTTGTATCCCCCATTCATCAGTGAGCTGTATCCCCCCATTCATCTGTGTTCTGTATCCGTCCATTCATCAATGCGTTGTATCCCCCAATTCATCAGTTTGTTGTATCCCCCCATTCATCAGTGTGTTGTATCCCTCCATTCATCAGTGTGTTGTATCCCCCCATTCATCAGTGTGCTGTATCCCCAATTCATCAGTGTGTTGTATCCCCCATTCATCAGTGTGTTGTATCCCACCATTCATCAGTGTGTTGGATCCCCCCATTCATCAGTGTGCTGTATCCCCCATTCATCAATCTGGTGTATCCACCCATTCATCAGTGTATTTTATCCCCCATTCATCAGCTTGCTGTATCCCCCCATTCACCAGTGTTCTGTATCCCTCCATTCATCAATGCGTTGTATCCCCCAATTCATCAGTGTGTTGTATCCCCCCATTCATCAGTGTGTTGTATCCCTCCATTCATCAGTGTGTTGTATCCCCCCATTCATCAGTGTGCTGTATCCCCAATTTATCAGTGTGTTGTATCCCGCCATTCATCAGTGTGTTGTATCCCTCCATTCATCAGTGTGCTGTATCCCCCCATTCTTCTGTGTGCTGTATCCCTCCATTCATCAGTGTGCTTTATCCCCCCATTCATCAGCGTGCTGTATCCCCCATTGATCAGTGAGCTGTATCGCCCCATTCATCAGTGTGCTGTATTCCTCCATTCATCAGGATGCTGTGTTCCCCCCATTCATCAGTGTGCTGTATCCTCGTATTCATCAGTGTGATGTATCCCCCATTCATCAGTGTGCTGTACCCCTCCATTCATCAGTGAGTTGTATCCCCCCATTCATCAGCGTGCTGTATTCCCCCATTCATCAGTGTTCTGTATCCCTCCATTCATCAATGCGTTGTATCCCCCAATTCATCAGTGTGTTGTGTCCCACCATTCATCAGTGTGTTGTATCCCCCCATTCATCAGTGTTCTGTATCCCCCATTCATCAGTGTGCTGTATACCCCATTCATCTGTGTGCTGTAACGCCCCATTCATCAGTGTGCTGTATTGCCCCATTCATCAGTGTTCTATCCCCCAATTCATCAGTGTGCTGTCCCCCCCATTCATCAGTGTGATGTATCCCCCCTATTCATCAGTGTGCTGTATTCCCCCATTCATCAGTGTGCTGTATCCCCCCATTCATCAGTGTGCTGTATCCCCCCCATTCATCAGTGTGCTGTGTCCCACCATTCATCAGTGTGTTGTATCCCCCATTCATCAGTGTGTTGGATCCCCCCATTCATCAGTGTGCTGTATCCCCCATTCATCAATCTGGTGTATCCACCCATTCATCAGTGTATTTTATCCCCCATTCATCAGCTTGCTGTATCCCCCCATTCACCAGTGTTCTGTATCCCTCCATTAATCAATGCGTTGTATCCCCCAATTCATCAGTGTGTTGTATCCCCCCATTCATTAATGTGTTGTATCCCCCCATTCATCAGTGTGCTGTATCCCCAATTCATCAGTGTGTTGTATCCCGCCATTCATCAGTGTGTTGTATCCCTCCATTCATCAGTGTGCTGTATCCCCCCATTCTTCTGTGTGCTGTATCCCTCCATTCATCAGTGTGCTTTATCCCCCCATTCATCAGCGTGCTGTATCCCCCATTGATCAGTGAGCTGTATCGCCCCATTCATCAGTGTGCTGTATTCCTCCATTCATCAGGATGCTGTGTTCCCCCCATTCATCAGTGTGCTGTATCCTCGTATTCATCAGTGTGATGTATCCCCCATTCATCAGTGTGCTGTACCCCTCCATTCATCAGTGAGTTGTATCCCCCCATTCATCAGCGTGCTGTATCCCCCCATTCATCAGTGTTCTGGATCCCTCCATTCATCAATGCGTTGTATCCCCCAATTCATCAGTGTGTTGTGTCCCACCATTCATCAGTGTGTTGTATCCCCCCATTCATCAGTGTTCTGTATCCCTCATTCATCAGTGTGCTGTATACCCCATTCATCTGTGTGCTGTAACGCCCCATTCATCAGTGTGCTGTATCGCCCCATTCATCAGTGTTCTATCCCCCAATTCATCAGTGTGCTGTCCCCCCCATTCATCAGTGTGATGTATCCCCCCTATTCATCAGTGTGCTGTATTCCCCCATTCATCAGTGTGCTGTATCCCCCCATTCATCAGTGTGCTGTATCCCCCCCATTCATCAGTGTGCTGTGTCCCACCATTCATCAGTGTGTTGTATCCCCCATTCATCAGTGTGATGTATCCCCCTATTCATCAGTGTGCTGTATTCCCCCATTCATCAGTGTGCTGTATACCCCCATTCATCAGTGTGCTGTATCCCCCCCATTCATCAGTGTGCTGTGTCCCACCATTCATCAGTGTGTTGTATCCCCCATTCATCAGTGTGATGTATCCCCCTATTCATCAGTGTGCTGTATTCCCCCATTCATCAGTGTGCTGTATACCCCCATTCATCAGTGTGCTGTATCCCCCACCACCCCCATTCATCAGTGTGCTTTTTCCCCTCATCACCCCCATTCTTCAGTGTGCTGTCCCCCCAGCACCCCACATTCATCTGTGTGGTGTGTTCCCCCATTCTTCAGTGTGATGTATCCCTCGTTCATCAGTGTGCTGTATTTCCCATTCATCAGTGTGCTGTATCGCCCCATTCATCAGTGTGTTGTATCGCCCCACCAGCCTCATTCATCAGTGTGTTGTATCCCTCCAATCATCAGTGTGATGTATCCCCCATTCATCAGTGTGCTGTCCCCCACCACCCCCATTCATCAGAGTGCTGTATCACCCCATTCAGCAGTGTGCTGTGTCGCCCCATTCATCAGTGTGTTGTATCGCCCCATTCATCAGTGTGCTGTATCCCCCCCAATCATCAGTGTGATGTATACCCCTTTCATCCGTGTGCTGTATTCCCCCACCACCCCCTTTCATCAGTGTGCTGTATCCCCCCAATTATCAGTGTGCTGTATTCCCCCACCACCCCCATTCATTAGTGTTCTATGCCCTCCCATTCGTCATTGTGCTGTGTTCTCCACCCCTCAATGGAACCATTGGGAATGGATAAAGGAGAGGTCAAAGTTCAGATTTTGTTTCCTGACTTTGTACGTCTTTGAGCACAAACACAATCAGTTGTGAAAGAATCCAGATGAACAGAATTCAAAACATGAGCAATTTTAAAATCAAGTTGCCTTTATTGCAGTTATAATGACAGTGTTGCTTGCAATAGCAGTTAGATTTAGGGACATAAATTATGCATCAATTATACATGGCAATGAAGGAAATCTCTGTGCAAACCAAGAGAAGTGATTGGAAAACAAGCTGTTGGTGATCCAACTGACTTCCATCTCGGCACACTGGGGAGGTTAACTTTCAAGACTGAGGAAGGGATGTGAGGTGATTCATAGAACTAGAATGGCAAATGAACAGCAATGACCTCTCAGATGGCATGGCATCTGGCTCTTTCATTCACGCTGCTCAAGTTACAGTATACGTACATGACCAGGCAGCTCGCACAGCAAGAAGCTTTGCAGAATTTCTTCTGGCCCAGCTCAGGACTCAGTGTGGTGGCACCTCTGAGCCATGATAACATATAAATGTAGATGGGTGGGTTGGTAAGTTTGCAGACAATACAAAGATTGGTGGTGTTGTGGACAGCATAGAAGACTGGCAAAGAATACAGTAGGTTATTGATTTGGGCAGAGAAATGGCAGATGTAATATAACTCAATGAAATTTGAAATGTTGCACTTTGGACGATCAAACGCACAAAGACAGTACACAATTAATGACAAGACTCTTCACTGTGTTGATACAAAGCCATCTTGGAGTTCCCCCAGAAATGACTATACAGGTTGCTGGAACGATTAAGAAGGCAGATGGCATGCTTGCCTTTATTAGTCAAGCAACGGAGTTCAAGTGTTGTGAAGTTGTGCTGCAGGTTTATAAAACTCCAGTAAGGCTGCATCTGGAGTACTGCATTCAATTCTGGTTGGCCCATTATAGGAAGGATGTTAAGGACTTGGAGAGGGTGCAGATGAGGTTTACCAGGATGCTGTCTGGATTAGAGACATCTGCTGCAAGGAGAGGCTGGACAAATTTGGGTTGTTTATGCTGAAATGTTGGAGGCTGAATGGAGATCTGATAAAGGTTTTTGAGAGGCAAACAGTATCTTTTTTTCCTGGATTAAAATATCTATCACTAGAAGATGTGTGTTTAAGGTGAGAGGGGTAAGTTCAAAGGAGATATGCAAAGGATTTCTTTTACACAGAATGCTGGGTGCTGGGTAGCTCGAGTATGTTACCTGAGGTGGTGATGGAAGCAAATACAGTAGCAGTGTTCAAGAGGCTCTTAAGCACATGAAAGTGCAGGAAATGGACATTGTGTAGGCAGAAGGGATTAGTTTATTTGGGCATTTACCCGTTTGGCATGATTCTGTGGTCTGTGTGCTGTACTGGTTTATGTTCTAAGGAAATAACCTGTTATAAAGGAAACTATAGACCTGTTAGCCTGACATCAGTGGTTGGGAATTTGTTGGAATCGATTGTTAGGGATGAGATTACGGAGTATCTGGAGGCACATGACAAGATAGGTCAAAGCCAGCATGGTTTCCTGAAAGGAAAATCCTGCCTGACAAACCTACTGCAATTTTTTGAGGAGATTACAAGCAGGGTAGACAAAGGAGATGCAGTAGACATGGTGTACTTGGATTTTCAGAAGGCCTTTGACAAGGTGCTTCACATGAAGCTGCTTAACAAGATAACAGCCCATGGAATTACAGGGAAGTCACTAGCATGGGTGGAGCTTTGGCAGGTTGGCAGAAAACAGAGAGAGGGAATAAAGGGATCTTAATCTGGCTGGTTGCCGGGTACCAGTGGAGTTCCACAGGAGCTGGTGTTGGGACCACCGCTTTTTACGATGTATGTCAATGACTTGGACTACAGTATTAATGATTTGTGGCTAACTCTGCCGATGATACAAAGATAGGTGGAGGAGCAGGTAGTGTTGAGGAAACAGAGCCTGCAGACAGACTTAGATAGTTTAGGGGAATGGGCAAAGAAGTGGCAAATGAAATACAATGTTGGAAAGTGGATAGTCATGCACTTTGGTGGAAGAAATAAACGGGAAGACTATTATTCAGCTGGGGAGAGAATTCAAAATGCAGAGATGCAAAGGGACTTGGGAGTCCTTGTGCAAGATACCCTAAAGGTTAACCTCCAGGTTGAGTCGGTTGTAAAGAAGGCGAATGCAATGTTGGTATTTATTTCTAAAGGTGTAGGATGTGATGTTGAGGCTCTATAAGGCACTCGTGAGACCACACTTGGAGTATTGTGTACAGTTTTGGGCTCCTTATTTTAGAAAGGATACACTGACATTGGAGAGGGTTCAGAGAAGATTCACAAGAATGATTCCAGAAATGAAAGGGTTAACATATGAGGAACGTCTGGCAGCTCTTGGGCTATATTCCCTAGAGTTCAGGAGAATAAGGGGGTAATCTCATAGAAACATTCTGAATGTTAAAAGGCCTGAACAGATTAGATAATGGCAATGTTATTTCCCATCGGAGGGGAGTCTAGGACAGAGGGTACAACTTCAGGATTGAAGGATGTCCGTTTAGAACTGAGATGCAGAGAAATTACTTTAGTCAAAGGGTGGTAAATCTGTGGAACTTATTGCCATGAACAGTTGTGGAGGCCAAGTCATTGGGTGTATTTAAGGCAGAGATAGGTTCTTGATTAGCCAGGGCATCAAAGGATATGGGGTGAAAGCAGGCGAGTGAGGATGACTGGAAGAATTGGATCAGCCCATGACTGAAGGTGGAGCAGACTCGATGAGCTAAATGGCTTACTTCTGCTCCTATATGTTATGGTCTTATGGTTATTTTCTCAAACTATCTGCCATATTCTTGTTAACTTCCTTAGCATCCACATCCCCTAGAGACCTCCTGCATCCTCCTCATTATCCACACTGCCACCCAGCTTTGTATAACCAGTAAACGTGAATAAGGTACAGTATATCTCATCCAGATCATTGAGGTATATTACAATTAGTTGGGGCTCCAGCTCAATCCTTACAATGACCCAAAAGTAACAAAGTTATTGCAAGTCTTTTCTCTGTTCAATAACCAATCCTCAATCCACACCAGTATATTACCCTCATTGCTATTGACGTTTTTTTTTAACAATCTCATGGAAGGTATCTTACGGAAGGCATTCTGGATGCTCAAAAATACGACAACAATTGGCTTATACTTATTGCAACTGCAAATAATCCAAATACATTCTTCAAACTTAATTTCCCTTTCATAAATCCACATTGATTCTGCCCAGTCATATGAATACCTATCCCCACTTCTTCAATAGATTGTCTCTGCTACTGATATTAGGCAATTCACTTTGTTCTTTTTCACTCTTTTCTTATATAGTGGCATTAAATTTGCTGTTTTCTGGTGTCTGTTCTGGAATTGGTGCAGTTTTACAAAGTAACAACCAGACGTGCACTACTTCCATAACCATCTCATCAGAGATCTTAGAATTTATTAGCTTTATGTCTCATCAATGTTCCAACACTTATTTTATACTCATATAACCATATAACATATAACATATAACCATATAACAATCACAGCACAGAAACAGGCCATCTCGGCCCTCCTAGTCCGTGCCGAACTCTTAATCTCACCTAGTCCCACCTACCCGCACTCAGCCCATAACCCTCCACTCCTTTCCTGTCCATATACCTATCCAATTTTACCTTAAATGACACAACTGAACTGGCCTCTACTACTTCTACAGGAAGCTCATTCCACACAGCTATCACTCTCTGAGTAAAGAAATACCCCCTCGTGTTTCCCTTAAACTTCTGCCCCCTAACTCTCAAATCATGTCCTCTCGTTTGAATCTCCCCTACTCTCAACGGAAACAGCCTATTCACGTCAACTCTATCTATCCCTCTCAAAATTTTAAATACCTCGATCAAATCCCCCCTCAACCTTCTACACTCCAATGAATAGAGACCTAACTTGTTCAACCTTTCTCTGTAACTTAAGTGCTGAAACCCAGGTACCATCCTAGTAAATTGTCTCTGCACTCTCTCTAATTTATTGATATCTTTCCTATAATTCGGCGACCAGAACTGCACACAATATTCCAAATTTGGCCTTACCAATGCCTTGTACAATTTTAACATTACATCCCAACTTCTGTACTCAATGCTTTGATTTATAAAGGCCAGCGTTCCAAAAGCCTTCTTCACCACCCTATCTACATGAGACTCCACCTTCAGGGAACTATGCACTGTTATTCCTAGATCTCTCTGTTCCTCTGCATTCCTCAATGCCCTACCATTTACTCTGTATGTTCTATTTGGATTATTCCTGCCAAAATGTAGAACCTCACACTTCTCAGCATTAAACTCCATCTGCCAACATTCAGCCCATTCTTCTAAATGGCATAAATCTCCCTGCAAGCTTTGAAAACCCACCTCATTATCCACAACACCTCCTACCTTAGTATCATCGGCATACTTATTAATCCAATTTACCACCCCTTCATCCAGATCATTTATGTATATTACAAACAACATTGGGCCCAAAACAGTGAGGCACCCCGCTAGTCACCGGCCTCCATCCCGATAAACAATTATCCACCACTACTCTCTGGCATCTCCCATCTAGCTACTGTTGAATCCATTTTATTACTCCAGCATTAATACCTAAAGACTGAACCTTCTTAACTAACCCTCCATGTGGAACTTTGTCAAAGGCTTTCTGAAGTCCATATAGACTACATCCACTGCCTTACCCTCGTCAACATTCCTCGTAACTTCTTCAAAAAATTCAATAAGGTTTGTCAAACATGACCTTCCAAGCACAAATCCATGCTGGCTACTCCTAATCAGATCCTGTCTATCCAGATAATTATTAATACTATCTCTAAGAACACTTTCCATTAATTTACCCACGACTGATGTCAAACTGACAGGTCTATAATTGCTAGGCTTACTTCTAGAACCCTTTTTAAACAATGGAACCACATGAGCAATACGCCAATCCTCCAGCACAATCCCCGTTTCTAATGACATCTTAAAGATCTCCGTCAGAGCTCCTGCTATTTCTACACAAACTTCCCTCAAGGTCCTAAATTTCATCCCAATTTCTTAGACCTGTAGAGCTCACGTATTTCTTGGAGATCTTCTGTGCCTTCTTCTGTCAGAACATACACAATATTTGGTAATTCTCTTATCTCCCAATATAACTTATCCAGTTTCAGTCTGTTGATGGCCAGTATTAACTTTAGCTTATCTTTTTCCTTTTTATGTATTCATTTAAGGTCTTTTGGTCTTTTTTAATGTTCCTTATCAGCTGTCTCTCAAATTCTACTTCAGAATCAGAATCAGAATCAGGTTTAATATCATCATGTATGGCATGAAATTTGCTGTTTTTGCGGCAGCAGTACAATGCAATATGTGATCATAAAAACTGAATTACAGTAAGTGTCTGTGTGTGTGTGTGTGTGTGAGAGAGAGAGAGTGTGTGTGTATATATATATTTATTCTGTATAGAGTTTTGCATTACTGATTTACAAAGTGTAATTTAACTTTTTTGATATAAAAAGGATGGCAGAGGGGAAGAAACTGTTCCTGAATTGTTGAGTGTGTGCCTTCAGGCTTTTGTACCTCCTCATGGATGGTAGTAATGAGAACAGGGCATGTACTTACCCTTTCTTTGACAAAAAAAATCAATGCTTTGGTTCTTGTTTGCCTATTTCAATAACTTTCCCCATCTTTGGGCTTCCTTCTGTTTTTGTCAATGTAGTAAGCCATATTCCCCTTGACCTAATATTTTCTTTAACTTCTTTTGACAGCCATGGCTGGACCATTTTTCCTGTTGCTTTATTTTTGCTGTGAAGAGATACATATCACTTGTAAGTAAATGTTCACTCTTGCTGACTTTCTGTCAGACCATTTAATATTTCCCACTCCACAGTATCCAGCTTGCACCTTATACTTTCACAGCTTGCTTCAGGTGCTTTGTAGTCACCTGTCATTTGTCAGACTTCTCTGCACGTTATGAGGTTCTCTGCCAAGCTGAGACAGGCAGCAGCACTGGGGGAATTATGAATGAAGCAGAGAGCCAGGTCTAAAACCACCTCTGTTCCTGACATTACAATGACGGGATATTCATTGATAAAATGTGTTTGGGGTGGTGATCAGATTAATGGTTCTAGCAATTACCAATTGCTAGGTTAGTTGGATCACCAATTTGCTTATGACAGATAATACCACAAGCACAGAAACCACTATTAACCTCTCCAACACCCTTCTTTGGTGGACTGCATCATTTCATACTTATTCAAATGTGCTCTATTTGAAATCAGCCACCCTCATGTATTTTTCTGGCATTTAAAGTTCATGAAAACACAGGTAAACCTGCAGATTCTAAAATCTGAAATAGTAAGAGAAGATGCTGGAGATTCTGAGCAGGTCAGGCAGCATCTGTGGAAAGAGACATTGAGTCAACAATTCAGGATGAACATCTTTTCTCTGAATTGGGAAAGAGAAAGAATTTCCTCTGGGGCATTGGTTCCGTCTCTCTCCACAGATGCAGAGTGTTTGCAGGATGTTCTGTTTTTACTTTAGCTATGTGATATCTTCTGAAGCCAAATAGTCTATTGCAAATTGAATCAAGCACTTGTTGATATACATTTCTACCACTGGTGCTGTTTCATAGAAATGCTGTCCTGTCACCACACAGTAGCAGCAATTAATAGAGTTTGTGCTGGGGCCCTTTGTTCACCTGGATCATTTTCCTGCAGAAGTAGTTCAAAAGAAATATCAGCTGACTCACCAGCTTTAGTTCTCTGGTTGTCACTATCAACCAGAACTAAACTTTTGCCTTCTAGTGTTATGAGAACATTGGAATATGTTGCATAATACAATAATATGGGGAGTTAGAGTCACACAGCACTACAGCACAGAAGCAGGCCATTCGGCCCAACTATTCTATGCCAGACATTATCCTGCCTAGACCCAACAACCATACCTGGACTATAGCCCTCCATTCCCCTCCCATCCATGTATTTATCCAAAACTCTCATTGGAAGAGGACACTTGTAGGGATTACAGCAAAACAGCAATGTATAAAGTTTCTGGGAGCAATTCAGGTGGCACAGAATAGATTTATCCCAAAAAAGAAGTAGTATTCTAAACGGAGGATGAGGCAACCATGGCTAACAAGGAAAGTCAAAGACAACATAAAATCAGAAGAGAGGGCATATAATATTGCAGAAATTAGTGGAAAACTAGAGGACTGGAAAGCATTTAAAAACCAACAGAGGGCAACTAAAAAGTAATAAGGAGATAAGTCACCTGAACTAGATGGATTACACCCTCTTTATGTTGAAAGTTAAAATCATCTAATTTCATAATCTTATTTCCCTTGCAACTGTCTGCTCTTCCTCTTACAGGTTTGCTCGTTTAAATCCTGCTATTTGGAGGTCTGTGGTATAATCCTATTAACATGGTCAACTCTTTCTTATTGCTCAGTTCCATCCATATAGCCTCAGTACACAAGCTTTCCAATCTGTCCTGTCACGAGCTCTGCCGTAACATTTTCCCCAATGATTAATGCCACCCCTCCCCCTCTACAGTGTCTAAAACAAAAAGCCTGAAACCTTCAGCTGCCAGTCCTGCCCCGCCTGCAACCAAGTCTGACTAATGGCTACAATACCATAATTCCACATGCTGACCCAAACTCTAAGCTCAACTGCCTAAGCCACAATACTCCTTGCATTGAAAAAGAGGAACATTAGTCCCATATGTTCTCCCTATCAGTTCCTGCCTTTGTATGTACGTGTAAAATCTACTTCCCCCAAAATCACTCCAGACGACCCCGGCACTATGGTTCCCATCCCCCTGCAATTCTAGGGAGCAGAAGTGCAGGGAGTAACTTTAGCCTAACCTTCCCCACAATATAAAGTGATAATAGGTCTATCCCCAATAGACATGGTGGTCATAATGTGGCATTTATTTGGTGGTCTCTTATTCCTGTGTGTTTGCAGTTAGTCTTAAACCCATTGTCTCAATGTACCACTGGTTTGTCAGTAATGATCCTGGTGATGGTGGAGCCCCATTGCACCTTTGTAATGATGTACCTGTGCCATTTCAGTGGTCTCTTGATGCAGGGCAAGTGGGCGTGGGCTATTTACTTACTGTCCTTTACATCACTGGTGTTTAGAGCAGCAGTGAAGGTCCTCCATCTCTGTCTGTAGAGAAGGATTCTTCACTACTGTTTCCATAAAAATTATTTTCTGACTATTCAGGCTTGTCAGTCCTGAGCAGAACCCCCGAACCTGGAGGACCGGTGGACCACTCTTATTCTGGTCACCATCCTTTGACTTGTTGGCATGGGTGACCCTGTCATGAGTCAAAACACAAAGCCTTGACTCCAGCCAAAACAGCTCTCCAGATCATTGAGGCACGCAAGCCTCCAAACCCAACAACAAGGATTCGGTCCTCTTGGAGAGGGCAAGTGGGTAGCAGTGGTTTTTCAGAGCTATCTTGCAGTTTTCTAACATCTTTCAGACAGCTCAAGCATTGTTTGAAATTGAACCAAATCTATCTGTTGCCCAGAAGTGAATATACATTTCTGAGTTTTAATGATCACTGATGAACAGCTCAATGATTACAGCACTACGTGCAGAAGCCCAAAGGTACACAGCTAAGTTGCCCTGCACTTTGGGGACATGTACAATACCAAAACAAACTGCACAACTCTTTCATTCTGCTGCAGGATTCCCAAGGGGGGAGTTCTTAGTTTGTGTTTTCTTGTAGATAGTGGATTGGTTGTGTGTTCAGTAGAGCTGTGAATTCCAGATGAACCAATATTCCTAACATCATCCAGTCAAAGACTGGAATGGAATGAATGAGTGTAAAACTCAGGACTGTGCTAATACTGATGTCCGTGGTCAGGGCCTACCCTGTAAGGTCAGTTATCCCCATTCACTGACATCAAGTTAACTGGTCAGTAGGTAACAGGCACAAAATGTTGGAGGAACACACCAGGTCAGATAGAATAAAGAGTTAGCTTTTTGGGAAGGCCCTTCATCAAGAGGTGGAAAGAGCCGGAATATGAAGGTGGGGGGAGGTGAAGGAGTGGAAGGTGAGAGGTGAAGCACACGGTTAAAGAGTCAGAGATCACAGAGGGGAAAAATTGGGAAAGGGTCTCACTGAACTCTCGTTGAACGCAAGATTTAAATTTCTTCAGGACAGGCATGAAGGGCTTGACCCAAAACATCAACTCTTTATTCTTGTTAATCTGTGTGTGTTAATCTGGATTTCCAGCATCTGCAGAATCTCTTGTGTTTCTGATCAGTAAATACATTTTCTCTCTCCTTCCTCTCTTAAACAGTGGGATCATATTTGCTGCTTTCCTGCCCACAAGAATAATTCCAGAATCTATACAATCCTAGAAGTTAATAATCAGAGTACCCACAATCTCAACAGCCACGTCATTCAAGATGTTAGGACATACATCACTGAGTCCTTGCAATTTATCTGCTTTCGAATTCACTAGCTTCTCCAGTGATATTTTCTTACCAATAATTTCAATTCCTCTTTTTCATTAGAGAGACACAAGAGACTGCAGATATTGGAATTTCAGCAGCAAACGATCTATTGGAGGATTTCAAGCAGCGTTTTTGTGGGGTGGGGCGTGAAACTGACAATGTCTCAGGACCTGGTGCCCAATTTTGACTCAAAAACTACAACTCCTATTCCTCCAGAGATGCTGGTCAACCTACAGAGGTTCTCCAGCGCCCCTTCTCAATATACCTTTAATTTTCTAATTATGTCTGGCAGGTTGTGCATTTAATTCTTTTATTTATCTGTCACTTTCTTATTTCCCTTTATAAATTCTCCTGACTCTGTCTGCCAGGGGCTCATATTTCCTTTTGGTCTCTTTGCCTTTTAAAGTACTGATTAAAGCTCAGATTGTATTTTAAGCGTCCCACAACCCTACTTTCAAAGCCTACCTTGCTTTTTTTTATTTCTTTCACTGAGTTATAAAATGCTCCCAATCGCCAAGCCTACAATTATTTCTGGCAATTATATTTCTTGGCTTTAAAGCTCTCTTTAATTTCTCTTAGCTGTGGAAGAATCACACTGACTGCTCCACAATCAGATGGCTGGAGATGCACAGGGAATCTATCAATGACTGTGGGTGTTTCCTTGGTCCTTGTGTGACCAGGAGAAGAGAACTTTATCCAGTGGACTGAGATAAAGACGTGAAGCTGGCTGTATAACTGTTAACTATATTTAATAAATGGCCGCTGATGAGTTACAAACAGTGCTACTAGATTTTAAACAGAGCTAACATGCGAAGGGCAATTCTGCTTTCCCAGTGGGGAGTACTGTTCACAGGGATGGCCAGGAAGGAAATTACAGGCAGGAAATCCATCACTTTCTATTCATTATAATGTTTAGTAGCATGGTCATGATTTCCTACAAGTACTTCCCAAGTGTATTGCTTTCCATTGCCAGAAACACATCATGGAATCTATCATTAGCAATGTTGACGATGACAAAATTAATATCAGTAGGTTGTACCAAGTATCTAGAAAGAAGAAATCAATAATAGGCTTTAGAGTTGAAAGTCTAGGAAAATTAAACAGAGAATTGAAGTGTGTAATTAGTGGAAGTTTGTTAGAATCTGATTTAGGGAAGGTTTAAAATCTGTGTATCTGAGAGAGCTATTGCGGGCGACTGTATTCTCTCAGTGGTATTGCAGTGTGTTATGTAATGTCTAACGTTTATCCAGTTTACTTCTGAGAGCACAGAAGATTAAAAACTAAACTTGCCACAAGATGTTATACCCTTTCCGTTTCTGTAAAAGCACTATTAATATGTGATAGAAGAACCAATGATTGTCAGCAACTGCAAAAGCATTATAAATGGACTGTAGAAAAATCGGATTTTTCCTATTTTATTTATCACTGGAACTTATAAAAATGTTAAAAAAATGTTTTTAACTGACTTGCTTTACCTATTTCTCCCCCTTTCTGATTCCAACACATCTTTCCCCCTCTGTAACTTTTTGTTCTGTTTTTATATTAAATTTACTTGGTTTAGTTTACACTTCCTTTAGTCCCTGTCCTATTAGTTGCACAATGCTTCAATCTGATTGGTTACAGAGGTAGAAAGTTGCACTTCACTGCCGCATTACCACCTTATCACATGCAGCAACTTGCAATGCAAGATATTTTATAAAAGCTTAGGCATCCTCAGAAGTCTTGCCGCAGCAAATTATGATACGTAGAGTCTTACTGTTCGAAAATTTCACAAGTTGCAGTGGCTTCCCACTATATTGTTCAGCTGTAGTCATTGTGGATGCTAGTACTTACTGACTGAATGAACATTGTAACATTTAAGGCAATTTGCACAGAGGGACGAACAATAGAATTCTGCTCTGTCATTAGGGAAAATGAGAGAAGATAAAATATGGAAGTGTCTCATTACAATAAAACAATCGAACCTTAAAAATATTGCCCTTTCTATTAAGATAATTGCAACAGTTTTTAGAATTCATTTTCTTAAACTGTAACATCTGATGCAGTTTAACCTCTGATGACGCACACAGTGAATGTTAGTTCAGCAGAGTTTAGCAGACAAACAAGAGCTAGCTAGGAAAGTTCTCAACAGAGTTAATTAATTAAAATAAATGTGCTAGAGCTGTCAGGGCAAGCTGAAGCATTTCAGTCACTGCACTGTGAATCATTCTTCGATTAAATTAGGTTATAAACACTAGAAAGTCTGCAGATGCCAGAAATCCAAAGCAACACTCACAGCATACTGGAGGAACTCAGCAAGTTGGGCAACATCTGTGGAAATGAGTAAACAGTCAATGTTTTGAACCTAGACCTTTTTTCAGAATTCAAATACAGCTAAATTAGATTAGCTTTATTTGTCACATGTACAGTACGTTGAAGCATTAAAACATATAGTGAACTGCACCATTTTACATCGATCAATGCAGTTTGAGGATTGTGTTGGAGGCAGCCCACTAGTGTCACCAGGCTTCCGACACCTACATAACATGCCCACAACTCACTAACCTCAACAATACGTCTTTAGACTGTGGGAGGAATCCGGAGCAGCTGGAGGAAACCCACATGGTTACAATAAGAACGTACAAATACCTTACATACAGGGGCAGGAATCGAACCCTAATCAATGAACACTACCAATATAAAGTGATTGCGCTACCATGCTACTCCATAGTCTGAGTTTGACTCAATGTGGTGGAATGTGAACAATAGGTGCAAGCAAGTTGTTCTATGTGAACAATACGTGCAAGCAAGTTGTTGGAAAACTGTCACATACAAGGAGTCAGCTTGTACTAAAATGCTTTGATTAGTTCCTTGTAGCGTACATTGAACAGTATAGTACTTTGGGTTGCAATGTCTACGCCAAATACAATGCTTAATTAAATTTGTTTTCTTCTGCCTCTATATGAACTATGTCACTCCTTGCCCTGCATATCCACATGTCTAACAACTTGCTTAATCACCATTATTGTACTTGCTTACACCACTCTCCAGGCACTGACTATTCTCTACATAACAAAAAAACTCGCCTTGTACTCTCCTCTCACTTCAAAGGCATATTCTACAGTACTTGACATCTATACCCTGGAAAAAAGATTCTGCCTACCTCTCATAGTCTATCAGATCTCCCCTGAGCCTCTGATGCTCCAGAGTTTCTCCAATTTCTCCTTGTAGCCCAAACTCTCTAAACTGGTCAGCAATGTGGTAAACCTCTTCTGCACCCTTCAGGGTGACCAGAACTGAATGGAATGCTCTGGATGTGGCCTAACCGATGTTTCATAGGCTGCAACATGACTATCTTACTTTTATACTTAATGCTCGACCATATGTCTTCTTTACTATCTTATCTACTTGGACAGTTTCAGTCAGTTACGGACTTGGATGCTAAGACCCCTATGTACATCACTGATGTTAAGATCCTGCCATTAATTCTTTACTTTCCCCTTACTATAGTCCATCCAAAATGTAACACCTTACACTTGAAAAGTTGCACAGTTGTGCACTCATGAAAACTTTTATGATGTAATGTAACTGGAATCTGTGCTATCTTCTATTGATCTACTTTCCTAACAACTTTAAGCTCTGGATCCAGAACAATACCTCAAAGCCCCATCTTGGTTCCAAAAAATGCTGGTGGAACACAACAGGCCAGGCAGCATCTATAAGGAGAAGCACTGTCGGCGTTTCAGGCCCAGACCCTTTGAACGAATGAACAAATGCAAGATAGCCAGGAATATAAAGGAAGATAGCAAAAGCTTTTTTAGGTATGTGAGGAGAAAAAATGTTAGGAACAATGTTGGCCCCTTGAAGAATGAATTGGGTGAAATTGTTATGGGAAACAAAGAAACGGCAGAAGAATTTAATGAGTACTTTAGATCTGTTTTCACTAAGGAAGACACAAGCAATCTCCCAGATGTGTGGATGGCCCATAGGGCATAGGGTAACAGAGGAAATGAAACAGATTGACACTAGGAAGGAAACGGTGATGAGTAGACTGATGGGACTGAAGGCTGACAAATCCCCAGGTCCAGATGGTCTGCATCCTAGGGTACTAAAGGAGGTGGCCCTGGAAATTGCGGATGCATTGTTAATCATTTTCCCATGTTCCTTAGATTCAGGATCAGTTCCTGAGGATTGGAGAATGGCTAATGTTATCCCACTTTTTAAGAAAGGAGGGAGGGAGAAAACAGAGAACTATTGACCTGTCAGCCTGACATCAGTGGTGGGGAAGATGCTAGAGTCCATTATTAAGGATGAAATAGTGGCATATCTAGATAGCAGTGATAGGATTGGGCCGAGCCAGCATGGATTTACCAAGGACAAATCATGCTTGACTAATCTATTGGAGTTTTGAGGATGTAACCAGGAAGTTGGACAAGGGAGATCCAGTGGATGTAGTGTACCTTGATTTTCAGAAGGCATTTGATAAGGTCCCACATAGGAGATTGGTGGGTAAAATCAAAGCTCAGGGCATCAGGGGGAAGACATTGACATGGATAGAAAACTGGTTGGCAGATAGAAAGCAAAGAGTAGAGGTGAATGGGTGTTTCTCGGAATGGCAGGTGGTGACTAGTGGGGTGCCACAGGGCTCAGTATTGGGACCACAGCTGTTTACAATTTACGTCAACGATTTAGATGAAGGCATTGGGAATAACATCAGCAAGTTTGCTGATGATACTAAGCTGGGTGGTAGTGTGACATGTGATGAGGATGTTAGGAGAGTTCAGGGTGACTTGGATAGTCTGGGTGAGTGGGCAGATACTTGGCAGATGATGTTTAATGTGAATAAGTGTGAGGTTATCCACTTTGGGAGTAAGAACAGGAAGGCAGATTATTATCTGAACGGTGTAGAGTTAGGTAAGGGAGAAATACAAAGAGATCTAGGAGTCCTTGTTCATCAGTCACTGAAGGTGAATGAGCAAGTGCAGCAGGCAGTGAAGAAGGCTAATGGAATGTTGGCCTTTATTACAAAGGGAATTGAGTACAAGAGCAAGGAAATCCTCTTGCATTTGTACAGAGCCCTGTTGAGACCACACCTGGAGTATTGTGTACAGTTTTGGTCTCCAGGGTTAAGGAAGGACATCCTGGCTATAGAGGAAGTGCAGCGTAGATTCACGAGGTTAATTCCTGGGATATCCGGACTGTCTTACGCAGAGAGGTTAGAGAGACTGGGATTGCACAAGCTGGAATTAAGGAGATTGAGAGGGGATCTGATTGCAGCATATAAGATTATTAAGGGATTGGACAAGATAGAGGCAGGAAATATGTTCCAGATGCTGGGAGAGTCCAGTACCAGAGGGCATGGTTTGAGAATAAGGAGTAGGACATTTAGGACAGAGTTAAGGAAAAACTTCTTCTCCCAGAGAGTTGTGGGGGTCTGGAATGCACTGCCTCAGAAGGTAGTGGAGGCCAATTCTATGGATGCTTTCAAGAAGGAGCTAGATAGGTATCTTATGGATAGGGGAATCAAGGGATATGGGGACAAGGCAGGATCCGGGTATTGATAGTAGATGATCAGCCATGATCTCAGAATGGCGGTGCAGGCTCAAAGGGCCGAATGGTCTACTTCTGCACCTATTGTCTATTGTCTATTGTTTTCATTAGAACTACACAGTTAATAACATTTTTCAGAATGTGAAATTAACAGTTCAGGCTTATCTGCAAAATTGTTCACAATTCCAAGTGGAGAATTATTATTGAACACAGAAGCAATCGAAGCAGAAACATATGATAAGAAGTACGATAAGGGGAGGCAACATTTCTTTGGCTTGAAGAGGTTCAAAGGAATTTCAGTCCTGAACTATCTTTAACACAGTTAGAAGATCCAAAGTCTAAAATGTACAGTTAAATTGAAGGAAGGGAGCACCTTTGTAACAAGTATACATCTACAGATTAATGGAGGGATTTCATTTTTATAACTACTTAATTATGTCAAAAATAAGATCAAGGCTACTGCACATATGGTGGTTAAAAGTATAGTGACCATTCGAATAATTCTAAAACTATCTCCACTGTTCAGTGTTATACCTCTCCTAGCTTGGGCCATTGCTATCACTGCCTTTGACAACCCCATACAACATGGAGGTATCTTTGCAGCAAAAGTCACCTCTTCATCTCCACTTGACTAAAATAACCTGAAAGCAGAAAGTACAGGGAATACTTCACAGGTCAGGTAACACCACATAGTGAAAGAAACAATGTTTCATGCCAGTCCTCTTTCCTTATAACTGTGGTATGACACAACATACAGAAATATCTCCTTAGTCATTGTGGCCAATGGCTACTTGGCTGACTCCAAGATGACTTGGACTACTTCCAGATGTCCTGCAGTCGGGATGTTTTGGAAACTATCTAACCACTATCTTTCAGAGAAACTTCAGCTTATTCTAGTATTCAATGATCCAGGGAAACTGTCCCAGCCTCCTTTGGAAAATCAGTACATCATCTGCTAAACTTGTGTTTACCACTTGATCACCACCAAGACTAGCACATGAAGCATCTGCCAGACAGATAGACTTATACAGATCCTGTACCTTGGCTTCAACAGATTCCTGTTGTAACTGTGATGTTCTCCTAATCAATGGCAAACTTGTAAAATTTACATTGATTGGGCAGTGGAATCTAGTTATACAACTGCCAGTGAAGAGCAAGAGAATGAGTCGTGTGAAAATGGGACTAGTCTGGTGTGAGAGTGGAAACATGTGCATAGAGCTGGAGGAGGTAGCAGAGGTACTTAATGAATTCTTTGCTTCAGTATTCACCAGTGAAAAGAACCTTGGCAATTGTGGGGATAACTTACAGTGGACTGAAACGCTTGAGTGTATAGGCATTAAGAAAGAATATGTGCTGGAACTTTTGAAAGGTATCAATTTAGATAAGTTGCCGGGTCTGGATGAAATACACCCCAGGCTACTGTGGGAAGCGAGGGAGGAGATTGCTGAGCCTCTGGTGATGATCTTTGCATCATCAATAGGGGCAGGAGAAGTACCAGAGGATTGGAAGGTTAGAAATGTTGTTTCCTTGTTCAAGAAAGGGGTAGAGGTAACCCAGGAAATTATAGACCAGTAAGTCTTACTGTGGTGGGCAGGTTATTGGAGAAGATCCTGACAGGAAGGATGAATGAGCATTTGGAGAGACATAATCTGATTAGGATGGCTTTGTCAAGGGCAGGTCATGCCTTACGAACCTGATTGAATTTTTTGAGGATGTGACTAAACACATTGAGGAAGGTAGAGCAGTTAATGTAGTGTATATGGATTTCAGCAAGGCATTTGATAAGATTCCCCATGCGAGGCTCATTCAGAAAGTAAAGAGGGATCCAAGGAGACCTTTCTTTGTGGATCTAGAATTGGCTTGACCACAGAAGGTGTTTGTGGATGGTTCATATACTGCATGGAGGATGATGATCAGTGGTGTTCCATAGGAATCTGTTTTGGGATCCCTCCTCTTTGTGATTTTTATAAATGACCTGGATGAGGAGGTAGAAGGGTGGGTTAGTAAATTTGCTGATGGCACAAAGGTTGGAGGTGTTGTGGATAATGTGGAGGGGTGTCAGAGATTACAGCAGGTCATTGATAGGATGCAGATCTGGGCTGAGAAATGGCAGATGGAGTTCAACCCAGGTAAGTGTGAAGTGGTTCATTTTGGTAGGTCAAATCTGAAGACAGAATATAATATTAATGGTAAGACTCTTGGCAGTGTGGGGGATCAGCAAGATCTTGGGGTCCAAGTCCATAGGACAGACAAAGCTGCTGCACAGGTTAACAGTGTTGTTAAGAAGGCATATGGTGTGTTGGCTTTTTCTCCTTGGAATGATGGAGGGTGAGAGGTGACCTGATAGAGGTGTATGAGATGATGAGAAGCATTGATCATGTGGATAGCCAGAGGCTTTTTCCCAAGGCTGAAATGGCTAACACGAGGGGACATAGTTTTAAGGTGCTTGGAAGTAGGTACAAGGGGGAGGTCAGAGGTAAGATTTTCACACAAAGAATGGTGGGTGTGTGAAATTCACTGCCAACGAAGGTGGTAGAAGCAGATACAATAGGGTATTTTAAGAGACTCTTAGATAGGTATATGGAACTTAGAAAAATAGAGGGCTATGAAGTAGGGAAATTCTAGACAGCTTCTAGGGTAGGTTAATGTGGCCAGTAATGTGCTGCAGATTTTCTATGTTTTTATGTTTCTAACACCTGCCAAGATTAGGTATTCTTGCTTCAACACATGTCTGATTGTTGATTATATACTTAACTGTATGAAATACATCTTTTTGGGTTGCAAATTCTACATCCAATTCTGTCGTATGCATACTTGAAATGTTACCAAATTCACACTTTTCCATACACACTATGGACATCATCTCCATTGCAGATTCCTGTAATTTGTGTGCACTGTTTTATCTCCATTTTCAACCTTCTGTCCATTTCAGTCTTTCCTTTTCATTGGGAGGACTCTCTGGAACTCTTCCTTCTTCACCACCATAACTCACGGTTTCTCTTTCAACACCAGATATCTTCTCTAGGCTCATCTGTTCAACCATGCTTTCCATAACTCTTCACAGCAACTGCATCCCCACTGCTCTGGCGTACTATTTGATAAAGTCCATAGCTTGTAAGGTGTTCTGTGTAAATAATATTGTGAACTTAGAATTCAGTGCTTTGACGAGCAGGATGCTAATGAGGGTCACAAACTAGTAGACCTAGAATGGCAACAAGACACAGATGCCAAGAGTTTTGTCCAGGTGGAACTTGGTACATGTGGGATCATTGCTCTTCTCACAAGCTCTGTGGTGCACTGCTCAGGTATTTCAAATGTCTTCTGGGATGTTCCTTTTCTTTAGTGCTCCTTTAGACTTTAAGTATTTCAACAATGTTGCAAAATAAAATATCAAACTACCTTATGCACCACAATTAAGAGCATTCCAATAGATAAACCTCACCCCTGTATTAAAAAAAGGATTATATCCTGGCCTCATTCTGGTTGTGGAACTTCTTCCAAACTTCCTCCCAAGTTTTATTAGGGACAGTGTTTCAGTTAACACGTTTGGCAACATGTTGGTGCATTCCTACAGCCCTATACAAGTAATGTGACCATCCTTCCCATTGGATTGCCAAAAGCCTTTCCTGCCATACAGAAACGCGCACAATGGTCAGCAATAGATGAACCTGTGTGCACTTAAACAAAGGCAACAGAAATTTAGTATTGCTTCATTCCAAATTATTTTTCTTTCTCATGGCTAACTATGTAGAAAGTATCATTTTACCTCAACATGCACCTTATACAATTGTTCCTTTTCTCTGAGTAAAATATATTTTGGTATATTAGTTTATACTGCCAGTGTTGCAATCATTTTAAAGTATTGTAATCTGTATTTCTTTAATGTAAGAGAGCTATCTAGCAGCAGATAATTCTACCATTTGATTTGTTTGAGGTGCAGCTGGCCAGGGAATTCAATGAGAAGTTGATTTACGGCCGGGAATTGTGGGAGTCTGTGAATTTGCTCTGGCAGCATGCCAAAGGGAGAGCCCTTATCTTGGAGACAAAATACAACAAAGTTATGGACATACCTGACTGCTGCAATGTTAAAATAAACACAAGAAGCTGTTATGGTTGCATTTTGAGTAGATTACTACACAGGATCACAAAAACGAATCAATCTTCTACATTAAAATAAGCTTTTGGCACTGGTCCCCACAGAGCAAGAGTTCTGGGAACACACAACTAGGTTTCTGCGCAGGTCAAAGCAACCTATTGCTTAACTCTTAAAGTACTGCCATTTTCTTTGCAGAGTTTTATAATGGATGATGATACAAAATTGTATTATGAATGGTTAATGAATGCTTATGCAATATTCAGCAGGAGTATGATAAAACATTCTATCACAAAATACATCTGAATTGGTGTATGAATACAATTGCTCAAGGTGATTGTTAAAAGTAAGCCCCTCCTGTCAACTCCTCAGTGGTATCAAGCCTTCTGGTAAGTAGGTTCCCATGACCCTCATGTGCCAAGGATTAATACATCCCAAAGCATAAGTCTGATAACTTTTCTTTGGATATTTGTGAGGATTGTGTTGTGTCACATCATAATTGGTAAAAGTTTATGATTATCGTTATTTTGTTTCATATTCATACCAGTATGAAAAGTGCAAAGAGACTTGGAAGTCCTTGTCCAGGATGCCTTAAAGATTAACTTGCAGGTTGAGTTGGTGGTAAAGTAGGCATTTCAAAAGGACTAGAATATAAAAGCTAGGATGTAATGCTGAGGCTTTCTAAGGCATTGGTCAGACTTCACTTGGCGTATTGTGAACAGTTTTGGCTTCATTATGTAAGAAAAAATGTACTGCAAGTCGAAAGGGTCCAGAGGAGGTACATGAGAATGATTCCAGGATTGAAAGGGTTAACATATGAGGAGCGTTTGATGGCCCTGGACCTGTGTTTTGAAGAAGGAAGGGAGAACCTTCATTGAAACCCATTGAATATTGAAAGCCCTAGATAGACTGGATGTGGAGAGGATGTTTCCTATAGTAGGACCAGAGGGGACAGCCTCAGAATAGAGGTACATCCCTTTAGAACAGAGATGAGGAGGAATTTCTTTAGCCAGAGGGGGGTGAATTTGTGGAATTCAATGCCATAGACAACTGTGGAGGCCAAAAAAGCTGAGGTTAAAGCTGAGATTGATAGATTCTTGATTAGTCAGGTCAACAAAGGTTACAGGGACAAGGCAGGAGAATGGGGTTTGGAGGGATAATAAATTATCCATGCTGGGATGGCAGAGAAGACTCATTGGGACAAATGGCATATTTCTGCAATCATGTCTTATGGTCTTATGGTCAAAAAGGGAGGGGGTGGATTTCTATTACACCATTTACCTCACTCTAAATTATTTTCTTTCATATTTCCAACAGCTATCCTGCCATCCATCTATATCTGGGACAATTATCCAATCAACCTAGATTTGGGACAAAGCTGAATCACCTTGAGGAAATCTTGCTGCCACTTTAATTCCCCTTAATTCCCCTGAACCCTTAATTCCACCTCTTCCATTATTATTCCACATCAGTTTTGTTGTCCCTTTAACATTTTGTTTCAGTCCACCTCAATATGCACAACTGTACTTTGTCATTTTTACAGTGCTCACCGCATTTATTATTATTTGCTCTGTGAGCTCTGCACAGACAGCGCTCAAGTTTAGAAACAACCCTTCATCACAGGAGCTGAGAGACAACACAGTCTTTTTTCCAGGCTGCAAGCGCCGAAGCTCAGAAGGCACAAATTTAAGATGAGAAGGGGGAAGTTTAAAGGAGATTTTCAAGGCAAGTTTTGTTGTAACAGAGAGTGCAGGTGCCTGGACATACTGCCAGGGAAGTGGTGGACGCAGATTCAATGGCAATATTTAAAGGGTATTTAAATAAATCCATCTACAAGCAGGGAATGGGCGGGTAGAGGATGAGTTTCAAATAGACAGAGGGGACTGAAAGGGCCTGACCCTGTACATTTCTGTTGTATGTTAAGAATGTTAAGTAATGTGCCAGGACATTGAAAATTGAACTGTGTGACAAACTTTTACAATATATATAGGCTAATTGATCATTGTAAATTGTCCTGTGATTAGGCTAGCGTTAAATCGGGGTTGCTAGGCAGGCGGTTCGAAGAGCCAGAAGGGCCTACTCTATACAGTATCTCAATAAGTAAATAAATAAACAAATAGGCAGATAGATAACTAAATAAATAAATAGATTTTAATTGAAGTGTATCAATCTGTAGCTCTGGACTTGTTCTTCTACCCTACAGACCTGGAATCTATTGAGCCATTTATTTGTTGATTTGTACAATTGAAATTCAATAGCCCTGGTGCTTAGGGACAGTATATTTTAGTGCTTTGTCTTATTCGTAGATCCTAATAATAATCAATAATTTTGATTTATGCAGATTAATGGAGTAAGAACTTCAATTATTCAGGGGCATTTTGCGACAAACCCAGGCAATACAAATGGGGCATCAGGCAAGAGGACAGCCTAACCTGCACAGAACTTGCCAGTTAAGTTAATGGATAATTTAGGAACGTGAACTTTGTAGGCAATACTGGCATGTGTTGCCTAACCCTAATAGCTTTTGAGAGGTTCTTGAGCAGCTGCCTTATTTCTGCTGAAGATCTCCTCACATTGTTGTTGGATAGGAAGTTCCAGGATATAGGCCCAGTAATGGTGGAGGAACACTGTCTTGTTTTAAAAAGTCAAAATGGTGGGTGACTGGAAAATTGCAGCCATGGGAAGAGATTAAGTAAGCTGGGACTGTTTGTTCTGGAACTGAGGAGGTTCAACTGAGGTCTAAAAAATTATGAAGGGTTTAGTCAGAACGATATATTTCCCTAAGCAGCATGTGAAAAACATGGGACATGGTTTTAAAATACACTCAGTGTCCATTTTATTAGGTACAGGAGATACCTAATAAAGTGGCCACTGAATGTATGCCTGCGGTCTTCTGCTGCTGTAGCCCATCCACTTCAAGGTTTGACGTGTTGGGCATTCAGGGGTGCTCTTCTGCACACCCCTGCTGGAACATGTTATTATTTAAATTACTGTTGCCTTCCTGTCCTCTTGCCACAGTCTAGCCATTTTCCTCTGACCTCTCTCATTAACAAGGTGCTTTCACCCACAGAACTGCTGCTCACTGGATTTATTTTTTGTTTTTTGCAAGGTGCTCTGTAAACTCTAGAAACCGTTGTGTGTGAAAATCCCAGGAGATCAGCACTGTCTGAGATACTCAAACCACCCCATCTGGCACCAACATTCATTCCATGGTCAAAGTCACTTCGATCACTCTTCTTCCCCATTCTGATGTTTGATCTGAACTGAACCTTTTCTTCTTGTAAAGTTTAATGGCAGTCAGTAGACCAACATAAGATGTGTTACTACATCGACTGAGTTGGAATGTGGAGCAAAGAGATAGCAAGTATACCCACTAAACTCCACCTCCCCAAAAAACTCAAATGATATAAGGCTAACGCTTATCAGAAAGTCAAATACACACTTATATACATTATGATGGCAGTGATATTCTAACAAACTTTCCATGTTAAACTGTGTCTGTCCCAAAGATCTCAATTTAGCAATTAGATGTTTAATTTGCACCTCATGGTAACTGCACTCAAACGATATATGCTGCACTGTTTCTCAACAAGTGCAGTCCGTATTACGCATATTAATTCCGAACAGTGAATTATTCAACCTAGTATGTCTAATACATTAACCTTTAAGTATGACTTCTTCCCTCCTTCTGTATTCACCTCCCAGTTGAGTTCCCACCATCCTCTGAATTTTATTTAAATGCAGCCCTTTCCATTCCTTATCCCAGCTTTGTTGTCAGAAGAATGGAATGGGCCTTTTAATTATGGCTTTCACCTCCCTCTTATGCAAAGACACCATCACATTTATATCCTTAATTTTAATTGATTACTTCGCTACAATGTCTGTCACCTTCAACCCCAGCATGGGCGGGAACCCATAAGAAATGGATGCACAGGCCTAGACCCTGCAGCCTCAACAGATTTCTCCAATCTCAAGAAGAATGTCTGGTCTACAATTTGAAGTACATGTTTTATTAGATGTCAGCACCAAGAATGAATTAGAACACAGAAGTACACAATCAGGGCACACTTCTTCACCATATTCCAAGGCAAAAATGATAGCAACCAACTCAGAAGTGAATACTGATACTTTGCCCGATAATCTTAATTGTCACCTGGAACTTTGGAACATAAACACAAACACCTAAAAACCTGTTATAAACCTGATAGATCTTTTGAACTGTCTGTGTAGATACGTACGAATCCATAATATCTGCCATGCATATATTGCTGAACTTCCTGTGCCACTGATATACCACTATTCTTCATCTTGATCTTTACTTGACCAACCACAGGCAAAGGGTAAAAACCATGGAGAAGTAACAGAAAGTATACTGGAATTAAATACCACATTAAACAACCAAGATTTTCTGCCCATTCATTTCCCATCACCCAGAACTGAAGACCTTATAAATACAGTGCTCCAGATACTCTACAAAGTTGCCAATATTGGATGACCAACTTTACGTCCTCTTACGTTAGCCCAAGAAATCATTGCTGACTGTAACTGTGTAAATGTAAAGGTGCTTCACCCATTCCTAACAGTAATGCCAAAAATGGGGATTTCATCACAGCACAACATAATGCTTGAGCTTGAACTTTATCTAGGGGCTTTAAGACGACTGGTGAGGCTGACCATAAGCAACACATCCATAATTAAAGGTAAATCTGATTAAAACAATTTACATTTGTTTAAGTGACCTCTTAAGTGATCACACCCAACTAGGCACCTGTGTATATTAACCTGAGATCAATTGTGGGTGTAATGTTCTTTTTAGGAAAGACAAATGATTTGTGTCTTTGCAACAGAGAATTTAAACCCCCACCAATGTACCCATTCCTGTACTTCATTAATAGCTGTCTGCATTTTCCTGACTATCTAATTATATTCCTGCCTCTCTTCTACATTGCACCATCATCAGTATATAACAATTCAGAAATGTCTGATCATACATTAAAGAAAATATCATTAATCATAATATTAAAAAGGAGTGGGATGAACACAATTCCCTGTGGAATCCCATTCTCTATCTCTTATTCCTTAGAGAATGCTGTTCCCACCCTAACTTGTATCTTCCTATCACATAAAAGATCTTGAATCCAATTGAACATTCTCCCACCTATTCCCATCTTTTCCGGTTTAAACAGCAATCCTTGTATCCATAACATATCAAAAGCTCTCTTCACATCAAAGAAAACTGCTACCACTGATTCATTATTATCTTGGGCCTTACGATTATCAGATTCCAAACTTAACACTAAATCCATGGTCATTCTGTCTTTACAAAATCTAGATTAGTATACAGCTAATTTTCTGCAAAATAAGAAATCCATGCTGTAACCATTCATTCCATTATCATACATCCATGTGAAGTTAGCAAAACATGCCAATAACTGGAAGGATCTGATTGATCCCAAACAGATTTCAATATAGGGATAATAATCGCTCATTTTCTGGAAGCAGGAAGTTCCCCTTCAACCCATATTGTACTAAAGAATTTCAAAACCAACTAAGTTTAGAATCCAATAACCATGTAAACATATTATGACAAATTTCATCTTTCCCAGGTGGTGTCTGACCAGCACTATTATTAGCCCTTTGAAGTTCAGGCAGTGTAAATTTGACATCCAAGCAGGAACTGAACATACATTTTTCTCAGCAATCTGAGGATTGCTTGCCAGAACTGTTTCTCTATAAGACCTCTCTTCTTTGCTTAAATTGGCTGAACTATGTGCACTGACATATGTTTTTGCTAATAACTCTGCTTTGTCAGAATCAGTAACTGCAACCTTTACCCCAATATACAAAACCGGTAATTCATCTAACTTCCCCCTCCCCCCATTTTCTGTATCACACCCCAAACTTCCTCTCCCTGGATCTCTTTCCCAATGCTATCACACTACATCCTCCAATACATTTTCTTTGCCCTTCTCACTTCTCACTATTAAAGCTTGAGCTCTTTTATATCGTGTGAAAGATGAATCGGAGTAACACTGTCTAAGTTTCCTAAAGCTTTACTCCACACCTCCTCAGCTCTTTTACATTCATTTGTTCACCAGGGAACAGCTCTCCTTTTATTATCTCCCAACAAACTGGGAATTGATTCCTCAGCTGTTGAGTTGAGCTCAGAGCACAGGGTATTGCTCAACGTGATATCCTCCAAAACCAAATGATCAGCAACTCTACTTTTGCATAAATCATCAAATACATAAGATATAAGAGCAGAAATAGGCCATTTGGCCCATCAAGTGTGCTCTACAAGTACATCCCAATTTGCCTTATAAAATTTCCATCTGGGGATATGAGAAGCTTTCCTCTGATACACGTGTATTCCCATTGTAAGAAACTGAACCTCTTGACCATGTCTGGATGCTTTCATGCATTGAATTACTGCACCATGGTTGGCTAATAATGGTACATCTAATAAAGTGGCCATAGAGTGTAACTGATAGGACTACAGAGAAATAAAGAAAAGTAGAAGGAACTAATGGGGTTGTGCTGCTATGAGCCAGCATGCATTCAATGGGCCGAATAGCCCTCTTCTGTGTAGTAGAATGCAAGACAGAGAAGATCTGAGGATGACGTAATCAAGCTTCAGCCTGAAGAGGGAAGTGTTTGTAGTCTAGAATACTTCAACACAGAAGTAACAGGGACTAGGAGGGATCTAAAGGATAAGGCTCAGGGCAGAAAGCCAGGAACCTTTCACTGGGTCCAGCAAGAATAGTTTGAGTCTGCCTTGGTCCAAGCTTCCCTTTCACCTCTATCACAATTAATAAACCTGACAGCTGGGGTTACTCTATCAACCTCCCGCTATTTGCCATTTGCTTCCAATATACTTGGCTACCCTCAGCCTGAACAGGTCTCGCTTCCTCCTGCTGGTAGTAACCTTGGAGAAGAGGTAAAGTATTTAAGTTCATGTTGCCGAGGTCAAGATGGTTTGCCGCCCACTGTTCACCCCAATTCCCTCCCCTCTTTAGAGTCAGGCCTTTAGAATAGTTGGCCTGCTCTGTAATTGTTGGTAGCTAACTCCTGGAAAATTAGCTAAATTAGCTCCCTGTGTTGTCATTAAAGACAGCCATGACTAAGCTAATTCCTTGCTCTGTATTTTATTTCCTGAACCAGTTGGCATTTGAGAATTGCATCAGAATATTACACTTGGTAACCTTGTGGATCTCAGTGGGTTAAGCGACTGAGGACGTGCTTCTCAAGTTACAGCAGATGATTACAGGGAACTAATACATTCATGCCTATTTTATTGTTCCTCAGTTCATTAAATTATGACGTAACACTCCTGTTTAAGAACATTATTTGAAATGACAGCAGCATTCCTAATTACACAATGGACAGGTTCCTTTAATAAGTTTCATACAGTTTTACAGTCATAAATCTACGCATTAGGCTTTTAGAGCCCATGGCCTTTGAGAGTGTATTTATTCTTGAAAATAGAAAAAAAGGCAAATTATTTTTATAACACTACCGAAACAACTGAACTTACAAAACAATTCTAACCCACAGAGATACATTGGGACGTTGTGATTTGCAGTGAACTGTAAGCCTTAACTTCACCCATATTAAAATAGCCTCGTTGAAAAAAAACAACTGTGGTAGCGAAGCCAACACTTGGTTGTAAAGGACAACCATACTGCAGCAGCCCCGGTGTGTGAAGTTTATACTGCATTGAAACATTACATCATCCCTGACCAATCAGAAGTCAGCGAGTGACTGAGGTTCCAGCCAGAGGTCTCGAGCTCATTATGTTACCCTCGGAAAAAAAAGTAGCAGAGCCTTTCTGTAGCTAGGGAAATTCCGGCAAAATTGTTCCAGCGGATCCCTTTTCATTTAAACAATATTCTAACAGATACGAAACACCTACATCAGAAAGCAAAAGGCGGTGGAAGTCTGGAATAAAAGCAGAAAATGTTGGAAATACTCAGCAGGTCAGACAGCATCTGCGGGGAGAGAAATATAATTAATATTTTAGGTGGAAGATCTTTCATCATAGATATATAATCATGCTTATTCAGTTTAAAAAGGGGGTTGCTAGTACTGAGGGTTGAGAAAAGGAGGTGGAACTTGTGATGCCTGGCTTCTTCAGGGAGATGAAACATCGCGCCCATTGAAAGAGGTGTGTGTGTGTGTGACCTTTAAGGCAGTTAGAGATTGAGATGTGTGTGAGCTGAAGGACCTGCAAGGAAGACACGCTGCATATTTATACGTTAGGACTTTGCAACTTTACTCCCAGCTGCACATTGCAGGAATATTAACCCTAAAGATGACAAGCAACGTGACCTAGAAAAGAACAATGAATGTATTATATGATACGTGTTTATATTTATATTAAAATGTTACTCTTGGTAACATACTATCATTATTTCTATTTATTATATAATTTCACTAACTTTGTTTTTCGAGTTCAGCGCAATAAGCTCTTGCAACGGATGGGTTAAATTAGTTGGCAGTTTACAATCTGCGCTATTGTTACCAATGCGTCCTACCGCACTGCCCGGTCCAGATTACTCAACTGGATTTTAAACGTCTCCTTGGTTGTACGGTACACGTGACTTTTACAAGTTTAGCCTCTGTGCTGGAGCGCGGAACAATGTACTATCTCCCAACATTTCTCTCCAGTGGCTTGAACAGCACTCGGTTGCAAAATACTAATTTACATATTTTCCTCTAGCTCCGGTTCTCTACAGCTATGTGCTCACATTAATCTCTGGGGCTGCTGGCAGCCCGCCAGTATGTGTGTTGTCTTGCATCCTTTGCATATAGTAGAATCCTTAAGCTATTGCAGACACAGCCAACTGCTCCATATTTGGCTTCTGTTACATACACACGCACTTACAGGGAGTGAGAGAGGAGAGAGAGAGAGAGAGAGAGAGAGAGAGAGAGCGCGAGCGCGCCAGCGGAGACAGCAAGAGAGCTAGCTGTCTGCAAGACAGACATTACTACACAATTGTACAAGCTTCGCTTCCTTTGCCGAGAAGCGCCACCTTCTAAAAGCATCACCGCCTTTTATTTCAATGCAGTAAGTCTTTTAAAATGTTCGTCCTGGGATCTTTTCTCCCACTCAGTTGCTCGGTGTGTGTGTGTGTGTGTGTGTGTGTGTCGTGAAATGGCTGGTTTCCCCACAGTAGTACAAACGCCGCCTTTCCCACAGATCTGATTGAGAAAACTGCAAGTGTGTGTAAAAACGGAGTACGCACTAGATGTGGCTCAGTCGGTGCTTAGCTTCCCCACCCCAGTATTTGCACCGTTTGCTTGTTTAAGGAAGGGAGGGTGTTTGAAAACTGGTGCCAGGTGGGGGGAACCCTGTTTACGGTGGGTTGGGATATGAGTACCGGGTGTTGCCTTAGAAAGCAGTGGCTGACAGCTCCGCTCAATCGGGTCACCCAGGAGGGGGGCTCGCGTTGCGTAACACGGGCTAGTCCGCACAAGGCAAGATTTAGTTTTGTTTACAATGCTGGCTGTGCATTGTAGTAGTGGGGAGGGGGACTGCGCGGTTAAACCTAAAGTAGACGCTGCCAGACTCCGCTTATTGTTACTTTGTCGCCTCCGACTGCCCTGCACGGATCCCTGTGTCACCCCCCCCCCCCCCACCACCACCATATGCCTTCTCATTCACTCGGTGCGGGGGTATTGGTTTTCGGCGCGTTTAACCGGGTTGTGTACTTCTCCAACACTGCCGAGAAATCTCGGCACTCTGTCTCGTGAACGCACCAGTATTTTGTTTTCAAAACCGTCACATAGTGTAAGAAATTGCGAGGGGGAGCTGGGGGACTCGGAGTCTTGACCCCCGTCGTTTTAATAAAAGACTAATGTCGCTTCAAAGCGACAGTTCGGTACGGATGGGGACGTTAACGTTTGGTGAGACACAGCTCCCGGGGATGAAAACATGAATGAGTGTGGGAGTAGTATAATTACTTCTAAGACATTTGTATCAGTGCCATGCTTTAAAAAAAACATACATTAAATTTTCTGTGCGTTTAATGGACCGAGTGACGATATCCGCCTGTACAAGTTCTTGGATAATCTACCGGGTGCACTGCATTTATATACATGTTGGTGTAGGATTTCACTGCACAACCCGTGGACCTGATCAATCATGTAATTAGATCTGGTCGCTTGGTAACAGACGTTATTTATCTGCTGATGGAGGTGCGTATGTTTATCTTCTGAAAGATCTTCCGTTCTTTAGTATATATCAGAGTAAAAATATCCTTTCCCCTTCAACCAAATCCACTTCCAAATATATCGAATCGCAAATTTTGTTTTGGTACAGAAAATAAATATATTATGCCTAATTCAAGATCCTTGTAATCCTGGATATATTTTAACATCGAACAATCGATGTTGCGGTTGATTTTATATATAATGCTGGCTCAGGGCTAATCTGGGTAGGGTATGCGATTTAAAATGCCGTCGTGTCTGACCTTTCAGGGGTCAGTGCTCAGGGGATCTCAGTGGGGCAAACCTGGGAAATCGTGCCCACTTGGAAATTGCTGGACATTTGTAATTGTAAGTTTCAGACTCCTGACTGGTAATCTTGTTAAAGATATTGTTCTTAGTGGAGTAGTATGTGTGACATGTCAGGAATGTGTGAATGTATGTTGGTGCAACCTTTTATTGTATGTACAGAATGGTTGAGTGTGATAGGAAGGGGTGATTTGATTATGTGTATAAAAGTGCATGGGGTGTTAGTGAGATTCAAGGATGGTTTGTAATGTTAGAGATTCAAAGGTTGTACGAACCATGACCATAGAGGTGTCTGATTTGTCACCTAATGAAACCCGTACGTCTTTTAGTACCAGTTGGAAGTGTGTGTGTGTGTTTGCTCACCAGTTTCCTTTGATACATAACTAAAAGATGGGCCTGGGCGGGTGGGGGGGGGGTGTACGACAAATACTCTCTTTTTTAACCCCTAGGAAAGCAGGGGTGTGTTACTGATAATCTGACCTTGTCACTTTTGCCCTGGTAATCCTGGGGATTTTTGAGGGGAAAACCTAGCATTATACACACTCACCACAATGAGGCATGTGTGCATTGTGAAGCCTGATGGTATCCTGGTGAGATGTCTACATCACTGTGGTTACAAACATTGAGTATAGACCTTGTAGTAAGGCTCATCCATTTCCTTCCCCACAAGAACTTAGTCTAACATTTCAGATAGAAGAGAGCGATCCCTAAAAATAAGATCATTGACCAAACATTTCCAGTTTTGGGAACAAGTAGTCAATCCATAATATCAACCCTTAGTAAATAATTTGTGCCCAGAAATCCAAACAAGTAGAAATCATGTGAGTTTAGCCACTCCGTGGGTCAATGTCAAATGAAGATGAGGGCAACATTTCAGATTTCAAATTTTTTTCAAAATATCATTTAAATAAAATAGTTGGAGCAGTTAAAGTGAGAGGGACTGAGAGAACATGGACACTTATTAACTTTACTGTTGTTCAGGCCTTTAAATAATGAAAAGGAAATCCAATTTAAAAGACTTTAGAAGATTTATGAAAGGTCAGTCCCAGACAAAAGGAAACATGTGAAGTGTGTGTTCAGTGGAAATAATGCTGGAAGTATTTAGTGCTTAGTGTTCCATCCAAATTGTGGTCTCTGGTCCATAAGAAATAGGCAACTGAGGATTTCATGTGCCTATTTAATTTCTAATGTAACTTACCAGGGTTGTTAACTGAACTGTGTCAAAACTAAGACAAGTTAAAGGTCTACATGCTTTCATACCTCTCTCCCCCCAATATTGTTTCAATTGTTTTCTATCTAATCCTGTGCTTGTCCTTCCTTTATTTCCTGCCTAAAGCTCTCAGATTTAATTGGACACTTAAGTACCATGTCTGTGTACAGATAAGGGATTAGTATTAGTGCCAAATGTCTTCACCTGATCCCCCAGAGCCTTTCACCACCTATTGGACATAATGTCTGGGGTGGTGAATGCTCACCACTTTCTTGGTTGAGTGCATTACTTATCTCCCCAAACTGCACACACTCTGACACTTTCCTCTCGATTTACCCAGTTCTTCCTACACCCATCCTAGACCATCATTACCCTGTTACTTTCCCCTCCACCACCCACTCCACTTGTGCACTGTTCCCACCTCCCTTTAGTGATACCATGCTCCACTTTCCTTCCTGCACTGCTTTGCCACCTCCACCCATCATCATCTCCCAGCATCAATGCCATTTCCACTCTCCCCTCCTCCCTATGCTTATCTGCTTTTCTCACCTGGATCCACCTATTTCTTGACAGCTCTTGCTTCACTCCTTCCTCTTTCTCTTCCTTTATCAGTCCATTTGAAGGGTCTTGACCTAAAATATCGACTGCTCATTTCCCTCCACAGATGCTGGGTCCCTCCAGCATCTTGTTTGCTGTTTCCCCAAAATAGTTCCCCCATTCTCTCCTGAAGCCTCCTCCATCTATACCTCCCTATCCTGTTTTGTTGAGTGCTACAAGACTTTTTCTAATTTGAGAGGGTGCCATGGAGTTAGAAGTTTTTGTTGGTGGGTGAAGCTACAGTCTCTCACCACTGCATTTGCCAATGTTGAAAATTAAGAGCAAGGATGCATTATTGTCAACACAGCAGTGGTTGAGGAGAGCACTGCAGAGTGGTGCTGCAACTATTGCATCTCACAGTGCAGTGGAAGCAAGAGAGTGGCTGAGGACAGCAGAGGGCACACGAGATGCTAGACATCAGCAGGGTAAGCATGCTTGCAAAGGAATTATAAATACATTGACTTTGAGGCAGCAGATGTTTTTCTTTAAAAAAAATGACAGATGTAAAGGTACTTTAAGCTGACCATTATTTTACTTCAAATGCATATACTTGCAGCCTTTTCCCCAATGTTGTCTCCCTCAGTCTTTCTGCAGCTAAGGGAGCTGTAGTGATAAAGGTGGCCTAAACAACATCTTGTTTCGATTCACAAACCTATGATCATTTGAAAGGTACTTTTGTGTAAAAGAAGATGGAATCATCAAGTGATTTAATGCAAACTAGCCTATTGACTGTGGATTTAATGTGCCGATTTTTTTTCAATTGTCAGATAATTTGTATTAAGGAGCTTTGAATTCGGCTGGATAAGGGAAGTAACTACATTAAGAGCAGTTCATTTTTACTTGAATCATTGCGAGGTAAAAGCTTTTGTGTACTGTGCCCAATGGCATTTCTTAAGAGCTACCATGAGTCTGCTGCCTGCATGCTGCTGAAGCTTGTACCGATGAAAGGCATCACTTTATGATATTTTGATGAGCTCCTGAATTCTTGATCTCTTGATCTACCCTGTCATTGCCATTGCACTTTATTTGTCTACATGAACTGCGTTTTCCCTGACTCTACAACTATATTCCTTCTTATTTTTACGACCTTATGATTGAAATGATCTGTTTAAATGGCATGCAAAACAAAAGCTTATTGTTACATGTGACAATAATAAACTAATATCAATCTTCTGTCCAATGAATGTGGAAGAGTGACTACTTAGACATCATTGCATCTCAATATTAAATTTTGATTTGTTCAGATACCCAATTTACACAGGGAACAAAAAGAGGAAATAAAAGAGCATCAGTTATATTTGATATATTTCAACCTGGCTACCTAACCAGAGCCTTTGCATCCAATACAGGCTGGATTAAGTATCACAAAGGTTAAAGAGAGGGTGGGGGGGAGTACAGTAGCGTAGCGGTTAGTTTGACACTATTACAGTTCGGGACATCAGAGTTCAGAGTTCAATCCTGGCATCCTCTATAAGGAGTTTGTTTGTCCTCCCCATGGAATGTGGGGGTTATCCCTGGGTGCTCTGGCTTCCTCCCACAGTCCAAAGACATCCGAGTTAGTAGATTAATTGTTTGTTATGATTAGGCTCGGGTTAAATCGAGAAGGGCCAGCAGGGCCTATTCCAGGCTGTGTCTCTAGATGACTAGAACTCCTGGGTCGGGCTAGGATTGGCTGTGTTAGCTTTTAATTTTATTCCTGAGCAGATCTCTGCTTCACATCTCTCAGAAGGCTTTCGTGCAAAGAGCTGTTTTGGAGAGGTTACTATTATGTAAACAACTGTGGCATCCATTTTATGCACTGTAATTGGCCAGTAAAATGAATGAATGTCATTCTGTTAACTGAGGTGTTGGTTACATAATCCTGTCGTCATTGTCCTCTGCATCTTCTTCACGACTCCCAAGAAAGTGATTACATTTTGCTCTAATGATTTAAATGATCCATGAGACTTTTTGGAAAGGGCATTCTACATTTTCCCAACACATTTTGCAGATAAGAATTTCGGGATTAGTTTCCAACTGGCTTCATCCCATTTTAAAATTATGTTACTGCATTATCCATTGGAAGGAGATATCATTCCTAACATATCCTGCTAATTCCTGTGATTATTGTAAATACTTCAAGCAGAGCATTCCGTGACCTTGTCATTCGTAGGGAACATGTCCAATTTTACCCACTCTCTCATCGCAGTTTATTCACTTCATTCCAGATATTATCCTTGGCAAAGCATCCCTTGAATTGCAGCCCTGCCTTCACGCCAGGCATCTAAAACAAGTTAGCGATGAGTGGAGGCACTGAAGTAGTGGCAAGTTTCAGCCTGTGACCTGTAGGGAGTGGTACTCTGCCTAGGCTAGATTTCAGCCCTCCCTAACAGTAGCTGTCAGCTGCAGGCATCTGTCACTCCTCCAGAGTGTCTGGTGGGACCACTCCAGCATCAGTCAGTGGTCCTCAGGCACATCCTGGGAGGGAAGGGAATGGAAGAAGGGTCTGTGAGCTGAGAGGAGATTGTCCAAGGCAGCGCGGTGGGGCAAGAAAGCCTTTTGCCATACTATACGTAGAGTACGTTTACCTGCATTTTATTTGGTGGCCTCCCAGAGCCCCTCCAAGAGTTACTGACCAGATGGAAGAAACTCAGTCAGAAAATGCATGCTTCAAACAAATTTTAACTAGTGTTTGTGAGGGGATTAACAATATGTTGTGGAGACCAAATTTTCACATCAGGATGTGGTCTACTGTTGAGTGTCCTTTGAAGTAGTTAAGCAAGTCACTCAGTCCTACCACAACCACAGCCTGAGTATCAAGACAGCGCAACATCTGACAGACCACCTTCCAGTGGCTCGGGCGCCAAATTTGTACCCCAGAAGCTATTTGGGGAGTGTTGTCTCAGTTGGAAGAACCATCGCACAGATATGACAGTGGCAGCCTAACTTGATCATGTTGACAGAATCAGATTCACTGACAGAACATGGAATCTGTAGTTTTGCAGCAGTACAGTGCCAAGATGTAAACATTTATAAATTGGAAAATACTGCTAAAGAAATAAATAATATAGTAGCATTGTTGGACTGTTCCGGAATTTGATGGTGGGAGAGGAGGTGTTCCTAAATCACTGAGTATGAGCCTTCAGGCTCCTGTACCTCCTCCCCAATGGCAGTAACAAGAAGAGGGCATGTCCCAGATGATGCATGCTCCCTTTGTTATGGTCCGGTCTGGAGCCCACATTCCAGGTCTTGATCTGGTCTGCAGACTCCGGACTCCGGGTCTTGTAGCCGTCCCTCCTTTCACCCTTGAGCCCAAGTAGTCACACCTGTGGATCATTGTGGCTTGTTTGGACTCAAGGAGGCGCTCCTGATGCCCATCGGCTGGCGGTGGCATCTGGGGGCTCTGGGACTGAGTTTGGGGGGGGGGGGGTTGTCCTACATATCTTGTTCCTTTGATTGCCCTGGCTTGGAGTTCCCCTCATTAAAGACGAGTTCTTCGAACAAGTCTGGCAGTCACCCTGGACCTAGTTCCCTTCCTATCCCTTGCCTCCGTTGGGCAAGCCTGGCTGGACTGCAGTTATCCAGTGGGGGACTCTGCCCCTTTCCATCCCTTGCTGCCAATGGATTGTGCCCTGCAACCTACCCAGGTGCCCTGCGACCTGCTCAGGCCCCCGTGTTCGTGCCTGGGAGGTCCGGGCCCTACCCAGGAGTTATGCTAGTGAACTCCAGGATCCCACCTTGCCTAAACTCTGACTCTCCCAGAACCCCGGAATCACCTTAAACGTCACATCCCTCACGCACACCACGGTCACCACATCTTGTCTATCGTTTAGTTGTTCCCGTCCTGCCCCTAGTACTTCAGTGCCTGCGTTCTGCACTTGGGTCCAGCCTCCTGTCCCTTTATGACACCCTTCCTGAGGCACTACCTCTTGAAGATGTCCTCATTGGGGAGGGTTGTGCCCATGATGGAACTGGCAGGGTGGACAAAACAAATTCTGATTTAGGTTAGAGACATAATTAGATGCACATCAGCTCTGGCAGGATCTGCAGGCCATCACTTACTACACAGCAAAACTTAACATCATGAATGGCTGTGATGCTTCACTCCTAGATTAACTCAATGCCTTTTAGGTGTGCTTTGAAAGGGAGAATAAAACTACACCAGTGTGAATCCCTGCAGCCAACATCAGAACATCTTTCAAGAGGGTGAACCTCGCAAGGCATAAGTGTATTTGGTAGGGCTCTGAAAATCTGTGCTAGCAATGTTCAAGGACATCTTCAATCTCTCACAGCTGCAGGTAGTGTTTGCCACTTGCTTCAAAATTTTCTTCGGCAGTTTAACGGGGGCACAACTGTGCAAGCGCGTGTAAGTCGGACCGTGAGGCAGCAGGAGTATTTAAAGAGAACAGTTTGTGGAAGTAGGTCATTTTCTTTGGCAGTTTAACGGGGGCACGACTGCGCAAGCACGTGTAAGTCGGACCGTGAGGCAGCGGGAGGACAATAGAGAACAGTAGACGGAGCGGGCGATGGAGTAGAGAGGGACAGAGTAGGAATGCTTTGTCTCCAGAGGTTTCGGCGAGCAGAGGCGGAGGACGAGCTTCACTCCAAGTGAGGTAAGGCCGGGTAAGTTCCTTTCAAAGGAGAAAGTTTCAAAAGTTGAGGCAAGTATTGGGTAGGTCATGGCAGCTGAGATCGGCCCTGTGGTTTGTTCATCCTGCAGCATGTGGGAAATCAGGGATACTTCCAGTGTCCCTGACGACTACGTGTGCAGGAAATGTGTCCAGCTGCGGCTTCTGGCAGACCGCATTGAGCGTCTGGAGCTGCGATTGGATTCATACTGGAGCATCCGCAATGCTGAGAAAGTCGTGAATAGCACGTTCAGTGAGTTGGCCACACCGCAGGTAAAGGCTACACAGGCAGAAAGGGAAGGGGTGGCCACTAGACAGCGTAGCAGTAGACAGGTAGTGCAGGAGTCCCCTGAGGTCATCTCCCTCCTAAATAGATATACTGTTTTGGATACTGTTGGGGGAGATGTCTCATCAGGGGAAGGCAGCAGCTGCCGAGTTCATTGCACCATGGGTGGCTCTGCGGCACAGGAGAGAAGGAAAAGGAGTGGAGAGCTATAGTGATAGGGGATTCGATTGTAAGGGGAATAGATGGGCGTTTCTGCTGCCGCAAATGAAACTCCAGGATGGTATGTTGCCTCCCTGGTGCAAGGGTCAAGGATGTCTCTGAGCGGCTGCAGGACATTCTGGAATGGGAGGGTGGTTGTGGTGCACATAGGTACCAACGATACAGGTAAAAAACAGGATGAGGTCCTACAAGATGAATTTAGGGAGTCAGGAGATAAACTAAAAAGTAGGACCACAAAGGTAATAATCTCTGGATTACCACCAGTGTCACGTGCTAGTCAGAGTAGAAATAGGAGGATATTTCAGATGAATACGTGGCTTGAAAAAAGGTGCAAGGGGGAGGGATTCAAATTTCTGGGGCATTGGAACCAGTTCTGGGGGAGGTGGGACCGGTATAAACAGGACGGTCTGCACCTGGGCTGGACTGGAACCAATGTTCTAGGGGGAGTGTTTGCTACTGCTGTTCAGGAGGATTTAAACTAATGTGGCAGGGGGATGGGAACAAGTGCAGAGAGACAGAGGGGTGTAAAATGAGGGTAGAAGCAAAAAGTAGTAAGGTGAAAAGTAAAAGTGGCAGGTAGGCAAATCCAGGGCAAAAAGCAAAAAGGGCCACTTTTCAACATAATTGTATAAGGGCTAAGAGTGTTGTAAAAACAAACCTGAAGGCTTTGTGTGTCAATGCGAGGAGCATCCGTAACAATGTGGATGAATTGAATGTGCAGATAGTTATTAATGAATATGATATAGTTGGGATCACAGAGACATGGCTCCAGGGTGACCAAGTATGGGAGCTCAATATCCAGGGATATTCAATATTCAGGAGGGATAGACAGGAAAGAAAAGGAGATGGGGTAGCATTGCTGGTAAGAGAGGAGATTAACGCAATAGAAAGGAAGGACATTAGCCTGGGGGATGTGGAATCGATATGGGTAGAGCTGCATAACACTAAGGGGCAGAAAACGCTGGTGGGAGTTGTGTACAGGCCACCTAACAGTAGTAGTGAGGTTGGGGATGGCATTAAACAGGAAATTAGAAATGCGTGCAATAAAGGAACAGTAGTTATAATGGGTGACTTCAATCTACATAAAGATTGGGTGAACCAAATTGGTAAGGGTGCTGAGGAAGAGGATTTCTTGGAATGTATGTGGGATAGTTTTCTGAACCAACATGTCGAGGAACCAACTAGAGAGCAGGCCATTCTAGATTGGGTATTGAGCAGTGAGGAAGGTTTAGTTAGCAATCTTGTCGTGCGAGGCCCCTTGGGTAAGAGTGACCATAATATGGTGGAATTCTTCATTAAGATGGAGAGTGGCATAGTTAATTCAGAAACAAAGGTTCTGAACTTAAGGGTAACTTTGAAGGTGTGAGACGTGAATTAGCTAAGATAGACTGGCAAATGATACTTTAAGAGTTGACGGTGGATATGCAATGGCAAGCATTTAAAGATCGCATGGATGAACTACGACAATTGTTCATCCCAGTTTGGCAAAAGAATAAACCAGGGAAGGTAGTGCACCCGTAGCTGACAAGGGAAATTAGGGATAGTATCAAGTCCAAAGAAGAAACATATAAATTAGCAAAAAAAAGCAGCACACCTGAGGACTGGGAGAAATTCAGAGACCAGCAGAGGAGGACAAAGGGCTTAATTAGGAAAAGGAAAAAAGATTATGAGAGAAAGCTGGCAGGGAACATAAAAACTAACTGTAAAAGCTTTTATAGATACGTGAAAAGAAAAAGATTGGTTAAGACAAATGTAGATCCCTTACAGTCAGAAACAGGTGAATTGATCATGGGGAACAAGGACATGGCAGACCAATTGAATAACTACTTTGGTTCTGTCTTCAATAAGGAGGACATAAATAATCTTCTGGAAATAGTAAGGGACCGAGGGTCTAGTGAGATGGAGGGACTGAGGGAAATACATGTTAGTAGGGAAGTGGTGTTAGGTAAATTGAAGGGATTAAAGGCAGATAAACCCCCATGGCCAGATGGTCTGCATCCCAGAGTGTTTAAGGAAGTAGCCCAAGAAATAGTGGATGCATTAGTGATAATTTATCAAAACTCCTTAGATTCTGGATTAGTTCCTGAGGATTGGAGGGTGGCTAAAGTAACCCCACTTTTTAAAAAAGGGGGGAGAGAAAAACCGGGGAATTATAGACCGGTGAGTCTGACATTGGTGGTGGGGAAAATGCTAGAGTCGGTTATCAAAGATGTAATAACAGCACATTTGGAAAGAGGTGAAATCATCGGACAAAGTCAGCATGGATTTGTGAAAGGAAAATCATGTCTGACGAATCTTATAGAATTTTTTGAAGATGTAACTAGTAGAGTGGATAGGGGAGAGCTAGTGGATGTGGTATATTTAAATTTTCAAAAGGCTTTTGACAAGGTCCCACACAGGAGATTAGTGTGCAAACTTATAGCACACGGTATTGGGGGTATGGTATTGATGTGGATAAAGAATTGGTTGGCAGACAGGAAGCAAAGAGTGGGAGTAAATGGGACCTTTTCAAAATGGCAGGCAGTGACTAGTGGGGTACCGCAAGGCTCAGTGCTGGGACCCCAGTTGTTTACAATATATATTAATGATTTAGACAAGGGAATTAAATGCAGCATCTCCAAGTTTGCAGATGACACAAAGCTGGGCGGCAGTGTTAGCTGTGAGGAGGATGCTAAGAGGATGCAGGGTGACTTGGATAGGTTAGGTGAGTGGGCAAATTTATGGCAGATGCAAATTAATGTGGATAAATGTGAGGTTATCCACTTTGGTTGCAAGAACAGGAAAACAGATTATTATCTGAACGGTGGCTGATTAGGAAAAGGGGAGGTGCAACGAGACCTGGGTGTCATTGTACACCAGTCATTGAAGGTGGGCATGCAGGTACAGCAGGCGGTGAAAAAGGCAAATGGTATGTTGGCATTCATAGCAAAAGGATTTGAGTACAGGAGCAGGGAGGTTCTACTGCAGTTGTACAAGGCCTTGGTGAGACCACACCTAGAGTACTGTGTGCAGTTTTGGTCCCCTAATCTGAGGAAAAACATTCTTACCATAGAGGGAGTACAGAGAAGGTTCACCAGATTGATTCCTGGGATGGCAGGACTTTCATATGAAGAAAGACTGGATCGACTAGGCTTATACTCACTGGAATTTAGAAGATTGATGGGGGATCTTATTGAAATGTATAAAATTCTAAAGGGATTGGACAGGCTAGATGCAGGAAGATTGTTTCCGATGTTGGGGAAGTCCAGAATGAGGGGTCACAGTTTAAGGATAAAGGGGAAGCCTTTTAGGACCGAGATAAGGAAAAACTTCTTCACACAGAGAGTGGTGAATCTGTGGAATTCTCTGCTACAGGAAACAGTTGAGGCCGGTTCATTGGCTATATTTAAGAGGAAGTTAGATATGGCCCTTGTGGCTAAAGGGATCGGGGGTATGGAGAGAAAGCAGGTACAGGGTTCTGAGTTGGATGATCAGCCATGATGATACTGAATGGTGGTGCAGGCTTGAATGGCCTACTCCTGCACCTATTTTCTATGTTTCTAAAAGGATGACTATCATATCTGTGCCCAAGAAGAGCAGGGTGAGCTGTCTGAATGACTATCACCTAGTAGCACTCATGTCTACTGCGATGGAGTGCTTTGAGAGGTTGGTCATGGCTAGAATCAACTGCCCATAAAGGACCTGCTGCAATTTGCCTATCGCCACAACAGGTCTACAGTGGATTAAATCTCCACCCGCCCTTTGATCACCCGGACAGTAGTAATACCAATGTCAAGTTACTGCTTAGCGTTCAACCCTCAGTTTTAATCAATACACTGGAAAATCTGGGCCTCTGTACCTCCCTCAACAACTGAATCCTTGACTTTCTCACTGGGATCAAAGTCTGTGTGGATTGGAAATAACATCTCCCCCTCACTGACAGTCAATGCTGGCATACCTCTGGGGTGTGAGCTTAACCCCCTGCTCTACTCCATCTACACCCACGGTTATGTGGCTAGGCACAGCTGAAATGACATCTATAAAAGTGCTGATGACACAACTATTGGTGGCAGAATTTCAGATGGTGACAAGGAAGCACACAGGAGTGAGATAGATCAGCTGGTTGGGTGGTGTTGCAGCAACAACCTTGCACTCAATGTCAGTAAGACCAAGGAATTGATTGTGGACTTTAGGAAGGGGGAGTTGAGGGAATAAACACCATTCTTCATCAAGAGATCAGCAGTGGAAAGGGTGAGTAGTTTCAAGTTCTTAGTGTCAACATCTCTGAGGATCTACATATTACCCAACAGATTATGTAACAGATCAATGCAATTACAAAGAAGGTGGCTATAGGAATTTGAGGAGAGTTGGTATGTCAGCAAGAACACTTGCAAATTTGTACAGATATACCGTGGAGCATTCTAACTGGCTGCATCACTCTGGTATAGAGGAACCACTGCACAGGATCAGAAAAAGTTGCAGAAAGTTATAAACTCAGCCATAACGGGTACTAGCCTCCCCAGCATTCAGGATGCCTCAAGAAGGCAGCATCTATCATTAATCATCTCCATCACCCAGGACATGTCTTCTTCTCATTGCTACCATCAGAGAAGAGACAGGAGCCTGAGGACACACATCGGGCAGAGTTGACCATTGATATTGTGTGCTAGCTGTCTAGATACCCAAGCCAGGGCAGTTTGATATGGAGAGCAAGCTGTTGCCCATGCAGCAAACTCCCCCTCTCCACGCATCAGATGAACCCAAAGGAATGGCAGAGGCTGATAGCTTGGCACTAGCAGCATTGCTGGAGTTTCCAGTCAGCATTGAACTCAAGACTGCCTTAGGGACTCCAGCTCCAGATATTTCCTTCAGGGTTTACTCCCGAAGCCTTCCTCACGAGTGGCTTGAGCTCAGTTTTCCTTCTCCTTGATGAGCTGCCAACCACGGTTTACGAGCCACAGCTGCCAGAAGCGACAGGTTTTAAGGCACCAGTAACCCGCCTTTGCCCCTTCTCCTGTTGGTAGAAACAGTTCTGCCGGACTTAGTAGCTAAGCCACTTGTGAAGGCCAGGAACTGGACTTGGTTGTCGGAGGCTATTTGAGGTGCACGCCATTGGGTGCATTGGGTGGGAGTTGGTCCCCATTACCACCCCCGCTATAACAACCTTGCTGCCACTAAAGAACGAATTTCACAGCATATGCTAGTGATATTAAACCTGATTCTGAATCCTCTGGAGTCTCTTGCAATCCTGTGCATTGGGGCTTCGTACCAGGCTGTGATGCAACAAGTCAGAAGGCTCTCCACTGTACAATAATCAGTATGAGTATTTGGTGTTGAGCCCAGGATAGATTCTTTAAGATGTTGATGCACAGAAATTTGAAGCTGCTCACCCGTTCTAGCACCGACCCTTCACTGAGGGCCAGTGTGTGTTCTTCTGAACCCATAGACAGTTCCTTTGTCTTGCTGATATTGAGTTCGGTTATTATTGTGACACCACTCAATGTGCCGATCTTATTACCTTATCGCCATCTGAGATTCTATCTACAATGGTGGTGTCATCAGTGAACTTAGCGATTGTGCGTGTGTTGTGGATAGTCGCACAGTCATGAATGTTGAGAGAGTAGAACAGTACCAATCCACACTGATTGTGTAAACAATGTGCCAGATATCCATGACAGACCTTGGGTAACTCTTGTCTACCACAGGGAGTGGCACAACAGTTCATATGAGGGAGGCGGTGGCCCTGAAAGTCCTGAACAATGACTCATAGTATCAGTCAAACACGGGCAAGTAACATTTACCACCTAGCACCCTCCCTCAGCTGATGGATTAATCCTTCTCCATGTTGAACAACACATAGAAGTATTGAAAGTAGCAAGGGCTGAGAATGTATGGACTGCACTGTCCATCAGCAGGACAGGCTAGTAACCCCACTTACAGGAGGCTAGCAGAGCTGTGAAGGGCAGAATGGCCAGAGTGGATCTGTGGCCAGATGGATTTGAATCAGCCTCCTTGACCTCATCTTCAGTAATCGATCTCCAACAGCAGCAGTACTTATTCGCTGTAACATTGGACATGGTGACTACCACATTGTACAAAACCTCTGTTATTGTGCTAAATGGGATGTCGTCAGAATGGACCTTGCATCTCAAACTGGGCATCAGTGAGGCACAGAAATGCACACAAGCACAAGCTGTAACCTTGTGCAGTGCTCACTTCCCCAGGGGATCAGTACTGGCTGCACAAGTTATATGTGAAAATAATGTGCTGCCAAACTGGTTGAAGCTGCAGCACAGGCTACACATCTGAGAAAGAGCAAAACATCGAACAGCACAGCACGGGAACAGGATACCAAATTAAACTAAATCTCTTTTGTCTGCACATTATCCATGCCCCACCATTCCCTACATATTCATGTGTCTACGTAAAAGCTTCTTAAATGCTACAATCATATCTGCTTTCACACTACCCCTGGCAGCCTTTTCCAGGCATCCGTCACTCTAGTCTAGGTAAACAATCAGAATCTTTTATCCAGGGCAGAAATGTCAATTACTAAGGACAAGGTTGGATCACTCTGGGAGGAGTCAGGGCTCAGGCAGAAAAGTTCCATTGCTCGTTCAACTGGCCCGGGTGTGAGGTTGGACTGCTCTGGGCATGAACTCTTTTGAAGAGCTTGAGAGTGGCTTTGGACTGATCAATGAAATCCAGGCCCAGAGTGAGTCATTGAGCAGTGTGGCCTAGGCCCAGAGCCTTCTTCAGTTGTGAGAGGTACCTTATGCTGTTTAGACTATATAAATGCTGGCACAGATCGGAGGGGAGAGCCGATTTCACTCCTCTCTCCAGGGTGTGGAGCCTTTTGCTGTTCCATTGTTGGGTCGACTTAAATGCTGGCCCAGGTGACTGAAAAGACAGGGTGCAGTCAGGATGAGAGCAGATTTTGTTTGTTCTCCGTGATGGTCATCTCCATGGTGCTGAGGCTATGAAGACTGCCCCAGATGCTGTGCTTCGTGCATCATTCATCAGTCTGATGAACTGATAAGTGAGGCTTTGGGCCTACTCTGGGCTGCTCCAGTGTTCAGATCTGAGGACTCATTTTTGCTTCGGAATGCTGTTGTTCACTTCAAATGTTTGCATGGTTTTTACTTTTTTTCTTGTACATTGAGTGTTGGGCTTTTATTTTTATTCTTTTTCTTTAATTTGGTTCTTTCGGGTTTCTTGCTTTGTGGCTACCTGTGGCAAGCAAATCTCAAGGTTATACATTCTTTGATAATAAATGGATTTTGAATCTTGTACTGCAAAGGTGATGGTATGAAACAACATCTTACCTGTAGTGCTGAAGATCTACACACCAGAACTATTGAGCTTCTAGCCAATCCAAGAGACCGTAGTGGCTTATACCTGACTGGAAAATTACCCAGGTATTGGTTTATTATTGTCTCGAACCAAGATACAGTAAAATGCTTGTTTTGCATACTGTTCATACGAATTAAATCATGACAGTACATTGAGCTGGAATAAGGAAGAACAATTACATTGCAGAATAAAGTGTAAAACCTACGGAAAAAGTGCAGAGTAGATGTACCCCAGGCTACTGTGGGAGGTGAGGGAGGAGATTGCTGAGCCTCTGGCAATGATCTTTGCATCATCAATGGAGACAGGAGAGGTTCCGGAGGATTAGAGGGTTGTGGATGTTGTTCCTTTATTCAAGAAAGGGAGTAGAGATAGACCAGGAAATTATAGACCAGTGAGTCTTACCTCAGTGGTTGGTAAGTTGATAGAGAAGATCCTGAGAGGCAGGATTTATGAACATTTGGAGAGGTATTATATAATTAGGAATAGTCAGCACAGCTTTGTCAAGGGCAGGTCGTGCCTTATGAGCCTGATTGAATTTTTTGAGGATGTGAGTAAACACATTGATGAAGGTAGAGCAGTAGATGTAGTGTATATGGATTTCAGCAAGGCATTTGATAAGGTACCCCAAGCAAGGTTTATTGAGAAAGTAAGGAGGCATGGGATCCAAGGGGACATTGCTTTGTGGATCGAGAACTGGCTTGCCCACAGAAGGCAAAGAGTGGTTGTAGACGGGTCATATTCTGCATGGAGGTCAATTACCAGTGGATCAGGGATCTGTTCTGGGACCCTTACTCTTCATGATTTTTATAAAAGACCTGGATGAGGAAGTGGAGGGATGGGTTAGTAACACAAAGGTTGGAGCTGTTGTGAATAGTGTGGAGAGCTGTCAGAGGTTACAGCGGGACATTGATAGGATGCAAAACTGGGCTGAGAAGTGGCAGATGGAATTTAACCCAGATAAGTGTGAAGTGGTTCATTTCGGTAGGTCAAGTATGATGGCAGAATATAGTATTAATAGTAAAACTCTTGGCAGTGTGGAGGATCAGAGGGACCTTAGGGTCCAAGTCCATAGGACGCTCAAAGCAGCTGCGCAGGTTGACTCTGTGGTTAAGAAGGGGTACGGTGTATTGGCCTTCATCAAACGTGGAATTGAATTTAGGAGCTGAGAGGTAATATTGCAGTTATATAGGACCCTGGTCAGACCCCACTTGGAGTATTATGCTCAGTTTTGGTCACTTTGCTACAGGAAGGATGTGTAAGCCATAGAAAGGGTGCAGAGGAGATTTACAAGGATGTTGCCTGGATTGGGGAGCATGCCTTATGACAATAGGTTGAGTGAACTTGGCCTTTTCTCCTTGGAGCAAAGGAGGATGAGAGGTGACCTGATAGACGTGTACAAGATGATGAGAGGCATTGATCTTGTGGATAGTCAGAGGCTTTTTCCCAGGGCTGAAATGGTTGCCACAAGAAGACGTAGGTTTAAGGTGCAGGGGAGTAGGTATAGAGGAGATGTCAGGGGTAAATTTTTTATCCAGAGAGTGGTGAGTGCGTGGAATTGGGCTGCTGGCAAAGGTGATGGAGGTGGATACGATAGGGTCTTTTAAGAGACTGTTGGATAGGTACACGGAGCTTAGAAAAATAGAGTGCTGTGGGTAGGTCTAGTAATTTCTAGCGTAGGGACTTGTTTGGCACAAATTTGTGGGCCGAAGGGCCTGTATTGTGCTGTAGGTTTTCTATGTTTCTAGGTAAACGATAAAGTGCAAGATAACAACAAGGTAGATTGCAAGGCCAAGGATCCATCTTATCTTACAAGTAGTCCGTTCCTGAGTCTGACAACAGTGGAGTAGTAGCTGTACTTCAGCCTGGTGATACATACTTTCAGGTTTCTGCATCCTCTGCCCAATGGGAGAAGGGAGAAGAGAGAATATCTGGGGTTGGTTGGGTATATCCTGTTTACTAAAAGCAGGACCAACCCAATCCAGAATCAAGGAGGATTTGCTTTCACTCCAGTTTTCTGGAGTTCGATCTGCCTAATGGGGTCACTTGTGTGAGATCCTCCTCCTGACGCCGCAAAACCTTTCTGTCATCTGCACGCACAGTGCAGGGGTGTGATGCTGTACTCTGCGCTTGCCCTGAGGTTCTAACAACACTGAAGCCACTCAACATTATTCTGAAAAATGCACCCCATCATCTTTATCAGCATTCATTCATTCCACCACTAATGTCATGTGTACCTATAAAAAGTACTGCAGTTATTTCCCTCATCTTCCCTGATGTCTCAATGTAAAACTCTGACCTGAAACACTAAGAAGGAAAAAGGCAGCAGATGGAAAGGAACCCACCTAATTTGGGAATATATCACCCATCTTTCATTGATGCCTGCTCTAAATCCCAAGAACCCACTGCCCAACAACACTGTGCATTTAATTCATTCACTGGAAGAATTAACATTGTTCATGAAGACAACTTACCTTTAGCTTCTCATGGACAGTTAATGTTGGACAGTAAATAGTGACCTTGGCAGTAACACACAGATTTTGCAAAATGATGAATCATCCTAGAGTTAAAACTGTGAATGCCTGGGAGGCCACTTTTAATGGACCTGTTTGCCATTGTTGTTACCTGAAATTGATCCTTAATGCCTTCTTTTATGTCTTTGGAACTGCTCAAAATTGATCAAACCTGTATATACTTGACTCCTGAGTTCCAGTTTCAGACATTATGGGCATTAAATGGTTAATCTGAAATGCCGATTGACTGAGATTGGCACACTACATAACTTTTTCCCAGGGCTGAAATAGCTAACACAAGAGGGCACAGTTTTAAGGTGTTTGGAAGTAGGTACAGAGGGGATGTCAGGGGTAAGGTTTTTTACTCGGAGAGTGGTGAGTGCATGGAATGGGCCGCCGGCAACGGTGGTGGAGGCGGAAATGATAGGCTTTTTTAAGAGACTCCTGCATAGGTACATGGAGCTAAGAAAAATAGAGGGCTATGGGTACTTTAAAATACTTTAGGTGTTTTCTAAAGTAAGTACATGTACGGCACAACATTGTGGGCCAAAGGGCCTGTATTGTGCCATAGGTTTTCTATGTTCTATAACAGGAGTAACACTTCTTTCTGCAGTATTTCAAACTCTTGATGATAAATCCTTGAATCTGATTTGCCTTTCTAATTGTCCTTCACACTTATTTTAATAGCTTTTACGCCCTTAATGCTCTTTGCCCATTTATCTCCCGATAGTTCCCGATACCTCTATCGATAAGGTATACTGAAATGCACTTGTCATGTTAGTTTGCATCTCCATGATTTAATTCATTTATTTCCTCCTGCAATTTTCTGATAATTTATAGTTAATAATATACATATAGCATAGCATCATTTGGTACTTTGACTATGCTTCCCTCTATTTCCAAATCCAGGTTATTATCCCTATAGAGACACCACTGTCTACCAGTAACTTAGTTATCTCTCTGCTTTGCATTATCTCCCCTCCACCCAGAAAAATCAGATATGCCACTTAGACTGTTCAAAATCCACTTTCAATTATATTTGTTTCAAATCCACGTGTTTAACATAAGGTAATAATCCTTCATTTGCTTCATTCATGGAATTGAGACTCTGTTACCCAAGTTAAACAGCCTACCTTTAGTAAATTGCACTGGCTGCCTACAAATTCTTTATGCTTTCCCAAGTTTTTTCCATCTTATTAATTACTTGTAGTCATTTACTGTCCTGTGACTTTCATCTGGTTGGGCCTTGGTATCTGTCTGTCAGCCTGTAACTGTAATGTAATGTAACTGTAATGGTAACTGTCATATATAAAGACAGTTAATATTTCCAGGGTGTATAAAACTCTTATGTCAAGAGTATGAGAAGGAGTTGAATACCTATGTCATAGATATGTAAAGTGTGTAACACCTGTCCCTACATCTCTGCCCTTATCCAAAATCCAGGGCCCTAAGTAGCTCTTCAAGGTGAGGCTGACATTCACCTTCATCTCTAAGAGCCCTGTTTATGGCATCAGGTGCTTTAATGTAGCCGCCTCTGAATTGGTGAAACCAGGCATAAATAAGCAATTGATCTGCTGAGCACCTGTGCTCCACATGCCAAGAACTGCTAGAGCCCCTGTCTGCCATCCATTCTAATGGCCCTTCCTGGTCCTATGCCTGTTCTCAGACTCCCCCACTACAGGGTGAAGCTAAGCGCAAACTAGAGGAAGAACATCGCATACTTTGCCTGAGTGGTGTGTTACTGAGGATGTGATTGGTAAGTGGGAGGCCTTCAAAGGAGAAACTTTGAGAGTGCAGAGTTTGTATGTTCCTGTCAGGGTTAAAGGCAAAATGAACAAGAATAAGGAACCTTGGTTCTCGAGGGATATTGGAACTCTGATAAAGCAGAAGAGAGATGTATAAAATGTATAAGCAACAGGGAGGAAATAAGATGCTTGAGGAATATAAAAAGAGTAAGAAAATACTTAAGAAAGAAATCAGGAGGGCTAAAAGAAGACATGAGGTAGCTTTGGCAATCAGGGTGAAGGATAATCCTAAGAGCTTCTACAGGTATGTTAAGAGCAAAAGGATAGTAAGGGATAAAATTGGTCCTCTTGAAGATCAGAGTGGTTGGCTATGTATGAAACCAAAAGAAATGGGAGAGATATTAAATGGGTTTTTTGCATCTGTATTTACTAAGGAAACTGGAATGGAGTCTGTGGAAACAAGGCAAATAAGTAGGGAGCTCATGGAACTTATACAGATTAAAGAGGAGGACGTGCTTGCTGACTTGAGACAAATCAGGGTAGATAAATCCCTAGGACCTGACAGGGTATTCCCTCGGACCTTAAAGGAGACTAGTGTTGAAATTGCAGGGGCCCTGGCAGAAATATTTAAAATGTCGATATCCACGGGTCAGGTGCCAGAGGATTGGAGAATAGCTCATGTAGTTCCGTTGTTTAAAAAAGGCTCAAAATGTAAGCCGGGAAATTATAGGCCGGTAAGTTTGACATCGGTAATGGGTAAATTATTTGAAGGAATACTCAGAGATAGGATCTACAAGTATTTGGATAGACAGGGACTTATTAGAAGTCAGCATGGCTTTGTGCGTGGTAGGTCATGTTTAACCAATCTATTAGAGTTTTTCGAGGAGGTTACCAGGAAAGTGGATGAATGGAATACAGTGGATGTATACATGGACTTTAGTAAGGCCTTTGACAAGGTCCTGCATGGGAGGTTAGTTAGAAAGATTCAGTCGCTAGGTATACATGGAGAGGTAGTAAATTGGATTAGACATTGGCTCAATGGAAGAAGCCAGAGAGTGGTGGTGAAGGATTACTACTTTGAGTGGAGGCCTGTGACTAGTAGTGTGCCACAGAGATCATTGCTGGGTCCATTGTTATTTGTCATCTATATCAATGAGCTGGAAGATAATGTGGCAAATTGGATCGGCAAATTTGCTGATGATACAAAGACTGGAGGTGTAGTGGACAGTGAGGAAGGTTTTCAAAGCGTGCAGAGGGATTTGGACCAGTTGGAGGAATGGGCTGAAAAATGGCAGATGGAGTTTAATGCGGACAAGTGTGAGGTATTGCACTTTGGAAGGAAAAACCAAGGTACAAGGTAAATGGTAGGGCACTGAGGAGTGCAGTAGAACAGAGGGATCTGGGAATACAGATACATAATTCCCTAAAAGTGGTGTCACAAGTAGATAGGGTCGTAGAGAGAGCTTTTGGTACATTGGCCTTTATAAATCGAAGTATTGAATATAAGAGTTGGAATGTAATGGTGAGGTTGTATAAGAAATTGGTGAGACCAAATATGGAGTATTGTGTGCAGTTTTGGTCACCTAATTACAGGAAGGATATTAATAAGGTTGAAAGAGTGCAGAGAAGGTTTACAAGGATGTTGCCAGGACTTGAGAAACTGAATTACAGAGAAAGATTGAATAGGTTAGGACTTTATTCCCTGGAGCATAGGAGAATGAGGGGTGATTTGATAGAGGTGTATAAAATTATGATGGGGTATAGATAGAGTGAATGCAAGCAGGCTTTTTCCACTAAGGCTAGGGGAGAAAAAAACCAGAGGTCATGGGTGAAGGGGGAAAAGTTTAAAAGGAACATTAGGGGGGGGCTTCTTCACGCAGAGGGTGGTGGGAGTGTGGAATGAGCTGCCAGATGAAGTGGTGAATGCGGGCTCGCTTTTGACATTTAAGAAAAACTTGGACAGGTATATGGATGAGAGGGGTTTGGAGGGATATGGCCCGGGTGCAGGTCAGTGGGACTAGGCAGAAAAATGGTTCGGCACAGCCAAGAAGGGCCAAAAAGGCCTGTTTCTGTGCTGTAATGTTCTATGGTTCTATGATTGCAGGAAAATTGAATGTTCCAGCTCCAGGGTAAACTGCATCCCCCTTGCCCTCTTCTCCTCTCCTGCACTCACCTTGGGCCCTCCCCCCCAATCACTGTGTTTCTTTCCCTTCTTCCACGCACTCCATCTGCCCATCACCCTACCCTTATGCTTTCCGGAAACTGAGGGTACGTTTATAAAGTAACAAGAAGTATGCAGCAAACAATTGGTATCTTTATCTAAGGGTCAGAGTGTCTAGTATTTGAAGAAATACATTTAAGGCGAGAGGGGGAATGTTAGAAGATGTGCAGGGCAAATTTTTTAAACAGAGAGTGGTGGGTACCCAGAATGCACTGCCAAAGGTGAGGGTTGAGACAGATATAGTAGAGGCATTTAAAGGCTCTTAGACTGTGACAACGTGCAGAGAATGGAGGGATATGGACAATGATGGATCATTCAATTAGATGTCATTGAAGCTGGGTACAATATCGCAGGTTGAAGGGCCCTTTCCTGAGCTGTACTGTTCTCTGTTCTATCATCCAGACTTCCTTGTCTTGCATCACCATCCTTTCTGTCACTCACCCTCTCCTGTCTTTCACCCTATCACAAAACTTTTTCACTCCCTTCCCTTGCTCCCATTTGTCCCGGCTCTGGTGGAAATTCATCTGCTTGAAACAATATCAACGTTTTTCTTTCCAGAGAAATTGTCTGACTTGCTGAGTGTTTTCAACATCTTCAGATTTTATTTCAGATGTCCGACATCTGCTTTATTTTATTTTTGCCTTATTAACTGGGTAACCGTGCTGGAAGCTGGGTGTCAGAAATTTAGTTTTTATGTATTTCCTGGTGGAGGCTGCTGAAAATCAAGTAAGATGTCTGTTGTGTAGGTGGGTGTCAGGTAAATGCCATGGATAAATGTACTGCTCTTAAGAAGCTGACGTCAGGAATCCCACAGAAATATTCCCCCATTAGAATTATTTTCACTTAAGACAGGTTTGTAAAATTATGGCTTGTGAATATTTGTGTGTGGTTTAAAATGCTGACTGCCAGGAAAAGATACGAGTTGTCACAGGCGTTCATACACTTTGTTGACTAAAGGTTAACATAAACAGAATATAATTCGTGTTTAGTACGCGTGAGAGATTTGTTCTTGGATGGCCATCTTCTGCCATTCACCTCTATCACAGTGTCATTAAATGAGGTTGGTTGTTGATGATTCTAAGTTCAGCTCTGTTAATGTTTTCTCATGGTTAAGCATTGTGGGGCTGTGCTCATCAAGACCTCGACTACAGCTAGGCTCGCACTTGGTGGGGGGGGGGGGGCGAGAGAGAGAGACTGACTATCTCCCGTGAATATAAATTTGGCAGTTGGTAGAGCCATTTCCTCACGGCTCCTGTGACCGGGTTCAGACACAACTTCGGCTGTTCTCCATTTGCAGACTGCACCCTCTTCTACTTGCTGCATGAGATTCCCCCTGCATCCCAGCGACCTGCCTTTAGAAGGTTAACTGGACATTGCAAATTGTTTCTTGTTTGTGTGTGAATGCGAGAATTCAGGAGGAGTGGATCAGAATGTGGGGAGAATAAAACAGGATTAGTGTAGGATTAAAGTGAATGGGTGCTTGATGACTCAGGCCAGTGACTATATTTATGCTCTGTGGCTCAGTGGCTCTGATCTTGAAATCCCCTCAACATCAATATGCTAATGATGATTGTTAATCGGACCAGTTGTAGAAATACAGCGGAGATTACAGCAGATAAGGGAAAGATATATATTCTGGCACGTGACTTATTTTGTGACTTTCCAAGACATTTGGACTCCTGGGACAGTTCATTTGGTTGCTGCGACAGCAGTGCAAATAAAACTGCTGCTTGGTCAACCTCTCTGAACCAGTCTTAAATTCCACTCCTTCACCACTAAATGACTAAATTGTGTGCTGTTTCAACAATGCACTAGAATAAACTTGCCAAGAGCTCTTTATTCATAGTTTCCAAACTGAAGGTATTCACCAACGGGACAGACAAAAGCAACACCACCTAGGAACATAACGAACTCTGAGTCACCTAGCGTTCAGTTTCAGCAGGTCTTGTTCTTCATTCAGTGCCACTGAGCCGTGAATTTTTTGTGCACCCCCCCCCCCCCCCAACTGCCTAATGGCATTTCATTTTCAACACAACAATTCAGGGGAAAAGTTCATCCCCTTAGTTTAACTGCTGACCAATATTTCAAGAATGGTTAAATGGCCAGATGTATGTACTTGCAGTGTTTGTGTGGATTGTCATCATTTATGTAACAGACAGATGTGGTTAACAGGGCTGTGCTTGCCTTTGCCATACACTCTAAACAGGAGTCAGGTCAATTTGCTGAATAATCTCAGAAATGTCCTGTGCTGCTCCCATTAGACAATAGCCAATAGGTGCAGAAGTAGACCATTCGGCCCTTCGAGCCTGCACCACCATTTTGAGATCATGGCTGATCAACTACTATCAATACCCGGTTCCTGCCTTGTCCCCATATCCCTTGATTCCCCTATCCATAAGATACCTACTTAGCTCCTTCTTGAAAGCATCCAGAGAATTGGCCTCCACTACCTTCCGAGGCAGTGCATTCCAAACCCCCACAACTCTCTGGGAGAAGAAGTTTTTCCTTAACTCTGTCCTAAATGACCTACCCCTTATTCTCAAACCATGCCCTCTGGTACTGGACTCTCCCAGCATCTGGAACATATTTCCTGCCTCTATCTTGTCCAATCCCTTAATAATCTTATATGCTGCAATCAGATCCCCTCTCAATCTCCTTAATTCCAGCGTGTGCAATCCCAGTCTCTCTAACCTCTCTGCGTAAGACAGTCCGGATATCTCAGGAATTAACCTCGTGAATCTACGCTGCACTTCCTCTATAGCCAGGATGTCCTTCCTTAACCCTGGAGACCAAAACTGTACACAATACTCCAGGTGTGGTCTCAACAGGGCTCTGTACAAATGCAAGAGGATTTCCTTGCTCTTGTACTCAATTCCCTTTGTAATAAAGGGCAACATTCCATTAGCCTTCTTCACTGCCTGCTGCACTTGCTCATTCACCTTCAGTGACTGATGAACAAAGACTCCTAGATCTCTTTGTATAACTCTTACCTAACGCTACACCGTTCAGATAATAATCTGCCTTCCTGTTCCTACTCCCAAAGTGGATAACCTCACACTTATTCACATTAAACGTCATCTGCCAAGTATCTGCCCACTCACCCAGCCTATCCAAGCTGACCTTTCCTCAGCTAAAACAGCCAAGCTAATGGAAGGTTGAAAAAACAGTATATCCTTCCATTAGGAACTTTGCAACTTTCTGAACTCCACTTCAAGTGCACCAGTTTCAAGAATAGCTACAGTTTCCATGTTTTCAGACAGCTTATGGTGCCATTGAACCTACTATCATCATTTATGGCTGCACCTCTTCTTGTCCCTTTCCTTTTACCCAGAGACAGACTCTCCCTGTCTTCGCCCTGCTACCACACCCTCTCCTCTGACTGCTTCTCTCTCTGCCTTTGGACTTTGTTAAAACCTGTTGGACGTACATCTTCCTCCGTTTCTGGAAGAGAATCATCCTGTAATGTTAACTTCTGTCTCTCTCTTTACAGGTGCTGAGCATTTCCAAGAGGTCTATTCCTCATCTTCTGTCTTCACCCCAGAACCTAGAACAGTACAGTACAGTACAGCACAGGAATGATACGCTGAATTGGCTGTGGCCAATGATACGCTGAATTCATCGAGCTAATGACACCTATTCCTTTCTGCCTGCATATGGTCCATATCCCTTCATTCTCTGCATATTCATGTGCCAATCTGAGCCTCTAAAAATGCCTCTATTGTACCTGCCTCCACCATCACCACTGGCAGTGCATTCCAGACACACACTGATCTTTGTAAGTGCACTTGCCCCGCGTTGCTCCTTGAACTTTTTCTCCTTACCTTCCTTCTCGAAGGAGGATGAGAGGGGAGAACAGGTCTCAGTGAGCCAATGCCTTTCCACCATCATCCACTTGGATGGCACACTCAGTCATCGCCTGTTCTGATTCTCATTACAGCCCACCCATTAATCCATGGCATCTATCCCTGACCTCCTCCTATTCCTCATCTCCGTGCTGTCCTTTATATCTGTTCCAACTTACTACATCCCACTCTACCCTGCCTCATCATCTCCCCTCCTGAACCCCAGGACTGATTTTACAAGTACCAGATTACTGTGCCTGTCATCTGTTTGTGCAAAATTGCCTTTGATTAAATATTGAAAAGACTGAGCCACTGCATGTGCTGTTCCTTCACCACCTACCTCATCCACCTCTGAATCTGGACAGTTTTGGTGACAGCTTTGGGGTGCAAGGCCAGTTCTGTTGCTCACAAGGCCCTGCATCTTGTCCACTGGTGGGATTGGAGGTCAGTAGCCATGTCAACCACTCATCAGTGGTTTAATGTGCTCTTTGAAAATGTCACACCATCTCTAGGTCATGTTTGGCTTTGTTCTATACACCTTGCAGTCTTGAATGTAATGGAGAATATAATGTTTTTAATTTGTCTTTGTTACGTGTTTTTTTGTGTGATGTGAGAGACAGAGAAAGAACTAGGTGTGGAAGAGAGTGAATTGAGGCTGAAGTCCTGATTTGGAGAATAATGTTATCTTGACAAGTTTCGTCTGGTCTTATTCCAATATTACTGCTTTGTTCTGGGACCTAGGATTCTCCTACTGTGATTGCAGGTTATTGAGAAGGTGCCTGACAACTTTCTGTCTGCATTACAACGGTATGAATGAAGTTGGGGCGAACAGGACCTCCCTGTGTCCCACTCCCAGTTGGAACAGAACCTTCAGAGCAGCTGGGGTACAAGGAGGCCAGATTTGCAGAAGTTTCCCTCCTAAATAATTCATGTGTCTGCTTAGTAGTTCACTGTGATTTAAATTTAAAGCCCAACCCGACCATGGTCATCTAGACCCAAATCCTTTCAACCAATGTGGACCAGATGTAAACCCCAACACAACTGTGCCCAGTCTGTTTCTGACACAAATTACCTTATTCTAAGCAGTCCAGATTGATGCAAACCTGACATGACTGTGGCCAGTCCACAACCTCCCGAACCCTAATCCTAATCCTAACACAACATAAGCTTGACTTCTCTGTGGTTTATCTAGACCAGACCTAAAATGCAAGCATTTATAATTGCTGACCCAACCATCACAGACCAGAATCCCACCACAGCCATACACCAAACAACATGCACAAAATGCTGGAGGAGCTCAGCAGGCCAGGCAGCATCTATGGAAAAGGGTACAGTTGACATTTCAGGCCGAGACCCTTCAGCAGGACTGGAGAAAAAAAAAGCTGAGGAGTAGATTTAAAAGGTAGGGGGAGATGAAGGAGAAACAAGGTTATCGGTGAAATCAGAAGGGGGAAGGGATGAACTAAGGAGCTGGGAAGCTGATTGGTGAAAGAGATACAGGGCTGAAGAAGATGGAGTCTGATAGAAGAGAACAGAAGGCCACGGAACAAAGAAAAGAAGGGAGGAGCACCAGAGAGAAGCAATAGCAAGCAAGGAGATAAGGCGAGAGAGGGAAAAGGGGATGAGGAAAGGTGAAGGAGGGGGTGAGGGGCATTACTGGAAATGCCCTCCAACCTAAGAGTGGCCTCATCATGACAGTGGAGGAGGCCATGGATGCACATATTGGAATGGGAATGAGAATTAAAATGGGTGGCCTCCAGGAGATCCTGCTTTTTCTGGCAGATGGAGCGTAGGCACTTGGCGAAGTGATCTCCAAATCTATGTCAGGTCTCACTGATATACAAGAGGCCGCACTGGAAGTATTGGGCACAGTATATTATGCCAACAGACTCACAGGTGAAGTGTTGCCTCACCTGGAAGGACTGTTTGGGGCCCTGAATGGTGGTGAGGGAGGAGGTGTCAGGGCAGGTATAGAACTTGTTCCGTTGCCATACAACACGTGACTCAGCATTACAAGCCCATCTGTATGGGCTCCACTGTACTTGTTTATTAAAGTAGTGTATTTAGTCATGAAGAGCCAGGTTGACATGATCCTAAGGAAATAATATTTTCCAAAGATGCTGCTGTTTATTAGGCCTTTGGCTGCTAGTGGAGCAGAGTGCATTGATGACCTCCCACCTCCATCGTCCAAAGTTGATGGGATGGTTGGAGTTCATCAATGTTTCTGTATCTACCATACAGGGGATTGGCCTATACTGCTTCACCAGAGCCCTGTTGGTCGGCATTACCCATTTCCACCTCCCACCGCGGGGACATAGAGTTTGGACTTTGAGAGGCAACTTTCCAAGGTAGACCTAGCCCAAATCCAACACCCACTATCGGGCTACAACACACACAAAATGCTGGTGGAACACAGCAGGCCAGGCAGCATCTATAGGGAGAAGCGCTTTCACTCTGTCCTGACGAAGGGTCTCGGCCTGAAATGTCGACAGCGCTTCTCCCTATAGATGCTGCCTGGCCTGCTGCATTCCACCAGCATTTTGTGTGTGTTGTTTGAATTTCCAGCATCTGCAGATTTCCTCATGTTTGCCCACTATCGGGCTGCTATGTTCTTGCCTGGGACAATCAGTGAGAGATCTGCTGTTGAGTCAACCTCACCTCTGGCTATTATTTTGCATGTAAATGGTATCAGATTTTCCATTGTTCCCTCTCCACACAAGCATTTAGACAGTAAACAGAGCAGAGTGGCACTGAGGGCACACCAGATTCAGTCATTCAGAAACCAGTAACACTAGTTTCCCTGGCACTGGAGCCTGCTCTGTGCTGCCTTTCCACTACAAACCCCTCACACACCCCCATCAATTGCCCTTTTCTGACTGTCTTTGCAGTTCTGCTACGGAGCTAGCTACAGTTGACAGAATCTTAATTTCATGTGAGATCAGCAAATCAAAGCCTAATTCAGTATGGAATATTACCTTCACTGGACTTGCTTGGTCTGTGAGTTTAATATTTCCAGAGATATCAGAGCTATGAGATATGGCTACAGTTTGGGCTGCTGGCAGCATGAAAGCAGTGACATCATCAGGTCCAGACTTTGCCGGGAGAGTCCATGTTACAAAAGTAGGGTGGATATTCAGGGTAGTAAGTTCCTTAAAGGTACTGATTGTTTGCATGTCTGAACTTGTCCAGCACAGGGTTCAACTACTCCAGTGTACTTTATTTAATAAAAGAAAACTGGGGAAATCATGACTCGTATTTCATTTTAATTTTTTTATGTGCATTGTCAGCTTTCTGTTTTTGTAAGGAGCAGATGCCGTAGTGTGAACGTGGTGGAATTTGGGGGTATATGATGCTGCTCTCTTTATTTTTCACCATCTTGTTTACAGTGTGTTTCTGTAGTGCAAGTACGAGAACTCCTGACAACAGAGGGAGACATTTGCCTGAGCTCTAAAATAGTCTACTTGTTTTCACTTCTCATTATTTTCCCATCAGTTGACTTCTATTACCCTTCTGAACAGTTCTCTTAAAACCATGACAATTTCCTCAGTTAGTAAAAATATTCTCAAACCATTGCTGGTTCTTTGGCCAAGTACATTCAATCTGTCTTCTAAATACAACTCATTATTTACTTTATTACAGTGCCTCAGGGTTATGTCAATGGCATTAAGTATTAGAAGGCATAATGATAATTTTAAGTGTGGGCTACATACGGTATATTTTGCTGTTCTTAAATTGTTGCATTTTCGGTAAGTATTCCTTGCAGGTGAAGCACTGTATTGTCTTACAGTTTTAGCGAAAGAATATCATTAAATATCAGTAGGAATTAGCCACACTGTGATGCACCTGGACACTTCCTTATGCTAAAGGTCTTCTCTAGCTTACAAAGACATGATTCATGTACCACCTGTTGTATTTGATATTAGGGACAGAGCAGAGCACACCAAGATGTCAGCATGTAGGATATTCCTGAGCTTTCTTGATAGCCCTGCTTGTACTGTCTATGAATTCCTCCCATGTGGGAGTAGCTAACTGAGTAGCTTAGGAACAACACTAAAACTACTACTACATCTTCTTTTCTTCAAGAAAAAAGAAAAACTAGCTATGTATTTCTTGTCTATAGAACTGTGTTGAAGTTTTAGTTACTGAAATTGAGCGATTTATCCTATTTATACTATTTATCCATAGTATGTAACTTATGCTCCTTACATAAACATAAAAAAGAATTGCCAACATTGCAACTGTCTTTCTTTGTTTTTTTTTAACGGTCTCTCTCTTTGTGGAGAGCACACCAAGATGCCAGCCTTACAGGATATTCCTGAACTTTATTGATAACCCTGCTTGTACAGTAAGTGAACTCCTCCCTTGTGGGAGTGACTGAGTGGCATAGGAATAACACTATTAATTACCATTACACAGCCCATACATATGGGCAAAATTTTGGAAGATGGGCAGAATGGTTTTGCAGGCTGCCACGTGAGAGTTTGGTTCACAGCCGTGTTTCCAGCAGGCAAGCTGTCTGGGTTACAAATAGTTCACAGGAACAGAACCTTGTTGTATGCTGCTGTGGACATGTACCATGGCACCTAGTTTTTCAAAGTGTTTGTTGTAATACTTGTGTGTGATTACAATTTCCTGTACAGAAGGGCTATTTCACTTGTATTCTTGCTGGGTAATCAAAACTGTACGAAAGAGTAATTTGCAGAACTGGTGTAATGTTGAAACAACAGTGTCCTTTGACTGTGAGCAGTTGTGTAAGATGGCCACTGGCAACTCTGCACTTAAACTTCACGGCAATTAAAAATTGGGAGGGCCCAGGTGGTTGTTGTTCGGACCGGGCAGAAAAATAGGATGGTTGTGGACTATAGTCAAACCATCAATAGGTTCACACAGCTTGACGCGTACCCCCTACCCGGCATCGCGGATATGGTCAACCAGATAGCTCAGTACAAAGTGTACTCGACAATAGATATGAGATCCGCTTATCATCAGCTCCCCATCCACCCAGAGGACTGCCCCTACACCGCCTTCGAGGCAGGCGGCAGGCTCTATCACTTCCTGCGTGTCCCATTTGGTGTCACAAATGGTGTCTCGGTCTTACAGAGGGAAATTGACCGGATGGGGGACCAGTGCCAACTGAAGGCCACACTTCCCTATCTGGATAACATCACCATCTGTGGTCACGACTGGCCGGATCACAACGCCAGTGATTTATCCAAGCGGCCAAAGCCCTGAACCTTACTTATAACAGGGACAAGTGTGTGTTCCGAACCACCCGACTCGCTATCCTTGGGTATGTCGTGGAAAACGGGGTCATTGGCCCTGATCCCGACCGTATGCGCCCCCTGTTAGAACTCCCTCTTCCCACCACTCTCAAAGCCCTCAGACAGTGCCTGGGCTTCTTTTCCTATTACGCCCAATGGGTCCCCCATTACGCAGACAAGGCCCGCCCCCTGGTCAAGTCTACCACTTTTCCCCTCTCTGCCGAGGCCTGCATGGCCTTCAGCTGCATTAAAGGGGACATTGCCAAAGCAACGATGCATGCGGTGGACGAGACCATTCCCTTCCAAGTAGAGAGTGACGCCTCCGATTTCGCGCTTGCTGCTACCCTCAATCAGGCAGGCAGGCCAGTAGCATTCTTTTCTCATACGCGCATATACCAAGTGCCTTGCACACGCATGAGGGATCACTGACGCCTAGTGGGCTGACACCTCCAGTTAGGCCGGAACCAGCATAACCACCGTCTCCGGTGCAATTACCACCGGCACCTGTGCAATCACAGCCGGTGCTACATAGATCGCAGCGACAGATTCAACCACCTGATAGACTTAACCTGTAAATATACTTGTAAGAAACTTCGCCACATGGGGACTCTCTTTTAAAACAAAGGGGGGGGGGTGAATGTGGTGAACTACATATACCTGTCTGGACACGCCCCCTGCTGACTGCTCCTGTGGCTCCTCCCACAGACCCCTGTATAAAGGCGATTGAGGCCTGAGCCCGGCCTCTCAGTCTCCAGGATGTAGTATGGTGGACAACTACTGCTTGTTCTTTCTTCCAGTCAATAAAAGCTGATATCTCGACTTCATGTCTCAGAGAGAGTTATTGATGGTGCATCAGGAAGTTATAGCTGTTGGCATCTCTGACTCCCCTTTACTCACTAACTCTTCAGATCCAGCTCCTGTTATTTGGTCTGTTCATTGCAAGTAAACCCACAGTGAGATAAATCAGAACGACTGATACACATGCAAGAGCGGCAAAGAGATACCTTTTCCAGGGTGATGGATGTACCGCTGGGCTTTCCTTGTTCACTGTAATAGTCACTGTAGTTATTTAACTGACTATAGAAGCTTTGTGACTGGTTATAAAATCTATCCTTTAGCCAAAGGACCACAGTTATTTATCTAAAGGCAAGTGGACAGGCGAGTGGAGATGTGAAGCACTGGCAGGTGTTTCACATCTCCAGTAACCCAGGTTTGATACCCACCTTGGGTGCTGTCTGCATGGAATTTGCACATTCTTCTTGGGATTACTTGGGTTTCCCCCAATTGCTCTGGTTTCCTCAAAGGTAGATTTATTGGCTGCTATCCTGCTATTAGGGTTAAAGGAAGATAAGTGAATCAGGATGGAGTTAACAATAACAGGGAAATAAATGAAGGGATGGAATTGATAGGACTACTCTGAGATCCAAGGTAGATTTGATGGGTCCAGTGGATTCCTTTTATTTCTAAGGAAATATGAGGAAATGCATTCTTGGACTCACCATCTGTGGCAGGGTACATTTTTTTTGTAGCAATGTATGGTCATTATGTGTTGGGTTTGGAGTGGGGATCTCTTCACAGGCAGGAACTGAACACCCATACTGTATGCCCAGTGTTGGTTGTATTGTATTTGGTTGCTGGTGTGTCTCATATGAAGAAACTGTGAGCAAATGGTTCAATGAGATTAAGAAAGCTAATGCACACTTGGTGGATTCAACTTCTGACTCCAGCATCACTTCTAACTTTTCCACTGTTTGTTCTTGTTTGCATCAACCACATTCCAAAAAGCCAATCTTTGGGTCATCTGCTTGTTCTTGCTGTCACTGCTGTTGCAACAGGAGCATGACTTCCTTTGACCTTTGTGCCAAGCTGAAGTGTTGGACCCTCATCCATTGGTCTGCTCACGGGATCCTACCTCTCACCCTACTGGCTGCTCACTTCCTCTATACAATAGTTTGGACAAGTACAACCCACAAGCTGAAATTACGTGCTAGTACGTGATTCTAATGTTGGATCCCATGATCCATAAATAATACCAACATTATTTGTGATAGTGACAGTAACACTTGAGTTTTAGCTTTATTACAAAACCAATTAGGGTCATGTCCTTCCCTTCGTCTCTGTAACGTCCCTCAATTCTCCATATTCTCTGGTCTCCACCTGGTCTGGGCTTCTGTACACTTCTTCAGTTTTAATCAGCATCATGGAGAGCTTTCCTGAGTTTTCCCTTCCTCAAAGATGCTCCTGAAAACCTTCTTCTTCAACTAGACACTTTGAATTTTGCTCCAGCACCTGCAGTCTCTTGTGTTTTGATTAAATTGTGTAGTTCATTGTCAAATTTTGCATATTCAGCTTCTGTGAACCTTCAGATCATTTTTCTCTTTGTAAAGGTACTGTAACAGCCAGTTATCACTTTTGATAGTTTCATCACTGCTATTTCTGCTGGGGGCCCACAACAGATATTGGCCATTAAGCCCTTTAGGTTTGTGTGTTAATAGTAACGGGGGTTGCTATTAACACTAAGGTTGATTTATTATTTTTACCGTCATATGCAGAGTGAAAACCTTTTCTTTTGCATGCTATTCATCAGATCTTGTCATATACCAAGGCACTGAGAAGAAAATGCAAAATGTAGCCTGCAGTTATAGAGAGAATGCGGAGCAGGCAAACAAAGAAAGTGCAAAAGCCAAGATGAGGGAGAGTAGGAGATCAAGAGTTCATCTTTTAACATACGAAAGGTCCATTCATGTGTCTGGAAACAATGGAATAGATTTGCCAGGGTTGGCAATGAGCTTGCAGACGTTTCATCACCAGTCGAGGTGATATCCTTGGTGCGTAGTTGCTGATGTTTCTCTCTGGGTGTCCTAAACAATGGAATAGAATTTGTCCTTGAATCTGGTGGAACATGCTCTACTGCCCAACAGGTGAGGGGAGAACAGAGAGAATGACTGGTGGGACGGCATCTGGTTGCTTTCCTGAGGCTATGGAAAGCTTAGACAAAGTCAGTGGAAAGGAAGTTAGTTTTCTCTAGAGTGGGACTCAAACTCAGCTCTCTCACAAGAAGCCAAGAACTCTACCACTAGATTATACCTAAAGTTGGCGCTAATGGATCCAGAGATTTTAAATTTACCATTTGATCTTTCTTTTCCATTGGCACATAATGGCACTAAAGAAGTTGATTTTGATTTCCATGCTATGAACATCCAAACTACAAATTGTATGTAATTTGTAGGATTAATAGAGAGAATGACACTAGTTCAGTGATTCATTTTTTAATCGCACTGCAGGTGTCTGTGAAACAGTGATGGTAATGCTAGAAATTAAATTACAGTGGGCTGTTGGAGGAGTGATGTTTCACACAGTGAAGGGTATAAAATTAGATAAGTTTTCCATAGAAACATGAAAATGATTCTCCTTCTATAGATGAACCTTACTGTTTTTTTAACTTTTATTTGTTGTCAAAAGGGTTTAGATCTGAATAAACTGTACAGCAATTAAATATATTCTAAGTACATTAACGTATTTAGAAATTTAATATATTTATTTTAAAGAGATGAGAAGACTTTTCCAGGTTTTTAGCTAGCATCTCCTTATGGTGACCAGATTTACATTCATTGAGCTAATTATGTTTCTTCTCAGTTACTGTTCTTACTAAACAATCATTATTTTAAGTTGATTTTGAAGTCCAGTTGTTTAGTAAAGTGTGAATGACCAGCTATATGTGTCTATGAGACTGGTATGCCTGGCAATCTCAATTTAGTTCCTAATAAACTTAGTCCAAAACCACTGCTGAGCCCATCTTCAACTTGCCCAAAGTTAAAGGCAGTTGGTTGAGGAAAGAAACCATCACTCTAGGGTAGATGAAGGGTCTCGGCCCGAAATGTCGACTGTACTGTTTTCCGTAGATGCTGCCTGGCTTGCTGAGCACCAGCGTTTTGTGTGTGTTGCTTGGATTTCCAGCATCTGCAGATTTTCTCTTGCTAGTGATTCGAGGGTAGTAGTGCTTTACAACATTTGGAATGTATACCTTTACCTCACTATCATAATTTACATAATAAATAACTGGGACCTCTTGAAGCCATTAAAGGTGAAAAGTAGAACACCATAATTTGTGATGGTCAACTCATGACAAAGTCTAATTCCAAAAGGAAACAAAAAATGTGATCTTTTACAGACAATGAATGTTTGCAATGATTGTCTCAGAATTGCTGGCACTGATATTATTGGTGGATCTAGAGATCTGTCATGAGAAATATGGAGCAGCACATAATTTCCACTTGCCTATGACACCTTTCCAAGCTACTATATGGAGAAGGTATGGCACTGCTTTGTTGAAATTATGTGTTGAACTCTTTAAGTTAATTATTATGGAGAAAATAAATGTTTTGAATCCCAGGTAAATTGCCATTGCTGTTATGTATCCAGTTGACATCTACCAATTGAACTAGTCTTGCCTATGCCCACCTCTTAGAAACATAGAATACCTACAGCACAATACAGGCCCTTCGCCCCACAAAGTTATGCCGAACATGTCCCTACCTTAGACATTACTAAGCCCTCTGTTTTACTAAGCTCCATGTACCTGTCTAAAAGCCTCTTAAAAGACTCTATCATATCGGCCTCCACCACCATTGCTAGCAGCCCATTCCACGCACTCACCACTCTCTAACTAAAAAACTTACCCCTGACATCACCTCCGTACCTACTCCCCAGCACCTTTAACCTGTGTCCTCTTGTGGCAACTATTTCAGCCCTGGGAAAAAGCCTCTGACTATTCACATAATCAATGCCTCTCATCCTCCTTCGCTCCAAGGAGAAAAGGCCAAGTTCGCTCAACCTATTCTCATAAGGCATGCTCCCCAATCCAGGCAACATCCTTGTAAATCTCCTCTGCACCTTCCACATCCTTCCTGTAGTGAGGCGACCAGAACTGAGCACAGTACTCCAAGTGGGGCCCGAACAGCATCCTATAAAGCTGCAACATTACTTCTTGGCTCCTAAATTCAATTCCATGATTGACGAAGGCCAATGTACCATACGCCTTCTTAATCACAGAGTCAATCTGCTCAACAGCTTTGAGCGTCCTAAGGACTCGGACCCCAAGATCTCTCTGATCCTTCACACTGCCAAGAGTCTTACCATTAATACTATATTCTGCCATCATTTTGGCCTACCAAAATAAACTACTTCACATTTATCTGGGTTGAACTCCATCTGCCACTTCTCAGCCCAGTTTTGCATCCCGCTGTAACATCTGACAGCCCTCCACACTATCCACAACACCTCCAACCTTTGTGTCATCAGCAAACTTACTAACCCATCCCTCCACTTCCTCATCCATGTCATTTATAAAAATCTCGAAGAGTAAGGGTCCCAGAATAAATCCCTGAGGCACTCCACTGGTGATTGACCTCCATGCAGAATATGACCTGTCTACAACCACTTTTTGCCTTCTGTGGGCAAGCCAGTTCTGGATCCACAAAGCTTTGTCCCCTTGGATCCCATGCCTCCTCACTTTCTCAATAAGCCCTGCATGGGGTACCTTATCAAATGCCTTGATGAAATCCATATACACTACATCTACTGCTCTTCCTTCATCAATGTGTTTAGTTACGTCCTCAAAAAATTCAATCAGGCTTGTAAGGTACGACCTTCCCTTGACAAAGCCATGCTGACTACACCTAATCATTTTATACCCCTCCAAATGTTCATATATCCTGCTTCTCAGGAACTTCTCCATGAACTACCAACCACTGAGGTAAGACTCACTGGTCTATAATTTCCTGGGCTATCTCTACTCCCTTTCTTGAATAAGGGAACAACATCTGTAACCCTCCAATCTTCTGGAACGTCCCCTGTCCCCACTGATGATGCAAAGATCATTGCTAGAGGCTCAGCAATCTCCTCCCTCACCTCCCACAGTAGCCTGGGGTACATTTCGTCCAGTCCTGGTAACAAATATAACTTGTATATTATATGTTATTGTACATATATATAAACAAATTAAAAGCAGTTTAAGCAAAAAAAAACAAAATATTGGGAATGCTGGAAATATGAACCAAGTATGAGAAGTGTACAGCAGGTCAGGCAGTATCTGTGGAGAGAGAAACAGTTATCACATTTTAGGCCAACGGTCTTCCGTTAGGTCTGTTTTTGCCGAAATGCAAAGGCATAAAGATATAAGTGCTCCAGCAGAGTGAGACCAGGATTGCCTATAGCTCTGGATTATGTGGCAAACATCACATCAACCAGCTTGATGTGGATTGGGCTTCCCAGTAAGTCAGGCTGTATGAGAGTGGCTGGTTTCCTTCTATATAGGGCAAATATGAGCCAAGAGGTTTCTAAGACAACCAACAGCATTATGGTCTGTTTTGCTAACTCCTTCTCTTCTAGTAATTTCAAGTTCTCAATCTCGTAGGATTTGAACTGCAATGTCTGTCTGTAAATGTAAGCCTCAGACATGTTCAATGAGTCCTCTGGATTACTATGCCAACTTGATGTGTCTGACCTTTTGTAGTAGTAGAACACAAAGAAACAAACTACCTGTCTCTTCAAGCCTGTCCATGATGCAATTTGATCATGTGTAGTCTACCCTGGAGCTCAACTCTTCCCCAATGCCAGATCTCCACAGCCCCAATCCCCACTTTCAAAAATATATCACATACACTTTAAATGTTCCAGCCTCCACATCTTTCTGGGACGGGGTATTCCAGAGTCTTATCTCACTCTGCGAGAAGAAATTTAAGTGATTAGCTTCTTAATTTATAAACATGTCTCCTCATTCAGAAATTTCCCTCAAATGAAAATATCTCAGCATCTACCCTGTTAAGACCTGTTAGATTCTTACTTGCTTCAAATGATCACTCCCCAGTCTTCTCAACTGCAATAAATATTGACAATACTGTTAAGGCTCTCATTATAGGGCAATCTTTTTATTTCAGGAACTAGCTTGGTGAATCTCCTATATAGTAATGCTACTATATAGTTAGGTAAGGAACCAAAATTGTGTGTAGTACTCCCAATATGGCTTCACTGATTCCCTATAGATCAGTATCAAAGCTTCCCTTTTTTTAAACTCTAGAGACTTTGCAGGAAAGATCAAGAGGAAGGTGTGGTAAATAGTGATTAGCAATAACTTAATATTACTTACTGGACCTGAAACAAACTATGTATTATATATTGGCCTCAGTTTATAAGAATGCTCTGATTGTACAAACAGTGGTATTTTCACAAACTTTAACACCTTTTATTTTCTGATTTGAGCTTTGAGTTTCTCTCTCTCCCCAGAGTTGCAAACACTAATTTGGCCCTCTTCTACACTTCCTGGTCTAAGGATTATGGTTGTCAATAGACATGGCAGAATATTAGTTGATCTTTTCACTCCACTATTCTGGCTAGTTCATATAAAATGCTTTCAGGCTTTCATCTGCTGCAACTGTTCAGTGTTCTGAGATCATTCTCAAATGTAAAGAAAACACCCAGTTACAAGCTGTCTACCATAAGATCTCACATTAAACCTTTTTCCTTTTCTCCTTCACTCTGTCCTCCTGTAAGTGTAAGATGCTCATGGAACTTTGGTTACCAAGACTAAATAGCTGCCTCTGCTACTTTCTTCCCTTCTCCTGTCCACCACACTGCCATGGACTTTGGTTCTAATTGTGCTTCATGTATTTGTGTAATTTGTGTTTAAGTTTTTCTTCTGAATGTTGTGTCTCTAATGTTATGTGTCCTTGAAGCTCCTGCAAATAAGTTTTTCGTTGCACTTGTACATAAGACAATAAACTCAACTTGACCTAACTTGAGCCAAATGTCTAAAATCCTCCTCTGCACTGATCTGAACCTTCATTTTTCATCAGTTTCTATCTCCTCTGGAAACTCATCCTCTTCATGAGACCACCACCTGTTCCCCAAACCTCTGAAATTTACTTCCCAAATCTCTTCTCCCATCTACCCCTACTTACTTTAAGACTTGCCTCTTTGACCAGACTTTGGTCATCTGCCCTTCTATATCCTTATCTGGCTTGGAACCAAATTTTGTTTGATAATGTTCCTGTGAAATGCCTTGAGATATTTCAACATTAAAGATGGTATATAAATAGACAATGTTGTTGGGTCTTGGATGTCTTTTAGGCCTTCCAAAGGTCACTAATGCAGTGGAGATTCTGCTTGATGCCAGCAGCTTGTTGCTGATTGGAACAGTCTGTTTACCTCTTCTGATGCTTTGTGTCTGTGTCCTGTTGACGAGGTGCTTTTATAGTCTGTAATGTGTATGTACTCAGAATGTTCTATGAAGGGCATAGGGTTAGCTAATATTTTAAAGCTATAGATGCTATATAAGGGTCAAAACATTACAGCTACTCACAACAGACGTGAACCAGGAAAGAAAGTCAGCTTTTCTGGAAGAGTTTTGGAATGTTTTAGCTTATTAGCAGATTTTGCTAATAACCTAATTTTGGGTTTAAGCACTTCCTTTCTTCCATGTCTGCCTCACCCCACTTGTCCTCTTTTAAAATAAAGATATTTGTTTTTTTTATTGTTACTTCCTGGTTTCTTGGCAAGGGCAGAGATAAATCCAAATTCTATGCCCCATTAATTTCGCCCCATGCCCCATTGTATACTTCGCCATTCATTTCAAGTATGGTGTATCCTTGAGTTAGATTACAATAGTGTAGTGGTTAACTTTACAGTACCAGTGATCACTAATTGTGGTTCAGTTACTGCTGCTATCTGAAAGGGGTTTGTACAGCACGTTCTCCTATGAACTTCTGGGATTCCTCTGGGTGCTCTGGTTTCCTCCCACATTCCAACCTCGTATGGTTAGGGTTAGTGAGTTGTGGACATGCTTTGTTGAATGCATGGCAACACTTGGGGGGTGACCCCAGCATATCCTCAGACTGTGTTGGTTATTGACAGAAAACAATGCATTTCACTGTAAGTTTCAATTTCTCAACACACAGGTGACAAATAAAGCTAATTTGATTCAATCTAAGCCCGTTCCACCAAAGGATTGGGTCTGCAACCAGCTGTTCAAGTGACTGCCCCGGTAAGGAAATCACCAGTGTCTGTAATCATTGAGTAATTTTTAGAGACACAGAAAACCTACAAAACAGCACAATATAGGCCCTTCAGCCCACAATGCTGTGCTATACGTGCTTACTTCAGAAATTACCTAGGATTATCCATAGCCCTCTATTTTTCTAAGCTCCATGTACCTATCCAGGAGTCTCTTAAAAGACCTTATCATATCCGCTTCCACCACCGTTGCCGGCAGCCCATTCCACGCACTCACCACTCTCTACATAAAAAACTTACCCGGCAACTTATCCAACTTGATGCTTTCCAAAAGCTCCAGCACATCCTCTTTCTTAATGTCTATATGCTCATGCTTTTCAATCCACTGCAAGTCAAAGTTACAATCGCCAAGATCCTTTTCCGTAGTGAATACTGAAGCAAAGTACTCATTAAATACCTCTGCTATCTCCTCCAGTTCCATACACACTTTTCCACTGTCACACTTGATTGGTCCTATTCTCTCACATCTTATCCTCTTGCTCCTGTAGAATGCCTTGGGGTTTTCCTTAATCTTGCCCACCAAGGCCTTCTCATGGCCCCTTCTGGCTCTCCTAATTTCATTCTTAAGCTCCTTCCTGCTAGCCTTATAATCTTCTAGATCTCTATCATTACCTAGATTTTTGAATCATTTGTAAACTTTTCTTCTTGACTAGATTTTCAACAGCCTTCGTACACCACGGTTCCTGTACCCTACCATTCTTTCCCTGTCTCATTGGAACGTACCTATGCAGAACACCATGCAAGTATCCCTGGAACATTTGCCACATTTCTGCCGTACATTTCCTTGTATCTCCCACCATGACAGCCCTGTTATTATTACACCTTTCCAGAATCTGTGTCGCTATCTGCTCCTTGATGTCTCTGTTACTATTGGGTGGTCTATAAAAAAACACCCAGTAGAGTTATTGACTCTTTCCTGTTTCTAACTTCCACCCACAGAGACTCAGTAGACAATCCCTTCATGACTTCCTCCTTTTCTGCAGCCGTGACACTATCTCTGATCAGCAGTGCCACATCCCCACCTCTTTTGTCTCCCTCCTTGTCCTTTCTGAAACATCTTAAGCCTGGCACTCTTAAGTAGCCATTCCTGCCCCTGAGCCATCCAAATCTCAGTAATGGCTCCATAATGAGCCATCCATCTCGGTAATGGCATCACAGCTCCAAGTACTGATCCAGGCTCTAAGCTCACCCGCTTTGTTCATGATGCTCCTTACATTAAAATAGACACGTCTCAAACCATCAGTGTGAGCATATTCCTTCCCTATCACCTGCCTATCCTCCCTCTATTTGTGAGCCCTCCACCTCTTCAGTTCGGTTCCCACCCCTCCAACTATCTATTTTAAACTGTCCGCAATAGCCTTAGCAAACCTCTCCACCAGGATATTGGCCCCCCTCAGATTCAAGTGCAACCCATCCTTTTTGTACAGGTCACACCTGTCCCAAAAGAGGTCCCAATGATCCAGAAATCTGAATCCCTTCCCCTGCTCCAATCCCTCAGCCATGCATTCATCCCCCACCTCACTCTATTCCTATACTCAGTGTCACGTGGCACAGGCTGTAATTCCAAGATTACTACCTTTGAGGTCTTACTTCTCAACTTCCTTCCTAACTCCCTGTAGTCTTTTCAGGACCTCCTCCCTTTTCCTGCCTATGTCATTGGTACCAATATGTACCATGACCTCTGGCTGTTCACCATCCCACTTCAGGATATCGTGGACATCCTGGACCCTGGCACCTGGAATGCAAACTACCATCTGTGTTTCTTTCCTGCCTCTGCAGAATCACCTGTCTGTCACCCTAACTATAGAGTCCCCTATTACTGTTGCTTTCCTTTCCCTACCCTTCTGAACCACAGGGCCATACTCTGTGTCAGAGGCTGTTGCTTCTCCCAGGTAGGCTGTTCCCCCCCCCCCCCAACTGTACTCAAACAGGAGTACTTATTGTTAAGGGGGACAGCCATAGGGGTACTCTCTAGTATCTGACTCTTGCCCTTCCTTCTCCTGACTGTGACCTACTAATCTGTTTCCCGAGGCCCCGGTGTGACTACTTGCCTCTCTATCTATTGCTCCTCTCTATCATCTTCTCACTCTCCCTGACCAGATGAACGTCATTGAGCTGCAGCACAATGCACCTGGCACAGATGTGGGAGGCTGGGAGTCTCCCGGACATCCCACATCTGACACTCAGTACAGAACACCGGCCTCACGGACATACTTCCTGTTTCTATTCCTCACAGGTAACTTACCTTGTCTCAACCCATTATCGCCTAAGCTTTGTTGAGCCAAAGCCCTACCACTCTGCCTCGGATCACTCTGTCGATGACCGCTCTGCTAGGTAGTGTCTCCCTTTTATGCCTCAACCTTCCCTGCTATTTAACTCACGGTTGGTGCTCCGGTTATAGCTGCTGATGGGTCACGTACAATGGAATAACGCTCTCTAAGCTCCCTTTTCAAATAAACGCTGCTGACCTGCGAGAAATTCCTCTTGGTAATGCTCTGTTGACGCCACTAATAGACCATGTACCTATTTTAGTGGTTGTGTTATATTCTGTAACTTCAAAATATTGAAATAATCCAAAGACAGACATGGGAAATAATCATAGGCATAGTCCGAAATACAGGACTAGCTTTTTTTTTCTCTCTCTCTGCCCATCACCCTGCCTGTTCTCCATCCCCCTCTAGTGCTCCCCCCCCCCTTTCTCCCCAGGCCTCCCGTCCCATGATCCTTTCCCTTCTCCAGCTCTATCACTTTCGCCAATCACCTTTCCAGCTGTTGGCTTCATCCCACCCCCTCTGGTCTTCTCCTATCATTTTGCATTTCCTCCTCCCCCCACTACTTTCAAATCTCTTAGTATCTGTCTCTTCAGTTAGTCCTGACGAAGGGCCTCGGTCCGAAACGTCGACAGTGCTTCTCCTTATAGATGCTGCCTGGCCTGCTGGGTTCCACCAGCATTTTGTCTGTTATATATATCACAGATGTCCATGAAACAAGAGACCCCATGGAATGAATGACAGAACATCAAAGCCCAGAAGCCTAACCCTCATTCACACAAAGCATCAACCCCCCCCCTCCCCACCACCCATTTGTGCCAGCAGAAGCATAGCCCCCCCACCCCTCCAACAGGCAAGCATCAGCAAAAGCCCCCTAAGAGGCCTTGATTCAGGGTCCATCTGAACTACAGTCCATAACCCAACAGTCTGTTTCTCAAGCAGATTCTCTGTCCAGCGAGGGAGAGGGGGGGTTACTCCTGGAACAACGAAAGCAGGAGTAAGCCAATTGGCCCATTGGTTTCCTGCTGGCCCTCAGAAAATGGTCCCAAGCAGCAATATCATCCATCTTCTCATTTCCCTCTATCTCTACAATTCATTCTCTTTTAAGTAAGCATGAAATATTAACCAGTGAAAGGCTAAATTTGCATCAATACACAGAGTGATCAGGTCTGGAATGCACTGCCTGGGGTCTGGAATGCACTGCCTCGGAAGGTAGTGGAGGCCAATTCTCTGGATGCTTTCAAGAAGGAGCTAGATAGGTATCTTATGGATAAGGGAATCAAGGGATATGGGGACAAGGCAGGAACCGGGTATTGATAGTAATTGATCAGCCATGATCTCAAAATGGCAGTGCAGGCTCGAAGGGCCGAACGGTCTACTTCTGCACCTATTGTCTATTGAAATGGAAAAGTGTAATGGGTGTATAATTCCCGAAGGTAAATGGAGGTTGTATTTGTGGAGAGGATGATGGGCTCTTCCTGCAGGGGAACTTTGTTATTATCGAGAGGTCTTGTCATACAAGGTTACCAAATTGAAATGGCTTTGCGGCAGAACCTCATGCCAGGCTTACTTCTGAGCGATCTGAGTCTGACAGATCCAATCAGTCTTGTCTGACAAAACACACACAAAATGCTGGTGGAACACAGCAGGTCAGGCAGCATCTATAAGGAGAAGCCCTGTCGACATTTCGTGCCAAGACCTTTCGTCAGTGCTTCTCCTTATAGATGCTGCCTGGCCTGCTGTGTTCCACCAGCATTTTGTGTGTGTTGTTTGCATTTCCAGCATCTGCAGATTTCCTCGTGTTTGACAAAACTAAGTTTAAAGCAGAATTTATTGCAGTGTTTTTGTTTCAATAGTGCATCACTAAATCATGTTAACTGGAGTTACAATTTTATTCATATTACATGAAAAGACTTGTTAAGAAAGTATTCACTTTGTCTTGAATCTCAACAGAATTAGGGAGTGAAAGGAAATGAGCTAATCAAAGGTGCAAACATATGGCTCACATTTCTGCAAAGTACACACTAACTGGCAGTGTGAAAAGGTGAAACAGCAACAGTTGTGTGTGTAAGGTGTTAGAAAGGTATCCTTTGGTGCAGATTAGTTCCTAGAAAATAGACCCATTTATGCATCGACTTCTGTGTACGAGATGTATTTTACATGTGTGAGATTGAATGGCCATCCTTGCAGGTTGGTTACTGACCAGAAAGAAATGGTCTTGGCCCACTTCATCTCAGTGTGCTTGATTTCTGCCTGATGTTCATCTGAAGAGATCATTCAGAGCACAATATGTTTTTCTCACAGAAATTAACCAATAAAGGTACAACTGACAACCTGTGTTGTTCATTCATGGCAGAACAAGGAAGAAACCCCACTGCAACTGTCTTAGGCCCAGCCATCTTCAGCGGCTTAACACACGACCTTCCTTCAATCATGAGTTCAGAAGTAGGGATGTCTGCTGATGATTGCACAATCTTTGGCAGTATTCATGACTCCTCAGATAATGGAGTGCAAATCCAAATGCAGCAAGACCTGGACAATATTCATGTTTGGGCTGCAGGTGGCAGGTAACATTCATGGTACGCAAGTGCCGGGTAATAATGATTATCCAGCAATCAGCACCCTGATAGAGAATGGTATTTACCATTGCTGAACCCTGACCTCCCAGTATCAATATCCGGGGTGGGGGGAGTTACCATTGACCAGAAGCTGAACTGCAGTAGCCATGTACACAATGCCACAAGGACAGGTCAGAGACTAGGAACTCACCTTCCTATTCCCTAAAGCTTGTCTACCGTCTTCAAGACTCAAGTCAAGAGTGTGATGGAACACTTTCCACTTGCCTGCAGAGTGCAGCTTCAATAACACTCAATCTCAAACAAAAAAGACATAACAGCTCATTTGATAGGGACCCCATCCTCAACCACTCACTCACTCCACCACCAATGCACTGCAGCAGCAGTTTGTACCATCCGCGGGGGTAACAAAAATTCATCAGGACTCCTTTGACAGCTCCTTCCAAACCTATGAGCTCCACCTCTACCAACTAAAAGTACAAGGGTAGCAAATGCACAGGAACACCATCACTTGGAAGTTGCCCTCAAACCTTATAATAAGGCCATAAGATATAGGAACAGAATTAGATCACTTGGCCCATTGAGTCCACTCTGTTGTTTTGTCATGGCTGATCCATTTTCCCTCTCAGCCCTGATTTCCTGCCTTCTCCCAAAATACCATCCTGACCTGCAAATGTATCACTGTTCCTCTGCTGTCACAGTGTCAGATTCCTGGGACTTTCCCCAAAAGCATTGTAGATCTACTCACATCTCAAGGACTGCAGTAGTAGCTCACCAACACCTCCGCGAGGGTAATTTGAGGTGTGAAGCCCCTGTTCCTTGAATGAGTAACAAACTATAGCAAAGAGACACATCCCTTCTTTATGGCATTAAACAGGTGTTGTAGACAGTCTTAGTGTCTAGTTGGGTGACCCATAAATAAAAGCAGAAGAGTGATAAAAATAATGAGGTGTCCAGATGTCAAGATAATTCTTTCTCTACATGTTTCCAGGCAAGTCTCTGAAAGCTAGAATGGAGGTGTTGGCAGGCAGTTAAAGAGATGAAATGATTGACATTTATTGCTTGGGGACTTGACAACATGAGTAAAGATGTCTTATTATAATTAGGGGTTTGGTGAGATTGCACCTGGATTATTGTGTACACATTTTGGCCTCCTTGAACAGAAAGGGATGTGCTTACCTTAGAACTAATGCAATGAAGGCTCCAGAAAAGGCAGATTTTTCTCTCTGCGAGGATTCTCTTTTGACTAGGCCTCAGTTCTCTGGAGCTTAGAACATCAAACAGAATGGGCCCTTTGGCCCAGAAATTATTTTATTTTCATTTTTATTTGAAGAGATACCGGGTGGAATAGACTCTTCCAGCCCTCTGAGCCACACCACAGAGCAATCGCCGACACCCACGATTTAACTTAACCTAATCACAGTGACCAGTTTATCTATCCAGTATATCTCTGGACTGTAGGAGGAAACTGGAGCACCCGGAGTACCCAGAGTGCATAGAGATATTCCTTAGGGGATGCTGGGATTGAACTGTGAACTCTGGTGCACCCCCCCCCAGCTGTAATAGTGTTGCACTAACCACTGCTCTACCATTGCGCCTAGTGTTGACCAAACTAGTTAAACTAGTAACTGTATGTCTAACTAAACTGTTCCCTTCTGCCTATGCACTGCTTATCTAAGAGCCTCTTAAAACCTTATATTGTATTTGCTGCTACTACTGCCCCAGCAGTGAATTCCAGACATGTACCATTTTTGGTACAAAAGTTGTATCCCACACATCTCCATGGAACTTACCTCTTCTCACCTTAAAAACATGATGTCTAGTGTGAGACATTTCAACTGTAGGAAAAGAGGTACTGGCTGATCATTCTATAGATGCTTATTATAATCTGATAAAGTTTGATCAGGTCTCTCCTCAGCTCTGCCACTCCAGAGGAAACAACCCAAGCTCGTCCTACCTCTCTTTATAATACGCGCCCTCTAATCCAGACAGCATCCTGCTAAGCCTCCTTTGCACTCTCTGAATGGCCTAACTGAGAAGTACCAGACTTTCAGAGAACAGATACAGGGAAGGTATTTTACTTGGCTAAGGAGTCTGAAAACCAGGCTCACAGTTTACATTCAGGAGTGACAGGAATAGAAATTGCTTAACTCAGAGGGAGTGAATCTTTTGCATTGTATAGTCTGGCGGTCAGTAGAGACTGATCTCATTCAGAGGTCGATTGATCTCTGGGTATTTGTAAATGGAGAAGGTGCAGAAAACTGGTGTTTGGGATGGTCTGTGAAGCAGGTATGGGGTACTAAATGATCCCCTGGTTTTATTTATTATAAGAATGTAAAGAAAAACCATCCAATCTCAAATTGTGCCCAGTCCTCTGGTTCCCATTGAAGCTGCAACACTATATATTGAGTTGCCTTGCTGTCAGTTAGTTTTGGATCAGTCCCTTCCATCCTTCTCTGTCGAAAGTCTGGCAGTTGGAGAAAGAAAAAAAAAATAGGGAGGTCAAGCAGACTGAAAGTTTTTGTCGGTTAAAGACAGACCAAATCGGGGAATTTTTCATAGACTTCTAGGGTCAGGATACAGTCTCGGCCACAGAGATACAAATCCAGGTGGATGCCAGCCAGCATGTACAAGGTCACACTAATGTCAAAACAAGTCATACCAGGAAATACTAAACATGTTAGTCACAACCAAGCAGTTGATTTGTCTGCCTGAGGATTTATCTGTGGAAAGATAGACAAAATATTTCTTGGTCAAAGTATATCCATTCTGTGCAGAAGAAGCATATTTCTGTTTTCCATATGATCATAAGAGGGAATTAAAAAATAGGATGAATAGGCCATCCCACTTTTCAAAAGGATCGGGGCCGATCTCCTCTGTGCTCGTTCCTCAAAGCCTTAATTTCCTTGATTGACATATGTCAGTTTTGAAGTCTTCCACACTTCTGTAATGACCAGCTTGGCTCACTGTGTCAAAACATCGTGAGTTCAAGTCCCGTTGAGAAATTTACTGGAGTACAAACAGAATATTGCACCATTCCAATGTCACTTCAGGCACGATTTTAAACAAATGGCCTGTGTAGGTAGATAGAGAAAAAGGATTTCAGTGCAGTATTTGAAGAGAAGCAAGGAGCTTCCCTAACTAAACTTACTTCCTGAGGTTGAGGTATCCAAGAACTGACTGACTGGTTATTTGTTTCAGTTGCTGTGTTTGCCAACAGATCAACAGTAACCACAACTCAGGAGTGGTTATTTCATTTCAAGGTGCTTTGTGTGCTTTGAGAAGTGACACAATGCTAGCTACATTAATATAAATTATTTCCAAATACGAATGTGTCCAACTAGGTGGTGTTCTCTCTCTCCTATATGATAGCCTCTCAATCACTTTGTGGAGCATTGTTTCTGTAAAATGAGGCATTGTTGCTTTGTAAGAGAACATTTTGAATTGATTAAAGATTAGCTTTATTTGTTACATGTACATTGAAGTGTACAGTGAAATACATCATTCAGATCAAGCCAGTAAGGATTGTGCTGGGTGCTTGTGTCTCAAATCAAGCCAGTGAGGATTGTGTCCACTAGGTCACCATGCTTCTGATGCCAACGTAGCATGCCCACGACTCACTAACCCTAACTGTAGGTCTTTGGGGTATAGGAGGAAACCGTTATGGTCACGGAAAGAATATACAAACTCCTGTGGGTACTGATGTGAATCGGAATCTGAATCAGGTTTAATATCACCAGCATATGTCATGACATTTGTCTTTGTGGTAGCAGTACAATGCAATAGAGGGAAAAAGTTGCAAATTACAGTAAATAGTGTAAAAATAGAAATAAAAAAGTAGTGAGGTTCATGGGTTCAATGTCCATTCAGAAATTGGATGGCAGAGGGGAAGAAGCTGTTCACAATTCACTGACTGAGTGCCTTCGGTACCTCCCTCCTGATGGTAGCAATGAGAACAAGACATGACCTGGGTGATGGGGGTCCTTAATGATGGACGCTGCCTTTTTGAGGCATTGCTCCTTGAAGATGGATACTGTAGAAGCTTGTGCCGATGGTGGATCTGACTGAGTTTACCGCTCCCTGCAGCTTATTTTGATCTTGCGCAGTAGCCCCCCCAACCCCCCATACCAGACGGTGATGCAGCCAGTTAGAATGCTCTCCATGGTACATCTGTAGAAATTTGCAAGTGTCTTTGGTGACATACCAAATTTCCTCAAACTCTGAGTGAGGTTATATATCAGTGATATATATATATATATATATAACTGGATGGCTCTGTAAAGTGATACACCAACCATTTTACTACCTTGCTGCCCTGGTACAATTAACATAAAGAAAGATGTCCCTATTGTGTTTATTGTATTTACTATTAATAGATTATATTATTTGAATAGAAAGATGTCATAGATTTACATTTAAAGTTAGTGGGACCAAATAGAGAATTTGGGGTGTTAATTCACCAGCATCTTGGCCCTTTCTTCCCGCACAACCCTTGATTCTGTCAGCATGGTGAGGACGAGAAATTTGGCAGCCTCATTGTGGATGGTATTTGCAAAGTTCTGGAAAAGGATGTAGTGGTCCTTGTTGAGGTTTGCTCCCAAGCAGCTGCATAAGGAGGGGGGGGGGCTCTCCAAACCATGGGCTGTCCCCACGGGCAGATACTGACATAAACACCAAGTGTTGCTGGTGTTTGTCAACTTGATGAAAGAAATACTTTGATCTGTCTGGAAGTTGTTGGTCTTCCAGTACCATAATATGTCCACAAAGCAGGGGTTCCCAACCCGGGGTGCACAGACCCCTCTGTTAATGGTTGGGGTCCGTGGCGTAAGAAAGGTTGGGAAGCCCTGCCCTAAGAGGATGCTGCTGAGTGATGGGCTCAGGAGCACATTACTGATTTGTTTAGTTTTATTTAGAGATAGAGTTCAGTAACAGGCCCTTCCAGCCCAATGAACCCATGTCACCCTGTTACATCCAATTAACTCATGTATGTCTTTGGAATGTGGGAGGAAACCAGAGCTCCTGGAGGAAACCCACACAGTCACGGGAAGAGCATAGAAACCCCTTTGCAAACAGCAATGGGAAAGGTACCCGTTAGTCTCAGACACTATGAAGCTTTACTCTGACTGCTACGGTGTGGTGCTGCCCTTACATGTGAGGGATGTGCCAGAGCTCTGTGCAGCCAATACAAAGTCTCCTGGGGAAGGGCTACAGTTTAAAGTTCTGCTGAGGAGGAGATGGGTCCTGTATAACAGCCAGACATGAGGGATGTGATGTTAAAAGAGGCCATGATTGCCATTGGTGCTTTATACATAGAATTAATTTGATGGCACTCCGAATGCCTATATCTAACCTGTTGGGAGTAATGATCCAATAATACAACGACTGTTTAGACGGGACAATGCTATGCATGTCTAGCAACAAACAATCTGCTGGAGGTCGGGCAGCATCTGTGGGGTGGGGGAGGGGATTGGTACATAGAATATAGTAACCTACAGACCCTTTGGCCCACAATGTTGTGCCGACCATGTAACCTACTCTAGAAACTGCCTAGAATTACCCTAAACACAAAGTACACTGCAGATGCTGGGGTCAAAGCAACATGTACAACAAGCTGGAGGAACTCAGCAGGTCAGGCAGCATCCGTAGAAACGAGCTGGTGTTGCTAGAATTACCCTACCGTCTAATCCTCTATTTTTCTAAGTTCGTAAAAGACCCTATTGTATCCGCCTCCACCACTGTCGTCGGCAGTGCACCCACCACTCTGTGGGTGAAAATTAGAGTTTTAAAGTTGTGTAGGTTGGTTCAAGATCTGAATGTTTGAAGGGAATTCCTCGAACCTCGAAGTGTGTGTATATACTGGTGGAAAATACACAGCTTATTGAATGTAAAGAAAACCACGTGGTGTATTGTTGAATATATTTTCATGAATAAAGTTCAGTTTTGAAATTTAAAAAGAAGACTCTGGATTATGTCAGCTTCAGTAAAACAGAGATTCAGGTGGAGAATCAAACTGGCAGCTGACACAAAGCTGTCCAGTAGTGTTTCCAGTGAAGAAGAAATTCTATCCCCTATTTCCGCATAACGCAAATTCGAGTTACGGAGTAACAGATTCCGAAGTTGCATGTGGACCTTGATTGGTGACAGAGTTGTACGTGTCCTGACGGGTACCTCCTATAATGGGGAAGCCTGAATATAGTCAAGGGATATTTCAGGTTCCTTGTACCGAAATGAATTGTGCACCAAATACTTTCTAATTTTAACAGCGCTGTGAACGGCACAGTGCAGTCCAGGAGTTGTAAGCTATCAGTCTCTATTAAATCCTATTAAAAATGCTGAAAGGAGTTTCTCTGGCAAAACTTGGCACACTTTGCAGCTGGTGATAAGTTTAAATGCATGCTGAGTGAAATGTTAGAACCTGAAGACTTGGCTCCATTTTTTCATTATTACTTGTTTTTGGGCATTGTCGTGTTTCAATGTTCCGACCGCTCCTACCTTATATTCTTGTTTTTCTGGAGTAGATTTTTAGTTTCCGTAGCGCCTAAGGCTGTGATTAGAACCATTTAGTGTTGATAGTTTAACACTACAGCCACCCGTGCAGACTGAAGGAAGTGCTGTATGCAGTCAAGGTACAGTCAAACGCTAATTATATAGAAAGCTTGGTATTGATTGAAATGAGGATAGTGTGGTAGATTAATATACTACACAAGGTAGTTACAATCTGTTTCACTGTTAAGATAATACTATTTATTCCACTGCTGTATGTTTAATCTTTTGGGCTGATTTTTTACAAAACAGGATTTGTGTAATTCTGCGATGCTGTCAGTCAGAAAGTTCAATTAGTTCGATGTTTTTAATATCATTGCCGATACAGTTGCGTTATTGTTCTGTTCAACCTGAAACGATGGAGTGGCCGGAGGAGGTGGTGGTAGTGAAATTTCAACCTCTCAGTTATTAATTGCCTGGATGAAGCCTTGTTAATTGTACAAGTAAACAAACCAATGGTGTTAGTACTGGCATTTGGATAGTTCCTGAAGCATGTTGACAAGACATGCAGTGAATTGTTTATAGGATATATTTTACATAGGTAAACATTGTAGGTCACCGTTCTACACAGTAAGATCTATAAAATAGAAAACAGAGTGTATCTGTTTCTGAAAAAGTTTGTTGAGAAATGATGGTTAGCCTGGGAATTTAGGAAGTGCCTGACTGTTGTTATAGAGATGATGAATAGCTAATTCCTGAAAGAGGCTCCAGAATCCAGCGTCTTTTTGATCCAGAAGAGTACACGATCATGAGATTCAAACCAACACCTTCTACCATGGAGGGGAAGAGCTCCGAGTACTTGGGCCAAGGTGATGGTTGCCATAAGGAGAAACTTTCCAAGCTCCCAAAGCACTGGGATATTGTTGGTATTCTTTGTGAGCAACATGCCCAGTATGTTCAGATATGCGCTTGCATCTGGTATGGTCCAGACAGGGGCTTGGGTCTCAGAAAACAAAACGTTTTAAACTCAATAATAAGATGCTCAAATTGTAATGCTCTGAAGTTTTGGTTGGCATTCTGCCTAAATCGGGTCTTGTTTTTGGACACTTCCACCATTATCTTCCTCTATAAAGAATGATATTTGAAACACAACTTTAAATTAACCTGAAATGTTATGTTACAGGCTGACAAATATGTATGTGAAAGTTTTTACTGACAGTCATTTTAAAAGTAATTTTTTTGTTTATAATCTTTAATCGCTGCTTAGTGAACCACATGATAAAGCCAATCCAGATAAGTTGAGTAGTTGGCATCAAGGAATGCTTTGTTTCTTGCAACCAAACAACACAGTGTGAACTTTGAGCTCTGCCATCTCACCAGAAATACTGTACAAGCACTGAGCAACTGTGCACATGAGCCTGTCAGGATTATCAGTCTTTGCTATGCATAACCTGCAATCACACAGCCTCCAATACCACATCACACCCTGCAACACTCCTTTGCAAGCTCTCATTTTTGCCAGGTTAGTTGCTAATTGTAATAACTTTAATTAGCAGCAGATCTGTTTCAAGTAGTTTTGTCAAATAATTGGCAGTCAGCAAGCAAAACTAGACTCTTATTTGCATATTTTGTAGCTGTGTCTAACCTGCAGGTACATTTGCAGGTGCATAGTTTGTGTTAGTGAGCCCTGATTTGCTGCTTCAAGCCTTGAATTCACAGCTAAAAATAAATAATCCCAAAGCATAGAGAAACGAAACCCACTGCACACAGAAAGGAAGAGCGAAGCAACAGCAAATTGCCAGCCAGCAGTGCCTAGGCATTATGGGTATTGCTTCAGGACAAAAATAGTATTAGTGATGTAACAGCAGCTAGAGTACTCCATGTCTGTGTGAAAGCAAAAGGAACACAACTGGAGATTAACTGTTTGAATATTTATTCTTGTTTTTTTCTCTCTTGGGGAAAACATTTACACAGAGGATGGAAGTTGGAAATATTAACAAGTAGCACAATGTGGTTATGTGTCTCATGTTAACTCCATTAAACCTGGTACTACATTTTCTGTTTTTTGTCCCAGTCATGTGCGCAAAAGCTGCAGTGTGAATGTAGCAATTTCAAGAGTCGTTTTGTTAGTCGTTTTGGGGAAAACTACCCAATGGACTCTACAAATATTATAAGGAAACCTGGTCTTAACTGGGTTGCAGGAGGACTGAAGTTCAATCCTACTTTTGATAGATTCTTTTTAACTGCTTATTTCGAGTGGTCACTGCTTTCCCCGTAGACCCACTTGATGGATTCTACGGCATTATCTCCACATCTACTCCCCCATCTCTTCCATTCTGTGATCCAGCAATACCAGGACTGTTTTGTTACTACCCAGAATTGTCCTTCTATTCCACCACCCGCTCTCCCATTCCACGGCAAACTCCTCTCTTGTCTGCCCACCCAACCCCCATCCAATAATCATCTCTTCTCCACAGTTGCATTTCTTCCATATCTCAGCCATTGTGCTTTCTCTCTGTTGTCCATGAAGTGTAGGGATCCAGGTTGGGCTAGATCACTGTAATGTGGCTTTGTCTACTTCTGGCTGAGGACTCATCTTCTGGACCAAAGCAAGTGGTTCTTGTCTCTGTACTGAGAATAGCATGAGGGTTTGGTCACACTGATCAGGGTTGGGGTGGGGGGGGTGGCACAGAGGCGGGAGCATCAGACCGAGACCATCTTATGAGCAGAAGGGATTTTAGTTGAGGTGCATGAGATACAAGGGGGGAGGGTTGATAGGAATATCTCATCAGTTTCACTGATTTCTGCAGACTATTCAATGTCTAATCCTGTGCAATTGGGAATCCTCTCCTCCAGATGATTAGTCTATAGGCATGATAATTACCTGTTACCTTCTCCTACGGGGGAGAGGACGGATATTGGTGAGTGCGTTCAACTGCGTGTAAAGGTTACTCATGTTGGAATGGATGGAACTGTATGGAACGTGTGAGCATTGGAGTGGTGATGAGTGTGTAACCATTATACTGAAGTTGTTGGAGATTCAGGTATTTGGCCCTTCCTCTGTGATCTTGACTGCATTTGTGAGGTTGTAAAGCTGTCGCCTGAGTGGCGGCTGCCTTTCTTTTGTTCGGTTGCTCTGTACCAGAAAGGGGAGAGCCTGCTGCTGCGTCTGGGCCTGGAGAGTATTGTCTAGGATTTTTTCTGCATTTTGGATGTGGACTTTGGACTGTAGACTCTAATTTTCAGTTTTATAGTTTATATATTCTGTGTTTTTCACCTGATCTTCTCAATTTATTTTTGTGCATGAGGAGGGACTTGGGAGCCAAGATGCCTGATCTGTTTTGTTTGTTTTTTTGTGCAGGGAGGAGTGGGGGGGTCAATGTGCTTGCTTCATTTTTGTTTGTTGTGTGGCGAGGGGGATTTGAGGGTTAATGTGTCTGATATGTTTTACTCTGTTTTTGTGTGGGGTGGGGGGATTTGAGGGTTAACGTGCCTGATCCGCTTTGCTCACTTTTTGTGTGGGGAGTTGGGGGGGTGATTTGGGGGTTGATGTGCCTGTTCTGGTTTTGTTCTTTTTTTGTGTGGGGAGGTGGCATTTTGGGGTTGATGATTGTGCTGCCTTTCCTTTCTTTTTCTTTCTTGGCTTTGTGGCTAACTGGAAAACTGAAGAATTTCAGAGTTGTATACTTTGATAATAAATTAACCTATGAACCAAGAGGATGGTATTCCCAGCATTCACCTTCTTCTATTCCCTCATCATTTAACTTCTTGGTCTCCTTGTCAAAGGTGAGGAACTCATTCATGCTCTTTGCATCCAAGATATTCTGGTTAACTCAACTGAAACAGGGTACCTACTCCCTGATCAGCCCTGCCACCTTCTACAGCAGCAAAAACTTCACAATGACGGAGAGTGGTGCTTAGATGCAGTACACATCTCCCCTTTAAGAGCAGCAAGCCCAGAATGTTGGTTGGTTTCAGCCAGTGAAAGAATGTGTGAAATGATTTGTGTTGAATTTGCATGGATGAAGAAAAACATCATGATTCACAGCTTTCCACAAGTGCACAGATGGAAAGCGTGCAACGACACAACCCGAGCCACTGCAATGTGAAGGTGCAGGGCCATTTTAGACCAAGCTGTAACAAAATTTTCAGCTATTGCGTGGAGTTGACTGCTCACGTGTTAGTGGGACCAAATAATGTGGAAATACTGTCAGATATTCAGATTTAAAGCAGAGAGATGACACCTTTTAGATGTTCTAAAGTACAAAACATCCAATATTTTGAAGTGCAGGCACTTTAGTTATGAGTGGCCCAAAACAACAAATGATATTAATGACATTTATTCTACATTATGTAGCATTGATTGAAAGCTATAACAGTAATTGTGGTCAGAATGGATGCCTGCACTTTGTAAGTGAAACCTACAGTGCCTATAAAAAGTGTTCACTCCCTCCCCCCGCCAGAAGTTTTCATGTTTTACAACATTGAACCACAGTGGATTTAATTTGGCTTCTTTGACACTGATAAACAGAAAAAGAATCTTTCGTGTCAAAGTGAAAACAGACGTCATCAAAGTGATCTAAATTAATTACAAGTATAAAACACAAGATAATTGTTCGCTTAAGTATTCACCCTCTTCAAGTCAGTATTTAGTAAATGCACCTTTGGCAGCAATTATGGCCTTGAGTCTGTGTGGATAGGTCTCTATCAACTTTGTGCATCTAGACACCACAATTTTCTTCTTTTCAAAACTGCTCAAGCTCTGTCAGATTGCTTGGGGATCATAAGTGAAGAGCCCCTTTCAAGTCCAGCCACAAATTCACAATTGGATTAAGGTCTGAACACTGACTTGGCCACTCCAGGCCATTAACTTTATTGTTTTTAAGCTGTGTAGCTTTGGCTTTATGCTTGGAGTCATTGTCTTGCTGGAAAATACATCTTCTCCAAGTTACAGTTCTCTTGCAGACTACATCTGGTTTTCCTCCAGGGTTTCCCTGTATTTTACTGCATTCATTTTACCCTCTACTTTCATGAGCCTTCCAGGGCCTGCTGCAGTGAAACATCCCACAGCATGATGCAGCTACCACCATGCTTCACGGTAGGGATGGTGTATTTTTGATGATGTGCTGTGTTTGGCTTATGCTGATGTTCAAAAAACTCAATTTTGGTTTCACCAGACCATAGAACCTTCTTCCAGCTGACTTCAGAGTCTCCCAAATGCCTTCTAGCAAACTCTAGCCAATATTTCATGTGAGTTTTTCTCAACAGTGGCTTTCTCTTTGCCACTCTTCCATAAAACTATGACTGGTGAAGCACCCAGGCAACAGTTGTTGTATGCACAGTCTCTCGCATCTCAACCACTGAAGTTTGTAATTCCTTCAGAGTTGACTTAGGTCTTGGTGGCCTCCCTCACTAATCCCCTTCTTGCACGGTCATTCAGTTTTTGATGACAGCCTGCTCCAGGCATCTCACCTCTCCCGGAAGTTCCAGGAGTCTCCAGCATACTGATAGCGGCTCCCTGAAGCCTACAAATTATATACAATAACCCAGAAATTGAATTTTTGGAGAGGGAGAGGGAGCATCCTGATTGGTCTCTCTTCGTGCTAAGTAGACCTATCAGTTTTCTCTGTGGGCGGGCTTTACAGTCAACCTCAAAAATAATGACAGTGTTGCTCGCTGCACTGTTTGCAACAGTGACTTTTCTGTTGCTCATGGTGGGTTAAATGTACAAGTCATGTTGAGGTGAGTTTAACAGGTATCATTTATTCATTAGCGTAGCTAATGTTAATTAAACTAGCTGGCTAGCTGCTAAGGAGCTACTCTATTGATGTCTTATGTGATGAGGCCAAACTCCCTGTAGACTTGCTTAAAGTTGTAATAGAATATAAAAAAAAGACTCCAGGATAATATAAGTACATATTTTAATGTCACATTTTCTGCATATACCCAACTTGGTTTACAGATTAGACAAAATCACTAAACAAAGTATTATACACACCCTTGGAGGTCAACCGGGGGCAGGGGGCAGGGGATATGGGGTTGCGGGGGCCAGGAGTGCTACTTCCCTGAAATGAGTTTTTGCAGGGTGGGATGTCTGCTGCTGTCGGCAGATTCACAGCTGTGCCATATGCTCTCCATTTCTTGATGATTGACTTAACTGTACTCCAGGGATATTCAGTGAATTGTGCTTTTCAATAACTTCTTCATGGAATTGCTTGGAGTGTTCTTTTGTCTTGGGATACTTTTTACTGAGATACTGACTTACCAGCAGTTGGACCTTCCAGATACAGTTGTAGTTTTACCACAATCAATTGAAGTAGCTTGACTACACACAGGTGATCTCCATTTAACTAATTATGTGACTTCTAAAACCAATTGAATGACTTGGTGTGTTGCATTAAGGGGGGGGGGGTTGAATAGTTAGGCTATCAATTATTTTGTATTTTATATTTGTAATTAATTTAGATCACTTTGTAGAGATACATTTTTACTTTGACATGAAAGAGTCTTTTTCTGTTGATCGTTGTCAAAAAAAGCCAAATTAAATCTACTGTGATTCAATGTTGTAAAACAATAAAACATGAAACTTCTAAGGTGGGTGAATACTTTTTATAAGGACTGTAGTTTGGATGGAAACTGTCTATTTCAAGGAAAGCCACAGGTATGACCTTAATCCAGAGAATGCTGGAAATACTTAGCAAGCCAGGCAGCGTCTGTAGAAAGAGCAATAGGGCTACCCTTTCAGGTTGATGACCTTTGATCAGAACTCAGAAGAGTTAGAAACTAGAGATGTTTTAAATTGGTGAGCGAGAAGGAGGAGTGGATAGAACAAAGGGGATGTCTAAAGCAGAGTGCAAATATTTTTTTCTAAGGGATTAATGAAAGATTGAAGGAGAGGTAATAGAGAGAAAAAAGGGTAGAGAAACAAAAAAGAGCTGGAATTGTAGAGAATACAGTGAAATGACAGGTAAAGGAGAATGCTGGAAAAAACCCAGTTGGTGCACAGGATCCATAAAGTTAATATCACAGGTAGATGACCTTATATCAGAACTGCCTCATTCCACCACAAACTGGAAAGACTGGTTATATGAAATAGTTGACTGTATTGTTGAGTCCGAGGGCTGAAGCCTGCTGGGAAGGAAGACAGGGTGTTCCTTGGGCTTGCACAGGGCTTCGCTGGAACCAAGAGGCCAAAGGTAGTGTGAGAATGTGACAGAGAATGAGAGTAACAGGTGACTGAAAACTTGGGATCACCTTTGGGATCTGATTGGAGGTAGTTCTGTAAAGCATCACCCAACCTACATTCAATTTCTCCAGAGCAGTGGAGACAAATTTTGTTTTTTCTTGCTCTTCTCTATTCTCTCACTACTTAAATCTTCAATTCAAATTGGTTGCCATTAACACCTCAGCCAACCCAGTCTGTGTCATCCATTTCACTTAATACCTGTTTTCTGGTGAAAGGCATGAAATATTGTTCTTTTTGCTCTCCCCACACATGCAGTCTGCTTACGACAACAGTAGCCAGGAGGCACACTGTTTGCAAATGTTGCTTGGAGAGAGAGAGAGAAAATGCTTGATGCTTTTCTCTTGCACTCTTTCGGGTGCCTGATGTTGGGTGTCCTGTGGACTTGTCTGAGGAAAGCTGAGGTGAGACATTAAGGAAGACCACCTGCCTCCTCATTCCACCAGACAATGCTAATTATACACCTATTCCACCCTCAGCCACAAGACTGGTAAATCAAAAGCCTCAATATGATATTCCTCTTCATTAATGAATATTAATCAGAATGAGAATCAGGATTGAAATCTCTGTCATATGTCTTGAAATTTGTTGTACTTGCGGCAGTAATACATTGCAATACATAATAAAATGGTGAATTACAGTAAGTGTAGATGTTAAATAGTTCAATATTTGAAATACAAATTTCAAAAAAGTAGTGTTCATGGGTTTAATGTCCATTCAGAAATCGGATGGCAGAGAGTAAGAAGCTGTTCCTGATTCACTGAGAGTGTGTCTTCTGGTTCCTGTACCTCGTTCCTGATGGTAGCAATGACAACAAGGCATGTCCTGGGTGATGAGGGTCCTTAATGATGGATGCTGTCTTTTTGAGGCGTCGCACCTTGAAGCTGTTCTCGATATTATGGAGGCAAGCCCCATGATGGAGCTGACTAAGTTTACAACTCTCTGTAGCATATTTCGACCCTGTTCAGAAGCACCTCAGCCACCTGATCGTCCCCATACCAGACAGTGATGCATCCAGTTAGAATGCTGTCCACGGCACATCTGTAGAAATTCGTGAGTGCCTTAGGTGATGTACCAAGTCTCCTCAAACACCTAGTGAAGTGTAGCCGCTGTCATGCCTTCGTTCCAGCTACATCAATATGTTGGGCCCAGGATAAACCCTGAGAGATGTTGACACCCAGGAGCTTGAAATTGCTCACTATTTACACTTCTGATCCCTCAATGAGGACTGGTGTGTGTTCCCTCATCTTACCCTTTCTGAAGTCCACAATCAGTTCTTTATTCAGTCGATATTAAGTCTCCAAATCAACCAACCAACCACGCTTGAGAAGTGTTGCAGTCTGAAGGAACTAACTCATGACAAGGCTGTAAATTGCTCATAAAAGCAGGGTTTCATTTTACTCTGGTATTTACTTTATTATTCAAAATGAAAGTTGCCTATGATTCATTGGACAAAAGTTTTTACTCATTTCAGTTTTGGGGAGAACTGTCACACGATTCAGTATTTGGCTGAAAATTAAGGTTAAAATTGTCTGTGATTGCGTATTTATAAAGAACCTGAAATGTGCATTTAGGCTTCATGGAGTTCTTTAGCTTTTGAACATGTATTTTGCTGGTCCAAACATGCATGTTTTGGCACACAAACCATTACACTAGAACTGGCACTGATATCAGCAATTAAGGTTTAACTAAGAGCTTGAGCAGGTTTTTTTGAAAATGGTGCTTTCAGTTAAAAAGATGATCAGTTTTGTTAGCAGATGTGAGTGAGTTAAGTAATGACCAGAAACTGCATGTAGCACTGCTCTGCACATTTTACTGCACTATCCCACATCACTGAAACCACAAATTAACAGCAATTTAAATGGCCTTTTCTTCCTGTCCTGACGCTCAAAGTACTTCCTGTAGCTGCTGGCTGGTATTTGAGCCCAGAATAAACCCCACATTCAAAATAACATCCAGTAAGGGTCCTTCAATTTTACAGAAGCTAAATAGTCACCAACTTGCAAAGGTACACGAGAGGACTGTAACACTGTAAACAGATTTGGTTTCAAGCCTGGGTTTAGTCTGGTGAGGTCTTAATTTAGGAATCTTAATGTCAGTGTGTGTTGCTGGGATATAAAGAAAACATTTTCTTGGCAAGAGTGGAGATTTTGGTTAATTCACAAACAGAAACTGGTATGAGAGACTTGGGATTGGTTAACACACATGATGCATAGAGAGCAACAAATAATCTGCTGGAATTACTCAGTGGGTCAAGCATCATCAGTGGGAGGAAAGAAACTGTTGACATTTCAGATTGAATAATATGTTGCATCAGGAAAGCTAGCACTATTGCCAAGGATACCCGCCATTTTAATCATTCCTTTTTCTACTGAGAGATTGAAAGTCTGGGCAACCAGATTTCAGAACAGCTTTTTCTGCATTGTAATCCCAATTCTGAATCCAATACCTCTTTCACCCTTCCTCCCTGATGCCACGTTCCCAATCCCTAATTCCATCTCATTCATCTTTACCACTTTAGCACTAGTCTACACCATTCTGTTGTTTTTGGACGTCACTTACTTATTGTTGTGTTTATTATTTCCCTGGTGATAATTAGAAAGAAATTTTATTTCACCCTGGATCATATGAAAATAAAGTTAAAGTGAATCTGAAGTTAAAAGAAAACACAGCTTAAAGGGAAAATTAGGGAATCTTGCTTCTTTGGTCATTGCAACATTTGTATTCATACCTGAAAGGCATTTATTGCATCTCATGGCTCCCAAATATGCTGGCATCATGTCATTATAGATCTCCTCTAGGATGCTCCAACCTCAAGGGTTCTCTGCACAAGAAAGCCACCTCCCACACACAGTCCCCTCCAGATGTCTGTACAGTTTCCACCAGTCCCCTGAGAGGACACTCAGTTGCCTGAACTCATCCTAGTAGCATCCACGTAATCCTTGCCAGTCTTTGTGGTTTAAGTTGTGGGCAGAACTTCTTGAGGTCAGAACTGTGAGGAAAGGTGAACAAGGTTTTAGTGGCAATTCCTTTTTATGTACTTTACAGTATATTTTACTAACTCCTGATCAGATGAATGGGAAAACTTCAAAATTGAGTTTATTGCTGTATGTACAATAAATACGTATGCACAGGTACAACAAAAAACTTACTTGAAGCAGCATCACGGGTATATAGCTTCAGATTTATGTATTTAGAAACAGCATGGAATAGACCCTCCTTGCCCTTTGAACAATGCCGCCCAGCAATCCCATGATTTAATCCTAGTATAATCATGGAACAATTTACAGTTTCTAATTCACCTACTAACCGGTATGTGCTTGAAAAGGGAGGAAACCCACACGGTCACGGGGAGAATGTACAAACTTCTTACAGGCATCAGCGGGACACAAGAACATAAATTATAGAAAATTATACAGGAAGGAACACAATTAGAACAAAAAGTAACAAAGTCCTTTGTAGTGCAAAGTGTTGTTGTATTGGGGTAGTGATTAGCATCACAAGTAGTTTGAAAGGAAGTAGCTATGTTGTGGGACTTCAGGCGTCAGCACTTACTGCTTGGTGGTGGCTGTGAGAAACTGGTAAGGCATGTGTGGTGGTGATCTTTGACAAATGTTGCCTGCTTGTTGATATCGCCAGTGGCGGGAATGGATGTGCCACTGAGTCCACCGCTTTCTCACAGCTTCATATAATCCCGTAAGCAACCAGTCAGGATACTTCCTGCACAATTTGAATCTTCTCTTTTTGCAGGATTTCTTTTGGCAGTTTGGGCACTTATTTTTGAGGGGATCTGCTGAAACCACCTGGGAGGTGGGTGATGGGGATGCCAGTTTGAGCCTGCCCTCTCAAGGGGTTTGTTTGGCAGAGTTGTGCAGCTGTCTGCATTGATCACGGGAAATACGTACATGCTTCACCCTTTAATAACATTCAGTTCGAATTTACAATATCACAATAAGCTGATTCTTCTGGGAGGAAACAAGTGAAGACTGACAAAGCAGCATGAATAAAAATCTCATGGGACACAGAATTTGGGCACAGAATTATCTGGATATGCTGGGTTTTGGAGAAATTGCGCTGATGTGCATTTAAATCTTGCATCAAAATGAAATCCCTGTGAATGACTTGTGTAACTGCTCCAGGAAGTTTATAGTAAGTTGGCTTCATTTTTCAGTGACAACATGCGCATGTTGTGTATTACACTGTCTGGTTGTACAGAAAGAAAAATTAAGTTAGCTGTTCTTAATCATGATGCCTACTTGAAAACAATTTCATTCAAATCTAAATAACAAAATTTATTTGGTGGCTTAGGAAAAAAGGTGCATTCCTGGAATTCTACAGTGACCTTGCCAAACAATGAAGCTACGTGAATTTAATTTCAGAGCTAGGGAGAGTCTTCCATTTTTATTCTCAGTTTTGAGCAGTTTCTGGGAGCCAACTGTCCATGAAGAATCAGAACACAAATTTAATGTAGTAGGTGACTGGCATACTGTGCTGACTGACCGTAGGGATTTTGTAGTAGGTGACTGGCATACTGTGCTGACTGACCGTAGGGATTTTGCATTAAGCAGGAGATGGCAGACCTGGTTCACGTTCTGCAGTTGACAGGTTACTGGAGTAGGAATGTTATTTTTTTTTGATGGTTTAACCACGAGGTTTTGTGTAGCAGTCTCTTCCTGTTGCAGCCACCTGGCAACATTTATATAATCTCAAATGAGAAGTGGCTAAAGTAATCTCAGGCCTGAAGGGAAGTGATTGGCTGATTTTTATCTGAGGGGGGATTTGTTACTAGCATGGTCCTAGAGTTCAGGCGTAACACTCTCCTCAATGCATTCTTAACCCTGGACAGATTGTTTGCTCTGTGCATTTTAGAAGTGCTCAAAATAATCACAAAAGCCACTCCATTGAAACTTATTCAGCATTATTATGTGGTGCTATTATTTTTATTATAAATCAATATGATAAGTTATTACTGTTCAAAGTACATTTATTATCAAAGTATGCATTCATTATATAGCCCTGAGATTCATCTACTTATAGGCAGCTATGAAACAAAGATACCCAAAAAACATAAAAATAAAGACCATTGAACACCCAATGTGCAGAGTAAACAAATCATGCAAACAATAAAGGTAGGCAAATAGCTTTCTGAACTGAAATCCACAACCATTGATAGACCCTTAGTTCAGCACAGAGCTGAATAAACGTTGCAGAGCAGTGTGCTGAACCAGCCCATCCCGCGCCTCGGGACCCAGCACCCCGACCTTTTCAAAATGGTCCGGTGTCTAAATCGTCGTCCAAACATCAGGTTCAGTCAGCATGGGGACTGGATCCTGCTGCCTCAATTTGGCCTGTATCCAACCTTTATACCTGAAAGATATCATCAGAAATTTTAGAGAGGTCTATCAAAATGTTCGGAAGATGTAAAGAAAATACTAAGGTTGAAGGATCAGTCTGTGACATAGTTTTGAGGAAGCTTTTGAAAGGTAGCAGAGACGTGAGATGGAGGACAAGAAGTCCGATGTGGAGTGTCATAGTGGTTGAAGATCCGCCACTCTTCCTGTCATGTCCATTACCAGTTACTGAGCAAAGCAAAGGTCAGAAGCTGGCTTCCGTGAGGTCCTGATCCGTAGGCCATTGTAAGTGGCAGACAGACCAAAAACAAAGGTAAACTCCACAATCGGGGATTGATGCTATTGCTGCAGAGGAAATGTACATGTGCACGCACAACGCACTACCTAAAGGAGGTTTAAGAGTCAAGGTTTGTGTTGGCATTGAAGAAGACATTAGAGATGAGTCAGACACCATCCTGACATGGAGAAATATCACTATTCCTCCCTGGGATTTTGGCAACAACAGCACATAGCAAGTAGCTTTATTACACGACCAGAACAATGCCAAAAAGCAGCTCCCCGCCAGTTTCAGTCAGAAAATTAGGCTTTGGCAGCACAACCAAATCAGGAAAAGTTTCTCCCCATTCTATCACAGTGTTCATTTTAGGGACACAGATCTAGGTTAAGGTATTAGGTTGATAACCGTTTGGCTGTAACAGGGAGAAGTTTGAAATGAAGTTTAAAATGCCAGAGAGAGCAAAGTTAAAAGTAAATATATTACCAAATTAGAGATATGCCATCATACACAACCATGAGATTCATTTTCTTGTGGGCATTTATAGAATAATTACCATAGATTCATTGAAGGTTTATGATCAAGTGAGATTGAATGTTTCAAGTAGTAGTGATGCTATGAATGACAAAAGGTATGTCTAAGGAAGTGCAGATGGAAGGTAAATGAAATATGAAATTACAGCAATGTGGGAGAGAAGAACTGAATATGAGTGACAAGGTTGGTATGGTGGACTGTATTCAATGATTTCAGTGTTGAATCTAGAAGGCTGTAATGTACCAAGTCAAATGATAAGGTGCTCTCAGCTCCAGCTGCTCATTCCTGATGATCATCTGCTGTAGCTTCCTCAAGCTCCTAGATCCTGTACAATGACTCCCAACACAGGTGAGAACATCAGTATCCTCTTCAGTCAGTGCCTAACAGGTTCAGCTGTCACTGGGGTCATTCTGAAATTGAACCCCTTGCGTGGCTTATGTTGACATCTACTGTGGCATGCTGTTTGGACTGGACACTGAGTTCATAATAATGGAACTTTGAGTACAAATTTGGAAAGAGTATCGAGTAGGAGATCAGGAATGATGGTGGAGGGGCATTAGATGGTGGTAGTTCTGTTGAATGGTGGTAAGTACAGTTGAGCAATGTGAAGCAAACATGCTACTTTACAACACAGCCCTGAATGTTATAAAGCTGTTGTAGCATTAGGAGGTGTAGCCATCAGCTTAGATAAAATGAATTTGAGAAGAGTAGGGAGGTGGAATGCAGAAGACTAAGTATTCAGTGATGTCAGCCACCTGCAAGTCCTCTGTCCTTGAGACAAAGCAAACCACAAGGTCTTTGCATTTGTTTTGTATGTAAGCTTAACCACTCCATGTACTCATGACTTCCACTTTCTCACCACTATAAACATATATTTCCTAAATTTCTGATAGGATTTACCAGTAGAAAACAGAGGAACAGTATAACAATGCAGCAGTTAATAGTCCTTGTCAAAATGAAAACAATTCTCCTTCTCCTGAGCCAACAGTTTTACAGCTATAACTAATCGCTGTTCAGTGTCTTTGTGATTAAAACAATTTTATCAGGTTCATTTTCAGGAAATAGCGATTGGTGCAAGACTTTACAGGCTGCAGTGACAGTAATATTTCCTGTGACTGTTTGCAGGTACATGACATTCTGCTGTTCAACATCTGCCAAGTGATCTCCCCAGTGCCCCTGCCCCTGCCCTTACATGCTGAATACGTGTGAAATTTCAATTTTCAGCATCATTCGTTTGGAAGCATATCTTGGTTTGTGACTGACAAAGGAGTGTGGTGTCTTTCCCCAGTGTTCCCTTCACGTGTCCAAATATAACCAACATTTCTGTATGTAGATGCAAGATACAGAGTGCCTGGAAGCAGTTGTGACATGACAAATATGTTGGTGAGGAAACATTAGTCAAAAAAGACAGGTGGACATTCTGTGAAATCTCTATATAATCTCTGAAGGAATGTAATAGAGTTTATTTTTTATTTTCACCACTTGGATGATATTTTGTTGTAGTGAGTTGTATGCCAATTATAGAACCTATCTGGTTTCCATTTCATCGTAACCAAAGGAATGAAAATTGGGCCGGCTCTGCATTGGAATCACAATCCAGAGTACCACATTATCGCCTGTGCAGTGTCATTTAGCTGAGCTTATTTCAGGGGGATCTACAGAGAAATTTTTGACTCAGTGGTTTCACCAGTCTTAAGATGGTAGAAAAGCAAACGATGATAATGTCAGTAATGATCCCTGTGCACATATCAGAATGTCAGGCTTGGAGATCAGCAAGCTTTTTTTGCATTTCATATACTCAGTGGCCACTTCATTTATACTGCCTGTACCTAATAAAGTGGCCACTGTATATGCCTGTGGTCTTCTGCTGCTGTAGCCCAACCACTTCAAGGTTTGTGTTGTGCATTCAGATATGCTCTTCTGCGCACCACTGTTGTAGTGTGTGGTTATTTGAGTTACTGTTGCCGTCCTCTCAGCTTGAACCAGTCTGATCATTCTCCTCTGACTTCTCTCATTAACAAAACATTTTCACCCACAGAATTGCCACTTACTGAATTTTTTGTTGTTTTTCACAACACTGTAAACACTGGAGAGAGTTGTGCGTGAAAATCCCAGCAGATCAGTAGTTTCTGAGATACTCAAAGTACCCTGTTTGAAACCAACAAGTACTCCATGGCCAAAGTCACTTAAATTTATATTTCTTCTGCATTCTGATGTTTCGTCTGAACAACAACTGAACTTCTTGATTATGTCTGCATGCTTTTATGTATTGAGTTGTTGCCACATGATTGGCTGATTAATTAATTACATTAATGATCAGGTGTACCTAATAAAGAGGCTACTGATTGTATACAGTAATTGCTAAAGAACACAGACCATAAGACAAAGGAGCAGAATTAGGCCATTCAGCCCATTGAGTTTGCTCCAATGTTCCATGTGGCTGATTTAGTTCCCCTCTCAACCCTGCCTTCCTCTGGGAACCTTTTATGACCATTTTAACTATACCCAGTGACTAGGTTGCCACAACCACCTGTGGCAATAAATTGCACAGCTTAACCACCTTCTGGCTAAAGAAATTCCTTCTCATTGTTGTTCTAAAGGGATTTCCTTGTATTCTGAGCCTGTTCCTCATTACGTCATCAAACAACACTGAGATCAGAATCATTTATCTGAACTGTTTAAATTTAAGACCCAAGTTTACTCCTACTGATTTACCATTTTGATCAGTTGAATTCATGAGTGCATATTGGAATCTTTCACCTCTCCAGAATTTAGCCCACATTTCTGTTGTGTAGCTTCATTGTTAAGAGCACTAATTCATATGAACTTTTATTACAATTAATTATATTGTTTGCATCATAACATTTTAAAGGCATTTGGATAAGTACAGGGATGGCAAAGGTTCAGAAGGATATGGATCCAATGTGGGCAAATTGGTGGACACCTTGGTTGGTGTGAGCCTGAGGGCCTGTTTCTAGGACTCTTTTTTTGAGAAAGCAATCAGAATAAAACTGGAAAGGAAGGGAATAGCACCTTGTTAGACGCAATAGACTACCATTGCACATTAGACCAATGAATGCTTTGTTAGGAGACTTGTGGTCATAAAATTCAGTGGTACCAAGGCCTTGAATGCCATCTGTGGCAGAGTAGGCTTTACATGGGCAGGTCCTTTCCATTGGGGAGCATAAGAAGAAAGTCAGAAAAGTACAAGGTAGGGTAAGAGGTTTATTTACACAGAGGATTGTGAGTGTTTTACACAGAGGGTTGTGAGTTCCTGGAATGACTTGTCAGGGATGGTGGTGGAGGCTAAAACAGGGGTATTTAAGAGCCTCTTGGACAGGCACATGGATGAAAGAAAAATGGAGGGTTATGGGATAGTGTGGGTTAAGTACTTTTTTTAAAGGATTATATGGGTCGGCACAACTTGGAGGGCTGAAGGGCCTGTACTGTGCTGTAGTGTTCTATGGTTCTATATGGGCAAATGCAAGAGTGAGGGGTGGAGTTGGCTTGGGTTGTGGAGGTGGAGAGGAGGAGGAGGGTTGGAGATCCTGAAGCTGTTCGTTATGCTGAGTAGGGAGTTGTCAGGCTAAGGATTGGAATGTGGGACAGTGTCCATTACAGAAATTAGCAAGTTACAGAAGATACAAATGATGTATTTCACTGTATGTTTTGATGTACATATGACAAGCAACCCTACTCTTTAATCTTTAAGGGAGTTCAGTGAGGAAGGATAGGGCTATGGTGGAGTGGGAGAATGAGGGGTGAGGGGGAGGCCAAGATGAGAAGTGTGAAGCAGGTGGGCCAGATTTAATAGGTGTAGGGTGCAGTTGGGCAGGAAGCTTGGAAGTTTTCATAGGTGAATTGTAAATAGAGGGGTAGACAAGGTGTAGATGAGGATGTTGAACAGGTCAGGAGCTAGTGGGATGTGGTAAGCAGTTGACTGGAGTGGGGATGTGGGGAGCCTGAGGACAGCTGGGTAATGCATTACTTAAAGGTAGGTTCTCACTGCCAGATTCCAGTGACTGGGAGCTGCCTATAATGTTCCACCAATCCTTGCGAGTCTGATTGAATTTTTTTTGAGGATGTGACTAAACACATTGATGAAGGAAGAGCCTTTGATATAGTGTAACAATAGCACACACAAAATGCTGGAAGAGTCTCGGCCTGAAACATCGACAGCGCTTCTCCCTATCGATGCTGCCTGGCCTGCTGTGTTCCACCAGCATTTTGTGTGTTGTTGTTGTTTGAATTTCCAGCATCTGCAGATTTCCTCGTGTTTGCTTGATATAGTGTATATGGATTTCATCAAGGCATTTGATAAGGTACCCCATGCAAGGCTTATTGAGAAAGTAAGGAGGCATTGGATCCAAGGGGACATTGCTTTGTGGATCCAGAACTGGCTTGCTCACAGAAGGAAAAGAGTGGGTTGTAGATGGGTCATAGAGGCCGGTGACCAGTGGTGTGCCTCAGGGATCTGTTCTGGGACCCCTACTCTTTGTGATTTTTCTAAATGACCAGGATGAGGAAGTGGAGGGAAGGGTTAGTAAATTTGCTGATGACATAAAGGTTGGAGGTGTTGTGGATAATGTGGAGGGCTGTCAGAGGTTACAGCGGGACATCGATAGGATGCAAAACTGGGCTGAGTAGTGACAGATGAAGTTGAAACCAGAGAAGGGTGAGGTGGTTCATTTTGGTAGGTCAAATATGGTGGCAGAATATAGTATTAATGGTAAGACTCTTGGCAGTGTGGAGGATCAGAGGGATCATGAGGTCCGAGTCCATTGGACACTCAAAGCTACTGCGCAGGGTGACTCTGCAGTTAAGGCGGCATACTCTGCATTGGCCTTCATCAACCGTGGGACTGAGTTTAAGAGCTGAGAGGTAATGTTACAGCTATATAGGACCCTGGTCAGACCCCACTTGGAGTACTGTGCTCAGTTCTGGTCGCCTCACTACAGAAAGGATGTGGAAACCATAGAAAGGGTGCAGAGGAGAATTACATGGATGTTGTCGGGATTGGGGAGCATACCTTATGAGAATAGGTTGAGTGAACTTGGCTTTTTTTCCTTGGAGCAACAGAAAATGAGAGGCGACCTGATTGAGGTGTATAAGATGATGGGAGGCATTGATCGTGTGGATAGTCAGAGGCTTTCTCCCAGGGCTGAAATGGATAACATGAGAGGACGTAGGTTTAAGGTGTTGGGGAGTAGGTACAGAGGAGATGTCAGGGGTAAGTTTTTTTTATGTGGAGTGATGAGTGTGTGGAATGAGCTGCCGGCAACGGTGGAGATGGATATGATAGGTAATTTCTGAAGTAAGTACATGTTCGGCATAGCATTGTGGGCCAAAGGGCCTGTATTGCTCTGTAGGCTTTCAATGTTTTCATGCTGATGTGGGTTTCAATGTATTGGGATGGCTACTTTCCTGGTGAGTGGTTGCCTTTACCCATTACCTGGACTTATTGGACTGTAATCCCAAATTCCACGAGATCATCTAGTCCTCTGTTTGTCAGCACATCAAGCAGGTGGAGGAAGAGAACAGAAAATGAAATAATCTTTGAGCTTGTTGCAAACCCCTGGTTTTCCTTTACGTTTGATGTTTGATGTTTGAAGTTGAGAAACACACAAAAACATGCCATGCAATCCAATTTCCTGTCAAAATCAAAGATCATTCTTGGTTTTGCCCACGCTCTCTAATAAGCCCGCCAATCCTGATCACATTGTTGCATATTCTGCAAAAAACATATCAAAAAGTTGGCTATACTTGAAAAGAAAAAAATGGGTTTATGAGGCTCCGTGACATATCATCACAATATCCCAAGGTCCTTAGAGCTGGTGTATTTCTTTAGGCAACTACATGCTGTTTTCTCTATATCCCTGTGTTTGCCCTCATTTGGAGAGTTGTATGGTGTTCCTGCTTTGCTGCAATGCAATGTTATCGCAAACAATCTTAAACACTCAGAGTGCCCATTTAAAAACTGAGCATGTGCATAGTTCACCTCGGCTCCATCTGCCGAAAGTGGAATTTCCCAGTTGCCAACAATTTTAATTCCTATCCCCATTCCCATTCCAACATGTTGGTCCAAGGCCTTATGTTTCTCACTGGTGAAGCCCATCTTAGATGTAGCCTCCAACCTGATGGCATGAACGTCAATCCCTTCTTCCAGTATTTTCCCCTTCCCCTTCTTTCTCCTTCTATTCCCCACTCCAGCCTCTTGCCTCCAATCCTCATCATCTCCCCCTGATTCCTCTCCTTCTTCCCATTTTCTCATGGCCCACTCTCCTCTCTTACCAGATTCCTTCTTCTCCACCTGGATTCACTTATCACCTTCTACCTAGTCCTTCTTCCCCTCCTCCCACCTTTTCAGTCTGTTGCCTTCCCCCTTCCTTTCCAGTCCTGAAGAAGGGTCTCAGCCTGAAACGTCAACTGTTTATTCATTTCCATAGGCACTGCCTGACCTGCTGAGCTCCTCCAGCATTTTGTGTGTGTTGCTCTGGATTCCCAGCATCTGTGTTCTTGCACTTAGTTTTTGAATTGTGTTGCCTTGCATTAAAATGTTACTCTCTGGATAACATCCCTGTTTCCATGAAGACTTACAAAGTAACAGTGAGCATGACAGTTTTATTTCCAGTTTTGCTTCTGGGAGTTTTAGATTAAAAAAAGAATTTTTTTGCTGGAAATATAAATAGAAAATACTGGAAACACTCAGGCAGCTTCTGTGGAAGGAGAAACAGGGTTAACTTTTCAGGTTGATGTTTTAGATGAGTTTATCATACCAACACTATTTTCTTGTGGTGTTAATAAAAAATATATTGACATGAAAATTGATATAGCTGTTCGATTATGAGTCAGGATGTTATAGTATGTTTTATTGAAGAGACGGAGAGCACAGTCAAAGTGAAAGTTTGCCTTGATATTCTGGTGAAGCTCCACAGATATTGAGGCGAATGGGGTGCATAATGCAACACAATAGGAGGGTGCATATAATTACTTATCACAATAGCAAACTAAGAAAACACCCACAATAATGGGCTGAGACAGCAAGCTGGGTTTGTAAAAATTTTCAGCAATGACGTTCCAGATTTGGTTGTTGTCATGTTGCTCAAAGGCACAGAACAAACAGATGTACGCGAGTCTAGATTTCAAGATTTGTGCACATTCAGTGAAATGCATCATGGATGTTAACAATAAGCGCTCCCGAGGGTGTGCTGAGGGCAGCCTGCAAGTGTTGCCACGCATTCCAGCACCAACGTAGTGTTCGCACACTGCTTGGCAGAGCCACACAGAGCACAGCAAGCAACAAAACAACACCAGAACTAGCCCCATTCCTCCCTCCCACCCGTGCACGTACACAGTCCTCTAACCCCAGGACAGGCTCTAAGGAACAGAGTTGACAAGGAATTGGATGTGCCTTTTGAAAGCCAGCCAGTATGAGTGGGCCAGGTCAGCAGAGGTTGTGCCTGCTGTGTGGAGGTTATCAGTCATAACAAATTAAACCATAATGATAAACAATGTTTACTTCACAAGAGTGACAGGCCCTTCAGCCCAACATGCCTGTGCTGACCCAGTTGCCAATCTGAGGTAGTCACGATTGCCTCTGTTTGGCCCATATCACTCATGAGGACAGGGCTAACACAATGAAAAATGTTCACAAGTTGGGCCTGTCCCATGCCTCTGCACAAAAATTAATCAGTGTCAGGCACAAAAGGCTCTATACATACATGACGTCCACTGATACGGTCATGACCTCACCCAAGATATTCTGAGCCACACGGTAAAATTTTGCAAGGAATGGGACTGCTGCTTGTTTACCAAAGTTTGCCATCAATACTGAAGAAGAAATGAATATTGTTAGTCATTATAAACATGAAAAAGTCTGCAGATGCTGGGAATCCAAAGCAACACACATAAAATGCTGGATGAACTCTGCAGGCCAGGCAGCATCTGTGGAAAAGAGTAAATAGTCGATGTTTTGGGTGGAGACCCTTCACCAGTCCTGATGCAGGGTCTTGGCCCGAAATGTCGACTGTCTATTCTTTTCATAGATGCTGACTGGCCTACTGAGTTGCTACAGTTAGTCATTGTTTCTGTGTGAGGAAATAATGAAACTGAATTACGTGTTTTTTTTTTAAATTGGAAATTAATCTTTTCTCATGTAACATTTCCAACTTTGGAAAAATTTGAGCACTTCAGGATATTGAACCCCTATTTCCTGTCTGAATGCAAAGCCATGAGCAACCCAGATATTTGTTGTGCAGTATGATGTCATTCCTTTGTGCAAAGCTCATTTACAGCATTACGAGGAGAAACTAGGTTAGATTTTTCTGCCTCAGAAATGCCTCAGTATGAGTTTTCTGCAAGTCAATTACAGTGTACTGCCTATTTATGTGTAAGTTGGTAAACATCATTTATAATGCTCGAGGAACTCTGCAGGTTAGGCAGCATCTATGGAAAAGAGTATAGTCGATGTTTTGGGCCGAGACCCTTCAGCAGGACTGGAGAAAAAAAAAAGACGAAGAATCAGAGATAGAGGGTGGGAGGGAGGGGAGCAAGAAACACAAAATGATAGGTGAAACTGGGGTGGGGTGGTGAAGGGGTGAAGGAAAGAGTTGGGAAGTTGATCAGCTGGAAAAGGAGAGGACAGAGGCCATGGAAGAAACAAATGAGGGGAGGAGCACCAGATGGGCTGGCAAGGAAATAAGGAGAGAGAGGAAAAAGGGAATGTGGGGGGGAATTACTCGGTGTTCTGAAATTGATGAACATCAGGTTAAAGGCTACCCAAATGGAATATAAGGAGTTGCTCCTCCTACCTGAGTGTGGCTTCATTGCAACAGTAGAGGGGACCATGGATGGGCACGTTGGAATGGGAAGTGGAATTAAAATGGGTGGCCTCTGGGAGAGCCGCCTTTTCAGGTGGATGGAACAAGGTTCTCAACAAAGTGGCCTCCCAATCTCAGGATGAGGCTTTTCATTCCAGAACAAAGGAGATGTTCTCCTCCTTCAAAGAAAGGGGCTTCCCTTCCTCCACCATCAATGCTGCCCTCAAGCGCATCTCTTCCATTTTGCGCATGTCTGTCCTCACTCAAGTATCCTGTACCCCCCCCCCACCCCCAGGAGGGATAAGGTTCCTCTTGTCCTCACCCATCACCCCACCAGCCTCTGTGTCCAAAACACAAGTCTCTGTAACTTCTATCATATCCAATGGGATCCCACCACCAAGCACATCTTTCCTTCTCCCCCACTTTCTGCTTTCTGCAGGGATCGTACCTTAAGTGACTCCCTTGTCCATTCGTCCCTCCCCTCTGATCTCCCTCCTGTCACTTACCCTTGCAAGTAGAATAAGTGCTACACCTCCTCCCTCACTACCATTTAGGGCCCCAAACAATCCTTTCAGGTGAGGTAACACTTCACCTAAGAGTCTTTTGGGGTCACCGACTATATCTGGTGCTCTCGGTGTGGCCTCCTGTATATCAGTGAGACCCGATGTAGATCGGGAGACGGCTTCACCGAGCACCTACGCTCCGTCCAACTGAAAAATCGTGATCTCCTAGTGGCCACCCACTTTAATTACACTCCCCAGTCCCATTCTGACATGTCAGTCCATGGCCTTGTACACGTTATGATGAGGCCATTATGTTGGAGAAGCAACACCTTGTATTCCGTCTGGTTAGCCTCCAACATGATGGCATGAACATCGATTTCTTGAACTTGGAGTAATTCCCCGGCCCCTCCATTCCCCATCTCCTTTTCCTTTTCTCACCTTTTCTCCTTGCCTAACCGTCTGGTGCTCCACCCATTTTTTCTTTCTTCCATGACCTTGTGCCCTCTCCTATTAGATTCCCCTTTCACTGACCTTGTATCTCTTTCCCAACTATTTAGTGCAGCCCTTTTCCCTCCTGGTTTCACCTATCACTTTGTGTTTCTACCTCTGCACCCCCCCCCCCCCATCTCTGACTTCTCATCTTTTTTTCTCCAGTCCTGTTGAAGGGTCTTGGGCTGTACTCTTTTCCATAGTTGCTGCCTGGCTTGCTGAGTTCCTCCAGTATTTTGTGTTTTATTTGGATTTCCAGCATCTGCAGATTTTGTCTTGTTTATCATTTGTAATAGCCCTGATCCCTGCGTGATACCACTCCTCGGCAGTTTGAGTGATTCCCTCTGACAGATGAAATCGTTGGGCAGGTAACTGCAAAAGGAATTGAGGCAGTTGTGACATTCATCCCAGAGACACCAAGGTAAATTACTTTCTGCCCATTATGCTACTGGCATTTAGGGCAGCAAGGAAGTTCCTCTATCTCTAGTGGTGTTCAGGGCTTCTTTCATTGTGTCAGTAACTTCCTCTCAGGTTTTCTCTACTGTCAGTCATGTAAGTCCCGGGTGGAGACTCAGGAATACCATCGCACACAGATGTAGAAGTATTCTTCATTGCTGTTTCTGTGTCAGTTTTGTTTGACCAGTCAGAGTTGTTAGCCCTGAGCTGAACCCCCACTCTTAGTCTGGCCTCTACCCTTTGACCTCTTTGGCATGGGTGACCCTACCAAGAGCCAAAGCATAAAGCCAATGTAGCTCCAAACTCTACAGGTTTGTAGTCCTCTTGGAGGGATAAGGTCAATAAATTACTATTATTGCAGTTGTCCCCAGGAAGCTTTTTGGCCAGTACAGTGGCATATCCAGGCCTCTCAGGTCGTGAGATTTTGACCTCCGGTATTGTCTCTGCGAAGTTTACATGGGCTTTCCACCATTTCCCTCCTATATCCCAAAGACATGTGGGGTTGGTAGAGTCATTGGCTGCTGTAAATCTCCCCGGTGCAGTTGACTATTAAGAGAATCATGGTCAAGTTAATCTGCTCTGACAGGGAATGGGATTGATGGGATATGCTTACTGCAGAGTCTCAGTGGGACTAATGGCCTCCCTCTATGTCATAAGAAAAATTGAGGGAGAAAATAAAATTTTTATTCCTCAAGAAAAATCATGAAGCTTTATATTTGTAAAAGCTGGAAAGCAGTACAACGTTATGCTGTTGCTGGTATTGCTTGTGGAAAGGAAAACACTGAACATTTTAAAATTAAATGACATTTCATGATTCGCACCACCACGCAACCACAAAATCTAAAGGATATCAGCCGTAAGACAACATTTCTCAGACTGCGAGGCATCTTGTTCTATTTTCTCCTTATCTTGCTCCTGTATCGGCTGTTGCTGATTCACGTGGGTACAATCCGCAAGTGTCAGCAAATGTCAGGCTAGTTTCATTTCTGTGCAGATCACCTTCAGCAAGATTTTGCTCCAAGACTGATGACAGATAGCATAATGAAAACGGTAGACGTTTTGGAATGACTGTGCTTCTAGCACTCTTTGTTATTTGATTATATTCGGGTTTCACCATAAAAGGTCTTTTGCTTGAACGCCCAAACACAAGTTGTTTTGATTTCCATTGCGGAAGTATTTTCAGTGAGGTAGGAAGGAGTAGAGTGAGTTTGATCAAACTTAATGTTACAATTGTTTTATCTTTGTGCATCATCACAACCTTTCATTTGCATGGAACCTGGACTGTTAACTAGGCAAAGGTGTTGTAGCTGATGTCTGGAGAATCCTGGGCATTCCAGAATGGGAAGGGAGAATCCGCAGTGTGCCTTTTAGTGAGATTACGGGAATTGAACATTTAAATCTGGCAGATTATTTCAAAAGAAAACACAAAAACAAGATAAAATGCCACAGAGTCAGTAATTCGGTGGCCAAACATTTTAATTCCCATTCCCATTCCAAAGTGTCGATCCATGGTCCTCTCTTTTTCCAAGATGAGGCCACCTCAGGGTGGAAGAGCAACACTTCTATATTCCAGCTTGATGGCATGAATATTAATTTCTCCTTCGGTTGAACAAAATGTTCCACCCCTTCCTCTATTCCCTACTCTTAACTATTACTTCTTTTCACCGGCCTGTTACTTCCTCCTGTGCCCCCTCCTCCTTCCCTTTCTCCCATTGTCCACTCTCCTCTCCTATCATTTCTCTTTCTTTTCCAGCCCGTAACCTTTCCCAACCCACCTAGCTTCACCTGTCACCTTCCAGCTAGCCTCCTACCCCTCCTCCCACTTTTTTATTCTGGTATTGCTCCCCCTTCCCTCTCAGTACTGACGAAGGGTCTTGACCTGAAACGTCAACTGTACTCTTTTCCATAGGTGCTGCCTGACCGGCTGAGTTCCTCCAGCATTTTCTGTATGTTGCTTTGGATTTCCAGCATCTGCAGACTTCCTTGTGTTTGAGAGTCAGCAAAATTCACATTTAGGTTTGAAATCAGAAGTTCCCTGAATTAATCTGTGATACATGTTATCTATAGGAAAAGCTGTCATTTGATTTCATTAAATCTAGTGTTTGTGAGCTAGCACCAAAAGTTGACCATAGAGATTTTTAGATGATTACAATCATCCAGATGGATGACTTGTATTCATCAGGCTGGGGAGCTGCCATCTAATCCAGATCATTTCAATTCCGGAACATATGGTTGAATCAGGGATAAACACAAAATACACTGAAGAAATCACTAGATGGAAACCAACTGAAAACTGTAACATAAATCAAAATGTTTGGAGTGTTCTGGATGGATTCATTTCAGTCATCCTGTGAAGAGGGCTGCTTTATGACTAAATGTACCAGATAAAGTTTCTGTAGTGGGCATGGAAATGTTCAGAGTTGTATTCCCCACCAGAAATAAGCACTTTTCTCTGAAGAGCAGCATGCCATGAGTTTGAATTTTCATGCAAATCTCTTCCCTCACCAATTATGATCTTGTAAGTTTTGTAGACATTTATGCTATAATTACATTTCACACCTTGTAGAGCAACGTGACATGACTCACTTTGGTGGGAAGGATAGAAGAGCAATGTAGAGAGAGGCTGTGTGCTGTTTGTTCTCATTACATAAGGAGAGATATACTTGCATTGAAGGCCATTCAGTGGAGGTTCACTGGGCTGATTTTTGAACGGGAGAGATGGAGAGCACGCTGAGCCTGTACCCACTGGAGTTCAGAAAAGTGCAAAGTAATCTGACTGAAAATCACAAGATTCTGAAGGGTGCAGAAGGAAGCTGCTCTTTATGGCGTACTCTAGAACTAGAGGGCTCCATTTCATTTCAGAGAAAGGATTATCCCATTTAAGGCAGAGGTGACAAGAATTACTTTCAGAGGTTGTAAATATTTCACTGATGGCCTGTTCTGTGGGCTGTTCTGCCTTAGTTGTACCAGCATTACTCGTACACACAGCGGGTTACTGAATAGTGGTTAACGGAGGAAGTCAGGCATATTTTTTTTGTCCACAGCTAATGATATTGAAAGCAACGTCTAACTGCTTGGACTGAATCCAGATATTGCAGTTAGTGTCTTGCTGATCCTCCTTGCTCACTGCCAACGAGCTGCACTGTTGTGGCATCTTTAACAAAGCAAGGTGTCCTCAGACACATCATACAAGCAAAACTCAGCCTTATAAGGCAATATTGGAATGGATGAGCAAGAGCCTTGGTGAAAGAGGTACCTTTGTATTTATCTCCATTAAAACCTAATTTGCTGTAATTATTGTAATCATGCCCCAATGGTAACTGTTTCCTGTTTTAGCCTGATCTCACAATGTTAGAATAAAACCTAATTTAAAGCTTTAGAGCAGGCTTTAGGTAATTTGGAGCTTAGTACCTCGCCAGCTGAAGATCTGTCAGACTGGAGGAGCAATTAGAATTGGCAAGAGGCCAGAAGTGAAGTAGCCCACAGGTCTCTAGGGCACTGCTGGACTGCAGGAGCTGAAGGTTATGGGAAGGATGAGATCATGGAGGGATTTACAACCAAGGATGCAAATTTTTAAAATGGTCTTGGTATAGAACAATGCTTGGGATTCCACCACCTAACCTTGAATATAATGAATAGTTGTTACTATAATAAGTCTAAAATTTCATCCCAGTGTTATGAAGGTTATGTTCATGCCTTCCTTCATGTGAACACAGTGTAGGATTTGAATGTGAATGCAGATGTAAAATCCACTAGTACTTATCTACTGACAAACTTACCTTCCTTCAAAGGCCAGAATTTTTTACTTTTAGGTTTTGACTGCATATTACTGCAAAGCACCAGAGTTAACTATAGTTAACTAGGCACCCAAGATGAAAGCTGAGAGAGCCAGTTTTTCACTTTCACCTGGTTATTGGGAGTTTGCTTAGAAACCTCTCGTGTTCTCATACTTCTTTGAAGCTAAGTTTCCTTTGTGGAATCAACCCTTAAAATATCACTTTAGCTGCAGATGACTTCCTTCATCAGTCCAGTCTGACTGTACCTGATATTTCTGAGTTTTTTCTGAAAAAAACAAGCTTTAAAGTTGGAAGCCTGCACAGTAAGTCTGGATTTTTACTATGTTCCTAACCTTTCCCTTCTAAAAGGTAACATGTCAGACTTTATCACATTATCATTTATCAAAATGTTATATGACTGGGAAATATTAGCCATTTTCAAAAGCATTTCTGTCTGCTATTTCATGTAGTAGCTAAATTCATTAGGTTCCGTCTCTCTAGCTAATATTGCAATTGTATCTTTAACAGTGGCTGTGCAGTGTTTTATGGAGCAATTATTTTTCTTTTTATTTTGCCTTATCCAGATATTGTACTTCATAAAGAAGTACTTTAAAGCATGTTAACCCAATTGTATGATTCAAAATAAGCTTGGTCTGTTCAGCTTGCTTTAGTTTTGCTAAGATATCCATTTCATTGGCCTGACTCAGCTTGAGATAATTATTAAGTCATGCAGAATGGCATTGCTGTAGCGGTGTGTTTCTGAGCTCAACTTTATTTGATTCTCCTAAGATTGACTCAAAATTGAGTGCGAGTTCCTTCCACAAGTTTAGAAATGGCAGAGAAGTATTAAGTACTTTTTTCTCTTTGTTCCTTATAGAAAGTCTTCCAGACTTCATTCCTCCCTAAACAATGTTGGAAAGGACTTATCAAAACATGTATTTTGTAAAGGATTATTTTGCAATAACTGCACTGTTTTAACAAGTACACTTTCAGGCAGCAAAGGATTTCCAACATACAATTCTTTCTTGTTAGCATTTCCCTTAGTAATTTATAAATACCTTATCCATTTGTAAAAGTTGAACGTATGCACAATTTGGCACCTTTAAAAAAGATGTAGAGTGGGAAGCCCTTCCTCCAAGTTTATCCATGACTATTTACCTCATTCAACTCTCCCTTACCAAAATCTCCCTCTTTACCATCTCTTCTTGCCTGCTGTCAAATGGCCAAGAAAGCCAATTAGTTGTATCTGGGTAACCAGGAAAGGGTAATCAGTGATACTTTCCCTGTGACACCTGCATCTTGAGAAATAATTTTTAGGAAATTGTTATTTATCTTTCTTACTTCATAATGACACTGGAGACCATTTGAAGGAGACCTTTGAGCTATCACAATAATTCCATTTCCCCAGATACTCCCCTGCAACTTATTTTCTCTTATGAAAATCTCCCCTTTGACTCTGCTATCAGGGTTTATCAGTGACCAATTAATCTACTAACCAGCATACCTATCCAGATGAATCATAGCTTTGCCAAGGTTGCGAGGAATGGCAGAGATACCTGCACTCGCTCTTTTTCAGTCTCAGCAACACTACGTATATTCTGCACTGTTCACTACATTGATATGCCTATTTATGATTTGATCTGCCTGGATAACATGCAGAAAAAGTGTTTGATTGTATCTTGGTACTTTAGACAATAACAAACTAATTCCAATGACACTGTGAGAGGAAATTAGAACACCAGGAGGACAACCCAACTCTTGACAAGGAGAGCTTGACACAGACACCATCAGAGGTCAGGATTGAACTCGGAGCACTAGAGCTTTGAGACAATAGCACTACCTGCTGTACCACTGGCAGGAACAGCTTTGGATCTGTCTCAGTTCTATGTTCCAAAAGACCATAAGATAATAGGAGCAGAATTAGGCCATTTCACCCATTGAGTCTGTTCCGCCATTTAATCATGGCTGATTCAGTTTCTCCTCTTCTCAGCCCAACTCCTCGGCCTTCTCCCCATAACTTTTGATGCTGTGCCCAATCAAGAACCTATCAAGCTCTGCCTTAAATACACCCAACAACCTGGCCTCCACAGCTGCCTGTGGTAACAAATTCCATAAATTCACCACTCTCTGGCAAAAGAAATTTCTCTGCATCTCAGTTTTGAATGGACTCCACTCTATCTGAAGCTGTGCCCTCTTGGGATTCCCCCATCATGGGAAACATTGTTTCTTCATCTACTTTGTCTAGGCCTTTCAACATTTAAAAGGTTTCAAGGAGATCCCCTCTCATCCTTCTAAATTCCAGTAACTCCAGACCCAGAGCCATCAAATGTTCCTCGATAACCCTTTTATTCTTGGACTCATCCTTGTGAATCTCCTCTGGAACCTCTCCAATGCCAGCACACCTTTTCTTAGTTGAGCCCAAAACTTTTCTCAGTACTCAAGGTGATGCCTTACCAGTGTCTTATGAAGCCTCAGCATCACGTCCCTGCTCTTGTATTCTTGCCTTCTTGGAATGAATGCTAACATTGCATTGGCCTCCCTCACCACTGACTCAGTCTGCAAGTTGCATGTTCTACACAAAAGATGTGTGGAGATCCATTGGGAATTGGGCTGTAATCAATGACATTGCATTGAGGTCAGCAGCAAGCCAGATCTGAAGGCATGGAAAGTTGAGTTTATTGTTATATGCACAACTACAGTTAGCTACAGGTACAATGAAACACTTGTTTGTAGCAGCATCATAAGCACCCAAGTACAAGATAGCATACAGAATATAAATTGTTCATTAATTCTGCATAAATTTACAAGAAAGTGAAGAGAGAGAAAAACTGCATAAAGAAGACCATAGTACAAAAAAATCAGAGAATATATTGTAGTGCAAGATTTTCATTGCTGAGGTGGCATATCAGGAGACATTGGGACAGTACATTTCGGCCCAATTAAACAGCTGCTTCAATTAGCCGAAATTTCATGGAAAAAGTTAAAAAGGTATTAAAAAAAAGACAAACTGAGTAACAAATTATGTATTTAAATGAAATACAGAACAAATTAGAACACTACCAATAGTACTACAGTATGTAAAACTGTGTTACTTACTTTTAGTTATTGTCCAGTGTACATAATGACTAAAATCAGTGCAGACACCTAGAGCAGATAATGGGCTGCCTTCATACAATACTATTGATGATTGTATCCTCCTAATCTTTATTTTTATTGTAATATTTAAGATGATTGTCAGTAACTTCAAATTCTTCATAGTTCCTAATTTGTTAAAGTAGTGAAATGGTTTATGGCATCTCCAAGCCTGAATGTTTGAAACAACAGTGAGCAAAACAGTTTGGAATTGTATTGCTGCTTATTCTTGACAACCAGCAGTGACAAAAATAACTACTTTTTGAACACTAACATACACAACTGATGCTATTTAAAAACTCTTCACTTGAAACTTGATGTAATGTCTAACGTCCACAACTCTGGCAATTTTATCGGTTAGTTTTTGTTCTTAAGAGATAAGAGTTTAAGAGTTTTTGTTCTTAAGAGTTAACCTAAATAAGTGATTGCCCCGATTAACCATTGGCCCAATTAACTAGAATCCACTGTACATCCTAATCTTTGATCTTCCATTTAGCTGCCATTTACTTCTATAGTACCTGATGTTACAGATTAGAGGGTTACCTCAGAGTAGGTACATATAAGGCAATGCAAGTGAAATTTAAGAGTATTAAGATAACCTCATATCAGAGCAGTACAGTATTTTAAATTTACCTGTGTGCTATGATAATTATTTTGCAGGCATTTTATGAAATGTCAAAGATTTTTCTTGTACTCTACTTTCAGTTGGATATGATGCATCAAGGAACTGTATACTCTTGTGGAAACAAATTGCAAATTATGTGCTACAAGACTAGAAATCATTTGCAGAATGAAATATACACTAAATTGGCCTAAACAGAATTTGAAAGCAGACATTATGCTTACTTTCCATGGCTGATAATCATATTTGTTAATAGGTAAAAGTGTACAGTGCCTATTTTTGATAGGCTGTCGGAGCCCCTAGTTATAACTAATAACAACATTTTAAACCATCGGGAATGGAGAGAAACTCTGCTGTACTGATGAGATGGTGTTGGCTCTAAGTACAGGGAATTTTTAAAAATTGGGTAGAAGTTCACCTCACTTATACATCTGTGTGCTTGTAATATTCATCCATCATATACATTTGGAAGACTCTCAGATTTTTTTTCAACCACTGAAGAATGACAGAGTCTATGGGAGAGAGCTTTCTTTATATAAGGCCTGGATCTTATGTGCTACTGAATCTTTTCAGTGCCAAATCCTCAAACAAAAGATTTGTTGCCCTCCAAACTGTCAGTGTACTGAGTTTAAACAGGTTCATTCAGCTTCTGGGTATTTGTTGCACTCTTTTTTTAAGACAGGCCAAGTGTTGAAACTCTTGTTGTCTCAAACATTCTTCTTGTGATCCATGTCTCTCTTGTAAAACCCATGCACATTTTGAATCAAATTTAGTTTCATAAGTTCACAAACATTGAACACCAGACCACGTTATGTCATTTGCAAGGAAACATTTCCCACTGGGTACAAGTCCCGTGCTTTGCAGTAGTAACAACAAAAAATGAAATCAGCATTTTCGGCCTTTCTCTCTAGGCATCAATTTGTAATCTTGGAATTTCCACACATGCTTGGTTTAACTTGGATGTCCAGAAGTTGCCGTTGTAAAGTCACACAGTACAGAAACAGGCCTTTATTCACTACTGGTTCTTGCCAACCAAGATTCCCATTGAAGTTAGTCCCATTTGCCTGGGTTTGGCCTATATCCCTCTAAAATGGTTAGGGGCTCCTAACCATTTTACGCTATAGGCCAATACCATTAAGCAAGGGATCCATGGACCCCAGGTTGGGGACCCCAGCCTCTAAACATTTCCAATTCATGTACATATTCAAGAACTCTTCAAGTGTTGCCGTCATTGCTGCCCTGCTAATTTGCACTGGTTGCAGACATCTCCAATAAAACCAGGAGAAATTAGTGAGTAGTCGTATATGTAAAGCTTATGATGTAGTGAAATGTGAAGGCAATAGAAGAGGGTTTTGGAAATTGTTTATAATATACATGTGATTGAGAGCAATTCCAGTTTTGAATTTATAAACCACTCACCTGAAATGCTAGCTTTGTTGCATGAAGTCTTAGTAAGTTTTTAATGGTTTTCTAAGCCATAACTACTATTTATAGCTCAAAGAAATTTATATTTGTTAACTCTAATCTTTTTTACATAAAATTTTCAAAATGTAATGTTTTTTAATATTTTTATAATATCAATATTTTACAGCTTCCTCTTTAAATTTATCTGAATTATTTCTTTTGGTTCCCTGTAAAACACTTTGAAAATTAATAAAAAAAAGGTTGTCCTAATAAAAGGTATTATGTTTGAATTGTTCAATGTAATTGGCCTCCTATTTAGCAATGATGGATCCCTTTTTAAAAGAAGCATGACAGGAACCAATCACATTAAAGGGGAAATTCTAGACTGGGAGTTTGAGTTCATTAGAGGAGGAAGTGAGGCCGATGAGAGATATAATATTGTCTGATTAAAGCACAACAATCAGGAATCTAAAAGATTTACATTCAACACCAGACATCATGTGTGAGATAATACAAACCTTATTTAGACTTTAAATAATGGGACTCTGTGTATGCCTTCTGTGGATTCCAGTACATGTAGGTATTAGAGGGAATGAGCAAGTGGGATAAATTAGCAAAGGAGGCAACTAGATGAGCAGAAGTGGATATTCAAATAAATTACGGTTAAGGAGAAATGAAAAACAGTATTAAACTTTACATTTAAAAGATGTGGAGAAAATAGTGGGATGAAGAGAGGACAGGCAGTCATCATTATAGTATCCAGGAGGAAGTGGGATTGTTGAAGAAATCAGGAAAAAGGTGGTGGTAATATTGAGATTGAGGTTTGGGCACATGGTTAAATAGTACATTATTTTCAATGAAGAAACACAATAATGGGAGGTGTGAGTACTGTAATCAACAAGAAATGGTTCAGTATCTTCTGGTGATGTGTCCAAGATATAATCAACAGAGGGGATGGTTGATTTTAAAGTGATTGCAGAATAAAATACAATTTAACATTAACTATGTTTTGCAAAAAGAATGACAGTATTATTATTTAAATATATAGTGCGGTTCCTTAAGCATTTTGGTCTTTTTTAAATAGTATGTGATACAAATGTAAATATATAGGATTTGGATATCCTGACCCACACTCCAGTTTAGAATGTGGCAGTGATGCACCTTAAAGTTGTTTGCCAACCACCTTAAACTCTCAGAAGAAGAGATTACTGGAGTACACCGTTGCTTTGCCACAGATGACATAATCTGGCAAGCACTGTCATTGGATCTCTGCACAATCAGAAATGATAGTTTTAAAAAAGTGCATGGATGTAATGGGAAATCTACTTTTGTAAACAGTTCCTGATGGAATGATAGGTAAGGGAGGGTCTGTTGTTAACATCTACTTGATTACTTAGAGCAGTAGGATTGTAATGATCTGCTGCATCTTGTCAGGTACAGTCCTTTTCTGACTTTTCAACAGAGCCCCTCTTTGGAGTTACACACGCTGACACAGACATGTGAATAGATGCTTGACATCTGAGATTTAATTAATTTTTATGACCAACTTTCAGCGTTCATATCTTTTTATCCATTCCTTTTCCAATCCATAGCAAATGTTAGCATGTGACTACCAGATTGTTAATTTCTTGTCAGTATAGGTTTTGACTATAACCTAGCTCACCTCTATGTCTTCATTACATCATCTGTTCCGGCCTTAATTTCACTTAAAAGGTTAATGTAATTGATTCTATCAATCTTGTAACTGCAAAACAGGTATGCAGCTTATGACTGAGAAGCTATATTTGCACTCTGTGTTTTACTATGAAACCACATTACTTTCGGGAGTTAACACATGTTCATTGTTTAGCTGTTCAAGTTCAGCCTGTAAAACCTGATATATTAGTGTTCATATTGGGTCCCCAGCTCTGAAGAATGATTTGATGAAGAGCAAATTAATGTGTTTCATTCTCTGTGAGTTTTGGCATGCAGCTAAATTCTTTTAAAACAAAAACACTTTGCAGGAGTTGACAATCTTTTGTGCATTTGTGGCAAGTCTGGAATGCAGTTCCTATAGCACCCAGTAGGGTGAGAATAAAAATTTCAAAGTAAATATTTATTATCAAAGTATGTATATGTTAACATATATTACCAAGAGATCCATTTTATTGTGCATATTTACAGGGCAAATAATTTACAATAGAATTTATGATAATAACACAAAGACTGACAAACAATCATTGGATAAAAGAAGACAAACTGCAAAAAAAATAATACTGAGAACATGAGTTGCAAAGAGCCCTTGAAAGTGAGTCTGTAGATCTTAGAATCAGTTCAGAGTCGTGGAGAGTGAAATTATCCATGCCACTTCAAGAGCCTAATGGTTGTAGGGTAGTAACTGCTCCTGAACCTGGTGCTGTGAAACCCCAGGCCTCCTGCCTGATGGTAGTAGTGAGAGGAGAGCACAGCATGATAATTGATGCTGCTTTCTTGTGGCAGTCCTCCACGTAAATGTACTCAATGGTGGGGAGGGTCTGCCTGTGATGGACTGGGCTGTATCCACCCCATACTATAGTCTTCTCCATTCCTGGGCATTGGTGTTTCCATACCAGGCTGTGATGCAACCAGTTAGAATACATTCCACTCTGCATCCATAGAAGTTTGTCAAAGTTTCTAGTGATAAACCGAATCTACACAAACTTTTAAGAAAGTAGAAGCTCTTTGTGCTTTCTTTGTGATGACATTTACGTGCTGATCCAGGAAAGATCCTCTTATGAGTCATAGAAACGTAGAAAAACTGCAACACAATACAGGCCCTTCGGCCCACAAAGTTGTGCTGAACATGTCCCTACCCTAGAAATCACTAGGCTTACCCGTAGCCTTCTATTTAACTAGGCTCCATGTACTTATCTAAAAGTCTCTTAAAAGACCCTATTGTATCCGCCTCCACCACAGTTGCCGGCAGCCCATTCCACGCACTCTGAGTAAAAAAACTTACCCCTGACATCTCCTCTGTACCTGCTCCCCAGCACCTTAAACTTGTGGTGACCATTTCAGCCCTGGGAAAAAATCTCTGACTATCCACACGATTGATGGCTCTCACCCCTATCAGGTCACCTCTCATCCTCCGTCGTTCAAAGGAGAGTCCTCTGACAACATCCAAACATTGACTGAAGAATGCCAACCCACTGTTCAACAATGATAGAAAGCTTGAACCTTAACTGAGTCTAACCCTCTCTGTGTGTCCAGGACTTGCTGTTAATTGCTGCTGTTGCCAGCTCCAGTTTAAGCAAGTGGCTGCTGGGACCAAATGAGAAGCTAATGAATCCCACTATATTGAAGGGCATCTTGACTGTGTGGAAACACTAATTTTTTGAACAGAAAATCTACAAAAATTAATGGATAGGGCCCAGTCCATCACGGGTAAAGCCCTCCTCACCTTTGAGCGCATCTACATGGTGCGCTATAGATGCAGAAAATGAGCATCCATCATCGGTGACTTCCACCACCCAGGCCTTGCTCTCTTCTCACTGCTGCCATCAGAAAGAAGGCACAAAAGCCTCAGGACTCAACTCACCAGGTTCAGGATAAGTTATTACCCTTAACCATCAGGCTCTTGAACCTGAGGGGATAACATCACTTAATTTAACTTGTCCCATCATTGAAATGTTCCCACAACCAATGGACTCATTTCCAAGTACTCTTCATCTCATGTTCTTGATGTTTATTCATTACTATTATTTCTTTCTTTTTGTATTTGTCCAGTTTGTTGTCTTTTGCACAACGGTTGAGTACCCAAGTTGGTGTAGTTTTTCATCGATTCTGTTATAGTTATTATTCTATTATGGATTTATTGAGTACTTTCACAAGAAAATTAATCTCAGTGGTGCATATGGTGACATATATGTATCTTGATAATAAATTTATTTTGAACTTTGAATGTGGAGGAAGGAAGAACAATTGCCAATGGAATGAGTTTCAAGGCTCAACACCAGGAAAGCCTGGCAATTTATTTCAGCATAAGGAATCTACAGAACTCATCTTCAGTGGGTCAACCCTATCTCTCCATACACATCAATACTTATGGATCTAAATGCTTCCAGATGGATGATATGAGGGGAGGTTCTTCACCTCATATTCTTCTGCCAATAAAATATGACAAAAAACTCTGCTATCTAATGAATCGTATAGAGTTTTTTGAGGAAGTTACCAAGAAAGTTGATGAAGGCAAGACAGTGGATGTTATCTACAAGGACTTTAGCAAGGCCTTTGTCAAGGTGCTGCATAGGAGGTTGGTTAAGAAGTTACTTGGTATTCAGGATTTGTCAATGTTAATTTGACTAGACATTGGCTTCATGGGAGAACGCAGAAAGTGATCATCTCTCTGACTCGAGGCCTGTGACTAGTGGTGTGCTGCAGGGATCAGTGCTGGGTCCATTGTTATTTGTTATCTATATAATGATGTGGATGATAACTTAGTAAACTGGATCAGAAAATGCCTGCAAGATTGGGGGCATAGTGGACATCAAAGAAGGCTATCAAAGCTTGTAGCAGTATCTGGAACAGCTGGAAAAATGGCAGATGGAATTTAATGCAGACAAGTGTGAGGGGTTGCACTTTGGGAAGACAAACCAGGGTCAAGATCAATGAGCTGGGTGCATTTTTATGGCCATCACAAACTTCCATTATCATCAAAAATATCTTTTAATTCCTGATTTGTCTAATCACTTGAACTTAATTCCCCAGTTGGCCTGATGGGATTTGAGCTTCTCTTCCCTTGGACTTCACCCCTCTGGATGTTAGTGCAATAGTTAACCACTATGCCACTGTACCCATATCTCAGATTCATGCAACAAATTTGGAAATCTGCACTTGGAAATAGGTCTGTCATTTTCTTAGAACAAATGTACACACCACTGAACAAATCACTCAGCATGTTTGCATTTGAATCGAGTGTTTTGGCTTATCCCCCAAACTGACTCCTTGGCAACCAACTAATAATCACAACATTGTGAAGCAGGGGCAGGAATTATGTGGCCAAGGCTAATTTTTAATCCTTGTGTTCTGAGACAGAAATAAAGAACTTAACAGCACACAAAATCCTCAGTTAAAATGCTTCATTCACAGTTGCATTTATTGTCTATGAGAAACATATCTCAGATTCATCACTTAGACATTCTTCTTCATAATAATATTGAAAAATTGTTCTGATTAAGCAAAACATAATTAATTGGTTACTTAAGTTTATGTTCATTATGGCCACCAAGTGCCCCAAGGTTTGTAATGGGCATCTCTCAATCTTTGGTCTCACAATTTCCCTATTTTTGAATTCCAGCCTTATGAAAAATGAACAATGGGAAAATCCATGCAATAAAACATAATCAGCCTTGCACATTACAGCTAAGATTAGAATGAGAATGTTTGTTTCATTATTCAATGTTGTTTCTTAGATCAAAGCATCAGCAAAGTACCTTATCCCATCCTCTTAGCAGTCCCTCATATTTCAGGTGAATGCACATAGTCTTTTTCCCAGTGTTGGGGAATCAAGAACTAGAGGGCACAGGTTTAAAGTGAGGGGGAGAGATTTAATAGGAACCTGAAGGTGGTCAGTATATAAATTGAGTTTTCAGAGCAAGTCGTTGAGGCAGGTACATTACAACATTTAAAAGGCACTTGACAATGTGCTGCATGTGAGGCTGCTAAGACCATGTTAATTGGCAGAAGGCAATGAGTGGGGAAAACCACTCATTGCCTTCAACCCTGGAAAAAAGGTACTGTCTGTCTACTCCATCTATACCGCTCATAAATTAATAAAACTGTCAGATCACCCCTCAGCCTCCGCCACTTCAGGGAAAACAACTTCTCATTATAGCAATGCCTGTTATGTTGTGTAACTTCAAAACGTTAAACTAATTCAAAGGACGACTTAGGAGTCCAAGAATGCAGGTCTAACTTCATCTTTACTTTGTGAGGTGCGTATGTATCACATGGTAGCATGATGATGTATGCAATTCTCATATTTATACGTATACCCTGTAATGTATTATTTAAATAAACAAGAATGCTTAATCAAATATATACAAGATTATTCAAATATTATTGAAATATATACACAACACCCCCTTCTTAGCAAAAACTCCAACTCAGTAGAGAATGCATCTCAGTTGTATATGTACACAGTATACTATATAATGTATCTGTTATATACAGACATCCACATCATAGTAAATTTTTAAATTGCCTCATTCAGGTCTAAAGATTTAATCAATGTGGAGAATTTCTTACTCTTGTAGGATTACATCTTTTCTGACAAGGGGTATCATCTGCTTGGCAGATAAGACTCATGGCTGTGAAACAATCTCAGGTTCTGGAGCCTCCTCCATGGTGGCTGTAGGAGTTGAACACTGCAAGAAGTGTTTCTGACAGCTCTGGACACCCTTCTTCTCCTGTTCTCAGCTTCTCCTAGTTTGTGCATCTTGATCTTGAGAAGGCACATTTAGTTCACTGGTGTATTCTCTTATTAATCCCCTTTGCGATCTGATCTCTCCTCTTGGTTTCTTTATCCTCAGCATCATCTGATGAATCCTCTGTTTTCATATCTTCATTGACTCCTTTCTTTTTGGCCTTCTTTTCACCCAGCTGGGCTTTGGTCTTCATATCTACTTCTACAAGCTGTTCATCTTCCACTTGAAAATCATGCAAGCAGAACAGATTCTGGTTCTTTATACTCACAAAATGCTTGCAACTTTCCTGAAGCTCTTGGAACTCTCTTCTTTCTTAACTAAACCACATTTTGAAAGTAACGTGTTGATAAGCATTCAACTTTCTGAGAAACTTTCTCAGATATGTTGCCTACAAAAACTGTTGTAGGCAGACCGCTTCTTTCATCACCTTCATGATTCCTCTGAGAAGCATGGTCCTTCCTTGGCCCAATATGCTTTCCAACGAGAGGCACAGAGGTTGGCACTGACACCTGTGTGCCCTCTGTTGGGGAACAGTTCGTGATGTACAGCATGAAGACAGTTGTGGCATTATCCAGTACCTTTCTTAATTCACATTCAGATGGCTTCATTGCAGGGAATGTGGCATGCACATTGTGGATGGATCTCCAATCAAATTTTAGTTGTCTCAGCCAGTCACATCCCCACAATGCTGGCCCTCATGTTTTTACCACGTACAAGCCTAATGTTGGTTTTTGGAGTTATATATTCTCCAGTATAAGTTCTTAGTTGGTTATCTGCCGGCTTCAGTTTGGTATCTTTGAAATGCCATTCAAACTCATTTTGTGGAATGACTGAAACAGCTAAGCCTGTGTCCAATTCAATTTAAATTGACTTACCATTTACTTTTATTGTAAACCATATTGCTTGTCTATTGTTAGTTTTCACATTGTCAATCCCAAGGCTACCTAGTCCTGTGTCAATCTCATCATTATCAGACATTTCATCAATAGCATGCAGATTAGTACACTTTTTGAAACTGCAGCTTGACTTTTTTGGCTTTTTCTCTTCCTGTGCAGTCCATTAAATTTTGTGTGTTCTTCATGTGTCCCACTTAGTTGCATTTTGGGCAAGTTTCGCCTTTAAACCTGCATTTTGGGCAAGTTTCGCCTTTAAACCTGCATTTGTTTTGTGAATGTGAGCCTGTGCCATAATGGTAACACAATTTGTTTGGCCAAACCAGTTTCTGTTTAGACTTTGCTGTTTTTGCTCATGCTTTCTTTCATTCCTGACTACAACTCAATTATGTCTCTGTCTGCTGTTTCTATTGATATAACTATTTAAATCTGAGCTGTGTTTCAGTTAGGAGCCATTTTTGAATGCTTTCTTGTAAAATGCCACAAATGAAACAACCTCTTGGTGTATCATTAAGCCCATTGCTGAACTGTCAATGCTTAAACAACCTCTACAATTCAGCCCCATATGCTGAAATAGACTCCCATTAATTTTCATTCTGCTTAAGAAAACTAAAGCAGTCTGCAATCAACAAAGGTTTCAAACATAGAACATAGAATAGTAGAGCACATTACAGGCCCTTTAGCCCACAATGTAGTGCCGACCCTCAAACCCTGCCTCCCATATAACCACCCACCCTAAATTCCTCCATATACCTGTCTAGTAGTCTCTTAAATTTCACTAGTGTATCTGCCTCCACCACTGACTCAGGCAGTGCATTCCACGCACCAACCACTCTCTGAGTGAAAAACCTTCCTCTAATATCCCCCTTGAACTTCCCTCCCCTTACCTTAAAGCCATGCCCTCTTGCACTGAGCAGTGGTGCCCTGGGGAAGAGGTGCTGGCTATCCACTCTATCTATTCCTCTTAATATCTTGTATACCTCTATCAAGTCTCCTCTCATCTTCCTTCTCTCCAAAGAGTAAAGCCCTAGCTCCTAAACCAGGCAGCATTCTGGTAAATCTCCTCTGTACCCTTTCCAATGCTCCCACATCCTTCCTATAGTGAGGCGACCAGAACTGGACACTGTACTCCCAAGTGTGGCCTAACCAGAGTTTTATAGAGCTGCATCATTACCCCGAGACTCTTGAACTCTATCCCTTGACTTATGAAAGCTAATGCTCCATAAGCTTTCTTAACTACCCCATCTGTCTGTGAGGCAACTTTCAGGGATCTGTGGACATGTACCCCCAGATCTCTCTGCTCCTCCACACTACCAAGTATCCTGCCATTTACTTTGTACTCTGCCTTGGAGTTTGTCCTTCCAAAGTGTACCACCTCACACATCTCCGGGTTGAACTCCATCTGCCACTTCTCAGCCCACTTCTGCATCCTATCAATGTCTCTCTGCAATCTTCAACAATCCTCTACACTACCTACAACCCCACCAACCTTTGTGTTGTCTGCAAACTTGCCAACCCACCTTTTTACCCCCACATCCAAGTCGTTAATAAAAATCACAAAAAGTAAAGGTCCCAGTACAGATCCTTGTGGGACACCACTAGTCACAACCCTCCAATCTGAATGTACTCCCTCCACCACAACCCTCTGCCTTCTGCAGGCAAGCCAATTATGAATCCACCCGGCCAAACTTCCCTGGATCCCATGCCTTCTGACTTTCTGAATAAGTCTACCATGTGGAACCTTGTCAAATACCTTACTAAAATCCATGTAGATCACATCTACTGCACTACCCTCAAAGAAAAACACTCCCATGCCTGGTCACCTCCTCAAAGAACTCTATCAGACTTGTTAGACATAATCTGCCCTTCACAAAGCCATGCTGACTGTCCCTGATCAGACCATGATTCTCTAAATGCCCATAGATCCTGTGTCTAAGAATCTTTTCCAACAGCTTTCCCACCACAGATGTAAGGCTCACTGGTCTATAATTACCTGGATTCTAAATGATTCTAAATGTTCCTGCATTACTTTGACAGTATCACCAAAGCTTATTTCTGCTTGTTTGGTTGAAGCAGACAAATTTTGAAGCAAACTGTATTTCTTTTCACCCAATCCACACAGCAAAATTCTCATTGGCTATTTCATTTGCTTCAAAATACTGTTCAATCTGCTCAGTTTATAAAATCCAGTTATCCTTTTGTATAATCAAACATGCCATTGAACCCATGAATACTACCTCACTTTTTAAATTACTTCTGTTTTTGCACTATTTTTAATTCAACTTTTATATACATATTTACTGTAATTCATTTATTATTTTTCTACATTTATCATGTACTACTGCTGCTAACAAATTTTATGACATATGCCAGTGGTATTAAACCTGATTCTGATACAGATCTTTCCAATGTAGCCAGCCATTTCTACTGTGTTTTTAAGATTATTATCACCCAGTACTCACTCTTTATGAACCCATGAATTCTTCTGTTTTCTGACTTTATTTAGAGAAACTTGATCGTGTCTTCCTTTCCAAAGAACGTATGCTGTGCGCTTTATCTTTAAAATGCGACTGTCTCTTGCTGTGTTTTTTTTCCCAGTTTGAATTTCTTGCTGTACTTCAACAGGCCAGTAGCTATCTCGGGTTTGTTTTAAAAATACCTCATCACTACTGTTAGGTTTTGTAACTTCAAAACGTTAAATTAATTCAAAGGAAGTCATCGGAGTCCAGGAAAGTGGGTCTCATTTCGTGGCAGCATGATTACATATGCAACTCATGCATTTATACATATAAACCAAAATAATTTTTTTAAACAAACAAGAATGCTTAATTAAGAAATATATATACACAAGATTACTCAAATATTTTTGAAATATTTATTACCAGCATCCTGGTAACCTCTTCTGCACCCTCTCCAAAGCGTCAACATCCTTCCTATAGTGGGATGACCAGAACTGTATGCAATACTCCAGTTGTGGCTGAACTAGAGTTTTATAAAGCTGCAACAAAACTTGCTGACTTTTGAACTCATTGCCTCAACTAATAAATGCAAGCATGCAGTATGATGGACTTAGCCACCCTATCAACCTGTGTAGCCACTTTCAGGGAGATATGAACTTGGCCCCAAGATTCCTCTGCTCCTCAATACTGTTAAGGGTCTTGCCCTTATATTTTTGTAAATATCTCTTCATATTTGATTTGCAAACATGCAACGCTTCTCATCTCAATGTACACTGATCCCTGTGGGGTACCACTAATCACAGACTTCCCACTAGAATAAGTTCCTTCAACCACCACCTTCTGTCTTCTAAAAGCGAGTCAGTTTTGAATCCAAACAGCCAATTCACCATTAATCCCATGCATCTTAATCTTCTGGATGAGACTCCAATGAGAATGCCGCTCTTCCTAATGGTTTTCCAAATGCTCATGAATCCTATCCCTAAGAATTCTGTCCCAGTAACTTCCCTACCACGTATGTGAGACTCACCAGTCCTCTGGGACCTTGCCTGCGGCTAGCAAGGACACAAAAATATTGGTTAAGGCCCCAGCAATCTCTTCACTTGCTTCTCTCAGTAACCTGGGCTATATCCCATCAGGCCCAGGGGAACTAATCCAACTTAATGCTTTTTAAGAGATCCAGCATTATCATCTCCTTTATTTCAAAATGCTCTAGCACATTAATACTCTCAGCACAGATCTTCCTATAGTTCACATCCTTGTCCTTGGTAATTACTAATGTGAGGTACCCATTAAAGGCCTCACTCATGTCCTTCACATTCAAGCAAATGTTCTCCCCTTTATCCTTGTGGTGTTCCACCCTAGTTATCCTCTTGCTTCTGAGGTTTAGAATGCTTTGGGATTCTCTTTAATCCTACCTGGCAAGGATTTTTTGTGGCCCCTCCTGACTTTCCTACTTCCCTTTTTCTGATTTCTTTATAATCCTCCAGAGTTCTGTTTGATTCTAGCTTCCTAAGCTTTACATATTTTTATTTTTCTTCTTGACTAAATTCATTACCTCCCTCAACATCCAAGGTTCTGTTACTTTGCCATCCTTGTCCTTGTCATTAAAAACCCTCCACAGGTTGGATGTGGACTTGCCCAAAAATAGCTGTTCTCAATTAAATCTCCCTAGTTCCTGCCTAATGCTCTGGTAATTTGGACAGTTTGAGCCGAAAGGCCTGTTTCCAAGTTGTATGGCTTTATGACTCTTATGACTCATCCTGACATAGCTGAGTATTTTTCATGAAATGATCGAATGAAACTGCTTAGTTCAGTTTACATTCAGAATGATGGGGTTTGAATGTTCCAGCATTGTTAAGCTCATAATCCATCACAAATTCATGATTACTGGATTGTTTTATCAATTACTCCCATAATTTTTCCAGTGTTTATGTATTTGAGTTCTGAGGAGTGTGGAGAAACCAGCATTGGAACATTTATCATAGTTTGTAATCTGCAGGTTACTGATAGCACTTCCCTTCCTGTAAGAAGTTGTGTGATGACTTCATCTGATTATTTTCTCTTCAAATTGTGGAAATTCTTATCAAATACTCTGGCTTCTGTTGGAGAAAATGCAACATGATAGACCTGAAATGGACACTTAAAGTATTTGGAGAAAGAGGCTATATATTTGAAGATTAGATTTTTTAGATGTTTGTGATGCATATGTAGAAATAGTTTCAAGTTTTATAAGCTAATAAAATTTCTGCTGTGATACTATTTTGCTATAAATCTTAGTATGTTTCTGAAACTTTTTAAGTTCAATTTAGTTTTTTATCCCCCCAAAATGAACCAGGTTGTGTATCATTCTCTTTAGTACAATACTAAATATTCCATTATGGAAATCTCTCACACACACTTGACAATACTTGAGCCTCTGTGTATGGTTTATTTTTACTGAACTTCCAAAGGCAATGTGTGGGGAGGGAGATGAGAGGGAGTGTTCTGAACGTGCAAAGTTGATGGATGGTAAGTTCATTAGGTGAATACAGAGTTAAAAAATAATGATCAGAAAGTTATCCTGATGAATAGAAAGCTAAACTGATGAACAAAAAGTTAAATTGATGGCCAAGAAGTTAAATTATTGGGTGGCAAGTTTAACTACACTATTGCATTTGTGTTATTTGCTGCAACATTGCATTCAATAGCTGTCTCATCCCTTCCCCATCCCACTGGCATTTCTGACTACTTTCCATTAAAGTTTGAGTCAAGGTAATGCTGTATACTGAACAGAATTAATGTCTGCGCTCAGAAACACTACTTTGGATTGTTGCTGCTGGGTATAAAAATTGTGTGGAAAGTGAGGTAATAGATCCATTCCTGAACACTTGAAATGAGGAATTAACAGGAAGGATAGAAGATGAACTGTCTTGCTAGAAAGTGACTTTGGGCTGAAGCCAAGGTTCAAAAAATCATATCAGAAAGGAATCTCTGGATGCTATGCTGCACTGTGGAAAAAGGTCAAGATGTACTTTATTAGTTTTCCAACATCATATATAGTGGGGGACTGTTTCAGTTCAGTCGTCTAACTTCTTTCAAAGCAATGAAAAGTTACTGAACATGGGGATCTGAGACTCCTTCTGAGTGACATTTACCCTGATGTTAAGAATCTGACATCACTGCACCAAGCCCATCCATGTCACTGAAAGGCGAAAAAGCTATGAAGAGGTGAATAGTTCAGCTGCTGATGTATGCTCTGAAATTGTTGATGTAAAGAAATAATTTTATTTGTAAAATAGATTTGAATCATTTTTGCAATTATTTGTCACTGCTTTGAATTTGAAATTCCTATTTTCTTTCACTGTGCATCATAACTCAAAGCTCTTTATAGTTTTTATGTAATGGCCAGTAAGGGAGCAATAACCCAAAATAGGTTTGGGAACCCTTGCACTAAAGAATAAACCCTTGAACTCTTGATCTTCCAATCTGCCTCATTGTGACTCTTACACTTTATTTGTTTCTCTGAGCTGCTCTTTCTCTGTAACACTATTTTCTGCCTTCTGTTTCCTACAGAACTGTCAGAATCATCACATCCTAGCTGAACCTCTCTGTTGAACAAATTCTTCAAAGGCTTGGTGTCCTTAGGCTGCCATCATTGAGGTATGTGACATTCTGTGGGGAGATTTTCAACAGTACGACACCTCATCTAGCTGAAGGTCACTTTGATTCTCAAGCAGTCAGTATCTTTCCAAGCAGCTGCAGTAGATCTCAGCCTGCTGTTCCTGCTCTGTCAGGGATCACCCAGCCACTATACTCTCATAGAGATTATTTTAATAACTTTTATTTCCTAGTGGAACAGGTGACACCTTGTGTACTGGAATCAGAATCAGGTTTAATATTACCAGTGTATGCTGTGAAATTTGTTGTTTTGTGGCAGCAGTACATTACAAATTTGTAATTTGCAAATTTGAATATTGTTGGCTTCCCATGAGAATAGACAGGCATTGGTTCCGCTTCTGTTGGGGCTTCCTTTATTCCAAACTTTTTTTATGAACAGGAAAGGTTACACTCCCTCATACATGAGAAGAACTTCCTCTTCATGAATATTTTTGGAAGCATACTCAGATCTTCATCGATTGGGCCGTTTTTTATTCTCATGAATGGCGGCCATGGAGTGTGTTACTGGCTGACTGTCACAGTGAATGCGGCTATTGCACAATGAAGTTGGCAGTTGAATCATCAGGAAACCATGCACGTCCTGATTCAAATAGGGCTTTAGCCAAACCTGCAATTTTTGCAGAGAGCACATTGGAGCCTTGGTATTAAATGTAGCCCTTTTTCCCATGTTAAAAATAGGCACAGTTGAATTTCTGCGTAAGTCATCTAACATTAAACATGCCCCACTGTGCACAGAGGTGAACCTTGAGCAATTGCACACTTGCAAACACTATGGGTGTAGAAGATATTCAGTGGGCAACATTCACAGCCATTTTGGTTATACTGTGACCTCAGCTACCAGCTACCTCAGCTGACACTTCAGTGATGTGGTTTATTGTGACAGCTCCAATTTGAGGCCAGCATATTTGCAAGACACACTAGTATCAAGCCTGATGAGCTGGTAATCATTCACATATCAGTGTGTCCAAAACTTGTAACATCGTCTCCTTGCTGATAATATAAAAATGCAAAAATTAGACATGAAAGTAAAATTATGGTAGGTAAGTTGTGATTTGCAGATCTCTTTCACAATAATATTTTAGGCCATGACAACAATTCACAATAGTTGATAGCTTTTAATATCAATAGCCTTTATTATCTGAATCTGCGACAATCTCTAATATCAGTGAAACTTCTTGTTTCAGAGAAATGTATATTTTGTTAATTTTGAGGTTAGAAGTTAGTTAGGTCAGGTTAAGATCTGGGCTTCACATGTCTTTGGATCATGTCACTGGTATGTGGTGTGTTTATTGAGCACATTCTGGATATTACTAAGATCTTCAATGGTTCCCCTCCATTTCAAAGCTTCTGACCCCACCCAATCCTGCCTCCAAACCACAAACCATCCTTTTCGCGGAACAGCTCAGTATCTTTGTTTTCTCAGCTCTGCTTTAAGGTCATCCACTTGAATCCGTTTTCCCCAGTGTTAAATACGGCCTGCTTTTTTCTCAGTCCATGTTCCAAAGTTCTCCACTGGAGCCAAGAAGTGGGACAGAAAGTGAAAAGCTTGGTCAGAGAAGCTAGTTTTAATATTGTTAAAGGAAGTGACAGAGGGTAGAACGATTTAGCATGAGAACTCCAGAGGTTAGAACCTTGATAGCTGAAGGGTGGCGGAATTAGTCAGGGACTAGAGAGTAAGGAGTGTAGATATTTTGGAGATACAAAGACTTGAAGGAGGTTTTGAGATCATAAGGAGGCAAGGGTGGGGGTTCTGGTGGGATTTGGAAAAGGTTTGGATACCGAGCATAAAAATTTTAAATTGTGAGAGTATTGATTTAACTGGGAACCTGTGATGAGTGGGACTCAGTGTGAGTTAGAAATAAGACTGCAAAGTTTTGGACAGCCTTGGGTTTATGCATGATGGCTGGGATGAAGCCAACTAAGACAGTGTTGGAATAATCAAGGGAAAAGTTAACAAGTATTTGGAGAGAGTTTTTAAAGTGACTAGTTTTAGTAATGTTAAGGTGGAAATGGGCACGGTGATGTAATGAAGGAGCAAAAATGTTGTCTGACATTGGATCTGTGAAGAGTCTGGTTCAGCTTCAGACTGTTGCCAGGAAGGATGGATGGAGCTAGTGAGTGGGCAATGAATTTATGGGGGATCTAATGGCCATTGTGGGTGGTTGCAACATTGAGTAAAATAGCATTCAGAAATTGAGATGATCTCCAGCAACTTCTGTTTTTTTTAAAGTTTGTGTTTTCTTGAGTTTGGCAGTTTGTGTGAAGGCCACTAATGTTATGAGTAACCCTTATGAAATTCAAGAGCAAATTATGAGCAATAAGTTAAAAGGCAGCTGCATCAAATGGTGAAAGTTCAGGCATTTCAAGAAGAGGTTAAATGTCCACAAAAATGCATAAACATTCAATTGTTTATCTGGTCTTGGGACAGATCCTGGGCCTACCTCCATTTTCAGATATCACATTGTACTTCTTGAATAAGTGAAGCAGAAAAATAATGCTGAGCAAAATAACCTTACTACTATTTTGCATTAAATTGCTCTGCTGTATTGGTTCACATCCTGCAAAAAACATTTCTGGTTTCAAAACAGGCATTTCAACAAGCTCAGGGATTTCCCCAAAGCCATTCCTTGACCACATTTTTGATATTAACATTCTGCAGGTTGATTATATCTTTTCTGAGTAAGTTCAGAAATAATTGGTTTTATCACTACTCAGATCTGGGATATAAGCGCTGCCAGCAACCAGAGCTCTGTATATCTTCTTAAGGGCAATTAGGGAAGGCCAATAATTGTTTGGTTTGGTCATTGACAACACATCCTGTTAATGAATAGGGGAAAGGGCAACATATAGTCCCAATACCATAGGCAAATGGAGCGATATGTTGAATCTCCCTGCCATAGAGATATTATGACTGTATATCACACTACTGCAAATAATTGTAGGTGCTTGGATTAATTTATGCACATAATTAATAACCAACCGTATTGTTGTTATTTTTTCTGCTCTTTAAATAAGACTGATTTCTGACTAAATTGATTCTTTTGGCTATGAGGATTAATGCTTACCAAACTCCAATGTGGTCAATAATTATTGTGATTTTAAAAAGTAATTACCTCAGATGTCTTTGAGAAGGTGATGGTTCCACCTTGAACTAGGATCCCCTCTGTGGTAATGGAATTCCCACCATACTGGCTCCAGGATTTTGACCATGCCACAATAAAGGACCAACTCTGCCATGGATGGTCCCAAGCCCGGCTGCAAAAGCAGGAGGGTTGGCCATGGGGTTAGCAGTCTCATCCTGTAAAAGCCCAATGCTGTAGAAACGCCAACATAATCCCCAAAGATATCATCCCTGGAAGAGGAAGGATCCTTGCCTAGAAGATGTATGAAGTTGTGTGGTGAAAGTGGAAGTCTGATTCAGCTTCTAACAGCCCAGGACAGTGGACTCTGGTGAGCTGCTGTTGGAGGCCTATGCCGAGTAAGGGCAATGGGCCAAAGAAAAAGACAATAAAGGACCAGGTTATAAGCATCCAGATGTTTTCCAAGCACCAGTTACTCTTGTTCTTTCAGTGGACATGAGGAGAAAAACTCAAGTCCTGTTCTAACTATTTTTGTGGATGGCAACAATAGTTGTGGAGGAGAATACATGTTTATGGTGATTGATTGTGCTTGAACTGAACAGCTATTGTATCCAGACAACAAGCATCTTCCACTATTGGACTATCTTCATCCAGGCAAGTGGAAAGGACACAATAGTCTACTGGAACAGATAGCTCAGTTCAGTAACCCTTTCCTCTCTAGGATATTGCCTCACTAACACTTTAAGGATGGGAACGTAGTGTATTTTTAGTTATGTTTTGCATATTGTAAAATGACAGCCCAGATTTTAGTCTAACCTGTTTAGCAGGAAGGATCTGCACACTTTCTGTGGAACATCCAGAGAGTAAATTCAGACAATGCGTAAACATGTATGCAACCTGATCCTTCAGTGTTCCTGCTGAGCACATAGGGTCAATAGTGGTGCTCTGAGAGTATGTGACATCACAACAGGAAGCTGAACCAACACTAAACTGGAATGTATCACAGTGTAGTAATTCAGCTTTCTAATATTATTTGCTTTATTATGCTTTCTTCTTGATGCAGAAAATTTTAAATTTTGAATTGTGAGTTACTAGATTTTCCACCTTGACAACACCCTTGATTTTCTGAATGACTTTAATAGTGTACACGGCAACATCTTCACTACAGCCCTGTGCAATTTTTCCATGGTGTACTGTACTTGAGACTACTTTAACTGGCCATCACAACAATGGGATTTCCAACAGTACAACATCCCACCAGCCCTGCACTGGATTTCCCACTCAGGTTCTGCACTAAAGTTCCTACAGTAGAATTTGAGGCCATGCCATTATAAAAATGAAAGCCCTCAAATTTATGGCAATTTCTATTTATTGGTTAAATCATCAAAAGTTGCTGATCTGCCTTGATACTCGCCTTACACCTTGGTGTTAGTTTTCCTTTACTGTCTGAAGTGAGTTGAGATATTTTTTGGTATGAAACACAAAATGTAATTAGCAGTGGTTATTGCTGGGTTCGGCTCAGGCTTTTGCCCTTATTATCTTAGGTTTTAATCATGCCGACCACTGAGTTGAATGCCTCAATGGTAAAGTAGTGGTTAGTGTAACACTGTTACAGTGACAGCAATTCCCAATTGGGGTTCAATTCTCACTGTCGCCTGTATGAACCTCCCCGTGATCTCGTGGGTGCTTCAATGTCCTCCCACATCTCAAGGTTAGGGTTAGTAAGTAGATGGCATGCTACGTTGGCGCTGGAAGCACGGTGACAGTTGCAGGCTGTCCAGCACAATCCTCGCTGATTTAGTTTGATGCAAACCGTGCATTTCTCTGTATGTTTGGATGTACATGTAACAAATAAAGCTAATCTTTAATCTTTAAGCTTTATTCCCATTCACATGGTGGTACAGAGTGAGCTCTATTTAAAGGCTGCACCACCAAGCTGCAGGATAATGCTCTTCCTAAAGTTGGACTTAAGCCTTGTAGGGGTAGAGTAGAGAGTGTTTACTCTCTATCTAGATGTGATAAATTAGGACTTAAGTGTTTAATGCTGACATTGGATGCCAGAACCATTTTAAACTTCAGCATTGACATCCTTCATACCAATCAGAAAAAAATCAAAATCCCTTCCCTTCAACTTCCCTGCCGCTGCCTGTAAGGAGTCTGCATATTCTTCCAGTGACCTCGTGGGTTTCCTCCAGATGCTCTGGTTCACTTTTACTGTCTAAAGACAGACCGGTTGGTAAGATAATTGGTCATTGTAAGTTGTCCCATGATTAGGCTAGGGTTCAATTCGGGGATTGCTTGGTGGCATGGCTGGAAGGGCTGTATCTCAAGAAATCAATAAATAAACATCAAAATAGGTAAGTGAACTGCAGGCTTAAAACTCAAAGAGAGCAAAACTGTGACTATAAGTTCCTTAAATGGACAGGAGATATGATGAACAATAACTTTCATGCAATTCTTTATTTAGAAAACAAAGGCAAATTTCAGTTCTACCTTAGATCTGTTAAGAATATCGATGGGTAAATGTGTTGTCAGTTACACACTGCACTCATACAAGAGCATCACCTGCTGGCCTATTCTGCTTGGTATATTGAGTACCATCGATTGAGCTAATTTCCTTAGATGCACAGTTAACATGCTTAGAAAGATCTTTCATATTGAAGAATATCTGGCTGGAGCATGTGCTGCACTTTGTCAGAGGGTCAATGTTTTTCAGTGAATTGCTAACCTGATGATCCTCCACAAAATGTTCCACTGCCTACAACACATAAGATCATAAGATGTAGGAGCAGAATTAGGCCACTTAGCCCATCAAGTCTAAATGAAGTCTGCTCTGCATATTTCATTGTGGCTGATCCATTTGCCCTCTCAGTCTCAATCTCCTGCCTTTCCCCCACCCCCACCTCCTGTTTCCCTTCATGCCCTGACTAATCAATAATCCTTCTATCTGTGCCTTAAATATACCCAGTGACTTGGCCTCCACAGCTGCCAGTGATAACGAGTTCCATAGATTCACTCTCTCTGGCTAAAGAAATTCCTCTTCATCTCTATTCTAAAAGGACACCCCTCTATTCAGAGGCTGGTCTTAGACTCCCCCACCATAGGAAACATCCTCTCTACTCTATCAAGGCATTTCAGTTTTTGATAGGTTTCAATGAGGTCACCTCCTGAATTCCAGTGAATACAAGCTCAAAACCATCAAACGCTCTTCATATGCCAAGCCTTTCAATCTTGAAATTATTTTTGTGAACCTTTGAACCCTCTCCAATGTCAACGTATTCTTTCTTGGATAAGGGGCCCAAAACTGCTTAGAATATTCCCAAGTGAGGCCTCACCAGTGCTTTAGCATTGAGTAAGGAGTGTAATGGAATTTTCTCCTCCTACCTGGATGAGTGAGCCTCCAACAGCATTCTGGAAGTGTGTCACCATCCAGAACAAAGCAGATTGCTGGAAAATAATCCTCATCACCACATTCATTACCTTTACCATTTGTTCCCTCCTCTCTGGCACAACATGACGGCAGACTGTATCCTTTGAAAGAACCTGCTATTGTTTTTTAGTTTCCCAAATCTGTAAATTTTTGGGACTATCAGGTTTTGAACTGAATTGTTTTCCTCCTGGGGTGTTAAAAGAATTGGTAATGGGTGCATTGATTGTGATCTTCCAAAGTTCCCAGATTTGTCGAAATTCCATGTGATTAGATAACATACCTATTCAAAGAGAAAGATAGGAAATAGAAAATGGTTGGCCAGTTAGCCTACTATCTGACATTGAGAAAATCCTAGCATCAATTATTGGGGAGCTAGTAGTAAATATATAGAAAACTTTAAGAGGCAGAATCAATATAGTTTTATGGAAAGGAATTAATATTTGATAAATTTATTACATCTATTGAGAATGTTATCAGCAGTATGGAAACTAGTAGATGTAGTGTATTTAGATCTCCAGAATGCATTTAATTAATTACCATATAGATAGGTTAATACACAAGGTCAGGGCTTGTGAAATTGGAAGTGATAGATTAGCATAGTTAGGAGATTGCTTAAATAACAGAAAACAGGTTGGGATTAATGGATCAATTTCTGTTTAGTAAGTTATGACTAATTAGGTTCCACAGGAATCAGTACTAGGGCCTCAACTTTCACCATTTCTGTTCATGACAGCAGTTGAAATGAATGTGTTTTTAAAATCAGATTTACTGATGGTACATAGGAAAGCAAGTTATGAGGAGGATACAAAAACTCAGCAAAGAGATAAAGGTAAGTGAGTGGCAGCATTTTGTTGAATAGATTATTGTTCATGAAGGTGAGGTCATCCATTTTTGTTCTGAGTTTGTGAGTTCTAAGATGACTAACAAAGTCAACGTTAAAAATCACAGGCTCTTGCACGGTTGGGACTGGAGGTGCTGGAAGAAGCAGGTGGTTAGTTTAGGGGATGGTGTGCTCAGTTTGCCATTTACTCAGTATTTTTGTCAGCTCCTGATTATTGAACAAGAAATTCCCAATAACATACCAAATGCTCTTTTTTCACATGAACAGTCATAGGTCAGAGTTTTCCAGGAATCAGTGAAGATATTACAATTTTTCAAATCAATTTTAAATGCATCGTTATATCCTTAACTCTGTACTTCTGATAATCTCTTTTCAGGCCAAAGGTCTGACAATGAAAGTTCACAGCAGGTACCCAGAAAACACCTCAAAGCCATCTCTCAACAAAGACAGGCATCCATGTTGAAATTCACCATCTCCCTCAATGAGTAAGTCTAGTCATTTGAGAGGAAGGGTATTTGAAAAGACCTCAAACCCAGCACAACACTAATACTGCACTTTTCCCCTATATATTCCTGAGACCTGAGCTACTTATGGCAGGCATTTTAAGAGAAAGAATGCAAGAAAGTTGCACTTATACCTCAGCAACACACTCAAATTGTTCTGAAGAACTAACTGACGGTTTGGAAATCTGACTTCTGTAGGATTCTTCAATACTCCCATCATATTATCTGGATGTCAATCACTGTCATTTCAGGATGTGGTGCAAAAATTATATACAGCCATTCAAACAATTTCTAACATTATTCTCAAAAGGAAGATTAATTGTTTTCATTATTTGCTTGCAAACTTCTGGTTGTGTCCTTATTATACTAGAATTGTAGAAAACCATCTATATACAGGGCAGGGATGAGAAGAGAGGTTCATTGACAGCTCAAATACACTCCACTCAGATCTGAGTTTGGATATGTGGTAATCTCGGGGCCAGAGCTCCTAAATTGGTACATAAATGAAACTGCTACATAAACCAAAATCTCCAAAGTTAGGCCACTGACATAATCTCTGATACCTCGTATAACTTAATTTGAAGTGCACCCAATTTGCACCCAGTTCCCACTTATAAGTTATATTTATTTCACTTATTACTTATAAGTAATAGCTGAGAATTAAAGACAAAATGTTTGCATTAGTATTCAAATGCTTTGGAGTTATAGAGCATGGAAACAGGTCCTTTGGCCCATTGAGTCCTTACTAACCACCCATTTACAATTATCCTATATAATTCCGTTTTATTATCACATTACCATCACCTCACCCCAGATGCTACTATTTGTGCACACACTTGTTGAGTGAGGATTAATATTGGCCCAGGAAACAAGTCTAACTCCTCTACGTTACTTCAACAGAGCTTTCCTTGTAGGGTCTCAATCTATGGTCACGCAGCACATACTGATAGAATAACGTAGACAGAAACCCTCAAAATATTTGTAAGGTACATGGATAGGACCTGGAACTAGGACTAGCTCCATTTTAGGATAAAAAATTGTACTGTGGAGAGGATTCTAACTGACTGCATCACTGTCTGGTATTGGGGGGTGGGTGGGCGGCTACTGCACAGTATCAAAATGAGCACTGGAGAGTTGTAAACTCAGTCAGCTCCATCATGGGCACAAACCTCCATTGTGTTCAGGACATCTTCAAGGAACAATGCCTCCGAAAGGTGGTGTCCATCATTAAGGATCTACATCATCCAGGACATGTCCTCTTCTCATTGCTACAAAATGGAGGGAGGTACAGGGGCCTGAAGGCACACAGTCAGTGATTCAGGAACAGCTTCTTCCCCTCTGCCATCCGATTTCTGAATGGATATTGAATCCATGAACACTACCTCACTACTTTTTTATTTTAATTTTTGCAGTATTTAACTATTATATATATATATCCTTACTGTAATTCACATTTTTTCTTCTTTTATGTATTGCATTGTGCTGCTGCCGCAAAGACAACAAATTTCGTGACATGTGCCAGGGATATAAAACCTGATACTGATTCTGATCTTGAAATAATCCAAGTAGTCTCCCCCTCTGTTGTAAATTGTTGAGCTTCTAACTGAGTTGGTGCAGCACATCCTCTATATTGGAGTTTGAATGGATTACCATCTTAAGTTTCTGAGTTGGACATTAATCCACAAACTTCTGGACTAGAAATTTTGTCTCACAGTACAACAGGTTGGGTATTTCCAGCACTTTGACTTAGACCTCAGGGGATGATAAACAAAACCACAGTTCACAGTGACAAAGAGTTGTATAGATATGGAAATGGAAGCTGAATTTGAGGAGAATCCAAGACAAGCCCATTGCTACCGCTGGACCACAGTGCTTACTGGGCGGGAGTGCATCTGGAAGAGGCACTAACTTGGGGCCTGTGTTTTATCCAGCAACAAAGTGTAGAGCTACATACACAGGAGAATTGCTTTTCATATGTCTGATTAACATTCACTTCTGCTTTCAGTGAATACACGTCTGTGTACAGTTCCCTGTGTTTGAAGTTGCTAATGCAAGGGAAGTGAATTTCTTTGCCCAAGATATTAGACAAGTAGTTAATAATTAGGGAAGTGAATATTCACGCCAACATTGATAACCTGAGCATTTCATTCAGCTTATTTTAAAACAAAATCTGGAAATTAAAATCTGCTATCAGTGAAGAAAAACTAGTAAAATTTTTCAACACACAGAGAAAGCTGGAGGGACTCAGCAGATCAGGCAGCATCTGTGGAAAAAAGTACAGTCAGAGTTTCAGACTGAGATCCTTCGACAGGACAAAGGGTCCCGGCCCGAAATGTTGACTGTACTCTTTTCCACAGATGTTGCCTGACCTGCTGAGTCCCTCCAACTTTCTATGCGTATTGCTTGCATTTCAAGCATCTGCAGTTTTTCTCTTGATAGTAAAATTTTGCCCAATTTATTAATGAAAATCAGACATCCTTACAACTCTGCACTTTATTTGATTTCATCTCAGCTATATTGAGGAATAAGTGAATACTGGCTTGGCATAAATGAAACCCCTGCAGAATGAAAAGGTTAGTGTGCTAGAGCTGTTTGGATGTTAGTACTGAGATCTGATGTAGCTGAATGAATTGTCATCTTGAGCTAAAGCACACAGATATCAATCCCTGAATTCAGTCTTGTTAGGGATATCCGTGCTGAATGGGAGATGTACAGTGTCATCAAGTTTCCACATGCAGTGCTTTGTGCTCTGAAACCAGCCCAGATAGTAAGGGTTGAATATCCCACTGCAACCAATTTAGTTTTCCAGAAGCCTTGGGCCAATAAATCTGAATGCCCCAAGATTCTGTCAGTGAAGTCAGTCAATAGTGACATGACAAGGAGGCAAATAATAAGGATCCTGGTGCAGAATAAGATCAACAGTCCACTTGCTCAGCAACCAAGATTTATGAGAAGAGGAAGAATGGAGGAAAAAATAATGCATTTGAGCCCAGCTGGGCACTTGAAAATGTTGAGGGAGGGAAACATTGAATGAAGACTAAGAAAATCAACTGAAAAAGATTCGAAGTATATTTATTATCAAATTCAACTCTGTGCAGTATACAACTCAGACAGAAAAAATTACGCTATTTAAAAAAAGGAAAGTGATGACCTGCAGGTGTGAAATTATGGAGTTTCAATTGTTCCTTTTTGGGCCTTGGAGCTTAATTTTCATTTCAGAGACAGAAGTATACTGTAAGTATTATGATTAAATGCATTCAATATTCTGGTAAACACCTGTTCTGAGCTGAGTTCATTTTAATAATGTAAACTAAGTAATTTGCTGAAGGTTTTGCAGATGTTAATAATGGAGCTGTACAGATCATTTATCAGTAATAATACACTACTCACATGGTGTCTCTCATACTGTTTGGGTTTTTCCAAGATATATTAATGCACGCAATTTCCATGTACTGAATGTTAATTTTCTGAGCAAATTTTAAATTATCAAAATGCGAGATTCAGGGCAGCTTCTATTTTATAGTTGCAGATTTGCTTTAATGTATGGGAGAATCCGTTTGGGACACTTGGATACCAAATTCAAGAGGATATAAGACAAGTCTTGACGTTTTTTGCTCCTACTTACAAAATGAATATAGAGTCACAGAGTTGTTCACATCATGCCTACATGTACTGATCCTTCTTGTCTTCAATTATGGCCTGCTTGTTCAAGAGGACTCTTAAATATTGCTGTTGTTCTTGCTTCCACCTCTTCCTCGCCAGTTCATTTGAGATACAATACCTTTTTGTGTGAAAAATTTACCCCAGATCTCCTTTAAAGCTCCTCCTTTTCACCTTAAACTTGCCATCTAGTGTCTCCAGAAGAATTTTCCCATTTGTTTTGCCAGATTACCATCTCAGGTTGGGGCTTTCCTATGCCAAAGTTCAGCAGATGTGAAGTGACTTCCTATTTAAATTTTTGGTTGTAAATGGCCCTTATATCAGTAAGTGCTGACAAATCCTTGCACAAATAGATTTCATGTGAGCATTCACTTTGGAGATCATTTCTCTTGAAGGTCTTAATTGAATTATAATGGTTGATTTGAATGGAGTTACAACTACTAACAATACACTAGTGTGGCAACACATTTACACCAGTTTGTAACACTAGTGAATTTGTAACAATAGAACACGAGGGTTTGACCACGATCAATGAATATAATGCAACAAGGTCCAAGCACACTGAAAATGTGGATTCTCAAAACTTTTACATTCTTGGCCATAGAATGTAAAATATTGTATATTTTAGAATAATTACTAACTCGTGGAGTAAAGAATAAGGCAGAAATTACCAGACTTCAGATGTCAAAATGATGCATGTGTTTTCTCTTCCCTGCCCGCTCATTTATTTTCTTCCAACTTCTGATTACTCGGTGTGCTTTAAGGAGAATCTAAGAGAAGGAAGGGGAGGTAGAGAGGTTTAGGCAGGAAATTCAAAAAATTTAAACAGTCTTTGAAATCCAATTGCCATTAGTGCAGGAATAACTGTTGGAAATGGCAAGAAGTGGAGGGGTGCAGTCTCAAAGAGTGGAGTAGGTGATAGAAATAGAGAGACCAATTCCATGGAAGGATTGGAAAATGAGGAAGAGGATTTTAAAATAGTGATGTTGCTGAAATAGCAGTCAATTTAGGTCAAAGAGAACAGTGTTGATATTGCACGGAACTTGCCAGGAGTAAAGTTTTGGATTGGTTCGTACTTGGAGGAGGTAAAAGATTGCGCAATATTCTAAGGCTACAGGGGAACATTTCAGTAGCTGATACCCACTTTTATGGGTGTCAGTGGTAGATGAGTAGTAGCGGGTCTGGATATGCTTGATGTCACAGAGCTGGAAGTAATCAGTCAGCAGCTCAGCTCAATGTCATGCTGAGGTTGGGAGTAATTTGGTTCATCCTCTGGAGAGTTTGCAGATAGAACATTACAGTCAGTGACTAAGGAATGGACTTTATGACAAGAACTAAATTGATGGCTTTGAATTTTGCAATATAATTGGCTAAAATTTGCAAAGTAGAACAACACATTGGACACAAGATGCTAGAAATCCAGAGTAACACACACAAAATGCTGGATGAACTCAGCAGGTTAGGCAGCATCTATGGAAAGGAATGAACAGTTGACTTCTCTGGCCAAGACCCTATAGTGGACATGTGGTGTGGCAAACGCGAAAGAGTAGAGGAGTCAGTGGAAGTGGTTCTGAACTCAGAAACATTTGTACAGTCTGTTTAGTTTTGATGAGTTTAAGGTGCAGAGTGTAGATGAAAAATAATAGGGGTCCAAGGAAGGTCCATAGCTAAAGGAACAAGATGAGATTGGAGAAGATACCAAGGCAACAGCAGAATAGATGCAATGGAACCAGAAGAGGGCACTGCCACACAACTGGACAATGGAGTGGTGCACACAACACATCATTGTGATTTGCAAATAGATTTGAATTTAAAAAATAATATAGAGATAGACAAACAATATCAATAATTTAATAGAATATTTTATAATTCTCATTCAGAAGTAGTTGTAGGTATAATTGATGTATAATTTATATTCAGCATGTTGTCTGAACCTACATGACTGTGATGCTGCTGCAAAGCAGGTTTTTCATTGTACCTGATTGTACCTATACCTCACCATGCTTGTGCACATAACAATAAACTCAACGTGATTTGAAATCCTAAAAGCTAAATAAAGATTTTAAGAACATTTTTATCATTAGTAAAAAAAATGATAAATGTTAAATACAGAGGAACCCCCAAGATTTGACAGTCGACATCTGAATTATTCTAAAGAAAAACATTTGTGCAGAAGTAGATGCAGAGTTCCCAGATTCTGCAGCAGCGCCAGTAGCTTGCAGGTGAGCCCAATCAGCAGAGGAAGGGAAAACAAGGGGAATTACTTGTTAATTCATCTTCTATTTGGTGCAGGGACATGTTAAAATTCATTATTTGGGGTAGTGTGAACAAGGTATTTTGAAAATTGTAATGTAATTAGTAAAGCTAATAGGACCTCCGGCACAGAGTCTGGCCTTGTAGCTCAGAAGGGTAGGGAAGGGAAGAGGAAGGCAGTAGTAATAGGGGACTCGATAGTTCGGGGGTCAGATAGGCAATTCTGTGGATGCAACCAGGAAACCCAGGTGGTAGTTTGCCTCCCTGGTGCCAGGGTCCGGGATGTTTCTGATCATGCCCAAGCTATCCTGAAGTGGGAGGGTGAGGAGCCAGAGGTTGTGGTACATATAGGTACCAATGACATAGGTAGGAAAAGGGAAGAGGTCCTGAAAAGAGAATTTAGGGAGTTAGGAAGGCAGTTGAGAAGAAGGACCACAAAGGTAGTAATCTCGGGATTACTGCCTGTGCCACGCGACAGTGAGAGTAGGAATGGAATGAGGTGGAGGATAAATGCGTGGCTGAGGGTTTGGAGCAGGAGGTAGGGATTCAAGTTTCTGGATCATTGGGACCTCTTTTGGGGCAGGTGTGACCTGTACAAAAAAGACGGATTACACTTGAATCCTAGGGGGACCAATATCCCGGCGGGAAGGTTTAATAGAGCTTTTAGGGAGGGTTTAAACTAATTTGTTAGGGGGATGGGAACCGGAATGATGGAGCGGAGGAGAGGGAAAACAGAAATAGATCTAAGGTGGTGAGCAGTAAGGATGTCAGGAAGGACAGGCAGGTGATGGAGCAAATTTGCAGCCATTGGGATGAGTTGCAGTGCAATAACGTTGCAGTGCAATCAATGCAAAAAGTACCAAATACTGGACTTAAGGTGTTATACTTAAATGCACGCAGCATAAGGAATAAGGTGGATGATCTTGTTGTACAGTTACAGATTGGCAGGTATGATATTGTGGCCATCACTGAGATGTGGCTAAAGGATGCATATCTCTGGGAGCTGAACGTCCAAGGATACACGGTGTATCGGAAGGATAGGCGGGTAGGTAGAGGAGGTGGCATGGCTTTAATGGTACAGAATCTTTATGGGTTGAACTAAGAAATTGCAGGGGTAAAAGGACCCTGATGGCAGTTATCTACAGGCCTCCAAACAGCTGCAGTGATGTGGACTACAAATTACAACAAGAAATACAAAAGGCTTGCCAGAAGGGCGGTGTTATGATAATTGTAGGGGATTTTAACATGCGAGTGGATTGGGAAAATCAGGTCAAGAGAGAGAATTTGTAGAATGTCTATGAGATAGCTTTTTAGAACAGCTTGTTGTTGAGCCCACTAGGGGATTGGCTGTACTGGATTGGATATTGTGAGGTGATTAGAGAGATGGAAGTGAAGGAACCCTTAGGAGGCAGTGATCATAACATGATTGAGTTCACTGTGAACTTTGAGAAAGAGAAGCCGAAATCCGATGTGTCGGTATTTTAGTGGAATAAAGGAAATTACAGTGGGATGAGAGAGGAACTGGCCAAAGTTGACTGGAAAGGAACACTAGCGGGAAGGACGGCAGAGCAGCAGTGGCTGGAGTTTATGCGAGAAGTGAGGAAGATGCAAGACAGATATATTCCAAAGAAGAAGAAATTTTCAAATGGAAAAAGGATGCAACCATGGCTGACAAGAGAAGTCAAAGTCAAAGTAAAAGCAAAGCAGAGGGCATATAAGGAAGCAAAAATTAGTGGGAAGACAGAGGATTGGGAAGTTTTTAAAAGCTTACAAAAGGAAACTAAGAAGGTCATTAAGAGGGAAAAGATGAACTATGAAAGGAAGCTAGCAAGTAATATCAAAGAGGATACTAAAAGCTTTTTCAAGTATATAAAGAGTAAAAGACAGGTGAGAGTAGATATAGGACCGATAGAAAATGATGCTGGAGAAATTGTAATGGGAGATAAGGAGATGGTGGAGGAACTGAATGAGTATTTTGCATCAGTCTTCACTGAGGAAGACATCAGCAATATACCGGACATTCAAAGGTGTCAGGGAAGAGAAATAAGCGCAGTCACAATTACAACAGAAAGTACTCAGAAAGCTGAATAGTCTAAGGGTAGATAAATCTCCTGGACCAGACGGAATGCACCCTTGTGTTCTGAAGGAAGTAGCAGTGGAGTTTGCGGAGGCATTCGCAATGATCTTTCAAAAGTCGATAGATTCTGGCCTGGTTCTGGAGGACTCGAAGATTGCAAATGTCACTCCGCTATTTAAGAAGGGGGCAAGGAACCAAAAAGGAAATTATAGACCTGTTAGCTTGACATCGGTGGTTGTGAAGTTGTTGGAGTTGATTGTCAGGGATGAGGTTACTGAGTACCTGGAGGCATATGACAAGATAGGCAGAACTCAGCATGGTTTCCTTAAAGGAAAACCCTGCCTGACAAACCTAGTGCAATTTTTTGAGGAAATTACAAGTAGGCTAGACAAGGGAGATGCAGTGGATTTGGATTTTCAGAAGGCCTTTGACAAGGTGCCGCACATGAGGCTGCTAAACAAGATAAGAGCCCATGGAATTACGGGGAAGTTACATACGTGGATAGAGCGTTGGTTGATTGGCAGGAAACAAAGAGTGGGAATAAAGGGACCCTATTCTGTTTGGCTGCCGGTTACCAGTGGTGTTCCACAGGGGTCCGTGTTGGGGCTGCTTCTTTTTACGTTGTATATCAACGATTTGGATTATGGAATAGATGGCTTTGTGGCTACATTTACTGACAATACAAAGATAGGTGGAGGGGCTGGTAGTGCTGAGGAAATAGAGAGTCTGCAGAGAGACTTGGATAGATTGGGGGAATGGGCAAAGAAGTGGCAAATGAGTTATAATGTTGGAAAGCGTACGGTCATGCACTTTGGTAGAAGAAATAAATGGGCAGATTATTATTTAAATGGGGAGAGAATTCAAAGTTCTGAAATGCAATGGGACTTGGGAAACCCTTAAGGTTAACCTCCAGGTTGAGTTGGTGGTGAAGAAGGTGAATGCAATGTTGGCATTCATTTCTAGAGGAATAGAGTATAGGAGCAGGGATGTGATGTTGAGGCTCTATAAGGCACTGTTAAGACCTCACTTGGAATACTGTGTGTAGTTTTGGGCTCCTTATTTAAGAAAGGATGTGCTGACATTGGAGAGGGTTCAGAGAAGATTCACTAGAATGATTCCAGGAATGAGAGGGTTAACATATGAGGAATATTTGACTGCTCTTGGACTCCTTGGAGTTTAGAAGAATGAGGGGAGACCTCATAGAAACATTTTAAATGTTGAAAGGCATGGACAGAGTGGATGTGGCAAAGTTGTTTCTCATGGTGGGGGAGTCTAGTATGAGAGGACATGACTTGAGGATTGCAGGACACCCATTCAAAACAGAAATGCAAAAAAATGTTTTTAGCCAGAGGTGGTGTATCTATGGAATTTGTTGCCATGGGTGGCAGTGGAAGCCAAGTCATTAGGTGTATTTAAGGCAGAGATTGATAGGTATCTGAATAGTCAGGGCATCAAAGGTTATGGTGAGAAGGTAGGGGAATGGGACTAAAGGGGAGATTGGATCAGCTCATGATGAAATGGACTCAATGGGCTGAATGGCCAACTCCTGCTTCTTTGTCTTCTTATGGTCTTGATGTTTCAATCCTTATGATAAGTCGGCACTCTCAATGTTGGCAGTGGGCTTGGAGTGATGACAAGGAAGGTAGGTACCTCATCGGGGTCATCAGGTGAGCACCCTCCTACTTTGGTGTTTCGTTGATAAGCCCACAATGTCTCTAGAGGGCTCAACGGTGCTATCTGGCGTCCCAGATACACCCCCCTCAGTTCCATACCCTCCTGTCTTCATCTTGCAGCCCAGTTATTGTCTTTCCTTTTAATCCAAATCCAATTACTGCTTTCTTCTGCTGCATTTGACAAGGACTTGATTGCTTGTTGGAGTGGATAACCCCTCACCCCATCTTCTTCAATAGACTGGTGGTAGATGTAACCAGGAATCCCACTTCTACAGGGAAAATCTTGGTCTTCCGGCCATTCTGGGCAGCTTCAGTTGCCAGTTCAGAGTACTTGGTCTTTTTCCTTTCATAAGCTTCTTCAACACCATCTTCCCATGGTACTGTCAATTCCAGCTTGGCTGTTGTGGACCACTGCACTACGTCTGGCCGAAGTGTTGTAGCTGCAATGTCTGGGGAAAACACAAGCTTCTTTTCCAAGTCCACGTCCATTTTCCAATCCCGAGCAACCTGCAGAATTCTTGCCTCTTTTGATATTATATGGTGCTCCGGAGGTTGGCCTGCTGGTACAAATCGTGTGATGTGAACATTTCTTGTGGGAGAACATTTGTGGTGATTTGCCTCTGTTCCAAGGTTCATGCCAGCTTCTGAGGACTTGGCTATGCCGCCAAGTATACCACCCCTGGCGGAGGCTCGTGGTGCATCCTGTTAAAATGTGCCTTAGTGATCCAGGTGCTTGACAAAGAGAGCAAGTGGGGCCTTCTCCCCACCATTGGATCAGGTTTTGAGGTGTTGGTAGGAGATCATAAGTGGCTCTGATGACAAAACTTAGCTGAGATCCCTCCATCTCCTAGATGTCACGCCAGCTGAGTTTCCTCTTTTCCAGGCTCTCCCAATTAGTCCATTGGCCCTGCTTGGCCATTGAGACGGCCCTGGCGTGTTGCTCTGTCTCCTCCTGTCTTCTCATCTCCTCCACCATGAGTCGTCTCTTCTGCACTGATGTTGCCTTGTGCCACTGAGGAGCCTTTGGGATGAGCCTGAGCCCGGCTTTCCCAAGTTGGACTTGGCCAACCACATCCCTGAAGCTAAGAGCAGACTTAGCACTCTGAACTGCTTCAGATGGGGTCCACTTCCTCCCCATTGCCACACGGGGTGGGGGGGGGGGCGCTGTTCGAATAACAGTATCTTCAGATTCAGTGAGGGTCATGACCAACTTTGCTTTGGTGTATTTGTATTCTTCCCCAAGACTTGCAATTGGTAATTCTAATTTGCCGTTCCCTTACAGTCCAACAGGACTTAAGCATCGTGGAAGTCCAAGCCACTGTTTCACATGTGTGTTGATCACTCTTTCGTGCTTTTCCACCTTGTTGATGGGGATTTCATACACTGTCAAAGGCCACATGAGTCTTGGAAGTATGCCAAAATGGAAGCACCACAGCTTGAATTTTCCTGGCAGCCAGGTCTTGTTGATCTGAGTTATGTAAATGTTGGTATCCTTTTTGAGTTGTTTAAACTGCTTGGTGTCTTTGAGCTTAGCATCATACCATCGACCCAAGCTCTTCACTGGCATTTTTGACACAGTTGGGACAGGTGTTCTGTCAATATAAAATCTTTGATCCGTGACTTGACCTTTGACAATGGAAATGCATCTGTTGCTGGGCTTGATCTTCATCCTCGCTCGTGTGATGTTTTGATGAAACTTTTCCAGAAGTCTCTTGGTACAGGGGACAGTTGTTGTCAGTATTGTTACATTGTCCATATAGGCTTGTATCGATGGAACCGTTGACCAAACTGTAGTTGTTTTCCTCCTGCAACCCATTTTGAGGCTCTGATAATGAGCTCCGTTGCCATAGTGAAGGCCAGTGGGGAGATGGTGCACCCCGCCATGATGCCTACTTCCAGTGGTTGCCAAGCTGTGGTGAAGTCTGATGTGAGACAAACTTGCAGATTTACTTACTTGTTAATTCATCTTCTATGTTAAAGACATGTTAAAGTTCATTATTGGGGTAGTGTGAACAAGGCATTTTAAAAATTGTGGTATACTTTGGCAGGATCAACATGGTTGTCCTGTAGGAGAAATCATATTTAGCAAATCCAATTGATTCATCTGAAGGTGTAACTAGTAAGGGGAACCAATGGGGGCACAAGAGAATCTGGAGCAACACACAAAATACTCAAAATGCTGGAGGAACTCAGCAAGCCAGGCCACATCAATGGAAATGAATAAATGGAAATGGTCAATATTTTGAGCTAAGACCCTTCTTCAGGACAGGAAAGGAAGTGGGGAGATGGCAGAATAAAAAGGTTGGTGGGGAGGGGAAGAAGGATAGCCATAAAGTGATAAGTGAAGCCAGGTGGGTAGGACAGGTAAAGGGCTGGAGAGGAACAAATCTGATAGGAGAGGAGAGTGGATGATGGGAGAAAGGGAAGGAGAAGAAGCACCAGGGGAGGTGATAGGCAGGTGAGGGGAAGAGGTAAGAGGTCAAAGCAGGGAATAAAAGAAGAAGGAAGAGGAGGGGAAATTATTTTACCAGCAGGAGAAATCGATGTCCATGCCATCAGGTGCAGGCTACCAAGATGGAATATGAGGTGTTGCTTCTCTACCCTGAGTGGTCTCATCATGACAACAGAGGAGGACATGGAACAACATGTCAGAACAGGAATGGGGTTAGAAATTAAAATGGTTAGCCAGCGGGTAAGTCCACTTTTGGTGGATGGTGCAGGGGTGCTCAACATAGCACTCCCCCGGTTTATGTAAGATCTTACCAAGTATAGAAGGCTCCTTTGGGAGCACCAGAAACAATAGACAACCCAAAAAATTTACAGGAAAGCAGTTTGGGACCCTGAATGGAGGTGAATGGGCAGGTGTAGCATTTCTGTTGCTTGCAGGGATAAGTGCCAGGAGGGAGATTAGTGGGGACCAAGGATATGAACAAGGATATCACAGAGGGAGTGATACCTGGAGAAAGAGGAGCACAGAAGGGAGGTAAAGATGTGTTTAGTGGTAGAATCCCACTGAAGGTGGCAGGAGTTGTGGAGAATGATGTGTTGGATGTGGAGGCTCATGGCATGGTAGATACAGACAAAAGGTACTCTAACCCTGTTAAGGCAGCGTGAAGATGAGGTGAGCACAGATGTCCGGGAAATGTAGAAGATGCGGGTGAGTGTAGCATCACAGGTGGAGGAAGGGAAAATCCTACAAAAAGTAGCGGATACAGCCCAGCCCATCAGAGGTAAAGCCCTCCCAACCATTGAGTACATCCTCATACAACGTTGTCTCAGGAATGCAGCATCCATCATCAGGGCCCCCCACCACTGAGGACATGTTTTCTTCTCACTGCTGCCATCAGGAGGAAGGTACAAGGGCCTCAGGTTTCACACCACCAGGTTCAGGAACAGTTACTACCCCTCAACCATGAGGCTCTTGGACCTGAGGGGATAACTTCACTTAATTTAACTTTCCCCATCATTGAAATATTCCCACAATTAATGGATACACTTTCAAGGACTCTTCATCTCATGTTGTCAATATTTATTGCTTATTAATTTATTATTCTTTTTCTTTTTGTATTTGCACAGTTTGTTGTCTTTTGAATGCCCAAATTGGTGCGGTCTTACATTGATTCTGTTATGGTTATTGTTCTATTGATTTATTGAGTATGTCTGCAAGAAAGTTAATCACATGGTTGTATATGGTGACATATAAGTACTTTGATAATAAATTTACTTTGAACTTTGATGTAAAAAGTTGGAGGGAATTGGTGGAGCAAGTGCTGTGAGGCTGATAGGCAGATGAGGGAGGGGGAGAGTAAGAATGATGCCAGAAGCTGGGAGGTGATGGATGAAGCTGGGAAACGGACCAATGGGTGCTGTGCACTTGGATTTGTAACAGAAATTCACATAGGTTCCCTACTATAGTCTATTACATAAGATGCCCCCACATAGGAAATAGGGCATATCTTTGCATGGTTTCACAGTTGGTTAAAGGACAGAAAACAGGAATAACCATGTTATGTTCAGATTGACAATAAAGTTACTGGAGGAATGCCATAGGCACAGTACAAACCTACCTGCACTGACTTTACTGAAGTGTGGAAGGATGCACAACAGGTGTCCGGTGAAGAGCAGCGGGGTCCTCCTGGTTGTTGCATCTTCTCACAAGAGCTGAGCAACAGAATTCTTTCACAATTGGCCATTGCATTTAACCCATCTTAACATCTCTAGCACCTGAATAATTTTTGCTGTATCCTCAAAAGGTGTTTTTGGATTTTGACATAATATGATCATAAGGTATTTCTTTCTACCTTTAAACCCTATCAGGTCCCATTTCCCTACACTAGCAACACCACCAATGGAGATCAGAAAAAACAATAATACTAGACAATTGACAAACTCAAGATACAATGAAAATACTTCCTGAATAGCACCTGTCAATATTGGTCATCCTCATCAATGCAGCAATTTTAATCACAGACAGTGTCTTTTTATTTGAACCTTGACTTTCATTGTTCTTGCCTCACATTGTTTTCAAAGTTTCTATCTGATTACAATGGTTTTGGTTCTGCCAGAACAGAGCGAAACCAGTAACTCACAATGAACACCTCTTTGATGTGATGTTTGAATGCAGACATTAATGCAGATGAAATCCATTTCTTAGCTGGATGTCAAGTAATAGATTGTAAGATGGTGAGTTAGGGCATTGTAGTTCTGCTGTTACAAACTTGTGTCTTTCTTTTACCTTCAATCATAGAACTTATCTGCTGATATCGGAATCTCGTAGCCACCAAATTTAAAGAGAAATTGACAACTTTGGAACTGATGTAGAAATCAAATCCTGTTGCAAGAAACCAGGACAAGAAATTTCTCGCAAGAACTTTTGACATTAAGTGAATAGTTTTATGGGTAAGTTTAAAGGTTCTTGTCTAAATTATTTTATCCTTTATAAAGGATAATTAAATTACTTTATCCAAAACTATGTATTCAGCCAGATGTGAAATACCACAAGAAAAGAGCAAAAAAGTTGTTTGGCCAAAAGAAATGAGAAATTGCAACATTCAAATTGTTTGCTTTTCATTGAGTGTTTCCCAATATATAAATTTAATGTATGATCATTAGAGATTTGGAAGAATGAAGCAAGCAACATTTCCCAAATTTATTGACAGTGGAGAAATTAAAAATAATGGGGATGTGAAAACTGTAACTGAATAAAAAAACTTTTCAAATAGTTCTGAAGAAAGATTACCAATCTGAAACATTAACTCTCTTGTTTCCTGATATTTATCTCTGCACTTTCTGTTTTTATTTATTTTACTGTTGATAACTTTTCTGTGAAACACCTCAATGTGTTTTTCTGTTAATATTGATTAATGTTTTGAATGTTGTTGTTGTTATGTAATTGGGGTGATCAATGATATAATTTAATATGATAATTAGCTTGGAACAAGATATCCAAAAGGGTGAGATTAGTTTAAATAGAACTGAGGTTCTGTATTCCAGCTAAGAGATGTGGATTGTGAAACTCTAGATACATAAGACTATAAAGTGATACTTCCTCATTTAAGAGGCATGAATAATATTTCATTAAAGTAGATTATCATGTCAATATCTGAATTACTACTGGTGAAACTTTGCTAATGGTGTTTCGATTATTGGGGAAGTAAAAATAATTTAGTTACAAAGGAGGTTCAAATTTCCATCAATTGAAAAGAAGGGACTTAATACAGAGATGTCTATTTCATTGGCAGAGAGATTAATAACTAGTTATTGGGAGGTCGGAGAAGAGTAGATTTAAATTAATTATTAAAAGGGTTAGAGAAGAGTTGAGAGAAGTTTTCATGTAAGAACATGGGTGCCAAGCTCACTACTTGAAAGAGTGGTGGATGCAGAAGCCTTTGTCACATATAACCAGTACTTGGATGAACAGTTGATATCCATAGTCTACAGGAATTTCTTTCTTGAAGAGGGTCAGGGTTATGGCATCTCTGAAATTCTCTGAAGATTTAATTCTGAATCTAATAATGATGCATTGAATGAAAGACAGGTATTCAGTTTACTAAGAAAATATCCGAAAAGAGCAGCATATTTATTTATTTATTGAGATACAGCATGGTATAGATTCTTCCGTTCCTTTAAGCCATACTGCCCAGCCTAGTTATAGAACAATTTACAATGACCAATTAACCTACCAACCAGTACATTTTTGGACTGTGGGAGATAACTGCAGCACCCAGAGAAATCCCCCCCAGCCACAGGGAGAATGTATAAACTCCTTACAGGCAGTGATGGCAATTGAATCCTGGTCACTGGTACTTGTGCTGCCCTCATCTGTGGGATATTTTAAATAAAAACAGAATGCTGGAAACACACAGCAGGTCAGGTAACGTGAAAAGTTAAGATGAGTTAATATTTCAGTTCAAAGACTCTTCAAAAGAACTGGGAAAGAAGGACCATCAAGATAGTTTAAGATGCAGAGAGGTGTTTGGATTTTGGTGGAGTTGGCAGAAACTGTAAAGGATGATCCACTAGATAAGGAAACTGGTGGATTGGAGGTGATGGGCAGGAATATTGTACCCTTGCTCTTGCAGAGCCAGAGGCCAGTGGTAGAAATTCAAAGGTTTTATTCAGCAGTGAACAGTGCAGTTACATTTAATGAGCATTGTGATTCTTTCTTACTCAATAAACTAACAACAAAAACTAATTGTGTGTATCGATTTATACTCTTAATCAGCACTCCACTTTTGTGTCTAGCTTGGAGCTGTCATCTGGTGGTTGTAGTGTGGTGTGACTTGTCTGATTGCTTAGTGCCTGTTCCTATGTGTTACTGGTCCTCCAACCCACTCCTGCTCCTGGCTTGCTCCCTGCAGTTAGATCAATCCTGTAAGGTGCATCTGACCAGCCATCCCTTCATTAGGTGCATGACAAGGAAGTCATGCTAGCAACTAATGTTAATCCTTTTATTGGGAAAGAGTTGAGATGTGATCAAGGGCTCTGCCCTTTATGGAAGGGAATTTAGGAAAAGGGAACGTGTCAGAGACATCACTGTGGGAGGTCTCATTACTGGAGCAAAATATGATGGAGATAGAAGAACTGGGAGAATGGACTGAAGTTCTTACAGAAGGTAATCAAGATAGTAGAGGAAATTAATGTGTCTGGTTGGCCTGTCATTTGAGGTGGAGGCAGAGAGGTTCAGAAAGGGAATGAAAGATGGACCATAAAAGTGAGAACATGCAGAAATTGACAGCAAAAACAATGAATATTTCAATTTATGTATGAAGGCAGGAATAAAGTTATTAATGTACTGGGAAAGAGTTGGGAAAGTGGGTCCAAGAAAGATAGAAACAAAAACTGTTCCATCTATCCACAGAAAGATTCCTGTAGCTTGGGTCCACACCAGTTCCCATAGCTACACGTTTGATTAGGATTAAATTGTGTGATTAATCTGCGCTTCTACCAAAGCTGCAGTTCATTGAGACCATATTCTGTTGCGGCTTTAAGATTTTTCTTGGACCTGAATCATTATAATTCAGAATCCTTCCAAATTGCCATGGGGATCTCGATGAAGGTAAGACTTTCATCTGCTTTATCAACAGAACAATGAAATAACAAAAGGCCAATCAAGACTTTCATCACAATATCAACACTTTGACACAAAAGCACAATTTCCATGGCAATCACTGCTGTGACCCAAGGATGCAGGCCACCATTATTCTGGTTTTCTTCCATCAGGCCGGATTATGTTCTACAGAAAATTTGAATAATTCTTAATTGTTCAAGATGCAGCTGGGGTCATCAGTATGAACACAAAGACATGATGGTTTCCAAACTGATGCCACTGTCCATAAAATTTCAGTAAGATTGTGGCTAGCTTGTTTGACTAAAATGATCACTCCATTTGTTGTGATAACCAAAAGCTAACGGAAACTTTAGTTAAATTTGATTCTTTATAGATTAGTCTTTGGAATTTTGAAGAACAGTAGAATGTCTGGAGGTTTATCCTAGATGCTTCATGTTCCATGCCATTACAGTGAAGAGACTTATCTTGAAGGATGCCAATGAAATGTAACCTTCCAGACATTCTATCTTGTCTGTCCCTTAATCAGAGCCTCACAGCTAAAGTTGGCAGAATATCAAATGATATGTGTGAAAACATCAGTATTGGGGAATAGAGTATAGGAACAGGCAGGTTGTGGTACAGCTTTATAAAACATTAGTTAAGCCACTGCTGGAATATCATGTGTAGTTCTGGTAGTCACACTATAGGAAGGACTTGTTTGCATTGGAGAGTGCAGAGAAGATTCACCAGGATGTTGCCTGGGATGGAGGCTTCAATTGCGGAGGAGACTGAATAGGCTGGGTTTGTTTTGCTTGAAAAAGATGGGTGGGTTGGGAAACAGACAGAGTAGATCATGGGAAACTTTTCACTCAGAATTATTAAAAACTAGAAGACATAGGCCTAGAATAAAGGGGAAGAGGTTTACAGGGGATCTGATGAATTTTTTTTACACAAAGGGTGGTTGAATTCTGGTAGACACTGCCTGAGGGGCTGGTGGAAGTAAAGGCTCTCACAACATGGGCAATATAATGTTTCTTTTGTTAAGGCATTTACAACTATGGATTAAAAGCTGGTAAATAGATTTCTGTGGTTGGATATTTGATGAACAGCAGCGACACAGTGGGCTGAAAGGCCTGTTACTGTGCTCCATGAATCTCTGCCATGCATTAACATATCCCATGTGTGTGCACTAATCATCCCTAAAAGCCTAGGCTGGAATTTTTAGACTATAATCTTAACCTATGGTTATATGGCCTTAAGTCATTTTAAGATTTTTCAAAGTTCTTTGAGGGCTTCCTGAAGTGTTAATAACCTTTATAAACATGACAGGAAATTTATCTACTACAGGCTCCCACAAACATAAAATGTTACAGTGACCAGTAATCAGATGTTTTAGTAGTATTGTTTGAGAAATAACTATTAGTGAGGACACTGACGATAAATCTCTGGCTTTGTTCAAATCATCTCAATTAACCTTTTTCATTCTGGAAAATGTTCACAGATTTGTCTCCAAAGTTAATATATCCTTCCTAATGGTGTGTTGCTCAGATTATTTGGAGTGCCTACTGTGGTCAAAGGGTAATTGATTGTACCAAAAGCTGCTTATTATATGCCTTATTCATAGAATTACTGTATCAGCATAAAAATATAGATGAGAAGTTGTGGTTGAGTTTTCTATCAAACATTGTATTGTTGAACTGCAAGAGTCAAGATTCAAAGAACAGTTATTATCAAAATATGTTTGTAGTATACAACGCTGAGTTTAATCTTCCAATTGATAGCCACAAAACAAAATTATGGAACCCATTCAAAGAAAATATCAAATCCAATATCAAAATTCCTGGTATGCCTTTAGGTTATGATTACAAAATGGAAATTGACATGCAGATGTTAGGCCCCTTTATTGTTATGAAATTCTCTTTTATTTTGAAAAATGCACATCTGAATTTTTGTTGAAAGTTGGATTACATTGGAACTTTCATTAGGGCAAATCCTGTCAGCTCTAAATCTGTGCTTTACAAATCAGTTTATGATTGGAACAAGGAACTACTGAATCAGAAACTAGAACATCAAATGCTGGAAGCAGCATCAGTTGGGGAGAAAAAGGGTAAATATTTTGTATTCAGCTAAATGTGATGAAGCATATTATATAATAAAATATACCTTGAGCCAAATTCTTCTGTAGCATTTACAGACAACATTAAAAAGTATTTGAATCCATACAACAGTTTATAACATATTGGTGAAAAACTGCATTGGTTAAAAATCAATTGCCTTTTATCCCAAGGGGCTGCCTAAGAAAGAAATACTTCGAAAGTATTATTTAGCTGGGAAGATCCAACTGATATGAAATGGCACATCATCTTTCCTCATCAAGCTGTGTCTTTCAGCTTCTTCAACTTCCATCACAGGTTTTCAAAAGTTGGCATTTTTAAAGAATGTTTGTAAATCTTATTTCTATTTGGATTCCTCAAAAGTTAAAATACTGTTTTTAAGGTTCCATCAGATATGACACACAGCATTAAATTAGGTGAGAGGACAGCAACCAAATGTTGTTATTGCACCTTCATTATGTACAGACCAACGGCAGCTAAGATGAAATTGGAGGGCTAAAAAGGCAGGAACTGTTACTCAATACTCCTGGGTCTTGCATCAAATAACTTGCTCTGTCACATATGATTCACCATAAAGCTGCTTGGCTCTGCAAGCACTTTCACACCAACTGTGAAGCTTGAGGTCAAGATAAATTGCATGTTTCCATGCCTATGGTGACCTGTCCTCGGATCAGCATCAGCCCTTGTGGCAAGCTGTTAGAGCTCCATTACTATTCACCCTGGATGTGTGTCCAAAGCAGCAGAACCTCCTGGGCCTGCCAGATTCAGAAAGTACCTGACACAGAGGTTGACAGCGGAGCTCAGTATTGACAAGGTGCTCATTGGAGTCATTTCAGAGTTTCTGTTGTAAGACGCCAAGGATTCTCATTCCAGTGGTTTGGTCCTGTGGAGTACTGTTCACTTGTGTCTCTTTGGAGCAACATTTAAACAGTAAGGTTTATCCTGATGTGGACTACTCCAACCGTGCTAACCTGAACAGTAAAGTGTTAGTCCTAACACTGCTTCAGAACCATTCATCTAATTCTTTTGACACCTGTTACATACTGGCAGCAAAATTAAAAGACCAATTAACAGTGTATTAATGCATAAAACAGCTTGGTATGTTCCAGTAACATGGCAGGTAACTGCATGCTTTTTTGTTCCAGTGGTTATAGACAGTTAATGAGAGGTGCAGTTGGATTTTTAAAAATCGATTTACAACCAGAATCATCTGTCTGTGTTAGTAGTCCTCCAATCCTCTGGCACCATTCCTGTGGCTAGGGAGGATTGGAAACTTGCACTCTGAACTGCTGCAGTTATTTCCCTTGCTTCTGTTAACAGCCTGGGATAAATTTCATCCGGGCCTGTTTATTTCAAAGGCAGGAAACTCGTTAATACTTCCTCTTTATCCCATCCAATTTTTTCAAACTCATCTTCCTTAATAATAATTCTGCATTATCTCCCTTTTTAAAAAATGCTTCACAGTTGCTGTGTCAGGGTTCTGAGCACTGACAAGCAATAGACAGTTTCACGTTGAGAGAATGGAATCTTTTCCGGCTGTGGTAAATCTCAGTTAATATTTAGTATCCTCAAAGCAATGTGTGCCAAGTCAGTTGGATTAGTAATAGAAACATAGAAAACCTACAGCACAATACAGGCCCTTTGGCCCACAAAGCTGTGCCGAACATGTCCCTACTCTAGAACTACCTAGGTTTTACCCATAGCCCTCTATTTTTCTAAGCTCCATGTAGTCATGCAGGAGTCTCTTAAAAGACCCTATCACTTCTGCCTCCATCGCCGCCACCGGCAGTCCATTCCACGCACTCACTACTCTTTGTGTTTAAAAAAAACTTATCCCTGCCATCTCCTCTGTACTTACTTCCAAGCACCTTAAACTATCTCCTCCACTTCAGCCCTGGGGAAAAGCCTCTGACTATCTACACGATCAATGCCTCTCATAATCTTGCACACGTTTCAGGTCACCTCTCACCCTCCATCACTCCAAGGAGAAAAGGCCGAGTTCACTCAACCTATTCTCGTAACGCATGTTCCCCAATCCAGGCAACATCCCTATAAATCTTCTTTGCACCCTTTCTATGGTTTCCACATCCTTCCTGTACTGAGGCAACCAGAAATGAGCACAGTACTCCAAGTGGAGTCTGACCAGACACAACATTACCTCTCGGCTCCTAAACTCAATCCCACGATTGATGAAGGCCAATGCACCGTATGCCTTCTTAACCACAGGGTCAATCTGCATAGCAGCTTTGAGTACCCTATGGACTCGGACCCCAAGATCCCTCTGATCCTCCACACTGCCAAGAGTCTTACCATTAATGCTATATTCTGCCATCATATTTGACCCACCAAAATGAACCACCTCACACTTATCTGGGTTGAACTCCATCTGCCACTTGCCAGCCCAGTTTTGCATCCTATCAATGTCCCTTTGTAACTTCTGACAGCCCTCCACACTATCCACAACACCCCCAACCTTGTGTCATCAACAGATTTACTAACTTATCCCTTCACTTCCTCATCCAGGTCATTTATAAAAATCTCAAAGAGTAGGGGTCCCAGAACAGATCCCTGAGGCACACCACTGGTCACCAGCCTTACATGCAGAATATGACCTGTCTACAACCACTCTTTGCCTTCTGCGGGCAAGCCAATTCTGGATCCACAAAGCAATGTCCCCTTGGATCCCATGCCTCCTTACTTTCTCAATAAGCCTTGCATGGGGTACCTTATCAAATGCCTTGCTGAAATCCATATACACTACTCTAACTGCTCTTCCTTCATCAATGTGTTTAGTCACATCCTCAAAAAAATAATTCAGGCTCGTAAGGCACAATCTGCCTTTGACAAAACCATGCTGACTAGTCCTAATCATATTATGCCTCTCCAAATGTTCATAAATCCTGCCTCTCAGGATCTTCTCCATCGGGAAGACTGTTTTCCTGGAGAAGCTATGCCTAGTGGTCCATCTCTTGTACCACTGCAAAGGAGAATGCGATGTAGTTAGCCCTTTTGGAATAGAGTAACTGTGATTTACAAGCAAAAGTTAATTAGTATATACTGCTCTATTTCCAGCTCCATTTAGAAATTAATAGCCACTGTAATTTTTGCAGCCTCCTACTGGTGAACTGTATTGTGCTTCACCATTTTCAGGTGGCTTCTCCTGTTCGATGAACCCTTTCTTATTCCCCTTCCATGTGAAGTCAGAGATGTGACTACTAAAGCATTCATGTCCAGGAGCGCTTGGGTATTGGAGTATCCTTAAAATTAACAAGACCTACCAGGCCCTGCAGGTTTTGTGAACTGCAAAGACATTTGGTGGCCTCAAACACTACTTGAACTAATGCTCTGTGAAATTCAATCAGTAAATTATCTAGAATTAATGATTTCCTTAAAGTATGTACCACTCAGGGACTTTGGTCATACTCTGTCAAATGCTGAATGCTCCATGAATCATTGAGGTCCAGTTTTGAAGTCAGCATTGAACACTATTTGCCAATGTGATCTACTTTATCCTAATGGCATAAGCAACCATCCCTTGTGCCCGATAAACAGGTTAGTAATAACTGGTACAGATACCAACATGTGGGTCACCCATCAAATTTGGTTTCCATTGATACTTGAACTTTGTGTAGCCATGTTTTGTGCCCATGAGCCATTTAGACATGCTGAAACATAAGGGTGATAAGTTCTTTCTCTTCATTAATTGGAGTTGAGAGCTTGATCAGGTGAAAGCTCCAGACTAGATTATGCAGGTAGCGGCTGATTACAATATTTAATATTAATGCACTTTAGTTCATTAGATTGTGTGATTCATAAGTTATTGTGTGTTTTATGTCCTACTGTGCTTTATACCCTGATTCAAAGAAAAGTTGTTTTGTTTCTATATACATAAAATGGTTATATACATTATATGCACATGTATTTTGCCAGCTGGTGGCGTAGTAGCATCAGCACTGGACTTCGTGGCAAGAGGTCCCGAGTTCAAATCCTGCTGGCTCCCTTGCACGCTCTCCATCCGTGCCTGGGTTGAGTGTCGAGCTAGCAACTCAAACTCGTAAAAAAAAAACCTGGAGAGGGATGGGCTGCGCCAGGTTTCACGATGCCCAAGACCCGCTGTACGATGAGCAATCACCAAAAAGATTGGCGCAAAAAGCTTGTCATGATGGCGCCACAATGACTCCAGCAGGAGTTACGGGTGTACGTACACACACACACACACACAGACATGTATATAGTTAAGTGGCATAGACTTGACTTGATACATAGGGACATTTAAGAGATTTTTAGACACACGGCTGAAAGAAAAATAGAGGATTATGGCTTATGTGGGAGGGAAGGGTTAGATTGGTTTGTGGAGTAGATTAAAAAGATCAGCACAAAATTGTAGGCTGAAAGGCCTGTACTGCTCTATAACCTGCTCACGATCTTCCATCAGTCATTTCAATGTGACAACCATTTTGTATGTAGCAACGTCCCATAAATAATAAATGAATGGTCATCGCTTTTAGTGATTCTGCTTCAAAGTGATGAAGCATGTTGGACAGTAAGTAGAGAGAAGCAGCCTGCTCTTTTTTGGTTAAGGTTTTTGCTTTCTGCTTTAGGCAGTAATACATTGGGAGGAACTATTTTAATATTTGTACTATCTGATCAATGGCACCTCTGACAGGCTTAGTTTTCATTTAATCAACCCCAGAGTTACAAACCTTGTAACTCACAATGTGAATTCAACCAGGTTTGCACAAAAAGCAAACATATAGTTAATTAAAATGAGCAGAGAAGCTTTGAAAAACATGGACCAGAATAATATTTGGCACATGTATGGAGTGTCAACAAAGCCAATGACTTAATCTCGCTGTAAACACATCATAAAGACTTTCAGCCTGTCCTTCTGAAGATTGCAGTCTGGAAACATTGCTGCGTATTAAATACCATCTGTATTTGATATCTTCCGTTCCAGTAAAAATGTTATTTCATATCATGTGGCACTATTTAGTTCAATTATATCAAAGGTGCTGGTGTAAGGATAAGCAATTTTGCATAATAGGTAATTTCTTTAATCTTCAGGGAAATCCAGTATTTGTCTTAGAACTCCAAGCAGGTATTCCTCAAATGCAGGATGCTGTAATGACTGGATCTTTCAAGAGTGAGAAAGAAACAAAACAGAAAATGTTGGAAATATTCAGCCAGTCAGGCAGTCTCTGTGGAACGAGCATCAGAAATGATATTTCAGGATGATGACCTGATGGAGGTAACTGTCAAGAGGGGACGCATACATGGAAAGCAGGAGGGATTTCATGGCTGGAGAAGTGAGAGTGCTGGCTAATCAAGGATGGTAATGGGACAGGTAAGAGAGCAATAGCTAGACAGCAGGTGACGGAAGTGGAGAAGCAGAATGGCTGTCTTAAAATACCAAAGATTAATATTCTTAATGCTGGAGTCTGAAACAAGAATACTAGGAATGATTATTTTGTGAAATTGTTAATTTTGGTGTTTAATCCAAAGTCAAATGATGAGATACTGGTCCTCAACTTTAATCATCAGCAGTGGCAAAGATCAAAGGAGGTCAGTGTGGGGCAGAGAAGCAAGATGATAGAGGACATCCTATTCCTCATTTTGTAATCTTCCTTTTTTAAAATTAAACATCCATAAAAATGGTCCTTACTGAATATTTTATCAATGCAGTGACAGAGGCTATGTCTTTGAATACAAATGCTGCTTTTGATTTAATGCATATGAGAATCATTGCATGGTACATGATCAATATGACCTGCAGAAATTCTAGCACACCTGAGCCTTGCACCTTGCATATGTAGCACCGAGAAGATGTTTTCATGCACATCTAAGAATACTTAAGTAATACAGACTGTGCTAATATAGTGCATGCCTTTTTCCCCAGAACTACTGCATTAGTAGTGGTTTGTCTTTCCAAATAGTCATGAACAGCTTAGGATAGAAATTGTATTGCTCATTGGTAGGAGTCCTCCAAGAGGACCACAACTTTCTCATGGTTTGCAATCTGGAGAGCTATGCTGACTGGAGTCAGGGACTTATGCTTTGGGTCACCCATGTTAAACAGATCAAAGGGTAGAGGCCAGACTAAAAATGGTTCACCGATCCTCCAGTTCTGGAGTTCAGCTCAGGGTGAACAACCTTGACTGGTTAAACAAAACAAAACTGTTATGGAAATAACAATCCTCATACATCTGTGTGTGACAGTATTCCTGAGTCTCCACCCAGGACTTGTATGACTGACAGTATTGAAAATCGAGATGAAGGAAACCTTGCTGGTACGATGCAGGAAACAAGGACAGACAGATGCAGGACCTTCTTTGTGGCCCTAAGAGCCAGCAGTGTAACGGGCAGTAAATAGGTAAGTTGGTAGGATGCTGTCCTATACAACATAGTTATCCTGCATCTACTTGTATCTCTGCAGCCTGGATACAGGATCCAGTCACAAATCTAGTGAAGATGTACAGGAGTGCCTTAGATACCCATCTCAGAATCCCTACTAGGATTTAATCTATCACTAATTAGCATCAGAGGTACCCATCTGCACAGATCTCAGAATTCCTATTTGGATTTAATCTATCACTAATTAACATCAGAGCTCCTGAAAGAGGCTTTTCACTAAGTGTCAACACTGTTGTTGTCTGATAAAGAGGCTGATATATAGGTGTTGCATGAGAGCTTGACTCCAATTTCTCTGATGCAAATCTCAGGAATGCCTGGTACTGACAGAAAGACACCCAGGCTAAAATGAAGAGGTGAAAGGAAGTGCCCACAGAATTGTACATCAGCAATGATTACCCCAGCAGCTGGGAGCAGTGCTATATAAACATTCCAAGATTATGTAAGATAATATTAAGCACTTTGTGAAACTTTGATTCTTACTGCTACTCTCAAGCACAATAAAGTATCATCCTAATGATACAATCATTTAGTCTAGCTTCCCTTTCCTTGTTTGTGGCCGTTCCTTTTCTCAGCCAGACATAAACACACACACAACTCAAAAAGGCTCTATAGGAGCGGCAAGAGTAAATCCCCGTGACATCCCCTACTTTCTTTACAACGCCTTTTGGTCCTACAAGCACTGTAGATCTGCCGAGCTCTTCAAATTTGGCTTTCAAGTTCATGCTTAAATTTAATGTCTCCAACATAAGTATCTACCCTTTCAGTTCCCAAATTATTAACTACAGAATTTGTTCTCTCAAACCTTCCAGCTTGCGTGCCTTCTTTGGGATACTCTTTAAAACCCATTCCTTTGTATCATCTGCCCAGATACATCTTTCCACGGCTGTCTTTCAAAACATCACTGATTGAGTGGCTGTTAAGCACCAGAAGGCACTCCAATATGTTGGAGGCATTATATAAATGTAATTGTTATTGTTGCTATGTCAACCCACCAAGTCAGAAAGTAAAGTGATAAAAGCTGAAAAATTTGGCTGTGTTGCTTGTTATATGGGATTTACTGATGCCAGTAAATTTGGCCCTAACATGGCATTTGATAAGTGTGCATACATTTGCAGCAACAGTAGGAAGGTGAGGATGAAGAGAAACGAGGCAGGGATCATGCACAGCAGAGAACCTTTTGATGCTGGCCATTCATAGATTATGGTGATCAGGCTAACCTTTGAACAATCATAATCCCAATTCTCCATTCCATTGAGTTTCCGTTTTAACATCACTCTGTTAGTGATCATTACAGCATCCATGGTGACAGAATAACAAAGTAACATCACCATTGAAATTCTGCACCCGATTTATACATCTAACCACCAATTCATTACCCGATGCATCGCCTTTGTGCTCACCTCTGTGTACTGTTTCCCATCCCAGTACTGCTACAGAATGTTCCATGGTAACTGCAGCACAGCGTTCAGTGTAGAAGTCTGCAGATGACCTTGGAGCAGCTCCAGAATGCTTGTTTTCAAACTCCACACTCTGAGTAAGAGTGATGTGGTTTGATCTGGATCAGCAAAAGACAAAAAAAGCAAGAGACTGGTGGGATGACAATTGCCAGAACACAAATGCTTTTCTCCTGATTGAGGAAACCAATATTATGATTCTTGGAACCACTGTCACATCATAGGGTGGTACCACTGCCTTCTGGAGGGCAGATTACTGGGGTGTTGTTAAGCTCTCCAAGCTCTTTGAATAGAGATCCACAGAGCCATTTACTTCTGTGGCAGCACATCAACTTTTGTTTGCAATTGAATAAAATGTGAGCTGATAAATCAGCTGTCGGGCACTGTTTAATATTTAGACTGATATGTGCTGCAATGGAACTGGTCGATTCTTTAATGCTAGGGAAGTTGAGCTTTGTGTAGAACCTGGATTGTTGCTGCATGACTATTTATTTATTTAAATATTGATTGAGATACATATGTCAATCTAATGCTCTGACTGCAGGCTGCTTGTGTCTGATAAATTACCAGGGAATGATCACATCTCCAGACTGACTCCTGTGGAATATTCACTGTCATTATCTGACTAGTGGCTGGAACTGGTAGATAGACTGACATAGCGCCTTCACTTCTCTTGCTGGGCAGGCAACAGGTTGTGTTTCTTGACTATTCAGAGGTAGATATCAAGGCAAGGAGAAGTGAGTAAATGTGAGAAAGACCCACTGATACCACTTATTGTTGGATGAAGGAAGAAGTAGGTCAGATGGGGGAACCACTATAAACAACTTTAATGGGTCTCAGCATTACCACCAGCCAAGAACTCTTTATATCCAGTAAAATTACTTCTAATAGTCTCACTTCCAGTTGGGAGAGGAGCAATAGTATGCTGCAGCTGCACTTGTTGCTGTGACATCATCTTATCTTAGAGAGAGGTAAGTGTGTTAAGTGAGTGTGGATACTGCATTTGAGTATATCTGAACAGCTGGCCTTGTTTGCAGACTGTAAGGCTGAGACCTGGTGGGAGAAGGGAAGACCAGCTCCCCGAGTGATGGGAATTTCAACAAGTTGGATGATAAGGGGTTTGTGAGAATTATTGTCTACTTGGTATTTGAAGATGCACTCACTGATCTTGACCTTCAATGTGGTCACTGATCCTTTTGCAGTATACATCAATAACCTCAGATTAAGCTCCACAATTTTTTCTTCCTACTCCCAAAGCACTCAGAGGGACACCTAGCTTCCTGTGGTTGGAAGAACTATTTCCTCTCCACATTATCAAAGGCCGTAGCTCCAATGCTTGAAAAGCTGCATGACTCCTCTCTCAGACGGCTACAAAGACTTCTGTTTTGACTGCAGCAATTTTTTTGACACTCCCCTTTAGTAGTGCAGGCTGGCTTTAATCAGTGTACATTAGCTTAAACTGATAATATTGAGTAGCACATGGCTGATGTGTTAGAACAATTAATAACCATTCTGGTGGCTGAAACCAGTTTACTTAAACAGAAGCAAGAATTTTGAGCATTGCTGCAGGGTGCTGCGCAGGAATAATCACTTATCGCCCTCCCAGCATATGCATCTTCTCCATTCAATGTGGTTCTCCGAATGAAATGTACCAGATCACCGAGAATATACATTATGATGTGATGATGGAGATACTCATCATGCCTCTGATGACAATGGTATCTTTAAATTGGCAACATTAATAACCAAAATACTTACTCTTTAAGTATTTTGTGTTTTCTGGTAGTTATCTCCTTTGTCAGCAAGGTCAAACATCCCTTTGTGTTTAGTAAAGTGAGTACCAGATCCTTTGGTATGCCAAATATTTCACAAGAGTAATGTAATTTCAGCCTACATTGTGAGTGGGCTACGATGTCAAGGTCATCAAAGATACCAGGTACTTATGTTTAGAGATAAAAAGGAGTTTTTGTAGATAATCAGTAACGACCCAGTAGCACTGATTCTGTTGTTTATTTCAGCTACTTGCAGGAACTCTTAACTTTGTACTTTGTTTTTTTGATAGTGCAAATTTGTTGCCATTATTTAGCAGGGAATTAAAATTTGTATTGATAATAAGTACAAAAAGGTGGCTTAATCCAGGTGTCAAAATAACATGGAAATCAAGTATTTTTAAATGTTATGAAGCTGAAATTTTAAAAATGCCAGGAACATTCAGAGGGTCTTTGATCTAAAACTTCTGATCTGTTTCTCTTTCCGCAGTACTGCCTGCATAATATCATAATAACTGTAAATTGCTGTGAATCTTAGGCAGCTCGTTTTAATTCTGAGGGTAGATTATTGACAAAACCATTTTATCAAGTTCAAACTTATTGTCATTCAATAGAACTCATGTATATTGCCAAACAAAACAACGTTCCTCTGGGCCAAGGTGCACAACATATATAACTCACATACAAAGCACACATTGTAATATTACAAGTACAGTGTATTAACAAATAATGTCCATACAAGTTAAAAAGTAAATTGAATAACGCTTCATGCATGATCAGACTTGGGTGGTGGCAGAGAGTTTCAGTAGTCTTATGGCTTGGGGAAGAAGCTGTTTCCCATCCTTGTCCTAATGCTACCATACCTCCTGCATGATGGGGTGGGATGTGACCAAAGAGATATGAGAGAAGCCTAATTTTGATAATATACTGTGCCTTACGTTACTTCAATTTGCCTTAATACTCTCCCTTAGGTCCCCACTATTCACAACACAGGGTTAATGACAGTCATGTGAAACATGGATATAACTACTCAGAAATTTTATGGCAAGTCCTTGTTGTGAAGGTCATCATTTTTACTGAGTAAATATAACCCATATTTTGTTCAAGTATTAATGCAAGTTCCGGCTATTCTTGACAAAATTAGCAGTTTGTGTAGGCTAATGTACCTGCATGGATCTATTACTTTTTTTGTTGCTGACAGGAATTTCTTTAAGCATTTTACCATATTCCTTCTTTTGTTATTTTCCCATTAATTTATCACATGTTTATCCTATATTAACCATTACCCGCCAGTGTATAAACTAAGAGGTACATTCCAGTTTTAATCTTAAAAGGATAAAACAGTTATTATGTACAGTTTCTAGAAGAAGAGCAATATAATTTATATGATGATATGTACAAAGCATTGGATTTATCTGCATTTTATTATTGGTATTGGTTGATTATTGTCACCTATACCACACAGATCCAAACATTTAATCACATAGTGCATAAATGCAACAGGACATAACTGCTGTTTAAAATTGATAAAAGATTGAAGGAATCAGCCAAACCTTCCAGTGTGTATCATAATTAAGCACCTTAAGCATGGAGAACATAGAAGGGCAAGTACAAGCATTGTGAATACAACATTTGATCTCTGCTGTGTCAAGTTTATTAATTTATGTGCAATTAATATGTGTTAAGTCCTGCAAAAGAAATCAGATCTGGGACGAGTTCTCCATATATATCAGTTTGTGTTTATGAATTTACTTTTAGCTTAACAAGCGGTTCACTTGGGGGACAGCTTAACACTGAACTCTGAGGGTGCAGTAATTCTGGAGATTGCTGTTTTATTTTTGAGGATTCTGTTTTATAATAATATAAGGATGCTTTAGTGGTGATGCACTGTAGAGGACTGTAGGATAGGTTTTCTTGCTTGAGGCAGAAAAAGAGGAGTTAAATGGTTCTGTCTTGAATGCCCTAAATCTAAACAGTATCCTGGCAACATTCTTATGTACTTGGACACCAAGACTATCAAAGCTAATGTTACAGATTTGTTGCAGGTAGAATTCCAGGAATAGGCTTGACCTTGGATTGGTTTAGTGGTCACCAGCATCTAAAATTTCAAAGCTCTGGATCATTCCAGGTGACAATGACTGATATCTGTCAGGTGTGATAGTTTGCAGCTCTGCGCTCAAGCTGTGGGCAACTCAATTCCTTCTCCTTTGGTGGAGAATATCTGGTAGTGTGTACCCTGGACTTGCCTTATTTCAGTGAATGATAGACTGTATATGATACTGAGTGTTCAATATTTGAATTAACAAATGTTTGCCTGTTGAAAATGCAATTTCTATATAACTACAGCACCAGGGTAGACTCAGCTGGGTCCCCATGCAAAGCCATTTTAGTGCTTGTTTACACACCAATTGAATTACTTAGCCATATATAAATGGATGAAGATACCACCTAGTGTTTTAATGAGGTATAACAAATATATGGTCTCAGAAACAATTCAAAGTCTTTGCTGTGTTTTATCTCAGAGTTGGATGTGTAGATGTTTGTGTGCCTGTGCCAGTGAATATGGTTTACAGATCTTAATTTCACTTTTACCTTGAGTGTCTGCAGGAGACTGATGGGTGAGAACAGAATCAGAGTAGGTTGTGAAGAAATTCCTAGGCAAGTATCCTTCAACACATGGAGAGTACCAGCAAAACTTACAGTAGAATTTGTAATTGGTCCCTTTTGTGAAAGATGTCTGCATAGGGAAGTCGTTTTCCACTTCTGAAACTTGTTCTTTTTACTTTGATAAATCAGATTTTCAGACACAAAATAAAAGCAGAAATAACACTCCAATATTACACAGTACCTTTCAGGATATCCCTTGCTATTTCACTGAAAATGAAATTATTTTAAGTATAGTCACTGTTGCAAAGTAGGAAGCATTGTTGTGCATTACAAGCCACCACAAATATTATCCCAGTGTGATAATGACCTCATCCTTTTTTTTTGCCTGAAATATTGATGGAATGATAAATATTGGCATCAGAGAAACCTCCCTGTCCTTCCCCTTAACAATACTATGGGGAGATTTACATCATCCTGAAACATCATAGAGACTGAACATGAAATGTCATTGTCAGCTTAAATCTACTGCTGCAAAGCTGTTATTGAACCTCCAATCTTCCAACTCAAAGGCAAGATGCTGAGATGTACAATTGACAAGTAGTATGTTTACCACACTAAGACCAATCTCCACCACCACTTTCAGTTAATTTTTGCATTTAAAATTAGATTTCAAAAATATATATAGCAGAAAAATGCATAAAACTTATGGTTAGAAACAGAACAATTCTGTATAAATAACAGAATTGTTTGTTCATATTTGATAAACATTTTAAATCAAGATAATCTCTTGTTGCTTATTTTCATTCATGAGATTAAATATGTAGAGTAATTATGTGGCTATTTCTGTTGTTTCTAAGAATTCAAGGAACTGTTTAAAATTATTTAATATCTTTATTTTAATTAGAGAATTACTATAATCTATGAATGGCAAAGTTTATAATTTACAAATACTATAACTGAATAATGTATAAATTGGGTAAAATTGTTATTTTTAAGATTCTATTGCTTTATAACTAAAACAAAAAGTTAAAGTGTTGAAAATATCATAATATTAGGCATTATCAATAATGTTGATAGGCCAATGGGTTAAAGCATCAATTCTGTTTCCCTCTCCATAGATACTGCCAACTCTGTAATTTTTTTTTGTTTTAGTTGGATTATTTTTCTATGAAACTGCGCAAAGTACTTCCCCACAATAATGGTTTTATTACATGAAAAGTGCACATGATTTTTAAAAAAACATCACTGAACTTGTGATATTAACTTGTGACATCTACTGATTGGTCTCGGCTGCCCTGAGTAACTTCCAACAGAGAGCGAGAGAGAAAGGCTTTGCTAACAATACATTAAGATAATTGATCTTACCTTCCTACTTTATATGAATTAATATAAGAATAGCTCCCACTCCCATCCTCTGCTCCAGAAATATTCTACCTGTATCCAATTTCCTGCCGAGGGTTTTTTTTTGGGGGGAGGGGATAGAGAAAGAGAGGAAGGAGTAGAGATCATCCTATCGTTATACATTCTACTGGGCATCTCCTCAGCACGGTACATTACACTGGGACTGCTTCCCTGATTATTGTATTGTATCGAGTGCACTCTATCACGCTCCATTGTTTCTGAGTCCACCTTCCTGGGGACCTCATTCACTGTGGCCCTTACAGATTGCTGGCATCCATACTTCGTTGAGTCTTGTTCTAACGCTATTGGGCTTTTATTGTTTTTGTACTCTGCCGAGTTCTGATCTGCAGCAAAGGATTCCTGTGCGCTTCCAGGGATGATCCGTCTCTTTACATCAGGTGACAGACCCTATTTCATCGCCTGGGCCGCTCTTCATACAAAGCTGCCCCGACCCGTGTCCGGGCCCCTTTGTCCCCCGCCCCCCAGACCGGGGGCCGCTCGCCATGTTCCGGTGCCCGGACTCCACCCGGAGCCGATTGATTGGTGCACACAGGAAGATGGTGGCCCACAGGGAAGCAGGAAGCGGCGGCGGCCTCGGGATAGGGGGAGAGATCCAAGGTTTCAGTCCTTATAATCTCTCAACCATTGTCTGCGATTGGCTCTCCCCTTGGGGGATCGGGCTGGTGTTACATGCCATGTCGCTTCGCTATCGCGCCCCGGGTGTCAGTATTCGCCCCGCCGGGTGTAACCGCAGCGGGAGCTGGGTGGAAACCTGGCCAGGAGAACGGGGCCTGTTGCCGGGTCCTCCCGCTGTCCCAGGCCCGGCGGAAGTCACGGGGAACTCCTAGAGCTGTCGCCGGATTATTCTCCTGTTTTTGTTGTTCTTTTTAAATTTTATTTTTTTAATTGCCTTGTGTTTGCAGATTGCCGGCGACAACCTGTCTCGTTTTCCAAGCAACACAGTCTCCAAGTGTGCGGCAAGTCCGGCGAACAGCGGCTGGTAAGGGAAATAAAACGTTGCTTGTCACTGTTTCCGCAGTGGAGGTTCGCAGATTGTAACGGCTCTGAGAGGAGGTTGATTTGCGGTCCTGCCGTGGAATGCCAATGGGTGTTGCAATTTGCAAGCGGAGTTCCTACTGAGAAACAAAACAATTTACTAGCCTCCGGGTGAGGGTGATATTAGATCGATCGTTCTGATTTTTCATTTAACTCTTGTGCGTTTATGCTTAGAAATAATTCCTTTATGAAGTAGGAGCAGGTTTCCGTGCAGAAGATCGTCTTGTGCAACAGTTGATCGGTTGTTGCCTATCATTTTTATTTTCTGTCACAGTAAGTGGCTTTTAATTTATTTGTGTGATGTGGGCACTACTGACAAGTCCATCTGGACTTCCTTGAGAGGGTTTGAACTGGCATCTTAATTAACTGCGGTCTGTATTCAGATTGAGTATATTGCCACATACATGGTGCAGTGACAGTCTGTGAAGCTTATAGAGCAAACAGTGAAGCTGCTAAATAGAGAACTTCGAGATTTTGACGGAGTGACTGCGGAGGGGAAGGCGATTCACTTCTTAAGTCAGGAGGATAGTTGGTAGTGGAACTGGAGGAGACTATATTCCCAAGTATTCATGTTCCTGCACAGTGAAGTGAGTTTGGGAGAAGTCTTGAGCAAGTTGTTGCTGTGTGCATTGTTGATGGTCTGCACGGTGGTTCAGGGTAATGAATGGAGTAGTGTTGCTCAAGTGGGCTGCTGTGCCTTAGTTAAACCGAGCTACTTCATCACTAATCTAGGCAACGGAGAGTAGGAAGGCTTTGTGGAGTTTGTTGGTGAGTTGTGCTTAGCAAAATAACTTTCTACACTATTTATGTACCCTGGCTAGTTAAGTTTCTTGTCAGTTATAATGCCTGGATTGCTGATGTTGCTTACATCAAAGCAAAACAATTGAGTTCTCTTTTACTGGAGTTGGTCATTGCACAGTACTTTGTGACACACATTTCTTGCTATTGTTTATTCATTGTCTAAATATTATAAGCTATTTTCCAAGACTGTATGGATCATCTTTGGAATTGAGCAATGTGTGCAGATGTTAGAGAGCTCTTGCAAAGATGCCCTGTGACTGAGAGGAGTTGGCTACAACACAGTCTATCTTATTTTTGTTGGCTGTGATCCAGCTGGTGGCAATTTTTTATATTTCCTTGTTCTCATTAACTGTTTTAGCAGGCCTTCTTGGTGCCACATGCTCTGCCAAGTGTTGTCACTGTCAACATGCCTCTGGAATTCAGCCCTTTGAATTTGGGCTTAATGAAGCTGGAGGCAAATGGTCTCAGCAGACCCTGAACAGCATTACTGAGTTAATAGTACTATCGATACCCTCCATCACCTTGTTGACATTGAAGATGAACTGAAAGGTATCTGTTCTATCTTTTGATGCAGGATATAACTTTGACCATTTTCCCATGTTTTTTTTTCTTGTGGTTAAACTTTACTTGAATAGCTTGTCTGTTTGTGGCTTGTTTTGTAGAATGCTTTCACTTCTACAAGTGGAATATTGCTGGACCACCTCTTGGTAAGAAGTGGAATAGATTGAGTTGATTCAAAAATCCTTTATGTCAATCTTACAGAGCACCAGCATTCATGAACTCTGAGACACTGTACCTACAATGTGATTTGGGGTTGAATTCCCACTAGCAAATTTAAGTAGTTTGTACATTTTCTCCCTGTGCCCGTGTGGGTTTCCCTGGGTGCTCTGGTTTCCTCCCACGTACCTAAGATGTGGATTCATTAGTTGTGGGCATGCTCTGTTGGCACTGTAAGCATGGCAACACTATTCAGCTGCTCTCAGCCCATCCTCAGACAGTGTTGGTTGTTGACACAAATGACCCATTTCACTGAATGTTTTGATGTCCATGTGAAACAGAAAGTTAATCTTATAATCTTATCTAACATCATTACTGTCTAATGATTATAGGAAACTATGAAAATGTAACTTTGTTCCTGACTGTAGTATTTAATTTCCAGTATGGTTGATACTGGCACGTAATAATAAATAGAATTACTGCTACCAGAATAGAAAAAAAAGAATAACTAAATTTGAGTTCTGGAAATGGATGTTATCTTTGTTAAATGTTTCTTCAGTGAAGTTTAGGATTCTTTAGAAATATGTTCTAATCTTGTCTGGAAAATGAGTTAGGGTGCAGATAATCTTAAACTTCAGTCTTTTGGTTCTCCTAATGGAGTGTTGAGGTGAGATCTTGATGGATCATAGAGTTGGTACTTTTGGCTCTGATCTTGTCTTTTTTGCATATTTACTGAACTTAGCCATAACTGTGGATTTGGATGTTTAAGAAGGCTCCTCCTTGTCCACCATTGCTCCAGGCTGAATGTTGCAGGCTTGCAGTGCTTTGATCAATCCATTGGTTGTGGGATTGCTCAGCTCTACCTTAGCTTCTGTTATTTGTATATTGTTCCAAGTCGTAGCAAACATAATATTTTAAATGGTGCCTGATGCTGCAACTGCTGCATGGTACACTACTACCTTCTGGATCACCTGTTTTTAGCTATGGATCCATTCTGAATATAACCTATTCAGCATGGTGGTGCTATCATACAATGTGATTAAGGATATCCCTCATGTGCTGGCTGTGTATTGTCTCCAAAATGGATCTATGGTGGGTGGATTGGCAATTAAGAAATTGCAACAGAGATGATTGCAATTAAGAAACAGCAGATTCTCCCTGCTGTTATTCAAAAAAAAAAGAAATTTTCATGTCTTAAGGTATGGATTGAACATGCTTGTGCATGCAAGAGTTTAGTTGTACGTGTGCACAGAACTTGCTATCAGTTTTACAGAGCAATGATGTTGCAGTACTGACATTTCCACAATTTCTCATATATTCATGCATGCTGTTCTTGCAAACTATGTCTGTTCATAATTGGGTTGTGCTCTATTGTTATGTATAGGGCATAGTTTTATTATGAGTGTATCCTACCAGAGTTCAATTGACTAATTTTATCTGGAAGACAGGTCAAGATGCAGGTACTATAAAGCTTTAGTCTTTTTGGTGATATCAAGTTTTTAATCATTTGGGTTTTTTAAAATTAAATTTACAACTTACATCCAAAGTGGCACATACATTGATATCATGATGTAATCCCTTTGATATTTTTGCCCTATCCCTTTCACCAAACTGCCAATGATAAATACTAAAGTTTTGGGGAATGCTTATTTTATTGATTGTGAATAAATTGGGCTTTCATTCAGAGAAGATGGGAAGTACTGATGTAAAAATACTGAGTGGAATTAAAGTAGCTTGGCAAGTGTATCATCTAATTGCCAGAACAAAGATTACCCTTTCCTCTTCCACTCCTTGCTGAGGTATATTTCCTCACTTAGATTGACTTAAATGGTCATTGTTTAAACAGATACAAATTTTATGCATTGATGTGCATTTCCCTGTGGCCTTGTCACAACATGTCATCAAGAAACTAATGTCTGCCATGGGGAGGGGATTAAAGGAGGCTCTATGCTTGCTTTTACGTAGCATTGAATTTCCACAGGTTCATTTGTAGAACTTTGAATTTTTATTTCTGATATGTGACTCTAAGAAGTTTTAATATTCAACAGTAAAGTTAGTCTGAAATTTTAATTATGATTTCCAGGAGTTTCCTTAATTAGTAACTGAAAAGCCTCTTGATAAGGGATTGAAAGATGCTGGTGATCAGGAGGACCTGAGTGTCCTGAAAGTTAACATAAAGTTCAGAAGCAATTAGGGTCAATAGCATATTGGCCTTAATAGTAAGAGGGTTCAATAAAAAAATACAGATGGTTTGTTTCAATTGTATAGATCTCTGCTGAGATAATATTTGGAATACTATGTCCAGATCTGATCTTGCCACTTAAGGTGAGATATACGTGGTGGAGGGAGCACAGCAAGGACTCAGAAGATTAATTTTTGAGGAGGTGAGTTTACTGTACAGGAGAAATTCAGTAGATGTACCTTTTCTCTCTTGCACTGAGAAGGGGATGTTCTCATGGAAATGTACAACATTCTCACAGGAATTAACAGGGTAAATGTAGAGTGGATGTTTCTCTTGGCTGTTTTAAGTCGATGACACAAGTCTCTAAGTAAAGGGTTAGCCATTTGGGCAATGAGGATATCCCCCTGTCATTCAATGGCATCACTATATTGTGTGAGTAACTGAACTGGATTAGCCTTGTACAGTGAGCGGCTGTGAGAGCAGGTCCGTTGGGTAGGAATCCTGTGGTGAGTAACTCCCAAAACCTGCCCACCATCTTAGGCTCAAGCCAGGGTTGTGATGGAATACTCTCTATTTTCCTGAAGGAGTACAGCTTCAGCAACACTCATACAGGGCATAGCAGCCCACTTGATGACAGCCCACCCATAACCATTCACTCACTGCACAGGAGCTGTCTTCCACAGATGCACTGCAGCAGCTTGCCAATATTCCTTTGACAGCACCTTCCAAGCCTAGATCTGCTCGAGCAATAAGTGATTGGTAATTAAATTTCAGTTTATTGTCATTCAACCATACACGTGTATATAGCTCAATGTTTCCTCTGGGGCCAAGTTGCAAGACACAGTACATATAATCACACACAGCACATATGGTTATGATCAAGCACATACAGTCACAACATAATATTAGCACAAGTCCCTGAGCAGCATGGCCTGAAGATTGACATAAAGTGTGAGGTGTATGTTTATGTAAGACAGCATAATGTTTCCAGCACTATTATAATAATATTAGTAGTATAATTATTTGAAACAGCAGCAAGAAAAGATGGGAAGGTGACTGGTGCAGGATTAGAGTGTGTCTGTGAGTTGGAGCATGGCAGGGAATTCAGGGATTTGAGTGTGTCTGTGAGTTAGGGGCGTAAGTCAGGGAATTCAGGGATTTGAGTATCTGTGAGTGGGGGGGATATGGCAGGGAATTCAGGGATTTGAGTGTGTCTGTGAGTCGGGGGGTATGGAAGGGAATTTGTGGATTTGAGTGTGTCTGTGAGTGGGGGGTATGGCAGGGCTTTTAAACAAGAAGTACATGTATACTGAGTGGTAGCAGGGTGTTAAGAAATCCATCTGGGGGAAGAAACTGGCTTAGCTTGTGTAGCTCATGTCCTTTAAATGAAATAAAACAAATGTAAATATTCTTTCACTCAGAATCTTGGAAGGCTTACCCAAGAGGGTTTTGGAGCACAGTTGATTAGTATATTCAGATTGGAGACTGATAGATTTTTAGATACCAAAGGAAATGAAACTAGTACAGGAAAGTGCCACTGAACTAAGAGATCTGCCATGATCTTACTGAATGCTGGAAGATTCATGAGGGCTGAATGACCTACTCTCCTATTTATAGTGTTCTGAAATGTCACTTTCTCTGGAGTATTCATTTTCCAGCTTTGACCACCTAGCAGCTGTTTTTGTTGTGATTAGGTCAACCCAGTTTATCCTTAAATGTGTCAATTCAGTTTTTTTTTGCATTCGGATAAAGAACCCTTAATTTTGTTAGCAACTGTATGTGTACTTTCAAATTGGATTCTCTTCAACAGTTATAGCTTTGAACTTTAATTTGAGTGTAGGTTGTTCTTCCACTACAACAGGGGTGTCAAACTCATTTTAGGTCACAGGCCGGATTGGGCAAAATGCAGCTTCATGCGGGCCGGATCAGTCGGGCGCGTGCGAACGCAGCTTTCATTGCCTCTGTTTTTTCAGCCTGTTCTCATGTGTCTCAGTCTCTGCTATAACTACAAAGTGTTTCACTTCACAAATTCCGTTTCTTATGAAGAAGACTGCTAAGCAAGCATTATTTTTATGATTGGTATTAACTTTCAATCATAGGCTTCATATCGCCAGGCCATTAATAATCAAAATAATAGATCTATCTAAAATGATCTCGCGGGCCGGATATAATTGTACGCCGGGCCGGATATGGCCCGCGGGCCTTGAGTTTGACACCTATGCACTACAATGAAGACTGATAAAACCAAATTGAATTTCAGATTTCAGAATCTGATGTGATTCACAAAAATTTTTATCTAGTTAAGTCATTAGTTTGACTATCTTGGATGATTTATGGTTTTAAAATCGAAAGGAATTTAATATGCAACAATGAGCATGTTTGTGTACCTCTTGACTTTAGAATAGATCAGTCTATTGAATGGCATCATTCTGAATATCCTTAAAGTTTATTGGTATTTCATTTTAATTGATGTTTCAATATTTCAGTACTTGAAATGTATGTACTAAGCATTGAGTGTAGAGAGCAATATTGCTCCATCATTCAAGTGGAGGAGTGGGAAACTATAAAAATTATAGATAGTTTAACTTTGTTGTAGTAAATGTAGTGTTATAGGAAAATGGCTAATAGCAAAGTTCAAAGTAAAAATAATCAGAGTACATACAGCTCTGAGATTCTTTTCTTGTCATACTCAACGAATCTACAGAGCAATAACTAAACAGGATAAATGAAAAATAAATAAATAAATAAATAAATAGCAAAAAATAACGAGTATGAAATAACATGATAAAGAGTCCTTAAGGTGAGAACACTGGTTGTGGGAACATTGGAAATAGAATGAGTGTTGTTATCCCCTTTTGTTCAAGAGCCTGATGGTGAAGGTGCAGTAACTATTCTTGAACCTGGTGGTGTGAGTCCTGAGCACCTGTACCTTCTACTAGATGGCAGCATCAGGAAAAGAGCATGCCCTGGGTGGTGAGGATCTTTGATGGATTCCAGACATCCCTGATAATGTTGAGATCAGGGCTCTGTGGAGACCATATCATCTGTTGCAGATCTCCTTGTTCTTTTCAGTAAAGATAGTTCTACATGACCTTGGGGATGTGCTTGGGTTCATTGTCCTGCTGCAGAATTAAGTTGGGACTGATCAGACATCAGTTTGTATATCTTATCTGCTGCACTCAGTTTCCAACCATTGCGCTTCAGGTCCACAACCTTGCCCGTTTCATTATACTTCTTAAGACAAGTTTGTTCAGCACATCTTGAAACTCCTGTTTGCTGTAAAATAGCTGATGCAGGATGATACCATGTGTCTTGTTGCTATGCTTATTTTTGCCATGGTAAGAATTGATGATTTGAAAGTTAAACTGTCACAGCTGCTAGACCCTCACCTTCTAGTTTAGTTATCCTTCACCCAATTCGATTCCTTCTTTGCTTGTTTCTATTTCAGTTCATCAGTTCAGTTCATTCAACTCTTTGTTATTGATCTGTTTGTTATCTTTGTTTAATCATACACTGGTCTATAGACCTACAAAGTAACACACACAAAATGCTGGTGGAACACAGCAGGCCAGGCAGCATCTATAGGAGAAGCACTGTCGACGTTTCGGGCCGAGATCCTTCGGCCTGACGAAGGAGCTCGGCCCGAAACGTCGACAGTGCTTCTCCTATAGATGCTGCCTGGCCTGCTGTGTTCCACCAGCATTTTGTGTGTGTTGCTTGAATTTCCAGCATCTGCAGATTTCCTTGTGTTTGACCTACAAAGTAATCAAGTTTTTATCTGGAAAGTGGTCTATTACTTAATATGTTACGTTCTTTAACGGAATACAAAAAAATTCTCCAACAATTTGTTATTTCGGAAAATAAATGTTTTGAAATCTAAAACTTGCTCTTTTCTAGTGACACTAGTACTGAAGAAAAATCTAAGGTGCCTAAGACTTTTGCAGAGTACTGTACTTATGGTTGATCAGATTGATTTCTAGAAAGCAGTCTGGGCATGTTTATTCTTCAGTTTGGAAGAATGAATGATAATTTTGTGGAAAAGTTCCAGATTTACACAGAGCTGTATAGTATAGATGTAGAGTTAAAATTAAAGAAAAAGCTTTTGAAAATCTGGAACAGAAAACAGGAAGTACTGAAAATGCTCAATGGGTGATGCAGCTTTAGAAAGTTGAAGATTCTTCATCAGAAAGGGAGAAAAACAAATCAGATTTAAGTTGCAGAGAAGTGTGGGGTGTGTGCGCGTGCAGAATTGATGTTTTACATACCTGGCTTCACCGCTGAGATAAGAAGAAACTTCTTGCCCAATAACTAGTGAGTCTTCGGACTTCATCCCAAGAGGGCTATGGAGATTCAAATTGTGAATGTATTTAAGCCAGAGATCAATTTACATATTACAGGAATCAAAGATCAGTGCAGGAAATGGTGCTGAGGTAAAAGATCAGCTGTGTTCACAGTGAAGTAGCAGGCATGAAAACTGAATGGTCTGCATCTGTTTCCATTTCTTATTTGCTCTGAGTATTTTTTTCATTCCACTTTTGGTTCATTTGTGGCTATTTTATATTTATAACTCTTGATTTTGGATTCCAAAATCAGCAGGTATCCCAGCAGATGCCCTTATGAGATCAAAGTAAGAAAATAATTTGCATTTTTGAAGTGCCTTGTAAAAAGTTATACCTTGGAGTATTAAATGTTGGCAAGAATATCAGGGAAATTTTAGTTGTATTTCTTCTGAAATTCAAATGTTGGTACGTCACCTCATGAAATGTGTGAAAACAGCACTGCTTATGGTTCAGTGTGTAATGATCAAACAAGTCACTACAGAATACAATGTTACTTCTGCGAAATGTAAATTGAACAGTAGGAATTTGAAATTTGGGAAAGTTAGCATAGAAATCTAGTGCAGAATGGGAAGAAGGTGCTTCTCTCAATATGTTGTAGTACAAAGATAAAAGTTTTGAACAATACTGATTGTTACATCAGGGTAAAAATTATGTCATAATATTAGCCTTACCAATGTCATGTACAACTGCAGCAATACTACTTTCCTATTCAGGAGAAACTCCTTTGGGAACTTTGGACATCTCCCTTCCATATGGTGTTTACTTTGCTGTCCATTACTTCCAGCCAAGCTGAGTCCATTATCTATTTACTCCACCCATATCAGTACTCAGTATGTACTAATACCTTATTTGACGTATAAATCTGTAGAATAGATCATAAGACCATAAGATAAAGAAGCAGAAGTGGGCCATTCAGCTCGTTGAGTCTGCTCCACCATTCAATCATGGGCTGATTCAATTCTTCTATTCATCCCCACTCCCCTGCTTTCACCCCATATCCTTTGATGCCCTGGCTAATCAAGAACATAATCTATCTCTGCCTTAAATACCCCTAATGACTTGACCTCCACAGCCACTCGTGGCAACAAATTCCACAGATTTATCACCCTCTGACTAAAATAATTTCTCTACATCTCAGTCCTAAAAGGATGTCCTTCAATCCTTCAGTCCTTCAGTCGTGCCCTCTTGTCCTAGAATGCCCTACCATGGGAAATAACTTTGTCGTGTCGAATCTGTTCAGGCCTTTTAACATTTGGAATGTTTTTATGAGATCTCCCCTCATTCTCCTGAACTCGGGGGAATACAGCCCAAGAGCTGCCAGACGTTTCTCATACGGTAACCCTTTCATTTCTGGAATCAAATTCATCGGAGCTGTTGGCACAAGTATTTCCTGTACTGAACCTGATTGCCTTTCAGTTTTTGGAGTTAGAGACTGTTGATTTGGTTAGTCTTGTTATCAAATGCCCATTGTATCCTTTTCTGTTTTATACTTGCAGGTTGTTGAGAGGAGCAAATACTTTCAGGTCAAATTTTGAATTAGATTCTCAGTGGTTGGGTAATACCTTCTAATTTGATATCCATGAACTTTAGATCTTCTTGATAGCAGAAGCTGATATCTCAGATGTTTTTTGAGCACTTGCATATTAATCATTTCACTATCTGCTGTGTATGCATTTCTGAAGGTCAAAGTAGATTGAAAATTGTTGCAAGTTGCTCAGTGCTAACAAATGGACACCTTTCTTTGTGGAATGAGATTTTATTAGAAACTAGCTGTTATACCTGGCATTGCTCTGGTTATTATGCTAACAGCTATGATGTTTACATATACTTCCCTGCAATCAGGCTTCAGAACATTGTAAATTAAATCTATACATATTCCTTAACTAACGGGTTAAAATTATGTGGTTTAACTAAATTATCAATAAGAGATGCATGCTGAAAATGTGTATGCAAGAATTGCATTTAATGTGCTTATCTTTTAGTAGATCTGTACCTTTTGCACAATTTAGCTGATTTTAATAGCAAAGTACCTCAGAATACATGTTTTTTTTAAAAAAAACTGTATAAAAACATGTGCATTACTTTTATAAACATGAGAAATTCTGAAGAAGGGTCTCAGTCCAAAAATGTTGACTACTGAGTTCCTCCAGCATTTTGTGTAAATTATTTGTATCTCCAACTCTCAAAATTTTACAATTACTGAGCAGGTTGGGTCTCAAGATTAAGAGGTAACAACTTTCGTTGATCGTATTTGAAAATGCACATAGCAGGCACCTGAAATTGCTTGAATTGAAAAGGTAGGTCAGATGGGATAACTGATATCTTCACCAACAGCGTTACCAGTCATTATTGTAGCTTCAGTCACGTAATTAAACTCACAGTCTTATACAGTTGTATAGTATTGGTGGATCCAAGTTCCTGAATATCAAGGTTATGATAGCACGCCAGGTGGTGACAGAATTTAAAAACCCACCAGGAAAATAGAAAGCCTCATAGAAATAGAAAGGCTGTCACACTGTCAGTAGATCTATTGTGTACGGTGGTCTGGGAAGCTTCAAAAGGTTGTTATTCATGGCCCGTTTTGTGAGATTTGTTGTTGCTAAACAGCTTACAACTTGCCTCATCATGAAATGATGTAACAATTCAGCCCAAATTTTGCATCAAAATCATTCATACTTGGTATCCGTGTTAAATTTTCCCATTTTCTAATTTGAGTAAATTCATAATAAACTCTCTTAGGTGGATTGCCTGTCAAATGTGCTCACGTATTAGTTATCGAGTGATTACTTAACATTTTACTAAATAGTGATGCTTTATACAGGCTTTGAGGTCATCTGCTTTAGTGTCTTCTGGTAGTATTTGTTGAAATTTTCCAGTTAGGTTTAAGGCACAAATCCTATTCATTTAATACTGTATCTGAGGACTTGCAATATTCTATCTAATGTTTGGATGGCTGATTAGTGGGCATTGTGCGTTCATCCCAGAGAACAAGTTTACAATTGTTTAGAATTTCTTTTTCCCTTTGTATTTCCCTGATCAATGTTACTTGTTGATGTCTCCACATTTAAAGAGTGTTTAAAAGCCCCCACCCACCCCCATCAAGAATGAAACAATAATTGATGATGCTGTGGATTGGCAATCATGTTTTTTCTTTAACTTTATTGCCAAAAGTAAATTAATAAGGAAAGATTTCGCCATTCTACCAGAGAAATCCAAAAAAAACCCTGCTGTTAGTGGCTAATGTAATAATATTTCTTTGGTATCTTGCTAAACTTGGTTCTTTCTCATATCTATTCATTAAATTTTATTAAACTATAGTTGGTTTCCCCACAGTAACTCGATGCACAGATTTTTAGTTTCTTTTTGTGGTTCAGGTAGACCGAAACTATTTGAGTCAGGCTACCCAAATATTTAGTACCTTTAAAAATAGATCTGAAAAAAAATTGCCAATTTTCAATAGGAAAATTAAGTTGTCTTTGTTTTATAAAATACTTATACTAAATATACATGTAAAATTTCAGGTTTCCAGATTTAATTTTTGAACAATGCACAAAGCACAGTGTTCTATTTTATTATATGTCTTTAGATTAGGCAGGGACATTTGTTGAGTGAGAATAAGCTGTATGACAGACTCAATAAAAGGATACCAAAAGATATTTCAAATATTGATAGAGTAAAAGAGAGGTGAGAGTGGACATTGGACTGTGAGAAACTGCTAGTAAAGGAATTCAGTAGGTATTTTGTGTCAGCCATTGGCATGGAAGACACTGGCAGTGTCAGAGCACAAATAAGAACTAAGAAGAAGGTGCTTGGGAAGCTGAAAGGTCTGGTGATAATCAAGTCACCTGGAGCAGATGGACTACACCTCAGGGTAGCTGAAGAGATTGTAGAGGCCATTAGTAACGATCTTTCAAGAATCACTAGATTCTGGAATGGTTCCAGAGGAGTGGAAAATTGCAGATGTCACTCCACTCTCTAAGAAAGGGTGGAGGCAGAAAAAAAGAAATTGTAGGGCAGTTAGCCTGACTTCAGTGGTTGAAAAATGAAGAATTATTGAGAATGAAGTTTCAAGGTACTTGAGACACATGATAAGGTAGCCATTGTCAGCATTGTTTCATTAAGGGGCTGTTGGAATTCTCTGAGGAAATAACAGGCGGGATAGACAAAGAAGAGTCAGTAGATGTTGTTTACTTGGATTTTCAGAATGCCTTTGACAAAGTGCTGCACACAAACTGTTAAACAAAATAAGAGCCAATGGTATTACAGGAAATAAACTAGCATGGACAGAAGATTGGCTTGGGAATAAAGGGGGCCTTTTCTGCCCTGTGTTTCGTGATGTAATACAGGGGTTGGTGTTGGATTTGCTTCTTTTCATGTCAATGATTTGGATGATAGAATTGATGGATTTGTGGCCAAATTTATGGGTGATACAAAGGTGAGAGGAGGAACAGGTAGTGTTGTCGAAGCAGGGAGTTTGCAGAAGGACTTAAACCAATTAGGAGACTGGGCAAAGATGATGCAGATGGAATTTAGTGTAGTGAAGTGCATAGCCATGCACTTTGGTGGAATCTCTATTGTGAGAGATGCAAAGGCGTCTTTTTGCAGGATTCCCTAAAGGTTAACTTGCAGGTTGAGTCTGTGGTAAGGAAGGTAAATGCAATGTTAGCAATCATTTCGAGAGGACTGAAGTATAAAAGAAAGGATATAATTCTGAGGTCTTATAAAGCATTGATCAGTCTGTACTTGAGGTGTTGTGAACAGTTTTAGACAATAGACAGTAGTGCAGGAGTAGGCCATTTGGTCCTTCTAGCCAGCACCGCCATTCACTGTGATCATGGCTGATCATGCACAGTCAGTACCCCGTTCCTGCCCTCTCCCCATATTCCTTGACCCCATTATTTATAAGAGCTGTATCTAACTCTCTCTTGAATGCATCCAGAGACTTGGCCTCCACTGCCTTCTGGGTCAGAGCATTCCACATATCCACCACTCTCTGGGTGAAAAAGTTTTTCTGCATCTCTGTTCTAAATGGCCTACCCCTTATTCTTAAACAGTGGCCTCTAGTTCTGGACTCACCCATCAGCGGGAACATGCTTCCTGCCTCCAGTGTGTCCAATCCTTTAATAATCTTATATGTCTCAATCAGATCTCGTCTCATCCTTCTAAATTCCAGTGTATACAAGCCCAGTCGCTCCAATCTTTCAACATGTGACAGTCCGCCATTCCGGGAATTAACCTTGTGAACCTACACTGCACTTCGTCAATAGTAAGTATGTCCTTCCTCAAATTTGGAGACCAAAACTGCACACAATACTCCAGGTGGGGTCTCACCAGGACCCTGTACAGCTGCAGAAGGACCTCTTTACTCCTATACTCAATTCCTCTTGTTATAAAAGCCAGCATGCCATTAGCTTTCTTCATTGCCTGCTGTACCTGCATGCTTGCTTTCATTGACTGATGTACAAGAACACCTAGATCTCATGGTGCTTCCCCTTTTCCTAACTTGATTCCATTTAGATAACAATCTGCCTTCCTGCCACTTGCCACCAAAGTGCTTAACCTCACATTTATCCACATTAAACTGCACTTGCCATACATTTGCCCACTCACCCAACCTGTCCAAGTCATCCTGCATTCTCATAACATCCTCCTGACATTTCACACTGCCACCCAGCTTTGTGTCATTTGGGCCCTTTATCTAAGAAAGGATGTGCTGGCCTTGGAAAACTTCCAGAGGAGGTTTGCGAGAATAATCCTGGGAATGAAAGGGTTAATGTATAAGGAGTGTTTGATTGGCACCAGGCCCCGTCCTCACTGGAATGGGGGTGGTGGTGGGGGAATCTCATTGAAACCTATCAAATATTGAAGGGCCTAGATTGTTGTTCATCCTTCAGAGTCGAAGACGACCACGACTTCTGTCAGGTGGAGGATTTGTGACTGTGGGTTCGGAGGTGACTGGTGAGGCCAATCTGGGCCCTGAAAGCTCGCCCACATGAGGGACACATGAGGGTAGGTGCTGCAGTGGAAGTGGAGGCAGCTCGAGCCTTGCATGCGACGCGTTTCCTCTGAGCCTCTGCGGTGCGTCTGATTTCTGCTGCATACGCTCCTTTAGTGGTCCTGCTCCACCAGGTGGGGCGGTCCAGAGCAAGCGATTCCTAGCTACTGGGATTGATGTTGAGGTCTTTGAGGGACACTTTGAGGCAATCTTTGAAATGTTTCTTCTACCCTCCAACTGAGTGCTTGCCCTGGCTCAGCTCTCCATACAGGATCTATTTTGGTAGTCGACTGTCAGACATCCTGACGACATGGCCAATCCATCTGGCTTGGGCTGAGGGTGTCGACACTGTGGGTGCTGACCCGCTCCAGGACCTCTGTGTCTGGGACTTTGTCCTGCCATCGTACGTGGAGAAGTCTGCGGAGGCAGCTCAAGTGGAAGTGGTTGAGCTGTTTAGCATGTCTGCTGTAGACAGTCCAGGTCTTGCTGGCATAGAGGAGGGTGGTGAGAACCACTGCTCGGTAGACCTTCAGCTTGGTGGTAAGGCTGAGTCCTCTCCGCTCCCATACATTCTCACAGAGTCTCCCAAAGGCGGCACTGACTTTGGCAATTCTGTTGCTGATCTCTGCATCTATGTTCACCGCTTGTGATACAGTACTGCCCAGATAAGAAAAGCTGTCAACTGCCAGCAGTTTCTGCCCCTTTACTGTGATGTGTGGTTCCTGGTAGGGTTTTCCGGGTGTGGGCTGGTACATAACTTCAGTCTTTTTGGTGCTGATTGTAAGTCCAAAGTCACAGGCTCGTGAGAGGTAGTCCATTTCTCACTGCATCTTCTGCTCGGTGCTGGCGTTGAGGGTGCAATCATCAGCGAATAAGAGGTCTCTGACGATGGTCTCCTTTACCTTTGTAACAGCCTGTAGATGCCGGAGGTTGAATAGCCCACCGCCAGTCCTGTATCTGACGTGTATACCATCCTGACAATCGCAGAAGGCATCAGTGAGCATAGCAGAGAAGACCATGCTAAAGAGTGTAGGGGTGAGAATGCATCCTTGCTTCACACCGTTCGTCACTGGGAAGGCTTCTGACTCGTCACCATCATCCAAAACTTTCACCATCATGCCATCGTGGAACTGCCGAACAATCGTGATGAACCTGCTAGGGCAGCCAGACTTCTCCATTATCTTCCATAAGCCATCTCTGCTGACCATATCAAATGCCTTGGTCAGATCGACGAAGGTCACAAAGAGGTCACTGTGCTGCTCTTGACATTTTTACTGGAGTTGGCGTGCAGCAAATATCATGTTGACAGTTCCACGCTCTGCACGGAAGCCACACTGACTTTCTGGGAGGAGACCTTGCTGAAGGTGTTGGAGAAGGTGATTAAGCAGGACGCGAGCCAAGATCTTCCCAGCTATGGAGAGGAGGGAGATGCCTCGGTGATTGCCACAAGACTGGCGGTTGCCTTTCTTCTTGTAGATGTGGACTATACTTTCAGCTGTTGCGGGACCTTTCCTTCATTCCACATAGACTGGAAGAGCTCAGACAGCTTCTGCATCATGAATGGGCCTCCTGCTTTGTAGACTTCAGCAGGGATTGCATCTGATCCTGGTGCTTTGCCACAAGAAAGTTGCCTGATGGCTTTTCTGACTTCTTCTGTGGGGAGGTTGTCAAGGTCCAGGTTGATCTCCACCTGAGGTAGGCGAGCAATGGCCTCATTATTGATTTCGGCAGGGCAGTTGAAGATGTGGTTGAAGTGTTCAGCCTATCTCTCCAAAATCTGCTTTTTCTCTGTCAGCAGCCGAGTCCCATCTGCACTGAGGTGGGGGGGGGGGGGGGGGGTGGAGCTAGAGGACCGAGGTCCATACATAGCCTTCAAAGCGTCATAGAAACGCTTGGTGTCATGACTGTCTGCGTAACCCAGGATCTCATCTGCCTTATTGCTGAACTAGACATCCTGCATCTCACGGAGTTTCTTCTGCACTTTCCGTCTTGCGCTGGCGAAGGCATCTATTGCTTGTGATGTGGGATAGTTCTGGTGTGCTCCGAACAGTTGGTGTTTCTCTGACAACAGTGCCTGTATCTCCTCCTCCTCAGTGTATGGGGTGTCAGGGCGAGGTAGTACCTCTGACAGGGCCTAGATAGAGTGGACATGGAGCAGAAGCTTCCTGTAGTGGAGGAATATAGGACCAAAGGGCATAACCTCTGAATACAAAGATATCCCTTTAGAACAGAGATGAGAAGGAATTTCTTTAGCTAAAAAGTAGTGAGTCTGTGGAATTCATTGTCACAGATGGCTGTTGAAGTCAAATCATTGGACATATTTATGTCCTTGGTTAATTAGGGTATCAAAGGTATGGGAGAAGGTAGGAGAATAGGGCTGAGAGGGATAATAAAGCAGCACGATGGAATGGCAGAGTAATCTTGATGGGCTGAATGGCCTAATTCTGCTTCTATATCTTATGGTCTTTTGATTTACTGTCAGTCTTTTATATTAAATTTGTATTTCTAATAACATAAGCTAAGTAGTAAGATGGTGTGTACTTATGATGTGAGTAGACATGCTGACGTTGAGCTGCAGTAACAATGCAATGGAATGCATCTTGTATTAACCGAATGAAGACAAAACAGACAAAACTGTGGTGCAGATTTTGTTCAGTACTAAATGCCCATGGCCTTTTGACTATAGACCTGGGACTTAATGGTTTGTTGAGATATTGGTTAATAGATTTGGGATACTTAGCTGAAACCACGAAGTCTCGAAGTGTTGCTCCAAGGAGAATCGGTGCTAATCAGAGATATATCAGAATTGCAAATGAATGGATCTCACCTGGTCCCTGAACTCTTCCATTCTGATCAAAAAGGCGCAACAGCGCCTTTATTTCCTGCAGAGCATCAAGAAAGCTCACTTCTGTCCCAGGATACTGACGGACTTTTACTGCTGTACCATTGAGAGCATACTCACCAACTGCATCTCAGTGTGGTATGGCAATTGTCCTGTATCCGACCTCAAAGCACCCTAGCGTGTGCTGAAAACTGCCCGGCAGTTTATTGGCACCCAATTGCCCACCATTGAGAACATCTACCATAAATGCTGCCTAGGCAGGGTGAAAAGCATTATCAAGGATGCATCTCACCCTGACCTTGGACTTTTTACTCCGCTCCCACACCAGCAGGCTCAGGAAGAGCTTCTTCCCTGAGGCTGTGACCCTGCTGAACCTCACATCACAGCGCTAAGCAGTATTGCACCCATATTGTACTGTCTCAGTACTTATATATTTGTGTACTGTAGCACTTACTTTTTATTTGCAGTTATTTTGTAAATAACAGTATTCTTTGCATTTCTGGTTAGATGCTAACTGCATTTCATTGGCTTTGTAAATGTACTCGGCGCAATGACAGTAATGTTTAATCTAATAAAAATAGTAAAAAGTGAAGCAAAGTAGATTTATGTAACTAATAAGACAAGGTGAGAAATTGTGGAAAAGGATCATATTCAGTGTGCAGTTAAAAACAATATATATACTGCAAGTTGGGGAGCATTTCTGGAGAGAATTAATATTTTGGATTGATGAGTGAAGTCACAAGATGAAATACTGGTTATTTTACAGGGTAAGTCTTTCTGGCATCCTCCGGTTCAGATTTCCATTGTTTGTGATCAGAATGTATATTTTCTGATCAACATTGAGTTGAATTTGTGTGAGTGGAGTAGGCAGTGGAGGAACTATCAAACAGCTTTCTTTGTGATGTACTATCTACTACAGAAAGTGTCAATGATTCAGAGAACACTGAGGTCAGTAATAAGATGCAAGGAAAAAAGTAATGGAAAAAAAATAGCTTAAAAATCAAGCAAAAATAAAATGAGGGAAATGCCTCCTAAAATTATCTTTTAATACATTGTATCAGTTAACCTACACGTTAATGGTTAAAGCAGTGTGCATTTATGACTCATTGTGGGGGAAGGTGTATTGTTTCAGCAGAATGAACTGACAGTGCAAAGATTAAAAACAGAATTTAATGCGTATGGGGAGAGATATAAGCAGCGATATTTAAAGTGGTTATGGTTTTGTATGCATCTGGTGGAGATTACACTATAAACGTGCTGTTTCTAGACAGTACATGAAGTCTTCAGTCTCTGTGTACATAGGGAAGGTTAGTTCAGGTCTGAGGGAGCACTGCACTGTTGGAGGTTGTGTCAGTTCAGTCATTAAACCAAAGTTCTATCTGTTCACCAACGTGACGTAAAGTACTCCCATGGACTACTTTGAGGAAGAATAAAGAATTATGCCTTATCCTTCGTCAGTGTTTCTCTCGATCAGAGCAGGTAATCTGATCATGATCTCATTGCTGTTTATAGGTGCTTGCTATGTTTAAATTTGTTGATGTGCTTCCTCCATTTCACAAATGAGGCTCATGAGCTATTTGTGTACAAAATGTAATTACATTCTGAGGTTATGAAGAAAATCTCTAAATATTAAGTATGTATTTCTTATAATTGAAAATAAATGCTTTCAATGCACTTTTAGTTTGAGACTCTTTGTAGTTTAATGTTTGTCAGCATGTTTGTTTGAAATTGCCATTTGTGATATAAGGATCTTGTTTACTCATGGTCATTCTTGAAACCTCTCATTGCCAAATGGCTTTCAGTATCAGTTCAGGTCAGTGTGACAAGGCCTTTCCGGTAGCTTTTATAAAAACCAATTTAATAATTTTAAAGTATGATCGGTAAAATGCTAGGAAAGAATGTTGTCAGTTTCATTCTTGACTGAGGCTTTTTGGGCAAAGTATTCATCTTTTGTCTTTTTGAAAAATTGTCAATGATAAATGTGCAGGTTAGGTGCAGTGTTCTCAAGAGCAACAATCAAGAGTGATCCCTCTGGTGCTCCCCCCCCCCCTTCTTTCTCCTGAGGCCTCCCGTCCCATGATCCTTTCCCTTCTCCAGCTCTGTATCACTTTCGCCAATCACCTTTCCAGCTCTTAGCTTCATCCCACCCCCTCTGGTCTTCTCCTATCATTTTGCATTTCCCCCTCGCCCCACTACTTTCAAATCTCTTACTATCTTTCCTTTCGGTTAGTCCTGACGAAGGGTCTCGGCCCGAAACGTCGACAGCGCTTCTCCCTATAGATGCTGCCTGGCCTGCTGTGTTCTACCAGCATTTTGTGTGTGTTGTTGAAGGAACTAAGTTGACTAAGTTTAATCTGTATTTGTGAAGAAGCCACAGTGCAGTTTGGTTAATTGGGCCATCAGTTAATCGGGGCAGTTGCTTATTTGGGAGAACTCTTAAGGAACAAAAACAAATCAGGAAGATAACTGGGATTCCTTTTGTTTATTTTTGACAGTATTTTGCTTAATTGGAGCAGGAGTCTTGGAACCATAGAACATTACAGCACAGAAACAGGCTTTTTGGCCCTTCTTGGTTGTGCCGAACCATTTTTCTGCCTAGTCCCACTGACCTGGACCTGGACCATATCCCTCCATACACCTGTCATCCATGTACCTGTCCAAATTTTTCTTCAATGTTAAAAGTGAGCCCGCATTTCATTTATGACTTCATCTGGCAGCTCATTCCACACTCCCACCACTCTCTGTGTGAAGAAGCCCCCCCCAATGTTCCCTTTAAACTTTTCCCCCTTCACCCTTAACCCATGTCCTCTGGTTTTTTTCTCCCCTAGCCTCAGTGTAAAAAGCCTGCTTGCATTCACTCTATCTATACCCATCATAATTTTATATACCTCTATCAAATCTCCCCTCATTCTTCTATGCTTCAGGGAATAACGTCCTAACCTGTTCAACCTTTCTCTGTAACTCAGTTTCTCAAGTCCCAGCATATCCTTGTAAACCTTCTCTGTACTCATTCAACCTTATTAATATCCTTCCTATAATTCGGTGACCAAAACTGCACACAATACTCCAAATTCAACCTCACCATAACATTCCAACTCATATACTCAATACTTCGATTTATAAAGGCCAATGTACCAAAATCTCTCTTTACGACCCTATCTACTTGTGACGCCACTTTTAGGGAATTTTGTATCTGTACTCCCAGATCCCTCTGTTCTACTGCACTCCTCAGTGCCCTACCATTTACCTTGTATGTTCTACCTTGGTTTGTCCTGCCAAAGTGCAATACCTCACACTTGTCTGTATTAAACTCCAATCGCCATTTGTCAGCCCATTTTTCCAGCTGGTCCAAATTCCTCTGCAAGCTTTGAAAACCTTCCTCACTGTCCACTACACTTCCAATCTTTGTATCATCAGCAAATTTGCTGATCCAGTTGACCATATTATCATTCAGATCATTGATATAGATGACAAATAACAATGGACCCAGCACTGATCCCTGTGGCACACCACTAGTCACAGATTTCCACTCAGAGAAGCAATCCTCCACTACAATTCTCTGACTTCTCCCATTGAGCCAATGTCTAATCCAATTTACTACCTCACCATATATTCCTAGCAACTGAATCTTCTTAACTAATCTCCCATGTGGGACCTTGTCAGAGGCCTTACTGAAGCCCATGTAGACAACATCCACTGCCTTCCCTTCATCCACTTTCCTGTTAACCTCCTTGAAAAACTCTAATAGATTTGTTAAACATGACCTACCACACACAAAGCCATGTTGATTCTCCCTAATAAATCTCTGCTTATCAAAATACTTGTAGACCCTATCTCTTGGTACTCCTTCCAATAATTTACCTACTACTGACGTCAAACTTACTAGCCTATAATTTCCCGGATTACTTTTAGAGCCTTTTTTAAACAACGGAACAACAGGAACATTGCTGAACATTTTCTACCTAGTGTTAGTCGCGTACACATCATGCAGCCATTAGACGCTACACCATGCTTACTGCAAATAGTTTTTCAATAGTGTCATTTGCGTGTGTGTGTATTCAAATATTCAAAAGCAGTGATTTTTGTCACTGATAGTTGGCAAGTAATAAACAGCAAGACAATTCAGAACTGTTTTGCTAACTGCGGTTTCAAGCATTCACTGCTTTGATAGCTCCAATCTGCTGATCAAATTTGCAGACGTCATGGCATTGATTGCCTTATTTCTAGCGGTGACAAGACAGCCTACAGAGGGAATGTTAACACCCTGACATGGTGGTGTCAAGATAACAACCTCTCCCTCGATGTCCAAAAACAGAAGAGCTGGTGGTAGATTACAGGAGGAACATAGATAGGTTCGTCCTGATCAACATCAATGGGTCTGCAGTTGAAAGGGCGAGTAGTTTCAAATTTCTCGGTATACACGTCACCAGAGATTTCACCTGGACTATGCACACTGACTGTGTGGCAAAAAAGCATAACAACATCTCTTCCACATCAGACGACTGAAGAAGTTTGGCATGAGCTCCCAAATCCTCAAGACCTCCTACAGGGCACCATGAGAGCAACCTGACTGGCTGTATTACTGTCTGATATGGGAACTGCACCAACCTTGATCACTGAGCACTGCAGAGAGTGGTATGGACAGCCTTCTGCATCTGTGGATGTGACTTCTTCCTGTTGAGGACATTTAGAGCAGCAGGTGCATAAAGAAGGCCCAGAAGATCATCAGGGACTCCGGTCACCCCACTGTAAACTGTTTCAGCTGCTTCCATCTGGCAAACAGTATCTAAGGATTGAAGCCAGGCAATGGGACAGCTTCTTTCTACAAGCCATTAGATTTACAAATTCACATGTCTGTACATTGCAAAGGAGTCATAATGCAAATATTTTTATTCCCTCAAGTTATGGGACGGATGTAAGATTTAAATAAATTCATTTTATTCAGGCTTGGAAAAGTCAGAGGCAGCCAGTAGTGAAAATGAAACTATTTCACTACTTAAAGTTAGGAAATATGAAGAATTTGAAGGTATCAACAATCACCTTAAATGTTACAATTAAAAGGAAGATTTGGAAGATGCATCCTCAAAAGCAGTGTTTGAAGACAGTCTACCATCTGCACTAAATGTCTGCACTGATTTTGTTCATTTACAATCAAAAGAACACAGCTGTGTACACTGAATACGTTCCGGATAACTATTAGGATCTAATACACAGCTTTATAGTACTGTAGTAGTGTTTGTGGTGGTCTAATTTATTCTGTATTTCATTTAAATACATAATTTGTTACTCAGTAAAACAGTACCTTTTTAAAGTAATTCCATGAAATTTTGGCGAATTGGGCCAAAATGTACTGGTTCAGATGTGTCCCAATTAACCGGAATCCACTATGTATTTTTGGTATATGCCTTTTTCCATGAATTGGCAGATTAAACTGAAATCACTTTAATTGAGTCCTTTCGAGACATGTCCATGATGTTTGCTCAGTGGGATGAGTTAACTAAATGCTACAAACTTCCATTCATTCAATCCACGCACAGATTAAAATTTCTGAAAGGCTAACCACGATTTCATTAAAATGTTAGTACGATTAGTAGCTTAAAGATCTCTTGTGCTTGAAATGTCATTTGACAAATTTAGTAGAATGAGCACATGGTAGCCTCCAACCTAATGGCATGAACATCAATTTCCCCCAACCCTTCTCTCCTTCGCATTCCCCATTCCCATTTTCACCTCTCACCTTATCTTCTTAACTGCCCGTTGCCTCCCTTTGATGCTCTCCTTCCATGGCCTTCTGTCCTCTCCTATCAGTTTCCCCTTCTCTAGCCCTTCATCTCAACTTCCCAGCTCTTCACCCTTACCCCTCTCCTGGTTTCACCTACCACCTTGTACTTATTCTTCCCTTACCCACCCCACCCTGCCTTCTTATTCTGATTCCTCATCCTTTTCTTTTTTTTGCAGTCCTGATGAAGGGTCTTGGACTAAAATGTCGACTGTTTACTCTTTTCCATAGTTGCTGCCTAGCTTGCTGAGTTCCTCCAGCATTTTGTGTGTGTTGCTGACAAATTTAATGTCTTTTTGACTAATATTAAACTATGGTGAAAGCATTTTATAACAAGTTAGATATAAGCATGCTCACAGGTTCAATGTAATTTTAATGATTTCAGTATCTAGCGAATTCTAATTACACTGTTGATTGGGTGTAACTTGTTGCCATGGGTTGGTGCCACCAGATAAAGCTGACCTGCACAAAGCCTGTCTGCACCTCTTAAATGAAAGGTGCATTTTAGTTTGAGCATTTGGTAGTCTTACAAGTTAGAATGATTTTTTTTTTGAAACAGTAAAGAATAAGAGAATGTGGAACTACTAAAGAGAGCTCCAAGATTTTTGAGCACTATATTGGAGGTCTTGAGTTTGACGTGAAATTGTTGAGATCATTAAATGATTTCCAGCTATGCTGTTAGAGAGTCAATGAGCAAAGGAAGATGTGGATGATTTGGAATCAAACATTTGCAAAGACTGAATAAGGTCTGTGAATGTCACCATCAGATGCATTGCTGATCTCCAACTCATTCACCACAGCCCCATTACCCACTGACTGATAATTTTTTTCAGTCGCATCTCAGATGCATCACTCCGACCTCATTAACTTTTGCACTTTTTGTAAGTTTTATCCACTTCTTGTAGCTTGAACACGCTGCTGGAAATTCAACTGTGTCATCCAAATCCAGACACAGTCACAGATTCACAACTACTCTTGCTTCTGTCTTGTGATAAGGGAAGGTCTTCAACCAGAAGCAGGAGAAACAATCAAAAGGAAGTCAGGTGCCCAGGTATATTCAAACCTTAAGCAGAAGGTGCTGACCTTTTTGGGTAGTAGAGTTGAAACACTGAAAATGAAGAATCCATGTATCTAATTCTAATTCTTCTTTTCAGATCCAATTTTCACCCACACTTGCATTTTCTTCAGATTTACCAGCCGTATTTGTTGAACAGTGTACTAGTTTGCTATCCTCTTCTTGTGCCATAGCTGTACCCTTCTCCCTACAAAAGGACATAGCAATGGCACAAGAAGTGGATAGTTTAAAAGAGGAACATTGTTAGAGTAGCTAACTAGCAGTTGGATGATGAGTGTGTCTTATTGTTTTCAGATATAGCCATCAACCAGAGTGTTGACGCTAAATTGGAGCACATTAAAGATTTATGCTGAGCTACTGAATATGAGTAGCCTACAAGTCGGAAGTATGATGAGGAGTACTTAATGGGATGTAATTTCTTTGACGGGCAGAGAGAGACCCAGCTTCAGCTTTGCAATGAGTTTGGGGTCTGTTACTAGCATATAAGACCATAAGGCATAGGAGCAGAACCAGGCCATTGAGCCCATTCCATCATTGCTGATTCTGGATCCCACTCAACCCCATACACCTACCTTCTCGCCATATCAGTTGTTGCCTTGACCAATCAGGAAGCGATCAACTTCTGCTTTAAATGTACACACGGAATTGACTTTCACCGCAGTCTGTGGCAGAGTATTCCACAGATTTACTGCTCTCTGGCTAAAAAAAAAATTCCTCCTTACCTCTGTTCTAAAGGATCGCCCCTCAATTTTGAGGCTGTGCCCTCGAGTTCTGGATACTCCCAGCATTGGAAAAATCCTCTCCATATCCACCCTATCTAGTCCTTTCAACATTTGGTAGGTTTCAATGAGATCTCCTTCGCATTCTTTTAAATTCCAGTGAGTACAGGCCCTAAACTGCCAAATGTTTCTCATATGTTAACCCCTTCATTCCCAGAGTCATCTTCATGAACCTCCTCTGGATTCTCTCCAATGACAAAACATCCTTTCTGAGATATGGGGCCCAAAACTGTTGACAATACTCCAAGTGCGGCCCATCTAGTGTCTTATAAAGCCTCAGCATTATCTCTTTGCTTTTATATTCTATTCCCCTTGAAATAAATGCCATCATTGCATTTGCCTTCTTTACCACAGACTCAATCTGTAAATTAAACTTCTGGGAATCTTGCATAAGACTCCTAAGTCGCTCTGCATCTTTGATGTTTGAATCTTCTTCCCACTTAGATAATAGCGGGGAAGATCTCTATTGTTTACCAAAATGCTTTCTCATACACTTCCCAACACTATTCCATCTGCCCATTCTTCCAATTTGTTTAAATTACATTGCTTCCTCAGCAGTATCTACCCTTCCACCTATCTTCGTATCATCTGCAAAACTTTGCCACAAAGCCATCAATTCCACTATATAAATCATTGACAAACAATGTGAAAAGCAGTGGTCCCAATACTGACCCATGAGGAACACCACTAGTCACTGGCAGCCAACCAGAAAAGGCCTCGTTATTCCCACTTGCTGCCTGTTGCCTGTCAGCAGTTCTGCTATCCATGCCAGTATCTTTCCCGTAACACCATAAGATTTTATCTTGTTAAGCAGAGGCAGGGAACAGAGGTGGTCTACTCGCATTGATTTCAGTTTTGGGGCCATGCTATCATCTGATAGCCAGTGCCATGGATGCAGTGTGTCACAGAGCATCACAGTACCCCATCGATCTGCCCTCAGCTCATTACGAGTATTGGTGAGGCTTTTTTCCTGGGGAATTGGCAGTAGTTAAATAGAGCACAAACTTGCTGGTGTCTCTCAGGAAGGTGTTATTCTTTGGAGACACAAGAACACAAATAATAGATTATAGACTAGAAAACTGCAGGAGAAACTCAGCATCCACAGAGGCAGAAAGACATTGTTTTGGGCTGAAATCCTTCCTCTAGCAGTCTGACTGTGTTAGTGTTGATACCTCAATTCTAAAAATTCCACCAGTATTCTTACTTACTACCTGGCAGCTGAGTAAAAATTTTTGCTACAGTTAAAGCTTCTTGGGACAGAAGTAGTTGAAATCAAGGCCATCTGGAGACCTCTGCTTAAAATCAGCAGTCTTCTTCCAGCTCTAAGGGTGCTTTAGGAGTACGAAGAAGCAAAGGGGATTAGGTGATCTGTTGGCTGTTTCATGCTATAGGATAATATTTCTTTTGTACTCTTGGTTTGGAATGTTTTTTTTTTGTATTCTTTCTAAATGAACTCATGAGCTCAGTAACAAAGGGGTGAATGGCATAAACTTGATGATTACTCCCAATGTGTTTTGCAAAAGAAACAAAAGGGTTTTCTCTTCCCTACCCCTGTTTTGTTTCCTAGAATGTTCAGTGTATAATTGTTTGCAATCTTGGTATCCGTTACTTCAAACTTGTTTAGGAATCCTACTAATGTACTCACATCTGGAATCAGTTAGGTTATGCAGAAAGATTTGGCAGTACAGTATTCTTCAGCATCTTTTGCACTTATTAACTTGGTAGTTTAAAGCTGCTAGAACTGTGGGAAAAACGGGAAGAAATCAAATACTAACAAACATACAAGGGAAGATCCCTTCAAATAGTTTTATGCGTTGTTCATTCTCTTGAGTGTGCATTCAGTCATGTGAGGTTAAGAGACAACAGAAACCAATTTTGATTTACCAAGTGTGGCATAGGATTGACACTACTATACTACAGGATGATAAAATATAAGAGCAGAATTAGGTCATTTGGCCTATTGAGTCTGCTCTGTCATTCCATTATGGCCGATTTATTGTCCTTCTCAACTCTATTCCCCCTGTAACCTTTGACACCCTAACTAATTAAGACCCTATCAATCTCCACTTTAGATATATCTAACATCTTCTCAATCACTGAATCGGTCCAACTGGCCTATAATTTTCTTTTTTTCTGCCTCCCTCTCTATTTATCTTTTATATTTATATATCAGCCAGCAATGAAATACCAACAACAACCATAATTATTCTTCAAGAAACTTATGCTAAAGCACGTGAGGAATTTCACATTTATATTCTGGAAGGAAATAGTACCATCAAATCTTTGTAGTATGTCCTTGAAGGCAGGTTTGCTAGAGCTATTGGAGAGGGTTTAAACTGATTTTTCATGGGGACGGGAGCTGGAATAATAGTGCTAAGGAAGAGGCAGTTGGTATACAAGTAGTATCAGTGTGTAGTGAGTCTGTGATGAAGGTCAGGTAGATGATAGGGCAAGATTGCAGTCAGTGGGATGAGTTGAGTTGAAGTGTAACATGGGGGCAAAAATCAAAAAGGATAATGAAATCAGGACTGAAGGTGTTATATTTGAATGCACACACTATATGGAATAAGGCTGATGATCTTGGTATGACTTTGTGGGCATCACTGAGTCGTGACTCAAAGGAGATTATAATTGGGAACTTAATGTCCAAGGATACACATTGCATTGAAAGGCCGGGCAGGTAGACAGAAGGGATGATGTGGCTCTTGGTTTAAAAAAAATGAAATCAAATCCTTAGAAAGAAAGGATCCGTATGAGTAGAGTTAAGAAACTGCAAGGGTAAAAGACTCTAATGGGAGTTTATACAGGCATCCAAAAAGTACCCAGGATATGTGGTACTAATTACAATGAGAGCTAGAAAAGGCATTTAAAAAGGACAATGTTATGATAGTCATGTGAGATTACAATATGCAGGTAGATCGACAAAATAGGTTGGAGCTGGATCTCAAAAGAGGGAATTTGTAGAATGCCTACAACATGGATTTTTTTTTACAGCAGCTTGTAGTTGAGCTTACAAGGAAGAGCAATTCTGGATTGTGTGTAACGTACTGAACCAGACTTGATTAGGAATCTTAAGGAATCCTTGGAAAGCAGTGATCATAATATGACGGAATTCACCCTACAGTTTGAGAGGGAGAAGCTGAAGTCAGATGTTATCAGTATTACAGTGGAATAAAGGGAATTACAGAGGCATGAGAGGGGAGCTGGCCAAAGTTGATTGGAAGGGGACAATAGCAGGGAGGACAGCAGAACAGCAATGACTGGAGTTTCTGGGAGCAATTTGAAGGCACAGGATAGATGCATCCCAAAGATGAAAAGATATTCTAAAGGGAGGATGATGCAACCGTGGCTGACAAGGAGAGTCAAATTAGCATAAAAGCAAAATAGAGAACATATAATAGAGCAAAAATTAGTGGGAAGTTAAAGGATTGGGAAGCTTTTGAAACAAAAAATGGAAAGCAGCTAAGAATCCTTAAGGAGAGAAAAGATGACATATGAAAGAATTCTAGCTAATAAGAGGTTACAAAAATAATTTTCAGATGTATAAAGAGTAAAAGAGGCAAGAGGCAAGAAAATCACATCAGAGATGTAGTAATGGGAGACAAAGAAATAGTAGGCGAGCTAAATAAGTATTTTGTATCAGTGTTCACTGTGGAAGGCACCAGCAGTATAACAGAAATTCAAGAGCAATAAGGAGAAAAGTCACCTGGACCAGATGGACTATAGCCCAGGGCTGTGGATAGAGGTAACTGGAGAGATTACGGAGGCGTTAGTAGTGATCTTTCAAGAATCACTAGAATGGTTCCGGGGGATTAGAAATAGCAAATGGTTCTGGAGGATTGGAAAATTGCAAATGTCACTCTGTTCTTTAAGAAGGGAAGGAGGCAGTAAAAGGAAAATTATAGGCCACCTAGCTGCAAGGCATTCTACAAGTATGTGAAGAGCAAGAGGATAAGATGTGAGATAATAGGACCAATTAAGTGTGACAGTGGAACAGTGTGTATGGAACCTGAGGAGATAGTGGAGGTACTTGGTGAATACTGAAGCAAAGTATTCACTAAGGAAAAGCACCTTGGTGATTGTAGGGATGCCTTACAGCGAACTGAAAAACTTGAACATGTAGACATTAAGGACGAGGATGTGCTGGAGTTTTTGGAAAGCATCAAGTTGGAGAAGTCACTGGGACCAGATGAGATATACCCCAGGCTACTGTGGGAGGTGAGGGAGGAGATTGGTGAGCCTCTGGCGATGATTTTTGCATCATCAATGGGGACAGGAGAGGTTCCAGAAGATTGGAGGGTTGCGAATGTTGTTCCTCTATTCAAGAAGGGAGTAGAGATAGCCCAGGAAATTATAGACCTGTGAGTCTTACTTCAGTGGTTGGTAAGTTGATGGAGAAGATCCTAAGAGGCAGGATTTATGAATATTTGGGGAGGCCTAATATGGTTAGGAATAATCAGCATGGCTTTTTCAAAGGCAGGTCGTACCTTACTAGCCTGATTGAATTTTTTTTGAAGAGGTGACTGAACACATTGAGGAAGGTAGAGCAGTAGATGTAGTGTATATGGATTTCATCAAGGCATTTGATAAGGTGACCCATGCAAGGCTAATTGAGAAAGTAAGGAGGCATGGGATCCAAGGGGACATTGCTTTGTGGATCCAGAATTGGCTTGCCCATAGAAGGCAAAGAGTGGTTGCAGATGAGACATATTCTCCATGGAGGCTGGTGACCAGTGGTGTGCCTCAGGGATCTATTCTGGGACCTTTACTCTTTGTGATTTTTTTTATATAAAAGAACTGGATGAGGAAGTGGAGGGATGGGTTAGTAAATTTGCTGATGACACAAAGGTTGGGGGTGTTGTGGATAGTGTGGACGGCTGTCAGAGGTTACAGTGGGACATTGATAGGATGCAAAACTGGGCTGAGAAATGGCAGATGGAGTTCAACCCAGACAAGTGTGAGGTGGTTCATTTTGGTAGGTCAAATATGGTGGCAGAATATAGTATTAATGGTAAGACTCTTGGCAGTGTGGAGGATCAGAGGGATCTTGGGGTCCATGTCTATAGGACACTTAAAGCTGCTGCGCAGGTTGACTCTGTTGCATATTGCATTGGGCTTCATCAACTGTGGGAGTGAGTTCTGAAAAGTAATGTCACAGCTGTATAGAACCCTGGTCAGACGCCACTTAGAGTACTGTGCTCAGTTCTGGTCACCTCACTATAGGAAGGATGTGGAAGCCATAGAAAGGATGCAGAGGAGATTTACAAGGATGTTGCCTGGATTGGGGAGCATGCCTTACAAGAATAGGTTGAGTGAACTTGTCCTTTTCTCCTTGGTACGACAGAGGATGAGAGGTGATAGAGGTGTATAAGATGATGAGAGGCATTGGTCGTGTGGATAGTCAGAGGCTTTTTCCCAGGGCTGAAGTGGCTAACATGAGAGGGCACAGTTTTAATGTGCTTGGAAGTAGGTACAGAGGGGATGTCAGGAGTAAGTTTTTTACACAGAGAATCGTGAGTACGTGGAATGGGCTGCTGGCGATGGTGGTGGGATACGATAGGGTCTTTTAAGAGGCTCCTGGATTGGGTTAATGGAGCTTAGAAAAATAGAGGGCTATGGGTGACCCTAGGTAATTTCTAAAGCAAGTACATGTTCGGCACAGCATTGTGGCTGCAGGTTTTCTATGTTTCTAGCCTCACCTTAGTGTTTAGGAAGTTGTTGGAATCCATCAATGTCCATTATTAAGGATGAAGTCTCAGGGTATTTGGAGGCACATGATAAAATAGGCTAAAATCAGCATCGTTTCGTTAAGGGGAAATCTTGCCTGACAAATCTGTTGGAATTATTGAGGAAATAACAGGCAGGATGGACATTCATTGCCTGGATGTTAATAACATCGAGTTAGTGGATGTTATTCACTTGGATTTTCAGAAGGGCTTTGACCAGGTACTTTAGCATATGAGGCTTCTTAACAAGATAAGAGCCCATGCTGTTACAGGAAATATTCCAGCATGGATTGGCTGATTGACAGGAGGCAAAGAGTGGGTGTAAAGAGGGCCTTTTCTGGTTGGCTGCTGGTGACTAGTGGGGTTCCACAAGGGTCAGTGTTGGGACCGCTTCTTGTAATATGTTCAAGATTGAGATGAAGGAATGATACAAAGATGGGCGCAGGAGCAGGTAGTGTTGAGGAAGCATGGAGACTGCAGAAGGATTTAGACAGATTAGGAGAATGGGCAGATGGAATATAGTGTAGGGAAGTGTATGGTCATGCACTTTAGTAGAAGAAATGAAAGGGTTGGCTATTTTCCAAATGGAGAGAAAATGGTAGGAATAAAGCTGTAGTCTATTTTCTAAATGGGGTGCAAATTCAAAGATCAGAGGTGCAAAGGGACTTGAGAGTCCTTGTGCAGGATTCCCTAAAGGTTAACTTGCCCGTTGAGTTTGTGGTAAGGAAGGCAAATGCAATGTAGCATTCATTATGAGAGGACTAGAATATAGGTGCAAGAATGTAATGTTGAGGCTTTGTAAGGCACTGGTTAAAACACACTTGGAGCATTGCGAGTAGTTTTAGGCCATTTATCTACGAAAATAAGTGCTGGTATTGGAGAATGTCTAGAGGAGGTTCAAGAGAATGATTCTGGGATTGAAAGGGTTAATGAATAAGGAGCACTTGATGGCTCTGGGCCTGAATTTGCTGGAGTTTAGAAAAATGCGGGGGTGGGGGAGGAGTGGTTGGGATCTCATTGAATCCATTTGAATATTGAAAGGCCTAGATAGAGTGGATGTGACAAGGATCTTGGGTACTTGCTGCACCCAATAATGTGGATGTTGCAGACATTTTTGCAATATACAGTTGCTCTTGGAATGATGTACTGGAAATGAATTTGGGCAGTTGTCATTTTATCTTTAACTTTTTGAAATTTAGTAACATTGAATTAATAAAATATTGATTTGCCTTTGGAACCAAAAGCTGTTATTTAAAGCAAATGGACATTTAATTGCAGATGAGAAACACACCACTGTCAACATAAGCATTTCAGCTTTAATGCAATGCCTTTTTATAAGGCTACAGTCTTTGACTTCCTTCCAGTTTATGGTGTGTCGCAGGCCGTCTACCAGAATGCATTCCTTAATAAAAGAATGCTTGGCTGTCCAGGCTTAGTGGGAATGGATTGAGTTGTGAGGTTGTTTGGCTGAATCCCAGTGTCATTGGCTGTTTAAAAGTCTGGGAGGGCTATGAAGGGATTGTTGCTCAAAGGGGTGTTGTCAGCTCAGCACAAATATGACTTTTTTTAAGAAGTAGACATTTTTCTTGTAACTTAGCATGTAAACATCTAGTAGTTGGAGGTAGGGAAACTATACTGAGGCAAATGCTGGAGTATAATTGATATTTTTCAATTATTTCTGTTAGTACACAAACTTGTTCTTCAAATAGCTTTGTCCCATCTTGCAATTAGTCACTTGTGACATGAACTTTTTCAATGTACATGTTGATTTTTTTTCCCTATATGTTTTCATTTCTCTCTCTATAGATAACCTCCGTATTCTTATTTACTTTCTCTTCATCAGATCATGAGTAATTATTCTTTAGCCTGCCAGGCCATATGCTTTGAAGTACCATTTCAAAATCTCTTCACCCTATTTTTAAGACCTTTCTTTAAGCATAACTCTTTGTGCTATGAAAATCAGAAAACAAAACTGCAGATACTGGTAATCTGTTTAAAAAAGAAAGAAAAAGCTGAAAAAAAACTCAGCAAGTCAGGTAGCATCTATGGGAATAGAAAAGGGGAACATTTTGGTTTTGATATCCAAGATGTTAGTCAGTCCATCCTTTGGCTTGGGGTGAGGCATTACCTGCAGTGTGTAGGAGTGCATTGAGACATTTTTAATATTTTAAGATGGCATGCATGGTATTCTGTCATGGATTATACACAATAAAGCTGAAAAATGTTGGAAATAAGCATTTTAGGCAGCATCTTTGTGTGTACACAGATGTAGAGTCAACATTTTTGGTTAATCTTTTATCAGAACTGGATGGATTGGAAGTCAATATAGAACATAGAAATCTACAGCACATTACAGGCCCTTCAGCCCACAATGTTGTGCCGACCATATAACCTACTCTAGAAACTGTCTAGAATTTTCCTAGGGCTAGGTTTGAACATGAGGAGAAATGGGTAGGAGCTCGTGGTAGGGAAACATGAGATAAAATGGAAGGCAAGAGAGATGCAGTGACAAATCAACTATTAATCCAAGGTATTTGTCTAAAGGAAGGGTAAATACAGAATAGCTGTCATTGCTTTGTGTATAATAATCAAATATTTTGCCTTTGTATGCCCATTCACTTTGAATTGTTAAATAATTGTGGGGACTGGAGTACAAAAAAATTGCAAACTCCTCATCTTTGTCTTCATTTTCTTTCAGTTTGTATCCAACTTAAAAAACTGTTAAGAATACTAAATTGGAGTTTAATTTTTCCACCAAGCAAGAAAAATCAGAACTGTTAATGGAATCTTTGGTTTTCAGGTTCTGAAAGAATTGTTGAGTTTTCTAAACTTAGCATTTGTTTTACAAATGTTGATGCAAGATAAGCTAAAGGTCGTGTTTTTCATTTGCTCAATTTCAATCACAGCTGCTTAATGGCATTTTGCAGTTATTTCTCATTTCTGTCGTCCTGATAATACCTATCTTATTCATCCGTGGATCTTCTTGTGCTGCTTAAAGCTGTCCATTGGTTAGTCACCTTAGCCCATTTTTGTTGATAGTATTTCGTCAGAAAAATGTAATGGGGTATCTTAATGAAACTCCAAAAAGAAACTGCAGAAGCTGTAATTCTGAAATCTGAAAATGCTTGCATCATTAACTCTTCAGAACTGTGAAGAAGAGAAAGGAAATTGATAAACACATTTCAGGAAAAAATTGAGAGGGATGGATAGGCCAAAGATTTTGAAGGTGATACCAGAATTGTCTTGAAGATGAGCTGTAAATATGAACACCTTTAGATGGGTTAATGACAGCAATCAGGGAAAGAGAAAATAGTTGGAGAGTGTAAAGAGATGCAAACACAGTGTGCAGGATGTGCCAAGCCGATCAGGCTGCGTTAATAGAAAGAAACTAACCCATACGAATACAGGTTTGGGAGGTTAGGAAGTGCCTTGACCCAAGATGGGGTGTTATTTCTTAATCTTGTGTTTAGGCATTTGGGCATTAGGAAGTTCAGTGGACTGAAGGCACATGTTTAGCAAAGCATTTGTCCAATATATGATAGGTGTTTTTACTTTGAAGAAACCAAATACAGATTTGTTACATCATCTGAAACCTTTGACAGACTTCTAATGCACAGTGGAGAGTATCCTAATTGGTTGCCTTATGGCCTGGTATAAAAATGTTGATGGCTTAAGAATGGAAAAGTCTACAGAAAGTGGTGGATATAGCTCAAGTACACCTCAGCCAAATCCTTACCCACCACTGAGCACATCTACAAGGAGCTCTGATATAATAAAGCAGCATCTAATAGCAAAGACCCCCCCCCCCCCCCACCACCACCATCCAGGCCACGCTCTCTTTTTGTTTCTACCATCAGGATGGAGGTACAGAAGCCTTGGGTTCCATGCCACCAGGTTCAGGAGCAGTTATTACCTTTCAACCATAGTATTTCTGAACCACTGTGGATAAACTCACTTTCCTCAAATCTGAACTAATTCCATAACCTAGTATTATTTATTTACATATTTTTAAATTTACCCAGTTTTCGTCTTTTGCACATTTTGTATAACTTTTCATTGATCCTGTTGTATTGTTTTCCTGTGAATGCCTCCAAGGAAATGAATCTCAAGGTAGTATATGGTGACATATAGCATCCCTACTTTGATAATAAATTTACTTTGAACTTTGAAATGCTGCACAATAGTTCTTCCAAACTGGAAGAACTATTTGTTGCCCTGTTATCTTTCATTCTTCTCATGGGATCCCATAGAAATCCTAATGCGTAATTACAAGACTTTGTCTGTCAACTATGTAGGCTCCAAAGGCATTTAGCAGGTTGGGTAGAGTGCAGCTGTTCTAACAAACACCCTTACTGGTGACCACACGGGGAGTTATCTTGTATGATGTCTCTCTCCCACGCCCCCAGTCAGTTCAATAATGATGTTCCAAAATCCTTTACAGTATCAGCAACTAGCAAAACATACAATCTTGAAGTGATTAAACTAAGCGCTTAACTAAAGATATGACACCTGGTGGTCCCCAGATCCAAACTGAGCAGAGAAGCATGAATCTGTAACTTACTCCTTTTGCTTTTACTGCACCCCCCTCCACGGGGCTAGTTACCATATTAAATGCACAACCCAAAATACAATGGAGATAGAAGACAGGTGCATGGCTCCTATAGTAGTGTTGAGATAGAGAATCAGTTACAATCATAATTGTGTGGATTGTCAGAGGATTTTTCCCAGGGCTGAACTGACTAACATGAGAAGGCACAGTTTCCAGGTGCTTGGAAGTAAGTACAGAGGAGATGTCAGGGGTAAGTTTTTTACGTAGAGTGGTGAGTGCATGGAATGGCTGCCGGCAATGGTGGTGGAGGCAGATTTGATGGTGTCTTTTAAGAGACTCCTGGTTAGGTACATGGAGCTTAGAAAAATAGAGGGCTATGAGTAACCCTAGGTAATTTCTAAAGTAAGGACATGTTCGGCACAGTGTTGTGGGCCGAAGGGCCTGCATTGTGCTGTAGGTTTTCTATGTTTCTAACTGCAGTGCATCATCAGAAGAACTATGTGTTTCTCTAGAAGGGTGAAGCGAGGAGGTGGAAGGAGAGGAGTGGCATAGAAAAATGAGTGGTGGTTGGGAGAGTAGTCCAGGGGGTTCCAAAAGGAAGTTCCTTTTAAGGGTGAGAAGAGCAGGATATGTGTTTAATGGTCAGAGGTAATTGAATGTTGCATAAGTTATGAAGGATGAACTGTTAAATATGGAGGCTGTTCAGGTATGACGCGCAAAGCAGCGAAGCTCTGTCCCAGATGAAAGAAGCTGATAGGTTATTCGGGGGAAGTAAATGAGATGCAGTCAAGCATAAATAATTACGGTGAAAGAGAAATCATTGTTCAGAAAAAAGGAAGACGTTTCAGACAACACACACAAAATGCTGGAGGAACTCAGTAGGCCAGACAGCATCTATGGAAAAGAGTACAGTCGACATTTTGGGCCAAGACCCTTCATCGGGACTGGGAAAAATAGATGCTACCTGGCCTACTGAGTTTCTCCAGTATTTTGTGTGTGCTTCTTGGATTTCTAGCATCTGCAGATTTTCTCTTGTTTATGATGAGACATTTCAGAGTTTCTTCATGTAAAGCCTCATCAGAGCAAATGTGCCAGAGACAGAGATTCTAGTGAAGTCCTCGGAGAAGCAAGATGGAACCACAAATGGTCAAGGTAGCAGTGCCAGTCTTTTAGCTCAAAATCTATGTTGTCCTCTAAGATAACGCCAGATCCAGAAAGAGAAGGGAAGAGGTAAAGATATTAGACCATGTGAATGCGAGAACAGAGTAGAAAGTAATGGTCAAAGTAAGGAAATTTAAGTACTACATGAAAAGGATTATCTCACCTATTTGTGAAATCTCAGTCTCTGACAGACTCACTGACTCTATTTTCCTTGCAGAATTGTCACCCATCTTCAATGCAACCATGTCCATTAACTTTTCTGCTATGGTCACTTGATTTAATTTGTCTGTGCTATCTCTACCAGCTTGACAAGTTCTGCAAACTCTCACTACTCCAATGAGCTTGCTATCTGCATTGAGTAACTTTATCTCCCCTGTTTTTCTGAATCTCTACCCTCTACATCTTTTGAAAGCATGCCTTTTTGCCTTCTCTGAACCTCCAACACACTTAGTGTTGAATTCCATTCTTCCCACAAGCTATGTATATTCAAATTGGTTTGGAAGTAACTCGGAAAATGTGTAGTTGGGGTGGTTGATGGTTGGGTTGAATTGTTCTTTACCATGGTGATGAAAAGTTTGCAAATGGATTGCCAAGATCAGAGAACAACTCAACCCAACTACAATTAGTCTTTAAGTTAAAAGACAATACAATTTCCTGTGGCTGTGCTTTAGATATAGCTAAAGGATTGTGCTTCAGTTTTTTAAAATTAAGATTCGAGATAATTTCAGTAACTTTCCAAGCATGAATAATTAGCAGTGTTCAAAGTACAGTTAACATTTGCCTTGCCACGTGATAACAATTTTTTGTTTGTTTCCAGATGTCTACCTTTTGTGCTTAAGACACACATTGAAGGTCTGTGAGCTAATGGACACACCTGAGATTTCTGTCTTGATGGATGCGAACAGAAGAGTTGCATTTCATGTGGTATGTCACTTTTATTTTAACTGCAATTATTTTACCAGTGATTTGTTGTCAAAGATTTATCAAGTGTCTGTTTACCATTTTGCTTGCTTGTAGTGGGCATTATAATTTGTGCAGACTTCAAAGCCAGTTCCAGTTGAATGCACTGAAGCTTCCTAGCTGATATGTTAATCTGTGGAATACCAAGCAAAATTTAGAATGCAGTCTAACTATCACCAGATTGCAGAGTGATTAATTACTAATTTCTCAATGTGAATAGGTATGAAACTACAAATTGCTGTATTGATGAATTGTCTTTGTTCCCTACGTTATTGCCTTTATCGTAAGCATTAATATGAGCATATTAAAATTCATGGTGATCTCACATTTGAATCATAAACATCAAACTTTGAAGTTCAAAGTACATTTATTATCAAAGTATGTATACTATATGGTGAGACCACACCTGGAATATTGTGTACAGTTTTGGTCTCCAGGTTTAAGGAAGGACATTCTGGCAATTGAGGAAGTGCAGCGTAGATTCACTAGGTTGATTCCTGGGATGGCAGGGCTGTCTTACGCAGAGAGATTGGAGAGATTGGGCTTGTACACACTGGAATTGAGGAGATTGAGAGGGGATCTGATTGAAACGTTTAAGATAATTAAAGGATTTGATAGGATTGAGGCAGGAAATATGTTCCAGATGTTGGGAGAGTCCAGTACCAGAGGGCATGGATTGAGAATAAGAGGTCAGTTATTTAAAACAGAGTTGAGGAAGAACTTCTTCTCCCAGAGAGTTGTGGAGGTGTGGAATGTACTGCCTCGGAAGACGGTGGAGGCCAATTCTCTGGATGCTTTCAAGAAGGAGCTAGATAGATATCTGATGGATAGGGGAATCAAGGGATATGGGGACAAGGCAGGGACTGGGTATTGATAGTGAATGATCAGCCATGATCTCAGAATGGCGGTGCAGACTTGTGGGGCCGAATGGTCTACTTCTGCACCTATTGTCTATTGTCTATTATATGCAACCTTGAGATTTGTCTCACTACAGGCATCCACAGAACAATGAAAACCAAATACAACCCATTTAAAAAAAAGACTGTCAAATACCCAGTGTGCAGGAAAAAGAAACAAATTGTGCGAACAATAAAAGTAAGCAAATAACATTTGGAAGTGAAGTTCACGAAAGTGAGTCCACAGACGTGAAGCCAGTCGTCACTGCAGCCTATCCAGGAGCTTGTTAGTTGCCCTGGCCCTGCTGCTTCAATACACTCATGAGCCTGGGACCAGCCCCTTGATTTGTCCCATTCTCAATCTTTCCAATTTGGCCTGGTGCTTAAATCGGTTAAACCTCTGCTTATCCATTGCTCTCAGAAGAAATTATTAGGGATGGCAGGACCTTCCATATACATGAGTTGTAATATTTGTCTTTGACAGTCATAATCACAGCATAATGCTGACTGGTCTGGCAGATGTAAATTTTCTGAATCTAGATTCCCATCATTTTGCACTTGTGTTACTAGTGTTATTTTCAGTTATATTAATTATGTCTGATAAGACATCTAGTTAACTACGGACAAGAAAATAAGTCTTTATTCAGCAAGAGCAGGAAGACTTTCCTGAATGGTGCTGTTGATGTCCATTGAATTCCAGCTTGGAGGCAAAACTCATCATTTGGGGTTGCATAACATTCAGGAATGTGATACAGCTGCAGCAAACAGTTGTGTTTTGATTGTTTAATGGAAGGATGTCTTTTCAGATCTCATCCTCAAGGAAATAGGTTTTGCAGATTATTCTGGAATTCTCAGGCATGATGAGAATCAATTGATAGGTCAAATGGCTTGCAGTAAACTCCTTGTCCAGATTTGCTCAGAGTATCCCCTTGGGTGTAATACTGAAGGACTGCAGAGGGCTCTATAATACTTCGGCATTGCTTCAAGTTGACAAAATGGTCCATATTGGTGAAATAATTCCTATCTTTCACCTTCTTTTTGATTTTAGTGGATGAAATTGTTGGAATCAGAAGAATGACTGCATAGTAAGAAGGGAGTAGATATTCCCTCTCATTTTCAAAATCTTTATGATAATGACTGTTTTTGAAATCTTGTCAATGTGAAGGTGATCTAAATGTTAGAAGTCCGGAACTAGAGAAATATAAATGTTTAACATCTACTTTGGAATCATGTTTATCAGTACATTTATGGCACATTATCTCAGTGTCTTCACGTGCTGGGGCAGCAGCAGTATTTCAAAGAACTTGGCAATTTATTACTTTGTATATCAGCTACTTAAAACCTATTAAAATTTGCATTTAATACCACGGCATGATCTATGCTAAACAGTACCATATAATGTAAGCTCACCTGTATGGTATCCCAGTGATCTACAGTGACAGACCTGAGCCCACACCTGTGTTGTCTACCTCAGTGTTATGTTGTGGCTGACCAGTGTCTGACATTGCTATACTCTATTTTTGTAAAGTTGGAAATGACTGCTCACCAATGATGTAGGGTGGCACACTGAAGAACCTGCAAGTCAGTGAGGATAAGGAATATATCATCTGATACTATTTGGACTCAACTTAAGCGTTTGTTACACCAAACATGACAGCAATGTATGATGGGAGGGGGGGAGGGGGTGTGTGTGTGTGTGTGTGTGTGTGTGTGTGTGTGTGTGTGTGTATTTCAAGTTTCTGTATCTCCTCCTTGATTGTAGCCACAAGGAGAGGGGGTTTTCTGGATGATGGGAGTCCCTAAATGCTACGGAGGCTAGTACCCATGATGGAGCTGACTAGATTTACAGTTCTTTGCAGCTTATGTCCATCCTTTGCAGTGCCCCCTACCCCATCCCTCGTGCCATACCAGACAAGGAAGCAGCCAGATGGAATGCTTTCCATGGTACATCTGTAGAAATTTGTGAGGGTCTTTGGTGACATTCCAAATCCCTTCAAAATCCTAATGAAATATAGCTGCTGTGGTGCCCTTTTTGTAACTGCATCAATATGTTGGGCCCAGGATAGATCTTCAGAGATGTTGACACCCAGGAACTTGAAATTGCTCACTCTCTCCACTTCTGATCCCTCTCTGAGACTTGTGTGTGTTCTCTCTTCTTATCCTTTCTGAAGCCCTCAATCAATTCTGTGGTCTTATTGACATTGAGTGCAAGCTTGTTGCTGCGACACCACTCAACCAGCTGATATATCATGCTCCTGTACGTTGCCTTGACCCCATCTGAAATTCTGCCAACAATAGTTGTATTGTTAGCAAATTTATAGATGGTTTTGAGCTGTGCCTAGCCACACAGTTATGGGTGTAGACAGAGTAGAGCAGTGGGCTAAGCACACAGCCTTGAGGTGAGCCAGTGTTGATAGTCAGTGAAGTTGAGAAATTATTTCTGATCCACACAGACTGTGGTCTTCAGGTGAGGAAGTCGAGGATCCAGTTGCAGAGGCCCAGATTTTGGACCTTTTTGATTAGACCTGTAGGAATAATGTATTAAATACTGAGTAACAATCAATAAATAGCAGCCTGACATGAGTATTTGTATTGTCTATGTGATTCAAGGTAATGAATGTGAATTTAAAACTGTTCTATGATGCTTAGTTTTCTTCTCTGGAAGTAAGCATTTGTTAATTGTCATTTGTGGTGGCATGTTAGTTTAAATACGTGGCTATATCTCCTTAAACTATGTTCTGTCAGTGGTTAATAATTTTTCAGCACACAAACAATGTACCAACCTATTCAACTGTGTTACACTTGATTGTAATTGACATTAGAAGTTTATTCTAAAATTTTCTTTCTGAAAGCATGAGATCTGTGTTTTTTCAATGTTCTTTTAGGCACAGGAAGGAATTTGTGTTATTTTTAGTGAAGCATGTTAGGAAAGGAACATCTTTGCTTATTTCTGAGTTTCTGTTATCTTGGGGATCTTGGCCTTCACTACAGTGAAGCGTAACGTGGAGAAAGTTTTTCAAGATTTGAGATTGTTCATTGTCATTCTTCAGTACAGGAGTGGAAAGGAGAACAAAGTGATTGTTACTCTGGATCTGATATAGTATAAGAAAAGCAATAAGCAAAAAGAATACAATAATATCAAAAACTATTTTTGATACTATTTTTAAACCCACAATCCCATAAAACACAATATACAAATAACTTATGTATATAGACTGATTAAGTGTACATAATGTGATGCTAGGTGACGTGTATGTAGTGGTGGTGGATGGAGGAATTGATCAGCTTGATGGTTTGGAGGAAGTAACTATTTTTGATTTTAGTGATTGTGGTGTTAATGCTGCGTTGCCTCTTCCCTGTTGGTAGTGGGACAGATAGTCCATAAGCAGGATGGGTGGGGTCATTCACAATATTGCTGGCTTTTTTTCCAGCACCTTTCTGTATGTATGACCTTGATGGTGGCTAGGCTGTTGTCAGTCATGCATTAGGCAATTTTAAATACCTGCCTGCTGCAGTGTCGTTTCCAGCACACAGTCATGCACCATGTAAGGATGTTCTGTAGAAGGTCTTGAGTACTGGTGTGCCTTGACCAACTCGAGAGAGAGTAGAGTCATCGGTCAACTTTCTTGACTCTGGAGGATAAGCTCTAGAATCATGAGTGTTTGTGTGAGATGCACACTTCCCAAGAGTTTAAACTGCTGTACGGCAGACATGATGAAGAGTGTGAGTGATGTGGGTTTTCCTAAAGTTGATAACCATCTCCTTTTATTGACATTGAGGAAGAGCTTTTGTTTCCTGACCCAAGAGAATTTTAATAAGTGATTGGTTTATTGTCCAAAATTCAGTGTCTACCAATTCTTGGTGATTAGGGTTAAATAACAATAAATCAAAGCATTGAGTTCCTTTTAGGATCTTTTGAGAATTGTATGTTCTTGCTCTCCCATGATGCTAATGTGCAGATTTGCTATTTCTAACCCCATTCCAAGAGAAATTGAATGGGTAAGTGGGATGGAGATATGTCTGTACCAAAGGAGGTGTAAGGTGCTCCTTCCCTCCACTAGCCTGCAGGCCACCCTCAGGCAAAGTGTCGCACCTATCTAGGCCCTCCACCACTTGGTCAGGGTCACCTGAAGCCATGGGAGCAAAGAGGTGGATGGCCCTACGTATCACAAGTCTGGTTATATGACCACTGATGCTAGGCAGACAATATCTGAAGAGTATTGATAATGGCTGGGGTTACCCATCTTGTGAAGCAATTCTCAGAAGAAGGCAATGGCAAACCACTTCTGTAGAAAAATTTGTCAAGGACAATCATGGTCATGGATAAGACCATGATCATCTATGTCATATGATGATGAAATGAAAGGACATTGCTTTAATTTTGTGGGTTTATTTATACTCTTCTAACTTCCTTGCCCATCTTGATCAATTGGGCTTGCGAACAAATAATTCTGTGTGCACAATATTGCATATAACGTATGTATATGTTGTGTGTGTCTGTGCATTTGACTTTGCAAATACATCTGTATGCAGATGCAAATAGCCAAGATTCTGACCTATTTGTGTATTTATAACATACACTTAGGCAATGCCTCTAATAAGAAGTCTTTACATTTTCAGTTTGCTCATGTGTAAATAATTAGGGATTCCATTTACAGTCTTGTAACCAAACAGTTAAATCTTTGCCATGGTGTTTTGTCTTGTTTCAATTTGGAAGATGTTAGTAAGCATTGTTTTCACTTGAGTGAGATTTTAAATCACAGTGTGTAATTACAGTTGTTGTATCAGCAGTTTGAAATGTATGCAGATGCACAGTATTGGAAAAGGCCTTATAGTCAATTGTTCTTATTTTTTCCTCCAGCGTTGGTGCTGCTGATTTCCTTAACTTAGTCCCAAATGTAGCTGATGGTCCAGAAATCAGTTGATCTTAAACTTGAGATTACACAATGATTGAGATCTCATTTCTCCAGTTTAAGGGAAAAAAAAGAATCAGAGCCCTGTCAACAAAAAAACATTTCATCATCAGTGCCTTAAGTAGTCAAATGCTTAATTTCTGAGACACTGTGACCCCGGTCCCGGAGCAGCAAGATGAAACTGCCTTTAATTGACTGAGTTCTCAATTGCTCTAGAATAGTGGTTGCCAACCTGTCGATCTTTGAGACTTTCCCAGTAGATCCCGAAAAAAATGAAAAATAAATACACAAATACTGTTGAGAGATTGTGTCTGGGTTGCGGGGTTTTAGTTCCATTCTTTCTGCCCAGTGTGCATGCGTGTAGCTTCCCCTTCACACACTACAGCGTACTTCAGTGGTCTCCAACCATGAGGAAACAATATGATTTAACGGTATGAAATGATATGAGTCAGCTGCACCTTTCCTCATTCCCTGTCACGTCCACTGTTGAACTGAACGCACGTGAGGTCATTAGTCACCTAAACGTAGTGATGCCCTTGTGCCAGGGATCACTGGCTGGCCTCGGGTAACTGGTTACCTCGTGCGGCCGGCAGGAAGTGCAGTTGGTACTGGTCTGGAGCGCAGACAGATGGGCACCGCCTCTGAACCTGTTTAGCACACCAAATGTTCATGGGGAACCCGGTGCTAAAATATTCGCAGACAACCTAATTCGGGCTCAGGGTTTCTTTCGTAAGTAGCAGGGCAGCTACCTTGCTGCGATCTATTGAAAGACATCCCTCGAGCCAAACTTTTGTCGGCTGATAGATCCTACAAGGAGGGTGGGCACGTGCCCTGTCACACTCCTCTCTCGGTCGGTCGGCCGCTCTCTGGACTGCGACTGCCGCGGCCCCGGCATGGGGACCTCGGGCCCTGACCCCACCCACAACCAGCCTCACCTGGCCAAGGTGTCTGGCGGCGGGCGGGCGAGAAACTGGAGTTCGGGCCTGGAGGCTGTCTAATGAGGCAATGAAGCCCTCAAAACTGCTTCAGTACCCTGAGTCCAAGCACCCTGCACTTAAAGACAAACCCATTGAGTTTATCAGCGGAAAAAACGTGAGCAGGCGGGACAGAAGCTAAGTGCTGAGAGCCACGTAAACTAAATTGCAGAATAGACTGGACATAAGGAACCTGCTTTGAGTATCGCTGTATTCCAGTCATGTTTAACACCCCCCCCCCCCCCCCCCCCACCCGGGTTGGCGGGTCCGCAAGAATATTGTCAATATTAAACTGGTCAGCGGTGCAAAAAAGATTGGTGACCCCTGGTGTACATACATTATTTCTACTTCTGGGTTGCGTGGTTTTACTTCCGGTCTTTTCTGCCTGGTGCTCATGCGTGTAACTATCAATTTAGTAGGTCGATCTTGCCTTTCACTAAGGCCCAGGTAGGGGATCTTGGGCTTAAAAAGGTTGGTGACCACTACTCTAGGACATTTTTTTAATATAACATCTCTCTTGGATTCTGAATGAAAAGCTTATGCTACAGAACCTTTCAATGATGCACCTCCTCCAAACCAAACTCATTCTTCTTCAGCAGCACATACAAATGCTGGAGGCATTGAGCAGGTGAGGCAGGCCCTGGTGCAGGAGTTTGGCCTGAAATATCAACTGTTGGTATTGGATATGTTGCATTCAGATCTTATATCTAGATCAGTTTGTAAATTGAGACATGTGATTAAACTGTAAATTTGAGGTGTACAGCCAGATTGCAGAATTTCTTGCCTATTTATAGTGACTGTCATAAATGATACTTATAGTTTTGTCAAGCACTTGGATCGACATTTAATTATACAAAAATAATCACTCTGTTTTGCAATTACTTTTAACCTGATTATTTTCCATAGAGTCAGGGATTCAGACATGTTTACTTTGACTGGTTCTAATTATGACATACAATTTTTTCTTTGACATAGACCAATGGTTATAAAATTGAAGTTGGTTGCTGGTGGGATTTACTGTTTATTCATGGCATACAGTGTGTTCTGCTAAGTTAAAGATTAACCAGGTATTTTCTGCTGTCTGATCCATTTGAGGAAAAGTAAAGGAAGTGCACCATCACATCCAAGTATTTTACTGTTTATCCTGCCTCATCTTATATTCGTCATGCAGCAAATTCCTGTGTTATAATCCCAGAACAGCTCTGATACCTGATGATTGGGTACCCATGAGACACTCTGCACTGTCAGCAGCACTAGGAATGTATACCATCATAGTTTGAAACCTTAGCCCAACATATCTCTTGCTCTACCTTTCGCAGTCAAGCCAAGTAATCTACCTTCGTTCAATTAGAAGTCTAGAAAGGCAGAACTGCGTGAACAGCTACAGTGGCTTGCAAAAGTTTGGGCACCCCGGTCAAAATTTCTATTAATGTGAATAGCTAAGCGAGTAAAAGATGACCTGATTTCCAAAAGGTATGAAGTTAAAGATGACACATTTCTTTAATATTTTAAGCAAGATTACTTTTTTATTTCCATCTTCTACAGTTTCAAAATAACAAAAAAGGAAAAGGGCCGGAAGCAAAAGTTTGGGCACCCTGCATGGTCAGTAATTAGTAACACCCCCTTTGGCAAGTATCACAGCTTGGAAACGCTTTCTGCAGCCAGCTAAGAGTCTTTCAGTTCTTGTTTGGGGGATTTTTGCCCATTCTTCCTGTCAAAAGGCTTCTAGTTCTGTGAGATTCTTGGGCCATCTTGCATGCTCTTCTCTTTTGAGGTCTATCCACAGATTTTCAATGATGTTTAGGTCGGGGGACTGTGAGGGCCATGGCAAAATCTTCAGCTTGCACCTCTTCCGGTAGTCCATTGTGGATTTTGAGTGTGTTTAGGATCATTAGCCTGTTGTAGAAGCCATCCTCTTTTCATCTTCAGCTTTTTTTTTACAGACGGTGTGATGTTTGCTTCCAGAATTTGCTGGTATTTAACCATATAACAATTACAGCATGGAAACAGCCCATCTCGGCCCTTCTAGTCCGTGCTGATGCTTACTTTCACCTAGTCCCAGTGGCCCGCTCTCAGCCCATAACCCTCCATTCCTTTCCTGTCCATATACCTATCCAATTTTACTTTAAATGACAATACTGAACCTGCCTCTACCACTTCTACTGGAAACTCATTCCACACAGCTACCGCTCTCTGAGTAAAGAAATTTCCCCTCGTGTTACCCTTAAACTTTTGCTCCCTGACTCTCAAATCATGTCTCCTTGTTTGAATCTCCCTTATTCTCAATGGAAAAAGCCTATCCACGTCAAATCGATCTATCCCCCTCATTATTTTAAATACCTCTATCAAATCCCCCCTCAACCTTCTACACTCCAAAGAATAAAGTCCTAACTTGTTCAACCTTTCCCTGTAACTTAGTTGCTGAAACCCAGGTAACAGTCTGGTAAATCTTCTCTGTACTCTCTCTATTTTGTTGATATCTTTCCTATAATTTGGTGACCAGAACTGTACACAATACTCCAAATTCGGCCGTACCAATGCCTTGTACAATTTTAACATTACATCCCAACTTCTATACTCAATGCTCTGATTTATAAAGGCCAACATACCAAAAGCTTTCTTCACCACCCTATCCACGTGAGATTCCACCTTCAGGGAACTATGCACCATTATTCCTAGATCACTGTTCTACTGCATTCTTCAATGCCCTACCATTTACCATGTATGTCCTATTTGGATTATTCCTACCAAAATGTAGCACCTCACACTTATCAGCATTAAACTTTTTAAATTAAGCATTAAATTTAATTGAATTCATTCTTCCCTCTACCAGTGAAATGTTCCCCGTGCCACTGGCTGCAACACAAGCCCAAAGCATGATCGATCCACCCCCATGCTTAACAGTTGGAGGGGTGTACTTTTCATGAAATTCTGCACCCTTTTTTCTCCAAACATACCTTTGCTCATTGCGGCCAAAAAGTTCTATATTAACTTCATCAGTCCACGGGACTCGTTTCCAAAATGCATCAGGTTTGTTTAGATGTTCCTTTGCAAACTTCTGACGCTGAATTTTGTGGTGAGGACGCAGGAAAGGTTTTCTTTTGATGACTTTTCCATGAAGGTCATATTTGTGCAGGTGTCGCTGCACAGTAGAACAGTGCACCACCACTCCAGAGTCTGCTAAATCTCCCTGAAGGTCTTTTGCAGTCAAACGGGGGTTTTGATTTGCCTTTCCAGCAATCCTACGAGAAGCTCTCTCGGAAAGTTTTCTTGGTCTTCCAGACCTCAACTTGACCTTCACTGTTCCTGTTAACTGCCATATCTTAATTACATTACGAACTGAGGAAACGGCGACCTGAAAACATTTTGCTATCTTCTTATAGCCTTCTCCTGCTTTGTGGGCATCATTTATTTTAATTTTCAGAGTGCTAGGCAGCTGCTTGGAGGAGCCCATGGCTGCTGATTGTTGTGACAAGGTTTGCAGAGTCAGAGTATTTATAAAGCTTTGAAATATGCATCACCTGGCCTTTCCTAACGATGACTGTGAACAAGCCATAGCCCTAACAAGCTAATTAAGGTCTGAGACCTTGGTAAAAGTTATCTGAGAGCTCAAATCTCTTGGGGTGCCCAAATTTTTGCATGGGACTCCTTTCCTTTTTTTCCACTCTAAAATTGTACAAAACAAAAAAAATACACTAATCTTGCATAAAATGTTGAAAAGAATATTTCATCTTTAACTTTATGACTTTTGGAGATCAGTTCACAGTAACACGTTTTGACCAGCGGTACAAAAACTTCTGCTTGCCACTGTATATCAAGTTGCCAGCCTGCTGCTACTATAATTCAGGACTATATGCACTCTAAACAGATAATAATGAATGGAGCTGTGCACTTGTAACTAATGGTTTAAACTAAAGGCTAGCAGTCTTGTCACATTTAGTTAAGAATGGTGGTAGGAGCATCAAGGATTAATAGGAGGTGGAACTCCAAGTTATCTCTCTGTCCCCAAAGATGGTGGCCCTCACCACGTGTTTCAAGTCTGAAGCATTCATAGCCAAGCCTGTCAGGAAATACTGAAAGATCCATCTCAATTTTCTCTTGAGATCCCACCGCAGAAACTGGGCTTTAAACAATTTGATTCACTCCATGTAGTATCAAGAAATGACTGGGAGTACCGTACTGAACCCAGGTTATCGGAGTAGGCAACATCCCTGCTCTAGTATTGAAGGGTGCACACCAGAACAGGTACGTATCTCGCAGGTCTGTTCCAGTATAATTACAGCAGTGGTTTCTGCATGACTGTTTCTACAAGAGCATGCATGTGCTCTTCAAAAAAAGCAGATCAATCCAATTCAGCTAATTATTATGCAGTCAGTCCATTCTCATTATCGGAATATTATTGCAGAAGTTTCTTAGGACAGCAAGGTATGCCCAACTATATTCAGCTGCTTTATCAATGAATTTCATATGGTTATAAGTATGTGCTGTTTTGAATGCAATACGTATAGTTCCAATTTGTCCTTCATCACCAGATGAAGCAGTTCACACCTGCATGTGTTACACAAGTAGCAGGCAGTGACCACGTTCAATAAGTGAGATAAAATCGAGAATTGTTGGAAGCACTCTTCAGGTCAGGTGGTATCTGCAGTAACAGAGTTAATGATTCAACTTCATGTGTTAACTCTGTTTCTCCTTTCACAGATGCTATCTGTCCTGAGTATTTCCAACTATTTGTTTTTATTTTTGGTTTCCTCCTCTGCAGATTTTATATTCAATCAGCAAGGTAGTATAACCACAGACTTTGACTTTTTATGACATTGCTCTTGTTAAGTACCGCACCATTGGCAAATTGGGGCCAGAAACTTAACTGGACCAACTATATAAATACTGTTCAAGGCTAGGTTAAAAGTTGGCTGTCCTTTAATGAGTGACTCACGTCAACATTCCAGAGCCTTTCCACCATGTACAAGAAATATAATAAAATACTGTTCATTTGGGTAGATGAGTGCAACTGAATCAGTTCACCTTTCACCACCTTAAGTATTCATTCCTTTCATCACTGATGTGCAATAGTTGCAATGTACATCTATAGAATTTACTGACTTCACCACTAGCCTATTCAACAGCACCTCCCCTGTAATTTATTTTCACTTGTTATGTCCAGGATTTCATGTGTAGTAATAAGTAGATGCAAATGACTGAATAGATGTTCTCTTCCAAGTTGTGCAAAATCCTGACTTGGAAATATTGTCATTATTGTCCCATGTGCACCATATTTAGCAATTGACCCTGTAAACAAAACCAGTCATGTTTGTTGATTGAGGCAATACAGGAGTGTATAATTGGGAGAAAAATGTTGGTTACTCAAATAAATCTCATGATTTAACATGTCATTAAAATTAGCTCTATCGTGGACACTAGCCTCTGCAGTATCCAGGGCATCTTCAAGGAGCGGTGCCTCAAAGAGGACCCCCCACCCATGACATGCCTTCGTCTCATTGCTACCACCAGGGAGAAGTGTGAATAGGTTTCAATAGGTACACTTAATGTCAGAGAAATGTGTACAATATACATCCTGAAATTCTTCTTCATAGAGAAGAGCCCCAAAGAATGAATGACAGTTAAAATGTTAGAACCCCAAAGCTCCCCCCCTCACACACAAGCAGTAGCAAGGCAACGATCCCCACCAGCAAAAAGGCATCAGCACTCCCCATCGAGTACTCAAGCGCGCAGCAAAGCCAAAGACTTGCAAAAAGCTATTCATTCACCCAGTAATTGGATATACCACAGGCTCTCTCTCCCTAATGAGGGAGAAAAAGGAATGTCTCCAATTCACAGCGAGAGGGGAGACATAACAAACAGCTTGCCGATTTATGATGTTAAAAGTCTGGCATTGCTGAGTGAGTGAAGGCACTCACTCAGTGATTCAGGACAGCTTCTTCCCCTCTGGTTTCTGATTTCTGAAAGGACATTGAACCCATTAGCACCACCTTACTAATTTTCTTTTGGCTCCACTTATTTAATTTAACTCTTTGATATACTACAATTCAGTTTTTTTCCTTTGTATTATGTATTGCATTGTACTGCTGCTGCAAAGTTAACAAATTTCAGGACATACGCCAGTGATATTAAATCTGAATCTGATTCTGATGTGTCTGAAGAAAAAAGTAGCTATGGTGTAGTTTAAACAATTTCTCCTTCCAGAAGCAAAATTGAGACCTATTCCATTTGCAAATTACTGTCATTAATAAAGGTGTTACTTTTACGCAGCTGCCCCTGCCTCGTTTATAATGCAGCCTTAATTTTTATGAAATTTATTTTGCAGTAGCTTGGTGAAATTTTGTATTGTTTATTGAATATCTGAGTACATAAGCTGTGGTAGTAAGCAAATTCTGTGCCATAGTGCATCAGTCTTCATATGTTAACAACAGAAGCTCATTCACAAGCTGAGGGACTGAAGCAGCAGTTATAATCCAGGGGTCATGAGCCAGGCATTTTTATGAAAGGAACTTTCTCAGACATTTTTAACTTAAAGAGCTTGTTTTGTGTGCAATTTAAAGTTTCTTTAAAAAGTGATTTATTATTGATGGTTACAATTTTTTATTGTAAATACATCTGTAAGTTTTTTCATAATTTCAGCTGCAAGGTTAAATTTTGATCATGTATCAGTAAATTATTTAACTAACCAACATGTTATAAAATGTCAATATATTTCTTTCATAAAATATAAAATGTAGTTCATCCTTGCTGTTTCCTGCTTTCTTTCCTATAACTTGGGTTGATTTGTGTAAATGTATTATTTCTGAGACTTCTTTACTGGTGATACAAAAGATTGTCTTCTGAAGCTGCATCTATTTGATGTACAAGTATTCCTTGATTTATAAACTATTTTCTTTCTTATAAAAGCACTTGTGTGTAATTATGTAAATACAGAAGGCTGCGCAATACATTTATGGTGCTTTGGTACAGAGTATTCCTATCAGGTGTTAGTTAAAACAAAAAATAAATTCAGTAATCAATGGCACATTTCCCAGAGAGTCAAGGGCATTTTAGTGGAAATTTATAACTCAAAGCTTTGTAAATTGAAGAATATCTATTTGCACTGGGGTGGAAGTCTGTAGGGCTGAAATTGCCTCAATCAACTGCTGCTTTCATGCTGCCTCTACCCAATCAGTAGTAGGCCCCTACGAGATTTGAATCTCTTATTTGATTTACTTTTTATCCGTTTCATTGTCAGTGGTGCTCTCAGCCGCTTACATTTACAATATTGTAAAACAATTGCAAATACATTTCATAATGCCACATTATCTTTTCACAATGAAAAGTCTTCCCTTATTCCCAACTAGATGCACTTGTGTTTCAATTATATTTTATACTATCTATTTTTGTGTATATAGTAACCCCTCTATCTCTTTCTAGCTCCACCATATTTTCTTTATGCCTTGTAATTTAATATTGCTTGACCTAATTTTATTATGCATTTTTTATATTTGTTATTTTCTAAGTTTATTATGGATATATTTGATGTACTATTTTTGTTTCATTAGAATGTTTTTAATCAAACAGTTTGTTTGATTACGGCCTTGTGCAGTACTGAGGACTCTTTGATTTTAAGGGTGTTAAGGTGATACAGTTTAGTGCTAGTTCAGCATGTATTTAAATCTGTTCTGTTACCTGAAGAATCACTCATTCCCATTTTATATCCATTACCCAATTTTGTCTCCCTTTTACACTGCCCCACAATAAAATTTAACTTACTGGAATTAAAGAACCTATCTGAAGCTATCTCTTATTAACACCCTTTGAACTCATTTGATCTTAAACTGTCGTAAAGCACACAAAGCATTTTGGAAAACCTTTTGTTATGAAAGATAGATAGATAGATCAATACTTTATTGATCCCAAAGGAAATTACACTGTCACAGTAGCATTACAAGGGCACAGATATATAAATATTAGAAGAGAAGTAGAAAGAAGAAAATAATAAGTTACCTCAAACAGTCTAACAGGAGGGGGTCATTGCTTCCCAGCTGTAAGTTGACTCATTATAGAGCCTAATGGCTGAGGGTAAGAATGACCTCATACAGAGCTCTTTGGAGCAGCGCAGTTATCTTAGTCTATTACTAAAAGTGCTCCTCTGTTCAGCCAAGATGGCATGCAAAGGGTGAGAAACATTGTCCAGAATTGCCTATATAAATGTAATCATTTAAAAATAAAGGCTTTTATTGCAGCAATTATTTTGAATTATCATGTAGATGGATCCCAATTTGACTGATCAATAGCCAACAATTTCTCCCTTTTGTTCTTGAGATGAGTATTGTCACCGAACCCAAAGTTCAGCAGGTTTTAACAATATTAAAAAAGGACCACCTCATGTTAATATTATTCAACATTAACAAATAACATATTTGAAGGTAAGGCCCTCACGATGATTATGAACACTCCGCTATTCATCCTAGCATATTCCCAATAAACACACACTTCCATACACAAACTACTTCCCCTATCGATTATCTTGTTGAATTAAAAAAATGGTATTTTTTTTTACTGAGACATGTGTATTGTTAATAATATTTATTCATTTATCGGTGTGTGGCATGTTAGTGTAACGGTTAGTGGAAAGCTGCGGACCAGACTTCAGTTCCCACCGCAGTCTTTAAAGTGTTTGCACTTTCTCCCTGTGACTGTGTGGCTTTCCACCAGGTGCTCTGGTTTCATCCAGTGTTTCAAAGATGCATAAGTTAGTGTTAATAAGTTATGCTATGTTGGCGACGCTTGCAGGCTGCCCCCAGCACAGCTTTTGACTGTGTTGGTCATGATGCAAGTGGTGCATTCCATTATATATTTTGATATACCCGTGACAAATAAAGCCAATCTTTAAATCTTTAATCTTTATTCAGACATGACATGTGTTTGAACATTTGTTTCTTAAACTGCCTTGCTGAGGAAATTGTTGTTTCATAATACTACTGCATATTTGAACGGAATGAAAGCTTTGCTCCAATTGGGAAGGAGAAATTCTCTTCTCTACCATCAAACATGTGAATGTAGAAGTGTGCTATCCTGTGGCATTGCTCATGATTGATCAGAGAATGTGCTATTAGTTTTACAGCGTAGTGTTAGTTAATGTTGTTGCAGGAAGTGACGTTTTATGTCTTTGCTGGGACTTCTGCAATGAAGTGTAACCTGCAGTGTACTTATGAACCTTGACTTATGTCACCAGTTACTTTACATTTTTTTTTACATTTCATCTGCATGTAAAACTTTCAATATATAATGAGAGAGTGATTAATGTTCTTTGTGAGACTCTAAACTCAATCATCGACATGGCCTGAAAAAGGTACCATGTAAAGATACCCAGAGAAATGAAAGCTACAATTACAAATTTCTGCACAAAGCAAAAGTACCCCTCGTATGAAATACGTCAGAGCCTAGGAAATGTGTTTCAGTTTTCACTGTGTAGGTTGCCATTTATAATCTCATGGTTTGTAAAGTCAGTTGAATTTGTAAGCCTTAAGTGGATTACAAACATAACTCCCAGTGGCCACCCATTTTAAGTCTACTTCCCATTTCCATTCTAATATGTCTATCCAAGGCCTCCTCCAATTTCTGGCTGAGGCCACACTGAGGTTTGAGAAGCATGTTTTCCATTTGGTATGATGGTATGAACATAGATTTCTCAAATTTCCAGTAATGCCTCTTCCCCCTCACCCCACCCTTCACCATTTCCCATCCCCTTGTCCCCCTCTCATGGTATCTCCTTGTCTGCCCATCGCCTCCCTCTGGTGCTCCTCCCCCTGCCCTTTTTTCTTTCTTTCATGGACTTCTGTCTCTTTTACCATTCAACTTCCTAGCTCTTTGCTTCATCCCTCCCCCTCCAGGTTTCACCTGTCCCCTGGTATTTCTCCCTCCCCTCCCCCCATCTTTCAGATCTACTCCTGAGGTTTTTTTCTCCAGTCCTGCTGAAGGGTTTCGGCCTGAAATGTCGACTGCACTTTTTTCCATAGATGCTGCCTGGCTTGCTGAGTTCCTCCAGCATTTTGTGTGTGTTAACTGGATTATGTGCATTATAAAAATGGCAGTTGCTTTAACAGCAGTGTCTGAAAACTAAATCTGTTTAACAAAAAATGAACCGTATTCAAAGTACTGATTAGATTGTTTGACTGGGACCCTGGAGCCCAAAGAAGTTTTGCACATCTGAATTGGAGCCAAAAGTTTTAACTGGCAAGCTACCAAGCAAGCAAGCTGGGTGAAAGAAACTGGGCTGAATGATTTGTTTCAATCCCTTTTTAAAGTTTAGCTGTTGACATTTACAGTTATGTTTCTGTATGGGAGAAACTGATTAAACAAATTTTGTGGTGATTTTAGAATAGTCAAGAAGAAAGTCATTATATACCACATCCACCTTTAGTAATACTGAAGGATGAACTATTAGTAAAAATTTATTAAAATAGCTTGTATGCTTAACCTTAAGGCTGTATTGTCATGACCAAGAAATTGATGTTTTGCAGAAAATATGCACGGGAGAGAAGTTTCAATTTTCTTTAAATTGTAAATTATGTGAAACATGCACTTTAGGGCTTGTCAAATATATTTTATGATCCAACTTTGTTTCTGAGTAGGGTTGTTTCAGATGCCCTACAAAGCAATTATAGTTCCTCTTAAAAAGTTGTAGATCAAAAAGTTGGTGCTGAAAATCTGTAATAATGGAAAGGACTTGTATTTGTATTTGACCTCTCACAACCTTGGCACATCTTAAAAGTGATGAAACTGCACTTGAAGCATAGATCCTCTTGGGATTTATACAGAAATTTGAAATTGCAGATATACAATGAGCTGCGAAATGGAACTTGAAATATTTTCGCTATTTTAAACATATTCCTATCCTAATCAGGAAGAAAAGTTTGATCTAAAGAAATTATTAACCTGTCACTTAGCCTCTTTTTCCCTTCTGAATTGAGATTACACAGTATTTGCCTACTTCTCACTTTAATTTTGGACGAGGTGAAAGATATCAATGTTGAGGAATTAAGCTTTCTCTGTGGAGGGACCTGGGTCAATTTAATTACTCCTCGCCCAGATATAGCACACCATATGTGAAGTAAAACTTCATAATTTTAGTCTACCAAAGAGCTTGAAGTCTGTGTTCTTGTTCTTGCATCAGCACAGGGTGTTATTGCCTTTTAAGGACTTTTTCTGAGCATTCAACCACAATATGAACAGAGCTGAGGATGCCCTCATTGCCAATATAGAGGGTTTATTGGTCCTTTAGCCTGAAGTTAAAGGGTGGTGTACAGCTTACAGGACCTAAAGAATAATAAGCTTTGTCCATTTGCTTTGTTATCCAAATTAGATTTCTAGTGTGTTTGTGTCTTCTGTGAAAAGTTAATTTTTTCTTCCAGAATAACACGTTTCCTGAAAGTGAAGACCTGATGTTTATTCATCCCTGTGCTGGCCCTTCAAAAATGACTATTTGATTATGACCACTTCATACAGTTTCTGGGGTTAGAGAAGATGAGGAAAAGGAAGTAGAATTTTTAGGGAAAATATTGGTCTAATGGGCCTTAGTTTATTTTGGTCTTATTTGAAATTCTGGCACACTTGGAGCAGATATATAATAAATGTGCTTGGAAATCAGAGGATATGTTATATAGCTACTTCTTTTACCCAATTTACCCCCGGTCACAAAAAGCATCAGCGATGCCTATTCAGATCTGGCTGTCAGTATTTCTTGGATTGTGTTAGATAGGGAGGTGGGTAATTTCTAAAACTTCAAAGTATGCTCTTGGCTTGATTGTATTGCCAAAGCTAGCAAGAAAAAACCCCAGCAGATTTAAACATTTGTAATTATCAGAACTCTGTGGACTCATGACATGGCAAAACGCCATAGAAAAATTTAGCCTCTTAGTGCAAGCAAACTATTAAGCAGTACTAGAAATGTTGATGTGTTAAACCCTGTGGGTTTTGGTTAAGTTCAATGGTGGATGGGTAAGCCCATTGCTTCATCTTTTCTTCCTCAAAAAGCCTTTCAAAAAATTCCAATACATGAATCCTTTTGCTTCTGGGGATTGCACAATAGTTTTTCAGTGTGTAGTCTGAAAATTTCAGGTTTAAAGTAAATTGTAGTCTGGTCTATCGTAACTTTGCTTGACTGTACTCAGGTGATGTAATGATAATGTTTAGACACTTAAAATAGATGGGATCAATTATTTCTGTTACTTTTTTAAAACTATATTAATTTCCATATATTTCCCAACAATAAATTGTGCATTAAGTTTTTAAACTTGCTGTAGATTCTTTGTGTGGCACATGTGACGAGTTAAGAGCATGATATTTCTAGTTCAGTATTATGATTTGTTTCTCTCTGTAGCTGGCATTTCCTCAGGAAGAGAGGAAAATGAAAGCATTGCTAACATTCTACGATATTTAATTGCTGTCCTTGCTTGGGGATTTGTGTGAACAATGTACTTGGTTTTCATTCTCTTGATCGTGTTTTTTTACCAGTGTAAAATGAAAACACTTTAAAATTGTGCATTTTGCATTACTTATTGGGTACTGCTTATCAGTGATGTTCTCGCCGTACAGAGGTCAGACTACTCTGTCCTGGACACATTACCTATGATGTATATTGGGCAAACACTTGCTTCATCTTCTGCAAATTATGATTATTTTCAGGCCTAATGGTGACCTAGTCATATTTGCAATGCTTCCTTTCTAAAATAATTGACAAATGATATTTAGAATAACTTGTAGAGGTATTAAGCAAAATAGAAATATTCCAATATCCCTTCTTCATTCAGAATGTATGGGTGAAATAGAATGGAGCATTTAAAATTTCTGAGAAAATGGGGTTATCTCAATAACCTTAAAATATCTTCTCCCCTGTTCCCTCTATATTTGGTTCCAAAATAAAAGCTCCAAAGACCCATAATTTTCTTTGTATCATAATTTTCATGTTTGACAAACCTTATTGAATTTTTTGAAGAAGTTACGAGGAATGTTGACGAGGGTAAGGCAGTGGATGTAGTCTATATGGACTTCAGCAAAGCCTTTGACAAAGTTCCACATGGAAGGTTAGTTAAGAAGGTTCAGTCGTTAGGTATTAATGCTGGAGTAATAAAATGGATTCAACAGTGGCAAGATGGGAGATGCCAGAGAGTAGTGGTGGATAATTGTTTATCGGGATGGAGGCCGGTGACTAGCGGGGTGCTTCAAGGATCTGTTTTGGGCCCAATGTTGTTTGTAATATACATAAATGATCTGGATGATGGGGTGGTAAATTGGATTAGTAAGTATGCCGATGATACTAAGGTAGGAGGTGTTGTGGATAATGAGGTGGATTTTCAAAGCTTGCAGGGAGATTTATGCCGGTTAGAAGGATGGGCTGAATGTTGGCAGATGGAGTTTAATGCTGAGAAGTGTGAGGTTCTACATTTTGGCAGGAATAATCCAAATAGAACATACAGAGTAAATGGTAGGGCATTGAGGAATGCAGAGGAACAGAGAGATCTAGGAATAACTGTGCATAGTTCCCTGAAAGTGGAGTCTCATGTAGATAGGGTGGTGAAGAGGGCTTTTGAAATGCTGGCCTTTATAAATCAAAGCATTGAGTACAGAAGTTGGGATGTAATGCTAAAGTTGTACAAGGCATTGGTAAGGCCATATTTGGAATATTGTGTGCAGTTCTGGTCACCGAATTATAGGAAAGATATCAATAAATTAGAGAGAGTGCAGAGACGATTTACTAGGATGTTACCTGGGTTTCAGCAATTAAGTTACAGAGAAAGGTTGAACAAGTTAGGTCTCTATTCATTGGAGCGTAGAAGGTTGATGGGGGATTTGATCAAGGTATTTAAAATTTTGAGAGGGATAGATAGAGTTGACTTGAACAGGCTGTTTCCATTGAGAGTAGGGGAGATTCAAACTAGAGGACATGATTTGAGAGTTAGGGGGCAGAAGTTTAAGGGAAACACGAGGGGGTATTTCTTTACTCAAAGAGTGATAGCTGTGTGGAATGAGCTTCCTGTAGAAGTAGTAGAGGCCAGTTCAGTTGTGTCATTTAAGGTAAAATTGGATAGGTATATGGACAGGAAAGGAGTGGAGGGTTATGGGCTGAGTGCGGGTAGGTGGGACTAGGTGAGATTAAGGGTTCGGCACGGACTAGGAGGGCCAAGATGGCCTGTTTCCGTGCTGTGATTGTTATATGGTTATATGGTTATATCTTGTTAAAATGTCATTTAGTTACATAGCAGAATAACAGACCTTTGGCCCACTGTTTCAATTTCTGCAGTAGTCTAGAACAGGATCTTTGGAGCTTGCACTTGTCAACTATTGGTTTCCTTTGATCTTAAAATAATGGACATAGATCAAATTTCAGGGTTTTGCAAATCTTGCCCCAAATTGATCAAATTGATTTAAAAATGTTTAATTTGATCTTGCTGTTGGGTGAGATAGAGGTCTTGTGTAGTGGGTAACTTGGAAATCTGATTTGGAATTTTGTTGAAGTTCAAAAATGTGGCAGAGACTTTTCATGACCTTAAGATGTGTTGGGCTAATTTACAGCTGTGAATTAGCTGTGGCACATCTTAAGGTCATGAAAAGAAACAATTTTAATTAATTTTTGAAGTGAAATCACAGTTATAAGAAATACTGCAGGCAGTTGGAACAAAACGTTGTCCTACAAACAGCAGTTCAATTATGAGAGGATTGTTTTCTGTGTGGTGTCGACCATTTATTTATTTATTTATTTATTGACATACAGTGTGGAATCAGCTCTCTGAGCCACGCCACCCAGCAATCCCCTGATTTAATCTGAGCCTAATCAAGGGACAATTTACAGTGACCAATTAATTTACGAACTAGTCTTTGGACTTTGGGTGAAAACCCATGCAGCCATGGGGACAAACTCCAGACAGGCAACAGTGGGAATTGAGCCCACTAACCACTATGTTACCATGCCGCCCCAAAGGGTTAAATACTGGGTCAAAGTACTTGAAATAGTTCATCTGTACTTCACAGTGCTGCTATAGGATTCTTTTTGTCTATTGACAAAGCAGAAGATACCTGTTTAATGTTTCCTCCATAAAGCAGCAGCATCTTCTAACAGAATATCTGAGATAGCTTTATTTTTGTGATTAACATGAGAATGCTAACACTCCAAAAAGCAAGAGCTAATAATGGGGCATTTGTGTACTTTGGGGATATGTGACAGCTAGGCCTACTTGTGCAGACAAGTTCCAGTGGCTTGTGAAATTTTATTTGGTTTGAAATTGTGTTCCTGGAAATTGGCATCAGTAGTTGCAGGTGGGTCTATCATTTTTAGGCAGTGCTACTTAATAATAATAAATACAGCAACTTGAAAAATCCAGCAGCTGGAAGTACTCATGTTTTCAGCAGTTTGCCTCAGTACTAGTACTGAGTACTGATTACTCAGTACTGTAATTTGGCAATTACAAAAGTTTACATTAAAACCATCTTTGATTTGCTGTGATTTAGTTGCATGTCACCCAGAATACATTATGATTAATAATTAGAGTTTTGGTTTTTTCTCAAAGGATTTTTTTTAGATTCTCTAAATATTGGTATCTAAATCCAAGAGAGAAAATGTATGCACTTTTAATTCCCAAATGGTTTGACATGGCATAACTTCTGCAATAATCAAAAAAAAATTTCCTTGGTGCTGTAGTCTAACCAATATCTTTTACTATTTCAACTGAGTTGTTGGTATTGTTATTTACTTTGAGAGGTGTAGGAATCCTATAGAAACAAATTTACTTTAAGAACCTATACTTCTCTCAACCAGAGTTAATGTTTTAAATTGTGAGCTGAAGCCCTATACAATTGAACAGCAGAAGCTATTTGTAGACTATCATGTGGGAGAAACAGTGGTTCGACATTTTCATGGTTACCTGGGTTACAAGTTAGATCGCACATTTCCCGTTGAATCTGTCAGCTCTGGGCATTATTCAGTGGGTTTGCTGTTACTAGTCTTACTCATTTGTCATGTGATTTAAAAAAAAATCTCTCTGAGACAAGTTTTGCTGAGAATATTTGTGTTTTGATTAAAGTTTGTGGCTAATGCAATGGCATTGCTTATTTATTTAACTCCTTTGCCCAGGCTAACAGTATATCATTTATTTTTGTGGAATGTACTTGCATGATGATGAGTGTTCCACCGCACAGTGAGAGAAAGGATTGGATAGGGTTTTACACGAGTGAAGTGTGGGTGAAATCTTCAATAGCAAACAAAAAGCAATTAATTGGGGAAATAAGTTAGCTTTTGTTACCATTCCTGTCTTCTAGTACTGATGGGGTTGTGCTTTGATCAGTCATTAAGCCTACCATGCAGATTTGTTGCATCAACTGGAGGAAGTTAGTGAATTGGTTTGAGACAGCATCACACAATTCATCATTGACTTAAGTCTTGGATAACAAATTTCTACATGTGTGTGCTTGTTTCTATCTTTTTATGTTGCCCTTTCCACAGCAGAATTGACTTGCATCCGATTTTCCATTGGTAAAACAGCTTGCCAGTTGGCTGGTGGTGCAGTGGCATCCACACCGGACCTCGAGGCATGTGGTACCAGGATTGAATCCAGCCGGCTCCTTCCATGCTTTCTATCCATGCTAGGTTGAGCCTTGTGCTTGCAATTTGGCCTCGCGGCAAACAGACAAGTGCTAAAGAAACTGCAAGGTTGCCACCTGATGCGGAGAGGAACCTGTTTCTAAACTTTACTGGTTAGATTTTTTCCTCAGAAGCAAAGCCCTCTGATGCTTAAAACACCACACAAGTCAAATATTTAACATAAAATTAATCTTGGAAGCACATAAAGTGTAATCAATTAGGGAAGAATATTTAGAATATTCACCTAGCACCTACTTTCCAGATCCTTATTCGTGTCTGCCAGCTGTTTTAAAAATTCCCTCCAATACCCCAAGCTCTGCATTGTTGTGAATTGAAAATAAAATCAAAAAAAAATCTAAAGCTACTGAGAATCTAAAATGAAAACAAAAGATGCTGGAAATACTCAACGCGTCAGGTCACATCTGTCTTGTCAGTGTTTCTGGTCAAAGACACTTTGTTAGAAATCATCTTTCCTGACAATAAGACCTGAAATATTAACTCTTTCTCTTCCCACACATCTGGCCTGACCTGCCTTTTCAGCATTTTCTATTTTTAATGTTATGAATTGGTATAGAGTTGGTGGGTGAATGGGATGAAAGGACAACCGGATTCCATTTATACATCTTTAATAAATCAATTCTGTCTGCAAGTTGGAAAGTACACAGAAAACACACGATATGGTAACCTCCACTGTGTAGTGATGAATGGCATCAAAAAGACATAAGACTGATAAGAAAGAATGGTACTGATATGGAGTGGGCTTAACTAGTTGTGCTCTTTGGAAGAATGAATGTATACGTATGTATGTTGGACCTAAATAACATTGAGAGCTCATTTATGTGTAGGGGTGTTCTTTAGTCAGACGTTTGTAACCCAGAAGCAGCCTGTAACTCTAAGGGGAACCCAGATTGCCATGGAGTTATAATGAAGGATCTTCAACTGAGACATTACTCTGGATTCTTTTTATCCAGGTTTCCAGCAATTTTTGATTTGCATGTGTGGTAAACTATGTGTAGACCTGTCTGGACACGCCCCTCTGCTGACTGCTTCTGTGGCTCCTCCCACAGACCCCTGTATAAAGGCAATTGGAGGCACTGCTCCTCCCTGAGTCTCCAAGATGTCATGGTCACATTTGCAGCTAATAAAAGCCTATCTTTTGCCTCCCGTCTCTGAGAGTTATTGATGATGCATCAGCATGCACCATACAATTTGATTGTTTCTTTTTCCAGTCTCTAAAAGGATATGTCAACTTATGCGTGCGTGTGTGTGTGTGTGTGTGTGTGTGTGTGCGCGCGTGTGCGCGATGATGGCAAATTTGTATATCTTTTTAAACTTGTGTTTAGAGTTATATAAATTTCAGCAACTGTATCCATGCTAGAAAAAGTTAGGGAGGTGACAGAAATAGAGAGTGGGTAAAATAAATGGATGAGAAAAGAGAAATAGAAACTCATTGTTTTCTTTTTGGGGAGGGGTTGCAGTTTACTTTGACAATTTCTATTGTTATTGTGCATACAATATATAAAAATAAAACTTGAGACTTCGAAATTGTCTGCATTCTTATCCCGTCTAGTCCAACTGATAGCCTTGTGGCACAAAAAGATTGTACATAGGCAAATGTAGGGATTGAAGCCTAGTAACTAGTAGTATAAAAGCAGCTTAAAGCTTAATTTCTAATCCATGGCTGTTTCCGGAATCAGTTAGTGATGTTGAAATCATAAATGCCAACTGCCTACTATGAAAATATTTTTGCTGCATTTTCCAACATAGATGGAAATTATCATGCTAAAATGCTCATGTTAAAGTAGTGTTTATGAAGGGTCTTAGCCTGAAACATTTACTGTTTTTTTCCCATCCATAGATGCTCCTGACCTGCTGAGCAACTCCAGCATATTGTGTGTAACGTTTCAGATTTTCAGCATCTGCAGTACCTCTCGTGTCGGTTAAAATGCTTCTGAGATGAATACATTCAAAAAATCTTATCTAATTCTGAACTAAGCAGAATCAAAGGTAGCAGCAAATGGCTGAAGGAACTTAGTGGGTTGAGTAGTATCTGTGAGAGGAAAGGAAATATGATGATTTGGGTTGAAATCTTGCCTCAGGCCCTGATGCAGGGTTTCAAGCTGAAACATCGGCAGTTCCTCTCCTTTCTCAGATGCTTCTCTACCTACAGATTTCTTCCAGCAGATTGTTTGTTGTTCCTGATTTCAGCATCTGTGATATCTTGTGTCTCCAGAGCCAGAAGTACAATATATTTAAACTTCACTCCGGTGTGTACATGTAGTAGATGGATGATGTTTATTAGAATTGTGATGTATGGCAAAGATGTCAGAATAGTGGGTATAATGTTCCATTTTTATTCACCAGGCTTAAAAGCCAGAGTTTGTTATATGTAATTCTCTTCTCACCTCCTTCCCCGCCCCCCACTACTGTACACGTGCCCCTCACTGAAATATCCCAGCAATGCAATACAAGCTGTTATCAAGCTGTTGTGCTGGAGTCACCTCAACTACTCGACTGAGAGATAACAGAGTAAACTGTCACTCTGTCATTAGGTTGCCTATTGACATCAATTCGCAGAATCTGATTGAGGTACAGTCCACTTGTCTGTTCCTGATTCTGTAAATTATGATGTTAGTTATGATGTGCATTCTGTCAAAAGTGATTTCTTTAAATGCAATAGAGGGTGAGGCTTAATAAAATAATTTTGTAGCAACTTGTCCAATCCTTCTATTAAGAGATCCCTTTCTCAGCCAATAGTCTTCTGATTTACAACTGTGGATAAGGGAAACTTGTAGTACTTTTCTCCCCTGACAAGAGCTTCCACCTTAGTTTGCCAGGAACTGTGGATGGTGTTGGAAGAATTTTGGGACGAAGGCACTTCACTGGATTTAACGTTCCTGTCATTAGTTCAGAATCTGCTGCCGAATGTAATTTAGAGGTCAACGTAAAGATAAAACGTTGCACTTGTCAAGAGAAACAGGGAGCCAGTGTAGAGGAGAAGAGTAATGCTAGATCCAGTTTCCTTGCAAGTGAGGTCGTTTGGTTGCTGTTGCTCATGCTCAGTCCACAGAAAATGCTGATGGCTGTATACAATTATACAATATTGGAAGGCCTATTAGAAAGTGTGTATAAAACATCAAGATGAATTTGTGAACTTTGCATAGAGCTTTGTACCATCCTTCCCAGGGATGGGCAATTCAATTAGGATATTTACTAGCCCAAACATCATACATGGTCTGATGGCCAATGTATCAGTTATAAGGCAGCATAAGATTGTTGTAGTGGAATCTAAGACTTAAGCAAGGCAATCAAAGCTTTTTCAGTGCCAAATGGGGTTGGTGCCATGCAGATTGGACTCATGCCAATTTGGCTCTGGTTACTAGTATTTAACAGGGCTTGCAAGATATAACAGTCATCCAGCAGTCTTTCATTGCAGAATGGCAGTGGCTTTGTAGAGTACAAATCTGGTGTTCTCTCTCAGGATGACACTAACTCTTGTGAAGAATACCTTTGAGTTTCACAGATAACCTGTTAAGATGTTGCCTTCTAATGACAATAAAATGAAGTGTCAGTATCTGAAAATGAAAACAGTTGTATTTTGTGATCAGTGAGTGATGCCAGAAAAAATTTCTGGTTTATTTATGCATTTGCTGTCTGCTGGAGCTTGATGTGTACAATTTGAGTGTCTCCATCAGGCAATGAAGGTGCTGTAACATTGACGGCAAGGCTTTTTGGCACTGTGAGGACATGAAAAATTTTCTTTTACACTGAGCACAAATTTCTCCTTGGAGGAATCTTTCCCATTTCATTGTTGTAATTCAGACATACCTGAAAGATTTCTAGATCTATGTGATAGTGACACTTTTGAGGGTGCTTATTTAAAAGGGATTCTTAGCACTGTTTTTTAATCTTTATAAACTCAGTTTTGGCTAGCCAGTTTTCTTCTTGGTTGATCCTGTCTTGTCATTTGCTATCTTCAACCTCATTGATTTTCTGCACAGTCAAATATTTCTCTGCTTTTATGAAATATGTTATTCTTGGTCTCCAAGTGTGAACTGCTAGAAACAGGGCATCTGTGCAGACTGGATGTGAGTAGAATGCGGTGACAGGAATGTGGCCTTTGTTTGTCATGAACAGAAAAACTCTTGGAGCAAAATAATATCCATGGGTTGTACTTAGTTACAGTGCAGAATAGACCCTTCTGGCCATCCAGCAACCCCTGATATAACCCTAGTGAAACGGGGCAATTTATAATGACCAATTAATCTACTAACCCGTACATCTTTGGAATGTGGGAGGAAATTGGAGCACCAAAGGAAACCCATGTGGTCATGGGAAAAACATATAAACTCCTTACACACAGCAGCAGGAATTGCATTACACTGATCACTATGCTGCCAAGCCACCCTCTAAGAGAGGATGTGCAGGCATTGGAGACGGTCCAGAGGAAGTTTTTGAGAATGATGTAGGGAATGAAAAGGTTAACATATGACAAGCTTTTGATGACTGTCTGTGCTTGTGAATGGGGCGGGGGGGGGGGGGGGGGGGGAAGAACCTCAGTGAAAACTACCAAATATTGAAAGGCCCAGATAGAGTGGACATGGAGATGATGTTTCTAAAACTGGGAGTGCCTAGGACCAGAGGAGACAGCTTCTGGATAGAAGGATATCCCTTTAGAAAAGATGTAAGGATAAATTTCTTTAGCTTGAGGGTAATGAATTTGTGGAATACTTTGCCACAGGTGGCTGTGGGGGCCCAGCCATTGGGTATATTTAAAACAAATAGGTTCTTGATTAGTAAGGGCGTCAAAGGTTATGGAAAAAGGCAGGAGAATGGGGTTGAGAGGGAAAATAAATCAGCTATGATCAAATGGCGGAGCAGGCTCGATTGGCTATCTGGCCTAATCCTGTTCCTATGTCTTATGGTATTATGGTCTTTCACTCCAGAGAGGTTCAGCATCTTGAAGCATTTATATATGCAAGCTCTTTCTCACTATGTCAAATTTATTTGTCTAAGACGCAGGTAATCATGGTTAGCCTTGGATTTAACAGAAAATCTTTCACAACTCTGTCCTGGCCTGCAAGATATATCAACATGTTTATATGTGGTTTCCTTGACTTCAGAAAGCAGGAGAATAAACAGTCTATCAGACCGTGGCTTGGCTCAGACTCTAACTCTTATCCTGAATTATTGAACCATGAACAGTAACAAGTAACCAGTAACAAGGAATAGACATAGAGACTTGGCTTTCTTCTTTGGGATATATAAACAGTGGACATTTTATTTCTGAGTTAGCACTGTAGCAGGGCTCCTGATTCATTTTGTTTGGTGATTTTAGCATTGTGCTACCAAGGAAACTCAGTTTTCCATTATGAGGGGTCAATTCAAAATGGTTGCCAACTCAGACACAGTCTAATTAAAGAAAAGCAACGTTTTGAGAACAGTCATAAAAATAGGTATTTTAAAAACTTGACAAGATCATTTGAATTTTCACTCAAATATAAAAAAATAAGCTGACCTATAAGATTGCAGTTGAATGGGATGAATCACAAAAGCAGGCATACCATTGCTAATAACCTTCTTGTATAGCTCAATTATCAAACACGCATTTCTAAAAGATGTGATTCTAAAGGTTGCTCTTTTTTATGTGAATCTAACGTTTAACCCTGTGAGTATATGGGCAGCAAGAATGTCAAAGGTATAATGCGCCAAAGTTGCATTTTTTCTCAGCAATCCTGAAAAGCAAAGATAATTACCAAAACTTTATTGTCAAGATGTAAGTTACATTTTCTGGATTCACCCACAGTAGATGACAACTGACAATTCCTGGAGTTTTGAGATTGGATGCCTGCTTCATGAGTATCATCTTTCAAATATGTGTTACCATATAGTATTACTATTGCAAAATTGATTGATTTTGCAAAGGTCCAAAAATTAAAAAAGAAACAGATTCTGGAAATAGACAATAGACAATAGGTGCAGTAGACCATTCGGCCCCTCGAGTCTGCACCGCCATTCTGAGATCATGGCTGATCATTCACTATCAATACCCAGTCCCTACCTTGTCCCCATATCCCTTGATTCCCCTATCCATCAGATATCTATCTAGCTCCTTCTTGAAAGCATCCAGAGAATTGGCCTCCACCATCTTCCGAGGCAGTGCATTCCACACCTCCACAACTCTCTGGGAGAAAAAGTTCTTCCTCAACTCTGTTTTAAATAACTGACCTCTTATTCTCAATCCATGCCCTCTGGTACTGGACTCTCCCAACATCTGGAACATATTTCCTGCCTCAATCCTATCAAATCCTTTAATTATCTTAAACGTTTCAATCAGATCCCCTCTCAATCTCCTCAATTCCAGTGTGTACAAGCCCAATCTCTCCAATCTCTCTGCGTAAGGCAGCTCTGCCATCCCAGGAATCAACCTAGTGAATCCACGCTGCACTTCCTCAATTGCCAGAATGTCCTTCCTCAAACCTGGAGACCAAAACTGTACACAATATTCCAGGTGTGGTCTCACCAGGGCCCTGTACAAATGCAAAAGGACATCCTTGCTCTTGTACTCAATTCCCCTTGTAATAAAGGCCAACATTCCATTTGCCCTCTTCACTGCCTGTTGCACTTGCTCATTCACCTTCATTGACTGATGAACTAGGACTCCTAGGTCTCTTTGCATTTCTCCCTTACCTAACTCTACACCATTCAGACAATACTCTGCCCTCTTGTTCCTGCTTCCAAAGTGGATAACTTCACATTTATTCACATTGAATGACATCTGCCAAGTATGTAATCTTAAGTAAATCTTAAGTAAAAACAGAAAATGCTTGATACATTCAGTTGGTCTGGTAGCATTTAACAAATAGGGAACATTTTAACTGAAAGACTCTTCATAGCTTTTGTTCATTTTGTCTCTCTTCAACTGATGCCATTAACTAATTGACTAAATAAGCTATAGCACTTACCCCACAGCAATATCGGCTTCTCCCTTTTGCAGATACTGGGGCTACACAGTGGCAGCTAGTTTGTCCGCTGCCTCAAGCTCCAATGATCTGAGTTCAAACCTGACCTCTGTTGGTATGGAGTTTGTGTCATCTCCCTGTGACTACATGGATTTAATCCTCTGTTCCAAAGACATGGTATAATATGTTAATATGGCCACTGTAAATTGTGTCAAGAATATAGATTGGTAAAATCTGGCAGAGTTGGGGAAAGTGGGGAGAATAAAATGGGATTGGTGCCAATTGTGTGAATGTTTGATGTCAGTTTAGGCTAAGTGGGCTGTGTGCCTCTGACTATATCCCCTTTTCCTTAGTCATCAGTTCCCCCAACTTTCTTGAAACTTAATTTCTCTTTCCAAATTCTGATGAAAAATCTTCAACCTGAAACATTATCTGTTTCCCTATCTGATGCTCCTTAACCTAAGAGTTTTATTTCCCCAAACGTTTTCTGTTTTTAATTACAAAGTTGCTTCTCAGTTTTTAGTGCTTACTTACATGCCACTTAGGGCAGCAATGAGGGTTCTCAATCCCTGGCAGTGTTCAGGGCTTCCTTCATCATGTCAGTAGTTTCCTGTTGGTTTTCAATCATGCAAGTCCAGGGTGGAGACTCAGGAATATTGCCACTCTCAGATGTAGAAGGATTCTTCATTGCTGTTTCTGTACCAATTTGTTTTTTATTTGCTAGTCCTGAGCTGTACCTCCGAACCTGGAGGCCTGGTGAACCACTCTTAGTCTGGCTTCTACCCTTTGACCTGTTTGCATGGGTGAGCCTACCAAGGGCCAAAGCATAAAGCCCTGACTCCAGACAACATAGCTCGCCAGGTCAATGAACTATGCAAGCCTGCAAACCCAAGGGCAAGGTTGTGGTCCTCTTGGAAGTCACCTTCAGTGCATCACATACAAATTGCTGGAGGAACTCAGCTGGTCAGGCAGTATCTATGGTAATGAATAAATAGTCAATGTTTCAGGCCCTCTTCTGGATCAGTTTCGTTGAACTGCAAGCTCTACTTTTATGGAGTTGATTTGCACTGCCTGTTGTGCTGAATTTTATTTGTTACATCAATATCAGAAAGATATAAATCTAGTATTCCAAATGTGGTTAGGATTAGAGATTTCTGTTTCTCCAAGTATATATTTTCAGTTTTTCCAGAAGCAGATCATGCCGTATTTCCCAAATGATTAAGTTGCTTCCATACGTTAAAGACACTGTCCTCAATTCCTAACCACCCTCCTTCCCAGCCTGTTAACCCACATGAGACTTTTTCCAGGATTTCTGTTGCAGTGTTCTTATGTAAATAACTGCCTGCCTTCAAATAAATTAATTTCAAAAAGCTTTCCTGACCACTTTTAGTTGTGAGTTATTTATTTTTATATTCAAAAAGACCAAGTGTCTAATGTAGCAAATATAAGATGTAATTTGATTGTTTGAGATGTTGCTTTTTCAGGAAACTATTGCCAGTTGCTTAAATGTGCTGGCCACTTTTCTAACACTGCATTTCTTGTGTTTTTTTTAATTCCTAAAATTCATGACTTTCTGAAAAATACAGTCCAAGTTGCAAAACAACTGCTTTAGGCATGATTTTTTTCCCCCAGATTTCAGTTTCGTACTTCTTACTACTAATGGGAAACGTGTACCAACAAATAAAGGATTGTCAGCATTTTGAGGCCAATGTCCTTTTGTTCGCGGCTGCGGATGGCAGCTAGTGTTGCTTGCAGATTCTGTTGCTGTTCTGTGGGATGAAGTGGGTGAGAATTCTCAAGATAGTTTAGTGAGATCAGGAATTCCAGCTTCATTGCAGCTCAATTCCTCTGGAATAGGTTCAGGTACAAGATTGATTTCCTGTAGTTCTGATTATAATATTTAACCCAGAGCAATAGATGCACGAATTAATTGAGGGGAAATCAGTAAGTGGGTCATTCTCTGTGGAGAGAAAGTGCGTGGGGGCAAATGCAGGGGTGAACTTTGGTGGAAGCAAAAGGAAATGTGCTTATAAACTGGGGCTAGGTGGCAAAATGTGGAACAGAGGATGGATGAAAAGGAGTTGAAAGAGAAAAAAGATAGGAGAGAGGATGGAAGCACAAAAGGAGAGTGAGTATTCTGGAGTGTCTGGGAGAGGTATATGGAAGAAGTCTACTATTGAACAAAAGAGTATGGAAAGTGCCTGAGAAATTTAGAGAAATTGACTTGATGAACTCCACTCTGGGTGGAAGTGAAAGTTCCCTGCGTCATTTGAATAATGTCTTATAATTTTAAGAATCATATTCATAATCAGGTTTATTAGCGCTGCCATATATGAACAGTGCAATGACACAAAATTTGTTATTAATTATAAAAGAGTTTTTTCAAAACTCCTTAGATTCTGGATTAGTTCCTGAGGATTGGAGGGTGGCTAATGTAACCCCACTTTTTAAAAAAAAAGGAGGGAGAGAGAAACCAGGGAATTATAGACCGGTTAGTCTGACATCGGTGGTGGGGAAAATGCTGGAGTTGGTTATCAAAGATGTATTAACAGCACATTTGGAAAGAGGTGAAATCATCGGACAAAGTCAGCGTGGATTTGTGAAAGGAAAATCATGTCTGATGTATCTTATAGAATTTTTTGAAGATGTAACTAGTAGAGGGGATAAGGTCCCACACAGGAGATTAGTGTGCAAACTTAAACCACACGGTATTGGGGGTGTGGTATTGATGTGGGTAGAGAATTGGTTGGCAGGCAGGAAGCAAAGAGTGGAAGTAAACGGACCTTTTCAGAATGGCAGGCAGTGACTAGTGGGGTACCGCAAGGCTCAGTGCTGGGACCCCAGTTGTTTACAATATATATTAATGATTTAGACGAGGGAATTAAATGCAGTATCTCCAAGTTTGCGGATGACAGGAAGCTGGGCAGCGGTGTTAGCTGTGAGGAGGATGCTAAGAGGATGCAGGGTGACTTGGATAGGTTAGGTGAGTGGGCAAATTCATGGCAGATGCAATTTAATGTGGATAAATGTGAGGTTATCCACGTTGGTTGCAAGAACAGGAAAACAGATTATTATCTGAATGGTGGCTGATTAGGAAAAGGGGAGATGCAACGAGACCTGGGTGTCATTGTACACCAGTCATTGAAGGTGGGCAGGCGGCAGGTACAGCAGGCGGTGAAAAAGGCAAATGGTATGTTGGCATTCATAGCAAAAGGATTTGAGTACAGGAGCAGGGAGGTTCTATTGCAGTTGTACAAGGCCTTGGTGAAACCACACCTAGAATACTGTGTGCAGTTTTGGTCCCCTAATCTGAGGAAAGACATTCTTGCCATAGAGGGAGTACAGAGAAGGTTCACCAGATTGATTCCTGGGGTGGCAGGACTTTCATATGAAGTAAGACTGGATCGACTAGGCTTATACTCTCTGGAATTTAGAAGATTGAAGGGGGATCTTATTGAAATGTATAAAATTCTAAAGGGATTGGACAGGCTAGATGCAGGAAGATTGTTTCCGATGTTGGGGAAGTCCAGAATGAGGGGTCACAGTTTAAGGATAAAGGGGAAGCCTTTTAGGACCGAGATGAGGATAAACTTCTTCACACAGAGAGTGGTGAATCTGTGGAATTCTCTGCCACAGGAAACAGTTGAGGCCAGTTCATTGGTTATATTTAAGAGGAAGTTAGATATGGCCTTTGTGGCTAAAGGGATCAGGGGGTATGGAGAGAAAGCAGGTACAGGGTTCTGAGTTGGATGATCAGCCATGATCATACTGAATGGTGGTGCAGGCTCGAAGGGCCTATGTTTCTATGCAAAAACAGGAATAAATAAGGACCATTCTTATAAATGGAATAAATAAGCCTCAAGGAACATTCAGTAATCTGATGGGGGGAACCAATTTCTAAAATGAGTGTGGATTTTCAGATTCCTGTACCAGCTCTCCAATGGAAGTCAAGAGAAAGGAGTTTGCTCTGGATGGTGAGGAAACTTAACGATAGATGCTGCCTTCATGAGGCACCAGCTCTTGAAGATATTGTCTGGTGGGTGGGCAAGATTGTGCACATTCTAGCTGATACTGCAACCCTCTGCCAATGTTCCCTCTAATTTGTAATGACCAGTGTGTGCAAACATTTTGTGCTGTGCAATTTTTTGTCTAGGGAAGACACGCTCAAATCCCACCAAACTTGTGAGATTGAGACTGCTTGATCCCACTTGGTTTATGTGGATGCTGTGTCATTTGCTACCCTGTCACTAATTAGTGCCATGAAATAACAGACATTACAAACGATTAAAGAAATTATATTTATGAATTTTAACTCAACTAAAGGGTTAGTAAAGAATAAGCAAAAGGAAGGGCCCATTCTAATTAAACAGTCAAATGTTCACAAGTTGGAGCTCATCTTGAACTTCTCTGTCACTCATGCACTGTGCCCTCGGTCAACGTGAAAGCACACACCACCTTCTGAACGTCACTCGCAATCCATCTCAAACAAATGGGCCTTCCACTGGATTGTGTGTCTTCTGTTACGTACCCATGGGTATCTTGTGACTGTCACATGACCATGATGTAATTGAGGCTCTGCTGGGCATGATGTAATGTTCTTGTGATGGTGGAGTGATGTAATTTTCCCGCCAGTGAGAGGTCATGTGATGGTTTTTTTTCAACAGGGTATAAAAGGAGAACCCCTCCCTGTGACACAGGTCAGTTCATGGCTTAAGTCATCAGTGACTCCATTCTGCTGTGTATTTGATTTTATGACGCAGTTTCATTTTAAAAGTGGAGTTTCAGTTTCTACTGTAAGAATTGTTGTGCCGGAAGTTTTGAAAATCGCTGCCAGTTAAAGTCCAGTCGGAGAGTGAAGAATTATTGAAGTTTGGGAAGCTGAAGGATCAAGGAAAGTTGATGATGTTGGCAGTGAAACAGGTTTGACCTTTTTAAATCTTCATTCGGAAGGAATTAGTAACCTGTACCCATGTTAGTCCCTGCTTTAAGAGCAGAAAGGACTGGGGCAGCGAGTTACTCGCCAAGGAAAGGTCAGTGCCTTAAGCCGTTTTATTTCCTCTGCCGTAAATCCTTTGGGCGAGGCGTACTTCGGCTGGGATCAGCAGCAATGTCACGTAAGAGAATTTATTACTTCAAGGAAAATCTCTCCTAAGTGACTGTGTGAATCATTTGGACTTTTTGCAATACTACTTTAAAGAACTGAGTTCACATTTCTCGCTTTAAGAACTGTTGGAGCTGCCGTATAGCAGCCGACTTCTGGTTAAGTTAGTCATTTGTTTACTTTTAGATTTTTTTTAGCAGTGTTTAATAAATGTTTTATTTGTTATAAAAAAAAACCTCTCTCAATTATAATATTCATTGTTGCTGGATCTTAACACTTCTCTCTTCATCTCCTCTTGAACAAAATCCCCAAACCCAACCTTAGTGTCCCTCACCAGAGAAACCACAATCCGACCATCCTAATTGGATGACAGACATCATCTCTTATCTTCAACAAAAACCCAAAGAAGCATGAAACCGGACTAGACTACTCTTACAGAACTGCCAAAATGTAATAACAGCAAAAATATGAACTAGGGCATTTTATTTATATTTTATATATATATAAAATGTCTGTGTATATCTGTATATGTGTTTGTGTATCTATATAATATTATAAGCAAAACACTGTTATTAAGAACTTTGATCCCCTCTGGGTATGATCATTTTTGCTCTTGTTCATCTGCATTCTCACAAAACATGCTTAGCAGACTTATAGAGGGTAATGAAGGATTTTCTCGCCAGAGCTTTTGCTCACTGTCCATATGTGAACTGCTTGCTGCTTTAAAAAGTCAAGTTTCCAAATATCACTCCACTTCTTCCCACTTGCAAATTCTCCAGCAACTTCTGTGTCATGAAAATACATACAGGTTATACCAATTTCTGTATTGTACATAATTATTTTTTTATAGCTGCATATTCCTGACCTCATGAGCTTTTGGTGCAGCACTTTCTACTGTTTCATTAAACCATTCTGCTTTAAATGAACTAGCAGTTCTGTGCTTCACACCCTTTGCATCTTTGGAATTTGACGCAGTGAATCAATAATTTATTCAATAAAAACAATATAAATAAGCCAGTTCTTGGAACCTGCAGACAAATCTTCGCAAACTACACATGTCAACACTGCCCACATCAGAAACTGGAAAAGGAAATGTGATTGTGTACGGTCATGAAATGTATTCAACATCCCAGCGAAGGTGACAACCATTTTTGTGCAGTTTAAATTCCTTTGTGAGCTATTAGCAAAAGATGTGTGCAGATGCACACCTTCGAGAGAACATTATCCTCTGCTGCTTCTTGCAGTCTGGTGCATTGGAGCCTCCATATGTGATGCAACTAGTCAGAATGCTCTCCACTGTACATCTGCTGAAATTTGCCAGTTTTTTGATGACATACCACTTCTCCTCAGACTACTGAAGAAGTAGATTCTCTGACAGGTCTTCTATGTAATTGCATTAATATGTTGAGTGTGTGATAGATCCTGTGAGACATTGACACCTAGGAACTTGAAACTGCTCACACTTTCCATCACTGACTCATAAATGAGGATTAGTGTATGTTTTCCTGTTGTATTTAATGGTAAATAGGAAGGGTGTATAACCACAACTTCACTTTGAGAGATGAATGAAATGTCTGCAATTAAATTGGTAAATTAGTTTCTTATTGTCACATGTGCTGAGTACAGTGAAAAGCTTGTTTAGCATACCATCTATGTTTTCTCACCTAGTAGATGGCTGTTTGTTATACCCACAGCTTATGCTGTGACATTGTAATGCTTCATTGTATTTCATCTAACCACATGCCAAACGTAATATTGTGGACTCTTTTGAAGATGTGGCTCAGCTTTGCTTTTGTTTGTTTACCAGTTTGTAATATATAATTCAGATTGGCAGGATTGGGACAGAGTGAAGAAATATGGTGAGACATATGGATCTGCTTGTGCAACTACCAAGCAGAAGGAAGAAGGGAGTGAAGTCTGATCTTCATCTGCTCACTCAGATCAGCTACAATAGGATGCAATAATTGATGTGTCATTAAATGAAGTATAATCGCATAACCCTGATACACCCATTCTATTTTAGAACCTCTGTTGTGGACTTGTTCATATAAACTATACTGATATTACAATGCAATGCTGAAGAGGTACTGCCAAAACCTTCTTAGTCTTTGTGTTTGCACATGCTCCCAGTATTTAAAAGCAGATAATAATTGCACCCAACACCAATTTGCAAATCATGCATTTTTTTTTGAATTTTGGTGTTTTTTAGGAGAAAATCACACCTTATTTACCTATGTAATAATTTAAAGAGTAATGTACTATTTTCAAAATTTGAAAATGGAATATAAAGCATTGTTTCCTTGCAGTAATATGTTACACTTGATGTTTTATGTATTATGTGCACGATTAAAATAGGACAGATCTTCTATTGTAAGAAGAAGGCACAGAGGGAACATTGGAAGTAAAGGGAAAAAGAGCAAATGCAAATTATGTACTTTTAATGACACCATTGAAAAGAAGCTTGTCATTTATTTCCTATGACTGTTGTAGTTCAGCATTTGACTGGTTTTCTTTTTTAATCAAGCTCTTTTATGACTTTCAATCCAGAGTCTAGGTGTAATAATTAAGTGTTGAATCTGCTGTGTTTTTGTTTAAAGTTATGATGTAGACATTTGAAAACCTCATTGTTGCACAATGTGAGTATCCAGCTCATTGTGGTTAAAGGTCTTTTTAATCCAGCTGTTAACAGTTAACTTGATTCTCTCTTGTTTATGAAATTGGCTCATTTCTTATATTCTTTGGTCCACTGCCATACTCATCAATCCCACCCTAAATATGGAAGGTGGATCTTGCTTCCCCAAATGGAAGTGGAGCCAAGAGGAAGGCCCTTGAATGGTGGTGGGGCCTCAAAACATAATCAGAACAAGCTTGCCATGAAATTAGAATGCTTTGACAATCAGCAGAGTCATGCCCTTAAGAGTTGCTGATTGTCATAACTGTTAAAGTTTCTCAATACTTCTGAAACAAGCAAATTTTTAAAAATTGCATATTTTAAAATGCTCTAATCAGAAAGTAATGAAATCAACTAAAACCATGAATAATTAATTTGAATTAACAATGTGTTTTGTTTTTGATTAACACCACACACAAAATGCTGAAGGAACTTAGCAGCATCTATGGAAAGGAGTACAGTCAACGTTTTGGGCCAAGACCCTTCCTCAGGAAAAATCAGTATTTTTAATTATTTTTCTTTACCCGATGGCCTTACAATTTCTATCTACTCATTGCATGGATTCACGGACTTTGGTTCCAACCTGACAGGGTGGTTTTATTGAACTTGTGCCCCCTGACCTTGAACACATAATGATCAAGTACTCTATTTACCTGGGGAATTCTTATCCGCGATCCTGGCCACAGTTTACATACCACCAACAGCCAGTTATAATCAAGTGCTTGCGATACTGCATGATGCTATCTTCAGACAAGAAACAATCCATCCTGACACATTTTAAATCATAGTCAAGGACTTCGACTTGACTTGTTTGAAGAAATCCCTACCCAATTACCATCAACGTATAACCTGTTGCACCAGAGGTCTCAACCCACTGGACCACTGTAAGAAATGCCTACCATTCCATGCCCAGGCTGCATTTCGGGAAATCTGCTCACTAGGCTGTCCTTCTACCTGCATACAGGCAGTGGTTAAAGAACAAAGTTCCAGAGATAAGGATAACAAAGAGTTTGCGGGAGGCATAAGAGTGGCCCCTGGATTGCTTTGAATTGGCTACTGGGCCATGTTCAGGAACTCTTCTGCAGATCTGAATCAATATACCATGGTTCTCATGGACTTTATAAAGATAGTTGTAGATGGGTCTTCCCCAAACAGAAGCCCTGGATAAACTATGAAAGCTGCAATCTGCTGAGGGCAAGATCAGGAGCATTCAAGTCTGGTGACAAGAAAGTTACAAGAGGTCCAGGTACCGTCTCCAGAAAGCAATCTCATGTGCGAAGTGACAATTCTGGAACAAACTGAATCAACTAGGGATGCTTGACAGTTGTGGCAGGTTGAATCATGTCACCTCTTTTAAAGTAAAATCAAGCAACATAGGCAACAACAAATGTGCCCAACACCTTCTATGTTCACTTTGACCATCAAAACATGGATGAGCCTTTTCAAACCCCCACAGCTCCCAAAGAGCCTGAGGCTGATGTGCGGGCATCCTTAAGAAGAGTGAACCCACGAAAAGCAGGTAAGGCGGGCACTTGGCCAGGTACTAAAGACCTGTGCTGATCAACTCGCTTGAGTGTTCACTGAGATCTTTAACCTTTTGCTTTGGCAGTCTGAGGTACCCTTCTGCTTCAAGCAGGTTTGATTATATTATTGCCGAAGAAGAACATGCCTCAGTGACTATTGTACAGTAGCCCTTAAATCCACAGTGATGAAGTGCTTTGAGAGATTGATGATGAAACGTATCAACTCCTGCCTGAGAAGCGACTTGGATCCACTCCAATTTGCCTACTGGAGCAACAGGTCCACTGCAGATGCCATCTCATTGGCTCTTCACACAACCCTGGAACATCTGGACAACACAGATACATATATCAGGATGCTCTTTATTGACTACAGATCTACTTTCAGTACCATTATCCCTCAAAACTAATCAGTAAGTTTCAAGACCTTGGCCTCAGTGCCTACCTGTGCATCTGGATCTTCGATTTCATCACTTGCAGACCCCAGTTAGTTTGGATTGGCAACATCTCTGCCACAATCTCCATCAGCACAGATGTTCCACCATACTGTATGGCTAAGCACATGTCATTTTCAAGTTTGCTGATGACATCACTGTCATAGGCTGATTCTAAGGTGTTGACGAATCTGTATATTGGAAAAAGATTGAAAAGTGGTTCCACAACAACCTTTTGCTCAATGTCAACAATACCAGGGAGCTGATTATTGAATTCAGGAGGAGGAAACTGGTCCTCATTAGAGGATCAGCAACTTTAAATTCCTTGGTGCTGTCATTTCAGAGGACCTGTCCTGGGCCCAGCACATAAATGCAATTAGAAACATAGAAAGCCTACAGCACAAAACAGGCTCTTTACTTACTTTAGAAATTACTTAGGGTTACCCATAGCCCTCTATTGTTCTAAGCTCCATGTACCTATTCAGGAGTCTTTTAAAAGACCCCATCGTATCCACCATCGTCACCGGCAGCCCATTCCACACATGCTCTTGTGTAAAAAAAACACACAAAAAAAAACAACAGAACAACAACTTGCTCCTGACATCATCTCTGTACCTATTTCCAAGCACCTTGAAACTGTGCCCTCTGACGTTAGCCATTTCAGCTCTGGGAAAAAGCATCTGACTATCCACACTGTCAATGCATCCCATCATCGTATATACTTCTATCAGGTCACCTCTCGCCCTCTGCCGCACCAAGGAGTAAAGGCCAAGTTCACTCAACCTATTCTCATAAGGCTTGCTCCCCAATCCAGGCAACATCATTGGAAATCTCCTCTGCAACCCTTTCTGTAGTTTCCACATCCTTCCTGTAGTGAGGTGACCAAAACTGAGCACAGTACACTAAGTGGGGTTTGACTGGGGTCCTACATAGCTATAACATTACCTCTCGGCTCTTAAACGCAATCAGAGGGTTGATGAAGGCCAGTACACCATAACTTAACCACAGAGTCAACCTGCACAGCAGCTTTTAGTGTCTTATGGACTTGGATCCCAAGATCCCTTTGATTACGAAGAAAGCATGACAGCGCCTCTACTTTCTACAAGTTGGTAAAGATTCGGCATGACATCTGAAACTTCGATAAACTTCTATAGATGTGGTGTAGAGAGTATATTGACGGCTGCATCACAGTCTGTTATGAAAACACCAATGTCCTTGACTAGAAAATCCTACACTTCATTTGTTGGTGTTGGGGGTGGGGGTAGAATTCTTCAAACCCTACTGTGTTCTGCATGCAGAATCCAGTGTTGGAATGCACCCAGAGAATGGCTGGGGGAGTTTTTATGGGAGTCCCAAAAATTACACATGCCTATGCTGAGTAATGTCGGCAGTTCCTTTTGGAATTCCCCACAATGTACACTAATATTTTCTCTTTCCTTCATTCTACTTGAATATTAGGAAAAGTGCTGACACCCTGCATGCATCAGCAATTTGAGACAGGCAATGAGGATTCAGTTTAAGCTTCAAAGAGTGCTTGACACCAGGTGAAAGTATAAGACTAGGCACCCATGTAAGGCACAAACAATGTGATATAGTTTGTGCAGTCTCTTGATGCTTAGCTTGCTTGATTAACCTGAAATAATTGAAGATTAAATTGAGGAGGTAGAGAAAAAAAATTGGGCAGCAAACAAGTTAATAAATATTAGTTTATTCAATATTCATTCAACATGTAACTTCCAAAATGCATGAGTTATTCAGGATGAGGTCTTTTGGCCTTGTTTTTGCAATTGCTGCCAGACTTTCAATGTGTGTAAAATATGTAAAAAATGTTAATGGTATACAACAACACACACAAAATGCTGGTAGAACATAGCAGGCTAGGCAGCATCTATAGGGAGAAGCGCTGTCGACGTTTTGGGCCGAGAATCTTCGTCAGGACTAACCGAAAGGAAAGATAGTATGAGATTTGAAAGTAGTGGGGGGAGGGGGAAATGCAAAATGATAGGAGAAGACCGGAGGGGGTGGGATGAAGCTAAGAGCTGGAAAGGTGATTAGCGAAAGTGATACAGAGCTGGAGAAGGGGAAGGATCATGGGACAGGAGGCCTCAGGAGAAAGAAGGGGGGGGGAGCACCAGAGGGAGATGGAGAACAGGCAAACAACTAAATATGTCAGGGATGAGGTAAGAAGGGGAGGAGGGGCATTAACGGAAGTTAGAGAAGTCAATGTTCATACCATTAGGTTGGAGGCTACCCGGCCGGTATATAAGATGTTGTTCCTCCAACCTGAGTTTGGATTCATTTTGACAATAGAGGTATATGTGTCTTTTAGTTTGAGAGTAAAACACCCACCGTTCACCTGTAGTTGCAGTCTCAACAATATTTGCTGTGTAGGCACAGCTGGAGACTTCTGGAGCTATTCTCCTTTCTACTTTTACACAAGTTGGAATATTTTCAATGCACAAGGTCCAAAAGACTCAAATTTACAATGCCTTTGTTGGCAAAGCTATGTGTATTTTTAGATAGTGTCTGTTTTTTGTGTGTATCACTTGAGTATATGTTGCAAAAAAATTAATATGCAAGTAGGATTTTCACCAGGTAATCTTGAAGGATTTTTTTTCCTGTCAGTTATTGAAAATTTTATTGGGTTTACTTCTATACCATTCTCTGCTTTTAAGAGTCAGATTATTTTAGTGAATATGAATGTCTTTTGTAATGATATTCAAGCTTTGTTTCCATTGTACTGTGGGACACATTAGAGAGTGTGCATTAAAGCTCATTGCAGCTGACCAATTGCACCAACACTGTGGGGAAAAAATGTAGAATGGATGACTCAGTAATTACTTGTAGTGATTTTGTCACGTTAAATACCTATCAGACTTACAGCGAAAATTGTAAAGCCAGATTTGTCACTGTCAATGTAATGAAGCAGAATATCTGGCCTGTAGCCTGCCTTGGTCATTATTTTGAAAATTAGGATAATTACAAGTACTACAGAGCTCCTTTGATATTGAAGTGATGGCCTACTGGATCAAGTGAGTTGTTGTCTCAAGTTGTTTAATGTTCAGATCATTATCACTGACATCTGTCATGCAGTAGTTGTTTTGCAGTATCAATACAGTACAAGACTTAAAAATTATATTTAAGTTGCAATTAATAAATAGTACAAAGAGAAGTATCCAGGTTGAGTTCATAAATTCATAGACTGTTAGGAAATTTGATGAGGAGGGAAAGATGCTCAGAGAGGTTGGTCATGACTAGACCAGCTCTGGCCTCAGCCAGGACCTGAACCCATTGCAATTTGCCTATTGCTACAATAGGTTACAGCAGATGCAATCTCAATGGCTCCTCACATGACTTTAGACCACCTGGACAACACAAACACCTATGTCAGGATGCTGTTCATCGACTATAGCTCAGCATTTAATACTATCATTCCCAAAATCCTGATTGAGAAGTTGCAGAACCTGGGCCTCTGTACCTCCTACAATTGTATCCTCGACTTCCTAACCAGAAGACCACAATCTATGTGGATTGATGATAACATCTCCTCCTTGCTGACGATCAACACACGGGTGTGTGCTAAGCTCACTGCTCTACTCTCTATATACCAGTAACTGTGTGGCTAGGCATAGCTCAAATACTATATATAAATTTGCTGACGAGACAACGTTGGTAGAATCTTAGGTGGTTCTGAGCGGACGTACAGGAGTGAGATATGCCAACTAGTGGAGTGGTGCCGCAGCAACAACCTGGCACTCAATGTCAGTAAGACAAAGAGCTGATTGTGGACTTCCGGAAGGGTAAGATGAAGGTGCACATACCAATTCTCGTAAGTGGAGAGAGTGAGCGGTTTCAAGTTCCTGGGTGTCAAGATCTCTGAGGATCTAACCTGGTCCCAACATATCGATGCAGTTATAAAGAAGACAAAACAGCGGCTATACTTCATTAGGAGTTTGAAGAGATTTGATATGTCAACAAATACACTCAAAAATGTCTATAGATGTACTGTGGAGAGCATTCTGACAGGCTGCATCACTGTCTGGTATGAGGGGGAGTGCTACTGAACAGGACCGAAAGAAGCTAAGAGGGTTGTAAATCTAGTCAGCTCCATATCTTGGGTACTAACCTACAAAGTACCCAGGACACCTTCAAGGAGCGGTGTCTCAGAAAGGCAGCGTCCATTATTAAGAACCTCCAGCACCCAGAGCATGCCTCCTTCTCATCGCTACTGTCAGGTAGGAGGTACAGAAGCCTGAAGGCACACACTCAATGATTCAGGAACAGCTTCTTCCCCTCTGCCACCCGATTCCTAAATGGACATTGAACCCTTGGGCACTACCTCACTTATTTTAATATATAGTATTTATGTTTTTAGCATGCGTTTTAATCTATTCTATATAAGTATACCGTAATTGATTTTCTTATTTACTATTTTTGTTGTTTTTTACTTCCATATTATGTTTTGCATTGAGCTGATGCTGCTAAGGTAACAAATTTAACATCACATGCCGGTGATAATAAACCTGATTCTGATTCTGAAAAAGGAGCTGTTCCTAAAACGTTGAGTTGGATATTCAGGCTCCCGTACCCTCCATGATGGTAGTAATGAGAAGCGGTCATATTCCAGATGGTGAGGGTTCTTGATGCCTTCTTGAAGCAAAGCCACTTGGAGATTACCTTGATGTTGTGGAGGGTTGTGCCCATGATGACCCTAGCTGAGACCCTGGCTCTGCAGCTACTTTTGATGCTGAATGTTGGAGCCTGCATATAGAACAGTCAAGAGTGCTCTCCACTGTAGAAATTTGTAGAAGTTGTCTTTGGTGATATAACAAATCTTTTCAAACTACCGATGAAGTCAAGCAACTGACTTGCTGCCTTCATGGTTACATCATTGTATTGAGCCCAGATCAATCCTCTGAGATGTTGACACTTAGGAACTTGAAGCTGCTTCTCCTCCAACCCCTCAGTGAGGATTGGTGTGTGTTTTCCCAACTTCCCCTTCCTGAAGTCCACAATTAGTTCCTTAGCCTGTATGGATATTTTTTTAAGATACCCTCAACGGCAGCTTCCTCATTTTAAAGCACAATTACTTTCACAGGATCCAATGTATTTTTGCATGATGCCTAGTGAGACCGGCTTGAGCTTCTGAACATTGGAGTTATCGAGATTCTAGGTTTTTGCCACTTTAAATCTGCTTCGGGACAGAGGCAAGAGAATATGAAGAACGGAAGGGAAGGACTTGCCTTCGGAGACTTGTTTGTTGGTCAATAATTTACAATTTTGGATACTATTCCAATAAATTTACCACTATGCTGCTCTACTCAAATTTATTTTGAGTGTTAAAAAAACTTGCCTATTTCTATGGTCACTTTAAAATATCACTGACAGTAAATTTCACTGTGCTGATATTGTTGCTTAAAAAGAGTCCAGCTTGATGTCTAAAATTTACAAATAAGAGAAAATATTCTCTCTTTCATTTTATCAGTTTTCTTTGTAATTTCTCAATTTTGCATACATGTTCATGTAGCCTAGAATTTTTACTACTTGGTTTAGTGAAGAACAACAATGGAAAAATCCATTTTTTCCCTCTGGCACATTTTAAACAAGTAACTAAGTTCACTGTGGTGTACTCATCTGCAGTGTGCTTTCTTTATTTATCACCTTTCCTACTTGGTATAGTTCTTGACTGCACTTTTTTTGCTGCACCATGTCTTGGGCAAGGATGACTGCATAATAAGTCAGTATTCATTTTATGATGTGGTGTTACGGAGCCTTTAGGCATGAAGTTTTAACCATAGTACCTCTATTCTCACCTCAGACTGTGCTGCTCTAAGTGAAAATCAATTATTTTTGGCATATGGAATGAGAACAAAAAAAGAGAGAGTGAGAGCTAGGCAGGATAAGCAGGCTTCAGTGACATTGTTGAAGATTTGGAAACTTATTGCCAGACTGATCTGACAGCTGAAAATTAGTGTCAAAGCAAAAGCAACACCAGGAACAGTTAAGGACTGTTTCTTCATCTTATTACCAAAATAAAATTTTCTATATCTTATTCTCCCACTTCTTTTTAAAAAAGAAAGTATTTTTTCTTAATGGTTTAGGACTGGGGAGGAGAGGTGGATAGCTAGTGGCAGGCATAATTCTCATCCTCAGTTACCTTAAATCCAGTCCATGTTACTTTAAGAATACCATATTATTGTCATCCTGAGATGTGGTTGAAAGGCTATAGAATTGGGGTGATGAGTTAGAGGTTTAGAGAGGATCTGAGAGTGATCTTTATCACCTAGAGAGTGGTGAGTACTTGGAATGCAGTACCTGAGAGAGTGGTGAGTGCAGAGTCACTTGCAGCATTTTAAAAAGTATCTTGAATTACCTTAGCCTAGAAGGGTACAGGCCAAATGCTGGAAAATGGAATTGATATGAATGACTCTTCACTGGTTGATGACAACATGGTGGGCCAAATGGCTTGTTCCAGGCTGTGATTCTATAAAAAGATGATAGATTTTTTTTGAGGTTTCAGGGATGCCAGCAGTTATCCTGAATCTTGATCATGTAATCAGTGTCTGAATATGAAGAGCATGGTAGGCCTTGTACCATGAGTTGCATCATTCTCATACTGAAGTGATTTATTTTAATAGTGATCAGGACCTGGGACCCAGCAATAAGTAAATTGGGTATAGTGTCAAACTGTGCCATACCAATTTGACATATTTGGTAATGACATAGCTTCTTTAAGTGAAATCAGCTTACTTCAGTTTAGCATGATTCATCTTTGGAGCAGTGGGATAGAAACTTGTTAATAATGTGGGACATGTTTATAAAGGATTATGTCCAAAGCCATTATGTATTAGAAACATTTGCAAAGTATGTTCAGCTTCCAAATTATTTGTGGGTCACACACCACCTGTAGCTACAGACTGGTTTTAATTTCCTGAAACTAGCAAATCAGTTTGGAATGAGAACCTAACTGAATGGATAGTGACTATTGGTATGTACCTGTTATTTCAGATATTGTTTGAATGAGCTTTTACACAGGGGATTGAATAAAGAACTGGCTAGCAAAATGCTGCCCAGGAAAGACAATTATTAGAAGCAAGACATTTGATGGAAATGAGTCCAATGAACAGTGCATTAGCCAGTCATCTGATATGTATATAGACTGACAAATAGCCAGAATGCATAGCAGCAGATTGTGAAAGCAGGTTATTATTTGTGTTACCAGAGAAATTCTATTACCTTGTGTGCTGGAGTTATTTGGCTTTGTAACTTAATCAAATAAACTACAGACACTGTAAATCTGCAATAAGAGACCAAAATACTGCAAATGCTCAATAGGCCAGGCACCATCTGTGGTGAAAGAAACTGTTAATGATTTTTTTTCTAGGTCAATTAATTTTTTCATCACAGCCCGGTAAACTTAGAAATTGATGTTGTTGTTATTCCTTTCCGTGTCTTGTGACGCTTCAGGCAGAAACCTTGCCATTTCTTTAGCATTTTGTCTTTTTTTTACAAGGCCAAGTCCCAGTACAGATAGGAAGCGTTCAAGCAGCTGTTCGGATTTGAACCAGGGATCACTCACCTCAAGGTCTGGTGCGGATGCCACTATACCACCAGATGCCTAACCTTAGTAATTGGGGTTGTTTTAAATTGTAAAGAGTGAGTGAGTGCAGCTTTGATTAGTGTAGCGAGGTGTGGTGATGAATGCTTAGAGAAAATGAATGAAACAAATTTGATATTGGCCTGAGAGGGTGTTTTGAAGGCGCATTAATGGTAGTTAACTTGCCTATAACACATATAGGAAGAGAGAGGGTGGACAACAGAAAGAAACAATGCTGAATACAGCAGTTAATGCAAATCTGAAATAAAGGACGAAACAGAAATGCCCATCAAGTTAGCCAGTTTCTCTGCAGAGAGAACACCAAATTTAAATCTGAACTGACCAGAGATTTAAAAAGCAGAAACTACATGTGTAGGAATAGTCAGTAGGCCAATGAAAATGAAATGGAGCCAACATCCCAGACAATGATTTTAACCTATCTTCCCCCAACACTCAGCCAACTAGGTCGCCTATCAGAAACTCCAATCCTGTTTATCTATCCTGATCTGCCAAACACTCTTCACATTCTACATCTAGTTCTGGCACAGACTGGAAGGGCTTGTTATCTGAAATTCTTGAAACTTCAACAGAACAGTGTGAGAAACTAAAGGCACAAAGATTAGAATGGGAGTAGAATAAACACTTGGTTTTCTGCAAAGAGATCTTCACTCCCAATTAATCACAATAATTTTTAAATTAATCTAGCATGAAAAAATGTTTGGATGCGTGCATTTCCTAAAATCTCTTTCTGCTAATATTCTATGTTTCATGTTATTGAAAATCAAGATAAAAGGAGGAAAAAGTAAATAACCATTTAAATGATTGCTGTTAAATCCTATAAATCTGTGCTGTATTGAGCTCTATAATTAGAAGTCACTGTTTCTGGAAAAATTCCTTTTAAAAAAATCACATGTTAGAGCCACGTGTTCTTGTGCTGTTTTCTGCTGCCTTTGTTTTCTGTTTGTACAAATAGGTATGATCTTAGTTTCTGAAACAGCGAAAATAAATGAAAAATATTCAGCTAGTTACTAAATAATTATGCAGTGAGTTCCTCAGTCATTGCTCAAGAACTTTTCTATGGCTGGTTGATTTAGAATGAAAAAGCTCTGTTTGTGGCAGAGGAATCAACACTTTCTATCTTTCCCATTACAGGAACTTGAATGTCATAGCATTAAGATTACTCATAAGCAACTTGCTTCACACAATGGATCATGCGGTTATGATTTTAAGATATCCCCAATGAGTCAACTGTGCCAGCAATGGGCATATCTTAGTACCCAGGTCCTCAGCTAAAACAAAAAAAAAATTAATATATTGTCAGGCAAAATGATAATATCCTGGCATATGAAGTAGACAACAGTCAAAAATAGATCTATCCTATTATCCTTTTAGGATGTGTGGACATTAAATTGGAGGTCTCTGTTCCTCCACATCTTGATATGTGTTTACTTCAACTTCTCTGGGTAGGTTGTATTTGTCTCACTTATTTCTAACTGATCAGATCTGTAACACCTTTCTGGAATTTAAAGCTTTAATCCTCATTCTCAACCGCTCAATTTACTTTGATATCTCAGAATCAGGCTAATTATCACTGATACATTTCATGAACTGTGTGGTTTTGCGGCAGCAGTACTATGCAATACATAAAATTTGCTATAAGTTACATTGAATACATAAAAAATAAATAGTGCAAAAAGAGAGGGAAATAGTGAGCTGGTGTTCATGGATCATTCAGAAATCTGATGGGAGAGGGGAAGAAGCTATTCCTAAAATGTTGAGTTCCTGCTTCCTGATGGTAGTAATAAGAAAGGGCATGTCCTGAATGGTGAGGATCCTTCATGATGGATGTCGTCGTCTTGAGGCATCACCTTTTGAAGGTGTCCTTGTTGGTGGGGTGGCTAGTGCCCATGATGGTACTGGCTGAGCTTACAACCCCCTGCAGCTATTTTCAATCCTGTGCATACCAGACAAGGATGCAATCAGTTGGAATACTCTTTACAGTATATCTATACAAATTTGCTGTAGTCTTTGCTACCATACCAAATCTCCTCAAGCTCTAAATGAAATATAGCCACCTGCATGCCACCTTAGTAGCATCAATATTTTGTGCCCAGAATAGGTCTTCTGAGATGTTGTCAACTGGGAACTTGAAGCTGCTCACCCTTTTGACTGCTGACCCCTTGATGAGAACTGGTGTGTGTGTTCTCCCAATTTCCCCTTCCCCTTCCTTGGCCTTACTGATGTTGAGTGCAAGGTTGTTGCAAAACCATTTAACCAGGTGACCTGTCTCACTCCTGTATGCCTCTTCACCACTATCTGAGATTTTGCCAACAACAGTTGTGTCATCTACAGATTCCTTTAGTGTGTCTCTTGTGTTTAAATCTAAATTGTAAATCTTTTGGAATTGAATTGCTAGCATTTTTATTTTGTGATACAATGTGGAGTAGGCCTTTCCGGCCCTTTGAGCCACATCACCCCAGCAGCCCCACAATCCAGATTAACCCTAACCTAATCACAGGACAATTTACAGTGACCAACTAACCTAGCCAGTGCACCTTTGGACTATGGAGGGGAACTGGAGCCCCTGGGTAAAACCCACATTCCACAGGGAGGATGTACAGAGACTCCTTACAGGAGGGTGCTGGAATTGAACTCCAAATTCTGGAATGCCTTGAGATATGATAGTCTCACGTTAACCGCTACACTCCAGGTCGTTAACTTATGTACTGAAGTACAAGATTTTTTGTAAAGCTTCTATTATGAGAATAAGAAAGCAAAACTTAACCATTTTAAATTCTAGATGAGAGCCCATGTGAATTGTTTTCATGAAGTTTAAATTTGCCAAGCAGTGGTACAGCAGATTCAACAGGGTTGTCATGCCTTTAAAAAAAAATCTCTTAATGGAACACACCCAAAATGCTGGAGGAACTCAGCAGGTCAGGCAGCATCTATGGAAATGAATAAACAGTTGCTGTTTTGGGCCAAAACCATTCTTCAGGACTGGAAAGGATAAAAAGGTGGGAGGAAGAGAAGGAGGCTCATTAGAAGGTGATAGGTGAAGCCATGTTGGAGAGGAAGGAATCTGATGGGAGAGGAGAGTGGACCATAGGGGAAAAGGGATGGGGTGATAGGCAGGTGAGAAGACGTAAGGGGCCAGAGTAGGGAATAGAAGAAGGGAGGGGGAAAGAAAATATCAATATTCATGCCATCATGTTGGAGGCTACCCAGAAGGAATACAATGTGTTACTCCTACACTTTGAGAGTGGCTTCATTGTTTCATAAGAGGAGGCCATGGACATGTTGGAATTAGAATTAAAATGTTTGTCCACTTCCATGGATGCAGTGGAGATGTTTGAGGAGGCAGTCCCCAATGTATGATGGTTCTTACCGATGTAGAGGAGGCCGCATTGGGAACGCCAGACACAATAGACAACTCCAGCAGATTTGCAGGTGAAGTGTCGCCTCACTTGGAGTGACTGTTTGGGGCCCTGAATGGAAGTCAGGAGGAGATGAATGGGCAGGTGCAGCACTTTGGCCACTTGCAGGGGTAAATGACGTGAGGGAAATTAGTGGAGAGAGATAAATGGACAAGGGAATCATTGAGGGATCCCTGTGGAAGGAGGGAGGTAATAATATGCTTGGTGGTAGGATCCCTTTGGAAAAGGTGGAAGTTACAGAGAATGATGTGTTGGATGTGGAGGCTCATGGGGTGGTAAGGACAAGAGGAGTTGGAAAGATAGGATTAGCATGGACAATTGGAAAATGGTGCAGGTAAGGGCAGCATCTATGGAAATAAATAAACAGTTGATGTTGCAAGCAGGGACCCTTCTTCAGGACTGGAAAGAAAGGGGAAATGCGCCAAAATAACCATGTGGCAGAAGGGAAGGAGGACTAGCTATAAAGTGATAGATGAGTCCAGGTGAGTGGGAAAGATAAAGGGCTGGAGAGGAAGGAATTTGATAGGACCATGGGAGAAAGGAAGAAAGGGGCACCAGGGAGTGGTGATAGGCAGGTGAGTGGAAGAGGTAAGAGCCAGAGTGGACTGTGGCAGAAAGGGAAGAAGGAAATTCAACAGGGGAGGTGATATGCAGGTGAGGAGAAGAGGTGAGAGGCTAGAGTGGGGAATAGAAACAGAGGGAAGGGGAGGGGAAAAAATTACTGGAAAGAGAAATCTATATTCATGCCATCAGGATAGAGGTGACTTACTGGAATAGGAGGCTCCTCTTTTGCCACGATGAGGCCTCTCAGGGTGGTGAACAACACCTCATATTTCATCTTGGTAGCCTCCAATCTGATGGCATGGATATCAATTTCTCCAACTTACAGTCATTTTCCCCTTCCCCCTTCCTCCTGCTTCGTTTCCCCACTCTGGTGCCCAGTTTTTACAGTGTTACAGGGAATGACATACTCTTGAATACTGAAACTCTTTTAAACTTTCCCCTTAATTTTTAAGGGACTTTTAAAAATTCCAAGATATCCATTTTCTTTTCTGATAAATCAAATGTTTTTAATATGAATTGTTCAAATTGCCTGATTTATTGTAACTCAAAATCTTAATCAAAATTGGATTTTAAATCTTTGCTGATGTTATATTGCTCTGAATTTTAGGCTCAGTTTTTTTTCCCCAATATGATCAAAAATATTTGTGGTGTTTTCTTTTCCTGGCAACCACAGATCAATGGAATGCTTCTGCTTTGGTTTTATCATGCCAAATAAAAACTAGCAATCCTTGTATTTGTGTGAGAGAGAACAGTAAACAGAGCAGGCATGGGAGAAATGTCGGTCAGTGATTTTAAAGTGGGTTTGTTGGATTCTGAAGATGGAACATGTTTCAGATTCTCAAGCCTTATCCTCGGACCAATTAGTTGCCAATAGCAGAAGAATGAGTTGGCCTGTGTAAAACTTATATTTCATATTATAAATAGTGCTTCCTCATCTCATCGTTTGTTTCTTCTCCTCCCAATTTGGATAATAATCTGTTATGAATTCCAAAAGCACTTTCATCAGTGTTCTTTGGAGGATTCTGAAACTCACATAAAATAGTTATACAGTGGAATCATGTGAAAGTATTCATGCTGAGAAAGGAATCTGGCATACATTCATTTAGTTTACAGTAACTGAATCTTCAGAGCATCAGACAACTTGCAGAACTACCTTTTGACACTGTGGCAAAACTTCTCAGAGGATGGTGATGAAAAGTTTACTTTTCTGGAAGTCCGTGACCATTTGTATACTTCAGGGATGGGTTATCCGACCAATATGTGTGATTATATATTAACAGCTTGTGTGAATGTAGGAGGAATCATTTAGTAACTTTGGCAAATGACTCGAAAATTAGGGGTGCGGTGGATAGCAATGAAGCATTGGTAAGGCTGTAGCGTGATTAGATGTAAAGTTGGGCAGAGGGATGGTGTGTGGAATTTAAGCCCATGAAGTATAGGAGCAGAATTAGACCGTTTGGCCTATCAAATCTGCACTGCCACTTCATCATCCATCTTCTCTCTCAGCCCTAATCACCTGCCTTCTCCCCATATCCCTTTATGCTTTGACTAACCTATTGACCTCTGCCCTAAATATGCAAAAAGACTTGGCCTCCACAGGTGCCTGCTGCAATGAATTCCACAGATTCACCACACTGGCTAAAGAAATTCCTCCTCATCTCCATTCTAAAAGGATGCCCCTGTATTCTGGTGCTGTGTCCTCTGGTCTTGGACACCCCCACCAAAGGAAATCTCCTTTCCACATCCACTCTAGCAGGCCTTTCAACATTTGATAGGTTTCAATGAGGTCACCCCTCATTCTTCCGAATTCCAGTGAATACTGGCCTAGAGCCATCAAAAGTTCTTCATATGGCAAATCATTCAATGCTGGAATCAGTTTCGTGAATTTATTCTCATCAGTTGTATGATGATGCAGTTCGGGAAGTCAAAAAGGGTCGGATGTGTACAGTATGTGTTGCTCCATGTTATATTATCTGCAGCCTCTTGTGTCTTCATATTTGATGGTGATTCAGGTTTTCCTTCTCTTTGACCTGCAGGATGATTTGATAAAGATGCTAGCATGTCTTAACCAAATGCACTCACTTGCTTTCCTGATGTGATCCTATATGGATTTGTTTGTTCTGTCAGTAGAGTGGGGTAAGTGGAGAAGTATTCCAAAACATTACAATTGAAGTATCCCAACTTACTTTTCAATGCTTTAGTGGGTGTACAGGTCAAGCAGGAACAGTAAACTGTTGAAATAGCACTAGGATGTAATCATATGGACACTTTCAGACTCGTCATTCTGAGTAGAAATATTTTTGAGTTGCATATGTCAGCCATGGCTCAGTTGGTAAAGCATTTTTATTTGAATCTCTAAGTTGTGAGTTCAAATCCTTTAACATATATTAGATATATAGAGTTCACATTCACATTTTTAAAGCACACAAAATAACATCTGGTTATCTAGGTCAGAACTAAGGAAATGGTACAATGTCGGAGGTGAGTTCCTTTGGACAAGAACTTAAACTGAGTTGCTGTCGACTTTCATGGGCAATATAGAAGGTCTTCAAGAACTAGTTGGGTGAAGAGCAGAAAAGTTACGCCCTTGATCAAAAACTTTCTCTCATTTAACATTATTAAAGTAATCTAATAGTTGTCATATTTTTGTTGTGGAAGCTTGTTTCCTGAATTCTAATAATAATTACATTTAAAGCATTTCATTGACTGTATAGTGCTTTTGGATCTCTGGGAATGAATATAAAAAGCACTTTACAGATTCAAGCCTTCATGCCCACTTTTTGATTTGGCCCAGCAATGGATCATGAATTTTTTTGGCTACTTTACACCAGAGTACTTCATTTTAATATTGGTTATTGGAGAACGAGGAGGAGATACAGCATCTCGAACATGGTCCTAGCTTCAATTCCATATTCCACCTTCCTTCCCTAATCCTTTAGTCCCATGTAAACCAAAACAAATCTCAAACTGAATTATATTCAAATGAGTCAGTATTCACGGTTCTTGGGGTTAAGAATTCCAAACATTTGTATTCCTTCAAGAAGAAAGACAAGCTTCAGTCTTAAATGGTTGAGCCCTTACAATGGGATTTTGCCCCTTTGTTATAGACTCCCACTGGGAAGTGAAGTCTCCTGTCATTTATCTGTAGAAGCCTTTCGGATCTTATATTTCAAGATCACCTTCATTCTTCTAAGCTAAATATTGGTGCATTTTCTTCATACTGGCTTGCACTGAGCTCAGGGACAGAGCATAAACAGTCTAAGGCAGTGGTTCTCAATGTGGCAATATGGCCCCACTCAGGGAATCTCACTGGATTTCATGGGGCCATGCCTTTAATAAAAAATAAGAAATTGAAGACCCCAGTAGTTCCTGAATGGGCCATGATAAGTTTACTGGTTTAATGAAATATTACCAAAATATATAAATAATTAAAGAAACAAATATATATATATAATTTAATTGGAACCCTGAATTAAGTTAATGGGAAAATATGTTGGATGATGCAAATGAGGCAAAAACCTGCTTAACCTATGTGTGTCAGTGGGAGGGGTGTGGTATGTCAGTTAGTATCTCTGCTCCCACTTGACCACATACTAATCATGTTCACGCCTTGCAATACGGCCTGCTGAATCCCGCATCACATCCACCCCCAACTCATAAATTGCTGATTGGGCTGGGCTGTCTGCAGAAAGGCAATCAACGAATATGCAGCAGGAGGCTGGTTCTGTTTGCTATGTACTGACCCATGTGTATTATAATACTTTTAAAACATGACATGAAGGCTGCAGTTACTGCAATGATTATCTGGAAGAAGCATAATATCATCCAGAAGCACTTGCATCCACAGTGATGAAGTGTTTTGAGAGGTTGATGATGAAACATATCAACTTCTGCCTGAAAAGTGACTTGGTTCACTCCAATTTGCCCACCAGATTGGCTCTTCACTCAACTAGGGAACATCTGGGCAGCAATGATGCATATGTCAGGATGCTCTTTACTGACTACAGTTCAGCATTCAATACCATCATTCCCTCAAAACTAACCAGTGAAGTCCTAGAACTTGGCTTCAATATCTCCTAGTGCAATTGCATCCTCTTATTTCTTCATGCATACACCGTCAGTTTGGATTAGCAACAGCATCTCCTTCACAATTTCCATGAGAACAGATGCACAAGGCTGTGTGCTTAACACCCTGCTCTACTCGCTTTACACTTGGGGCTAAGCACAGCTCCAGTGCCATATTCAGGTTTGCCGACGATACCATTGCTATAGGCCGAATCAAAGGTGGTGATGAATCAGCATGTAGGAGGGAAATTGAAGATCTGGCTGAATGGTGTCATAACAACAACCTCTTACTCAATGTCAGCAAGTCCAAGGAGCTGATTATTGACTTCAGGAGAAGGAAACCAGAGATCCACGAGCCAGACCTCATTGACTTGTGGGGAGGGGGGGGGAGCCAGATCAGAGGTGGAGGGCGTCACCAACTTAAAATTTCTCATTCTTATTTCGGAGGACTTGTCCTGAGCCCAGCATGTAAGTGCAATTACAAAGAAAGCACAGCAGCGCCTGTACTTCCGTAGGAGTTTGTGAAGATTCAGTATGACATCTAAAACTTTGACAAACTTCTATGGATGTGTGGTGGTGAGTATATTGACTGCATCACAGCCTGGTGTGGAAGCACCAATGCCTGAATGAAAACTTGTACAAAAGCTAGTGGATGTGGCCCAGTCCATCATGGGTAAAGCCCTCCCACCACTAAGCACATCTACACAAACTGTTGTCACAGGAATGCAGCATCCTTCATCAGGTTCCCCCACCTCCGCCCAGGACCTGCTCTGTTCTCACTGTTGCCATTTGGAAGAAAGTACAATGAGCCTCAGGACACCCATCACCAGATTCAGGAGCAGTTACTACCCCTCAAATATCAGTTTCTTGAACCAAAGGGGTAACTTCACTACCCCATCATTGAAATGTTCCCACAACCTATGGACTCACTTTTAAGGATGCTATACAGTATTCCTCAGTGTTACAGAGAGGTTGTATTCCTAGAAACCACTCCATATTTTGTTTTTCTATAAACTATTTTTCCTATGGAACCCTGTTATAAGTGGAGATGGATTCCAATGGAAAGGTTTCCGATCAAAAGTAATGCTTCTGCAGGTGTACGATTTAGAGGCAGATGAATTCTGACTGTATTGTTAGCAAAAGAGAAAGAGTTATTGTTTTAATTAATTAGCAATGGATGTTACAATGTTTGATAATGTATCATTGAACAAAGACCAGTAGAGGAGATTGCCTTGTCAGTTTCCAGAGCAAATCCCCTTAAGTGATCTCCTGCTGTGAACCAACAGCCTCCAATCATTGTCCTTGGTAACCTAGTTCAGTTCTCTGTAAACATTTTGTTTTTATTTACTTATCTTTTCTCATATAACTGTGAGAATGAAGGTTTGTTCTATATCTCAGAATTTTTGGTTGTGTTTGTGAGTTCCATAAGGGCGATTATTCCAGTATGTGAATTGCAATAATTTGGGAGTACTTCCTTACCCATTGCTCTTTAGTTTAGAGACTTACTGGCACAGTGGAATAGCTAGCAGAGCGGCTACCATGCAGCAGCAGAGAGCCAGGCTAAATCCTGGCCCTTGGTGTTGTCTGCATTTTCCCTCTGACTGACTAGGCTTTCTTTGCTAGCTCAAGTTTCCTAGTTCAACTGGCCACTGTAAATCACTGTTTGAGTGTAAATCTGAGGAATTTACACACAAGTGGTAGAATCTGGGGGAACTGATGAGGATATAGAGAGAATAAAAATAGGATTAATGTAGATGAACTAAAATGGGTTGATAATAACGGCTGAAAGGCCCGTTTTCATGCTGTGTCTTTCTATTACTCAATATTTATGATTCTCTAACTTACCTACAACTCAGTCATTCAATTAACTGGGTCACAGGTTCAAGTCCATTTCATGTGCAAAGTGTCCTACTGGAAGAGCTCCCTTTTCCTCTGGTACTATTGCCAGCATTCCATGAATTGAAGCCACTTTCTTGCACATCATTCTTTGAGCTGGCATTAACAATGCAAAGGTAGATGTAAATGAATGTGACTGCTGTTCAGGCTGTGCTGGCAATGAAATAGTTGCTTTAGCAAAGCTGAACCAATTAAATACAATTGTCATTGTCGTTGTGGCACTTGTGTTCTGTAAAGCCTCCAGGTGAATGTGGTGTTAGTTGGTTTCATGTGACAGTGTACCCCTTGCCCAAACTCAAGGTTTTTGTATTTCTCGATTTGGAGTCCTCATGGACCAGGAATTCCCAAGATGTTTCCCTTTCATTAAAGACCCAATTCTGTCAGCCATAGGCCTTTGAAAAGATTGGCGTGTTTGAGGTGTGGAAGTGTGAGGTTGATGTTTCCCCAGGTTGGGTATCTTGAATTAGTTGTCACAGTCTCAAAATAAAGAGTTGACAATCAAGACTGAAAGTAGTTGTAATTTCTTCACTTACAGGGAGTGAATGAGGCCCCATGTGCCACCTAGGCACTAAGGGTTCAGACGACGACAGGGAGTGAATCTTTGTAATTGAATAAACAAGATGCTGAATTGCTCAGTACATTTGTCAGAGACTGTACATTTTCAGACATTGAAGGAATCAAGGTTAGTACAGAGAGTGGGTGACTCCTGCTTTTAGTGTTTGTTTTCTTATAGTTATAAGATTATACCATTCATCTTCCTGCACAGGCTTCATCATTCAGTTACTATTCAATGCCGATCTGTATCTTCACTCTCTTTACCATTCTTAGACTTGTCTAATATGCATAGTTTTGAAGTTTTGAATTGAACCCAACCTCAAGTTGTTTGGAAAGAGTGCTCTATATATCTACTGTTCATTTGTGTGAAGAAATGCTTTCTGTCGTTGTTCCTAGCTCTTGCGTTTAAAGTTATGTAATTCTATTTTAAAACTTTACCACCAAGAGGAAATAATTTTAACTCTTGTTAGACTGGACTGTATTTGTTATTTTCTTCGCAGTTGAACTTCCTTATGCTTGTTGATATTTTAAAATAATTACCTATGTATATGTAATCAGTGAGTTTGCTAGTAGTTGCGGATATCTTTGTATTTTTTTCTGGAAACTTCTTCGTTCCATTGATGGTGATCACATTACTTGATTAGGGTCTACCTTAATGGTTAATTTAAGCTATGGAATTTTAGTGGAATTGTGCTATCAGAAGTCTGGTATAAGAAGACCAAACCATGTTTGTCTCTGCTCTTTGCTCTTCCTTTCTCCTAGATTCTTTTCCTCTTTCCTTTCATCTTGTTTCCTTTGTTTCTGTTATCCTTAATAAAATGGTTGTAAACAACAAGTTTTATGAATCATCCTTGACTTCCAAAGAACCTTGGATCACAAAAGCAACAGGATTCAACACTCTCAATTGTCAATCTCCGTCTAATGTAATCAAAGTTTTTGAACTTCAATGCTTTGAGTCAAACCAAAACACATCTGTGAGCAAGACCTTTCATTTGTTTCTCTCTGCCTGTTAACATGTTTGCAGCAAAGCCTACAAATAGAATCTGTTTACTCTTTTCCGTAGATGCTACCTGGCTTGCTGAGTTCCTCCAGCATTTTGTGTATGTTGCTTGGATTTCCAGCATCTGCAGATTTTCTCTTGTTTGAAATAAAATCTTAATTATTTATCATTACTGTTAGCTTTTTGCCCCAAGGGAAAGACTGATGTATCATTTTCAGATCCAGTAGATGACCTCGCAGTGGGACCTGCTGAATGGAGCTGACTGAGTATAACTAGAACCTCATTATCACATATATTGGCCTGGGAGAGGACAGAGACTTTGGTTTGCTTGAATGCCAGTGAATTTGGGGATTTTTCTGACTCTCTAATTGGTGGTACCTATCCGGTACCATGAAGTTCCCGCTTTATTTAGCCCAGGCCTCAGAAGCCTAATGCAAGGCAAGGATCACTGTTGCTCAGTAAACCATGAGGTTTGTGCCAAACCTACCATCTTCAAAGTTCAAAGTGAATTTATTATCAAAGTACATATACTGTATATCACCACATACAACACTGAGATTCATTTTCTTGTGGGCATTCACAGTAAATACAAAGAAAATCGCACACAACAGGCCTGACAAATAACCAAAGAAACAAACTGCAAATACAAAAAAACCCAAAATAATAATAAATAAGCAATAAATATATCAAGAACATGAAATGAAGAGTCCTTGAAATGAGCCCATAGGTTGTGGGACAGTTCATTGTTGATTGTGAATGAAGTTATCCCCACTGTTTCAAGAACCTGATGGTTGAAGGGTAATAATTGTACCTGAACCTAATGGGGTAGGTCCTGAGGCTCCTTCCTGAAAGCAGCAGCGAGTAGAGAGCTTGGTTGTTTGATCTTCAAATGACCTTTAAATCATTTGACTAAAGGCAGGGCTGGCATGTTACGAGTGATGGTGTATCTTAGCATGTTTGCCTTTGCTGAAAAGTGACCCTTGAGGCATGAGTTCCAGAATCCAGCTGCAAATCTTTATTATTGAGGGATGGTCTTGTGGTTACATTCTTTGAGAGACACAGGTTTCTGCCTGGTCTGATTGAACAAATGGCTTGCATTGCTTTCCTGCAAGGCATCAGATTATACATCAATTTTGTCACACACAGTCACACAGTGATTGGAATGCCACACGCTACCAGTCTGGTATTTTGGTAAAATAATGCATTATTGGCATCTGTAAAACTTAATATTGTAATTTAGGTTTTCAGATGTTTTGCACTGCAAGTTGCCAAAATTATGAAGTGAATAGATCATTTTACAGAGCCCGTGAATTTATACTTTTCAGACAAAACCTTGTAAAGCTGCTTAAGGCTAAGACGGAAATATTATTTTAATTGGATGGATACAGTATCCATAAAGAAGAATAAAGAGATTGAATGTCAGGTGGGGAATATGGGAAAAAAATATTTTTAAATTTTGCAATGATTGAAAGTAAGTGATCTAAGTATCAGTGCCAGAATGACTGGCCACAATTAATACTTAGCTATGAACAGAGTATATAGATTTTGCATGTAGATTTGGTGTTTACTTACTCTCCATCCTGATATAAAAAGACATGAATATTTTGATTTATTTGTTATTGTGTACTAAATTAAATATTTTAAAATATGGATGATCCTTTTCATATCTCATCTGACTTTATATGTTTGTTTAAGATACAGTGTGGAATCAGCTCTTCTGGCCCTTTGAGCCATGTTGCTCAGGTATCCCCCAGTTTAATCCTAGTCTAATCACAGAACAATTTACAATGCCCAATTTACTTACCAACCTGGAGGAAACCCATGTGCTCACAGGGAGAACATACAAACTCATTACAGACAACGTCAGGAGTTGTACTCCAGTCTCTTGTACTGTAAAGCATTGTGCTAACCACTGTGCTACTCTTTATGTCCGTTATTCTCCGAAGGATTTTGTCTGCTGTCTTGAAAATTTAATATCATTGACTAGCATGTCGTAATTTTAAACTGTAAAGGTTTAAGAAATCACATTGTCCATCCTGAATTGTCCTTAAAGTAAATTCTAGAAAATTGAGTAACAAGTATGTAACATTAAGTGCCCTGTTTTGTTTGCTGTAGGAAACATGCAACTTGACATCTGAGTTTTTCCGATGCTCAACAGCACGAAGAAAGATAAAAGTGAGAAAAGGGATGAGTGTGTTATTGTTATTGAGAGTTGACATTTTTATCTATTCCAGACCCAAAAAGGCACCATATATGCATATTCAATATTATCTTATTCTTGATGAAAATGTTGCTTCCGCTGGTTTCCTTAAATTTGTTTTATGAACTATCTCTGCTTTTGTAACAAAAACTCACTGCATCACTTGATTTCACATCAGAAGTAGATTTCATTGATTTCATCAAGCCAGATTTTAAATATTATAAAGTTAATTTTTGTTGGTCAGAAATCTGTTACCAGTCATCTGGAAAACTTGTTCTTGGCGTTTTTGAAAGAGTTTGAAATTTGCAGTGTTTGATGTCATGGGGTGGGGGTGGGGAGAGGTGGTGTGTGCCTGTTTTCGTGAATCAGAGCAAACTGATGACTCCTTTGTTCCAGTTTTCACAATGTTCTAGGTGCTGCTCAAAGTTCAGTTCCTTAGGAAATGTGGTGAAGTTTAAACTTCAAGTGGTGAATGTGTTGAAGTCATGTTTTTTGTTTCCTTCTGCTGTATGAGCCAGTAAATGCAATCAATGTTGATTAAGTGCCAAGGCTGTAGATATTGCTTTTAATTCAAACACAAGCAGTCATTTGATGTATTTTGACGGAAATGCAAAGAACGTTCTCTGTTTTTGCTGGATTTGTTTATAGTCTGCTGTAAAAGGTCTGATGAAGTTAAAATCAAATGGCTCAAATGGGCATTAACCAACATCTCTGCATAATTGGTGAAATTGGCGAGCCTTTTCTATGCTCTCCTATTCCTAGTGCCTTGTTTTGTGACTATTTTAATGTGGTGATATCATTTTATTTGAAGTGTATCTTCTATGCTTTTGTAGGGAAAAAAGAATCTGATGAGAACTCCACAGCTATTTATCCACCCAAATGTTTTGTTCAACACTTTCTGGCAGTACTGTTTTCCTTTTATTCTGACATGAGCAGTGAATTGTGTAAGGAAGAGAACTTTCATCATGAATATATTTCTGATGGTTCGGATTCTGTCTCTGGAGAATGAAAGCAATAAGCAGATGGACATGAGCAACTGCCCACAGTAATGCATTTTAAAAGGGACCATTCATTAACTGCCGTTTCCCAGCTGATAGTTGCTCTGCTCTCCCCTTCCACTTGTTGGGGCGCAGTTCCCACACTCCCTTTAAACTTAAGGTTTTAAGGTCTGTAAAAATATATAATTTTACTGTGTAACTTTTAAAATATGAAATGGGAAATTAATAATGATGTACATTAGTCTGGAAAGTCTGCTAGTCTGGCATCATCAAAATTATAAGCATGCTAAATTAAAGGAATTTTATTGCAGATGTTCAACTTCTTTTCATGGCCTAAGAATCGTCCTCTGACTATTCAGGTAAAGCTTTGTTAACCCTTTACTGTTTGTAAGCTATTTGTTTTCCATGCTCTGAAAATATTTGATGAAGATCTGAGCAAACAGGCATGAAAATGCACTTGAGGGTAAGATCAGATAAGAGATATTCTGATTAAAAAGCAGAACAAGCTCAAGAGCCAATTTGATCTACACTTTTTCTAATCTTGTATTTATATCCATACTACGTTGATAAAAAATGCTCCAATTATAATCTGACCCAATATTGTGCTACCCTCACCAGTATTCTGTTTTTTATTTTGATAAAGTTATATGTATCATATTTTGTTTATTCTTGGGGAATTGAATTAAAAATGGGCTCCTTACAAGTTTGCAAGTTGGGCATCTTCCATTTGGACAGCACACTGTGTCCAAGTCCTTGTACTTAGAATTAACATCTGCTGTTGCTAAGGTGGTAGTTTTAATTGGAGTTTTCTAGGCCTCTTGTATCCTTATGTGGCCAAATGGATTTTACTCCTCCATATTTCTGACTTAGTAAATAGAGGAATGAGTTTGACCTGTTATTGCAATCACAATGTGGCTTGTTCAGTGAAGTTTCTGGTCATTGAGGGCTTCTTCAGATGGTGAGGAGCTGACATGTTGTAGTCAGTAGAAGCCTGAAGTAGAAAGCAGAATCTGAGGAGAGATAAGCGATTAAGATTTCAAATTTGTTGACCTCTCCTCAAAACATCACAGGTGTCCTATGAGGTTGGATGACTTTATGGTGATAGTGCAATTCAGTTAAATGAAAGTAGATGGATCCTCTTGTGATGCAGATAAATGCCTGCGAAAGGTAATTTATTAGATTAAATTTGTGCTAGTTTTTGGCATAGCACATAACTAAGCAATCTTCCAGTTAGTTGTGCGGATACACTGGAACAGCTTGACTAAAATTGTGGCTAGTTCTGAGGTACAAGCTTGAGCAAAATAGATGGACTTGTATTTCAAATAATAAAAGAAGGATAGAAAGGGATCTTTCCTTTCGGTTAGTCCTGACGAAGGGTCTCAGCCCGAAATGTCGACATACATCGCTTCTCCCTATAGATGCTGCCTAGCCTGCTGTGTTCCACCAGCATTTTGTGTGTGTTGTTGATAGAAAGGGAGTACATGATTTTATCAATGTGTTGTGAATTTAATATTTCAATAAAAGTATTTAAATGTCATTATGTGATATTGATATTAGTGTTTGTGATTGTGAGAATGTATTCATATTTTGCATTAAAAGTTGATATTTTAGCTTAGACTGTGGGAATGCTAGCATAACCAAAACTTGCACAACAGGATGTCGTCTTGTGAATTAGTTTTGCTTTATGCCCTGGCAGCATTAGAGCATCCCCAGCAAAATGTAGTTGGCCAAAATTAATAATTTTGGGTAAACTGTGCTTAAAAACAACCGAGGTCTTTTTAAAAAACAATGAAGGCATTATTCTATCTTTGCCATGCACATGGGGAGATCTGTGGCAAGATAGCTAAAAGTGACGATGCAATTCCTAAGCTAATGCAAATTATTGTCATGTTTATTTTGAGATAGATTGCAAAATAGGCCCTTCTAGCCCTTGGAGCCAAATTAACCCTAGCCTAATTACAGGGCAGTTTACAATAACCAATTAACCTACAGCCGGTATATCTGGACTGTGGGAGGAAACTGGAGCACCTGCAAGGAACTCGTGTGGTCTCAGGGAGAAAGTACAAGTAGTGGTGGGACCTGAATCCACGTCATGTGTACTGTAAAGCATTGAGCTAACTGTTAGCAGTATTATCCCAAAATCCATACCAAATATTCATTTAAAATTCTAACTCGGGTTAGATTGTGAGGACACTCAGTCCTTGTTTACTGTCATTTCGTAATGCATGCATTAAGAAATGATATAATGTTCCTTCATTATGTTATCACAAAAACACAAGACAGACCAAGACTAACTTTAAAAAAACACATAATTATAACATATAGTTACAACAGTGCAAAGCAATGCCGTAATTTGATAAGGGCAGACAATGGCACGGTAAAAAGCCTCAAAGTCCTCGATAGCCCATCATCTCACGTAGATGGTAGAAGGAAGAAAAAATCTTCCTGCCATGAACTTCCAGCGCCGCAAAGCTTCCCGATGCAGCCTCTAGAATCATCTGACCACAGCCAACTCTGAGTCCGTCCGAAAAACTTTGAGCCTCCGACCAGCCCTCCAACACCAAGCACTGAGCACCATCTCTGTCAAGTGCTTCGACACCGGCTCAGGCTGCCAAGCAACAGGCAAAGCTGAGGATTTGGGGCCTTCCCCTCCGGAGATTTTTCGATTGCACAGTAGCAGTGGCAATGAAACAGGCATGTCAGAAGTTTCACCAGATGTTCCTCCGTGCTTCTCATATCTGTCCCCATCAAATCAGGATTGTGTACTTACGGATAACAGATATTCATTTCTGGAGTAGCTGTGCGCACTGCCGTCGCACCGCCATTTTTCCATTTGGTTTGGAGGCATTTAATGTTGGAGTTCATTTCATGAACTATTTCCTTGCAGTTAAAATGTTGTGGCTGTTCAGAAGAACTTGCAAAAAATGTTGATCTTGAATAAATGCACACAGCACTTTGTGAAAGGTATAACAGCACACGTAGTTTTATTGTCAGTTAGATTCCTGGGGCATTGTTTTTAGAATTGTTTCAGATACCCAGCATCTGCACTATTTTGATTTTCCTTCTTATTATACCTTAACCTTTGTCTGTCATTCTGTCTTTCAAATTTTTGTCTGCATATCTTTTGCAGTCTTTACCTTTATCCTTGATGAATCTCTTTACTTGATCTGTGCCCTGTTTTCTCCTTGCCTTCTTTCTCTAGACTCTCATCTGGAAGAAGACTCTGATATAGAAATCCATGTCTCTCCCTAGGGTAACTGACCTTGTTACATATCCATTTGTTCAATGGGCTACATCCCCCACAAGCTTTTTGCTTGGCTTTCTTCTGTAGACCAGAAGAATGAAAGCTGCAAAGGAAACATTTATTTGCTACTGGTGAGCTTCCAGCGGAAATTACATTGCTCACTAAATTTAGATGCTGCAGCCACTTAGCAAAGGGCATTCAACTGCAGGGGTGTGATAGTGTAGTCAGATTTATTACCATGCTGCAGAAGACCATCTGTCCATCAGAGCAATGCCATCAGTCCCAATTCCCTTTTCCCTTGTAGCTTTGTAATGTATATCTCAACTCCCATAAAATTTGATTCTGTTTCCAGTTATGTGCACTTTGGCTCATTTACTGTAGCCAATTAACCTGCTGGTAAGTCCTGGGATGTAGGAATAAACCAAGGCTTCCAATGGGGTCACATGTGGTTGTAGAGAGAATGTGTAAACTGTACCCAGGCAGCAACCAAGGTCTGGATAGAACCTGAATCATTGGAGCTATGAGGAAGCATTCCTCAGTATTAGGAATGGAGGAACACAAAAGGTAAGCTTACAGCAGCAATTGCAAAAACATTTGAATTAGCTGTAGAAAGGCAGACCAACCTTGAGGATCTTCTTAAATCTTCTTCCAGATAGCCACTCCTGACTTGTACTGGCATTGGCTGATAGGTGAGAAACTGGCATCAATCAGGTGTTGATTCACAGAAAAAAAAGACCAAATTTTAAATAATGAGAAGCATTGGCTGTTTTGTGCTGGAGTGCCAATTGCTGAGATCCCTATCTGTGTAAAGATTATATAGGCATCAAAAGCATCCACAGGACATTTAATATACTTTCAAAATGGATGTATAATTAGCAAAGAAGGGTCTCTGCCCAAAACGTCGACAGCGCTTCTCCCTTTAGATGCTGCCTGGCCTGCTGTGTTCCACAAGCATTTTTTTGTGTGTTTTGCTTGAATTTCCAGCATCTGCAGATTTCCTCATGTTTGCAAATTAATTTCATTGTGTCTTTGTACATTTTGGTAAAAAAAAAATTACTGATTAGCACTCTAACATGAAGTAGCGGGTTAAGCAACGTAGAAGCACAGGTAGTCAACAGATTTATTATCAAAATACATTTCTGTTACCATATATTACCTTCAGATTAATTTTCTTGCAAGCATTTACAAGGAAATAAAGAAATACAATAGAGTTTATGAAAATATACATAAAGACTGACAACCAATATGCAAAAGAAGAACAATTGTGCAAATAAAAAATAAATAATACCAAGGACATGTGTTGTAGAGTCCTTGAGAGTAAGTCAATAGGTTGTGGAATCAGTTCAGAGTTGTGGTTAGAGAAGTAATCCATGCTTCAGGAGCCTGTTGGTTGTAGGGTTATAACTGTTTCTGAATGTGGTGGTGTGGGTAGAAGCAAGAAGAGAGCATGGCCTGGATGGTGGGGTTCCTTTTATGGATGATGCTTTCTTATGACAGTATTCCAGGTAAATGTGCTTAGTGGTGGGAAATGCTTTGCCAGTGATGGACTGGACTGTATCCACCACTTTCTGTTCCTGGGCACTGGTGTTTCCATATCAGGATGCAGCCAGTTACAATACACTTTGCTGCGCATCTATAGACCTTACCACATCATGACAAAAGTAATAAGGTCATAAAACAAAGGCAAACCAGTTATTAGGGTTATAAGAAGGATTAATTGAAATTAATATAAATAATCTGAAAAGCTGCACAACTTTTCAAGAAAGGACGGGATGAAAATCTGGAACTGCAAGGTCAATTAATCTAAAAAAACAGATAATATTCCTTTTTTCAAAAGGCTGTTTTACAGTACCTGAATTTAGCTTATTTTTTAAAGGGTCATATTAAAGGTTTTCCACGTTACTTAGTAACTTTCAGGTTTAAGCAAATAATTATCAAGGGTGTTACTAGAGTAGGAAATTCCATAAATTTTTATGACGTGTTGTGGCTTTTAGTTTTTCAGACTTGTAACAGATAGGAATTAGCTCA